>NC_087517.1:28685116-29885116 GCF_963921805.1 Phalacrocorax carbo | reverse complement strand
GCAGGAGTTTCATTAAGTGCTGCTTTTAAAGATCCTGCTCGAACTTGTAGGTATATACATATATATACACACGTACACGTATAGCAATTCATGTATATGCTTGTGTGTTTTGACCTGACTAAAGTAATAAATGAAGGATTTTGCCTTCTGCAGAATTACTGAATTTCTTCAACACATTATACATTAAAATCTTCAGGTTTCTCCTATCAGCAGAGAAAGAGGATGTGGACCTGTCTAAATGAGCCAAACCTCTGTTCATCAAGGTGGTTTGGATTAAATGTGTCGCTGGAGAATTTTGTCATAGTTGCTGACTATGGTATATAGTGGGCTGTTAAGCCACAAGTAAACATTACAACTTTACCAGAAGGATAAGCATGAATAGTCATTAGTTTCACAGGAAGGAAGGAAATTACCCTTTTCCTGACTGTCAGGTAACTCTGTCTTTCCAGAGTGGATTTTAATCGATGAGGTGTTAATTCAAACAGTGAGGACAAAGGAACAGTGAAGATCTTTTTTTTTTTTTAAAAGAAAGAACAGAACTGTAAACAGCTGAATCCTCAAAAGGTAAGTAATTTCTTAATGTGTTTTTCAGCTTAAATTAACCCTGAGAAAAAAACAAGTACCTTTTGTTTGACCTAATTCGCAAATTCATGGTACAACTTAATTAAATTAGTGCACGTTGACTTCAGTCTGAGGTGTCTGTTAGTGCTGAGATTATCTGCACATACTAACAAGCAGCTCAATAAGATCCGGTGGTCCCAGCAGTGGGAAGTCATTATCAGAACTATCAGGCGATTGTTGGTAATCCAGGTAAATTAAAGCTACATTGGTTTTGTTTATTGCTTTGTAATTCGTGCTTTGGTGAAGTATTTCTGAAGGTTTTCCTATAACATGCAACTCAAATCATGGGTTACAACAATTTAAAGGTAGAACCATTACAATTTCCTCTGTATCTTTTTTTTTTCCCCATATATCCTCTGGATTTGTTTTGTTTTATAGGGTTAAAAAACCATAAGGACTTAGAAGTGCTTTTAAAACTCATGTGCTTTTCAATAGACCTAGTTTATTTGCTGCTGGACAACCCAATATCTATTATTTGCATGAAAATGCTCTCCTTTGTTCTTTTTCCATCAGGTATAAAGTAGTATTTCTCTGCTCTGCAAGTCCCACATGCACTGTATGTTCATGAATGCATGTCCTTCTTCAGTATAGCTCTGGCATATTGGCATATTTAGTATAGAGTAAAAACTCCAAGGCTTCATTAGCTTACCCTGTTGAAAAAGCACAAATGACGTGGCAAAATAAAATACAGCTACCAAGTAGAAAGGAGAGAATACAGGAAAGCAAACAAGGTACATTTTTTCCATTAATTTTCTTCCAATCATATAAATTTCACAAAATTATCTGAAAAGATCACACTTGTAAAATTATGTCAATCATTAATGGTTTGCATGAAAGTGTATATTAGAAAGTCACGTAATTTGGGACTCACCATTCCAGTTTTACTGTGTCTGAGCATAGAAGGAACTAGAACAAGGAAACATTTAGGGCCCAAGCTTATATTCTTCAGGAACTTAAGGTTCCCACTGTGGTTAATCAAAACTGTAGAAGAATAAAGTGCTGTATGTAGCTCTAAACAGAAAACAAGCAGAACAAAATCCTTTCAGATTAAATGCAATTTTGTCTGTAAATTTCTCTTCTCTTTTTTCTCCCAGATATGTTACACATGCTGGTTATACTGTGCAAATTGGGTAATTGCTCATCAGAGCAAAAGTCCCTTTCAATTGAAAAGGAGCAAATGTAGGCAGGACAGATTGGTAGAAAAAAATAATCTAAATGCACTAATCTGCTGTTCTTCGGGGGGGAAAAAAAATCTTGTTTTCTATGGCAGCTTATCACCACAAAATGTCTTCTGGGTCCTTAGCAGTTGTGATTTCATGTTTGGTACAGTGGTAGGAAGAGTGGGGAACATTGCTGTGTGAGATTTGATCTGCCCTTGGTTGTGAAGGATGAAGCAGTTTAACTATCATCCCCAGTACATGTTAGTGTAGTCCCAAGCCTGCTTTAGTTTATGGTGAAGGAAACAGCCCGTTAAGGACAATTCCTCACTACCCCAAAACTGCTAGAATCCATTGCACTCTCCAGAATGCTCCCTTCACCGAGAAGGTGAAAAGCATCTGGCAAATGTGTGGCTCTGCTTGCTGAGGTCTTTTTCCTTTACTGTAGATTATACATGAGTGTTATCTACCCAGTAATTTCCTCTTTTGTCTTACTGAAATAGTACCAAGCAAGCCGTTGATTTAACTGCCTTACAATAACTGGATTTGGCAAAGTACCTAGAGACACACAGACTCATGTGCCATTACAAGCAAAAAAACCTCTCCTAAAACCCAGATCAAATTTCTGACCAGTGTTGCACTGACTGACAGACAGAGGCACTAATTAGTGATGTTTTGAGGAGCTCACTTCTCTCTTACGTACAAAAGGAGATTAATTTACAAATCATAAATACAAAATTAGTGTATCTCACTGTACAGTTACAAAATGATGCTTTCAGTGTGACTTTTTAAGCATCTTCCTGCTCATTCAACATTATTTTCTATAAACCAGAGTGCTTACAAAGAAATACTGTTCAATCTCTTCTCTGCATAACAAAAAGCAGCCTAGAACTGTAAGGTCTCTTTCCATTCATCAGCCACCACATCTGTTGCTTGCTTGGACACTGACCAAAATGATTCATTCACATGTCTAACATTTATTTTTGGTGAAATACTGGGATTATACAGAAAGGCAATATTTCAAAACTGGGTCTGGAAAACCAAGGGAAGTTGGAAGCAACTTCCTCAGCTGAAAACAAACACGGTGTTATATCATTCTGCAGCTTTATTAGAAGGAAGGCAGTAGCCAAGTGAAGCAGCTGGAATCACACTGAAGTCACTCTGAACTCTGCAGATCACTACTTCTTCCTTCTGCTACAGAGCTCACATCCCTGATTTACAGCGTGTTTTGTTCCAAAGAACTAAATAAGGTAGGTCAATCTCTCTGTTATACTTTAAATCTTTCTCTCCCTCCCTTCTAAGTAATGTGTTTCTACAGCTACAACAACACTTGCAGGCAAATCCTGTAAGGTAGTGTAGCATATAGTGGCTAAAAGAGCTTCTTGCAAGAAAGAATGTGATATTTATTTCAAAGATTATTTTGAACCACCCCTGCTACAAGAAAAGATACAAAAGTATGTGTGAATTTAATTTTTGATTACTTTTGAATGTGTTTATACACACTTCAAGGAGTGTCTTATTCTGTCAGAGAATGGTGAGTGACCTTGATTTAAATCTTTCTCCCTGCCACCATCTCCCGTTGTGTGTTGCTTTTAATTTTTTTATTTCCTTAGGGTTACTGTATCTCCTGTACATATAGCAGTTCCCAGTATCATTAGAAATAAGTACCTCAGTTCTGATCTGAACATATTCTGGAATAGAAACTGGAAATCATTTCAATTTAAATTGCAGATTAACAAAATAATCTGAAGAATTACAGTAATGAAGAATTTAAAATGGTTTTTGTGATCTGAGCTGGAAGGTGTGTCTGTGTTTTCTCTTAGCATTGTAGAATAAAGTAGGGTATGAACGTAGCTGTCATTAAGTGCTTGGGAGCGTGTTTCCTAGGAGGTGACAAGAAGATTTGAAGCCTTATATACTGTTGTATAATGAGACAGGGCTAGATTCCACCTCCTGTTCAGACTTTGTGATAACCATGGCATTGTCACCTGTAGCCTTTCTAAATGTGATCTTGCAAAGCCAAACAATATCCCAGACCTCTTCTTGTAGATTTACGGAAGATGTATAGATTGTCTATGAATTAAAACACGTTTGCTTTCTAGCTGAATAAAATGGTATTACTGAATAATTTTTAATGTTTATTAATTAATAGCTAAGGAGAAGAGAGTGAGTGAGGGTACATCAGGGTAAATGAATTTGTCAGATCAGGTTTGTAGAAACTGATTCAGGATGAACTTGCTTATGACAGCTTACTTTTACTAGCATTATATTATTTTTTTGCCTCAGCTGAACTAGGAAATGCAAATATTTTGATAACCCAGTTTACTTTTGTTTAATGTCACTGCAGCTTCTGCCCAAATTTAAAACATTATCAGCCACTTATGCCAGGATAGAGGTCCTACCAAGTGTACTTTAATCCTATGGATTTTATACGTGCTATGAGTGATATTAGAGTCTGCTTTTATTGCACTTAGAATCTTTTTAAGTGTGGCATAGTCGAAGTTATTTGACTCTAGAGAATGAATTTATGATTCCGATTTTCTAATTGCCTTTGTGAAGAGGAATCGTAAGTCAGGAAAACTCTGTATAAGGATTCCTAGGTGGGATCTGAGTACAAGTTTTTACTGCAATGGTGGTGGCAGAGGAAAACTGGTGATGAAAATAATGCAATTTGTATGTACTATACATTATAAATTCTTCCTTTTAATTTTAAGAATTTCTTTCTCTGCTGCCAGCAACTTCTGAAATGCTGTTAGATTTGTGTTTCTTTCTAATAGATTGATTCAAGAGGAAAATTTGTATCTCTGTTTCCTAATGAAGCCAGTTGACTTAAACATAAGAAAATTCTTTCTTTAAAGCCACTTGAAGTTTGTGATCTGTTTTTAGATATTAAATTTTTATTAATAACTGCTATTCCACACACGAAGCAGCTAGTTTTGCAGAGGATTATAGTCTGTTGAATGGTCTTGTTATTTGCTTATTTATTCATTTTGTCTTATGGAACGTGCCAACAGTTCAGCTGTCTCTCTTACTGTGGTGGCTGGTTGCCTGGCTAATTTTCACTCATTATTTCTGACAATGGTTCGATTTGTGTTCATTCAGTCTGAAGCTAGTAGTTTCACAACAGTGCAGGGCTCTGTTGTTGCTGGCTTTGCAAGAGAGAGCTGAGTGGGAGGAACAGTTTCTCATGGCCTGTTACCAGAAGGGATTGCTGTGTCTGGGGTGGGAAGTGTCCAAGAGACATTTGGTTTCAGAAGGGAAGATGCCATCATGCACAGATTGACTCTCCCACACTTGTTACTGCTTTTGCAGTGTTCTTGAGGCTCCTGAAAGAAAAAGAAAAATAAGTATCCTGAAAAGAAGCATGTAGTAGTTCCAGGGGAGCTTAGCTAATTCTGTGTTCTTTCTATCTTCAGTACATTCTAGAGGTTGAGGGCCTGGAGACAGGAGCAAAAAGCCCTGTATCAGCCCACGGCTGCTCTTCTCCAGAGAGAATTTTTGCTGGCTATAGAAGCTCTCTTACACCTAGCCCACCATTTTACTGCAGTACAGTTCTTTAGGTGAACTGAACAGACCTGCTGCAGATAAAATACTTTTCATTGGTGGGCTCAAAGGGAAACTAATAAAACCCATTGCTACAAGTCAGATTTGTTTGCAAGGGTTATCTGCAAAGGCCAGCACTCTAGACGTCTCCAGTCCTTGCCAGGGACATTAGCTAGCAAAGAGTTGGCTGCCGTCTCCTACTTGTCTTCCCCAGCTCAGGCTCTTGTGTCCCTTTTTGATACTTCTCAAAGGCTGTATTTCAAGAATCACAAGGCACAAGTATGAAGAACCAGCACCTTTTCCCTCTACCCAGAAAGAGATGTTTGCCTCTTCATTCTTTTGGCAAGATCTAAATTCTGCCTCCAACTATACCTTTTGAATCTACTGTTTGGCTTTGGGCAAGATACTTCTGTTCCTTTCCCTACTCTTCTTGTGTCTGTTTATTTTGTCTAATTATAAACATGGCAGGAATTGTCTCTCAATATGTGCTAATAGTGCCTAGATCTAGTGAGGCTTTGATCTCAAAGGCTAGGGTCTTTGGGTACTTTCCCAACATAAAATACTTGCTGCTTTTAGCAAGTGTGAGCCTGGCACAGAAGTTTTATTCTCTTCTGAAGCCTTCTAGGTAAGAAAGAGGAAGTGGTGAGTATCAAGTCCTGGATCATCAATGTAATATCACTTTCTACACTCCCATTTCTTCTTTCTAGTGATCCTTTTGTAATGAGGTTAGCCCTACATCATTTTAATGAGATGTTTCAGCAAGGTTAAGAACCATTGTCCATTTAAGAAGACCAAGTAACGTGTTGAACTGAGGGTGTTGTACCATACCTGGCTGAGTCAACTGAGAAGTGATTTGCAAAGGTAATATGGGAAGCCTGTAAAACCAGTATTTCCAAGTTCCTAATTTAACACCTTAATCATAGGCGCCATCTATTCTTATCAGTGCTAGGGAGTGTTCCTAATGCCATATTAGGGAGACAGATAAATATCCAGCCTTCCTGAAATTGTATTAATATGAATTTTTCAATTTTGCAGAAATACAGGCAGTGCTTATGTTAGACTTGATCTTAAAATAAATAAAATAGATAGCTTTGTATGAGTAGGAACATTTGCCTAACACTGATACAGAAGTAGACACCCTTAATCTACTTTACACAGTGATCCTAGTCTACTAACTGTGAGGACAGAATAAAGTATGTTATCAGCTGGAATGTTTTGGTTACATACTAGCCATATTTTGGAACTGGATGTTCTGATATACCCATGCAAAAGTATGTGCCAAGAGTAACATAATCACAGCAATATTATGACCATGCTAGAAGAAACTACTGATGTAGAATAAACGTAGAAGAACAGATCAATTTAGAGGGCAGTACATAGCCAGGCGTACTGTTAGGAGTGACGGGGAAATTAATATGTGAAATAGAATGGGATATAAGAAGGCATATTTGAGGAATGAGTTGTGTTGCTAATTTTCTCTGGGGTTAGCTCTTAACTCTTCTTGTTAAAAGGACTGTCAGTATAACAGATTGTAAGCTATTTTTTATCTGTTATTTAACAGAGGTTTTGTGTCTTGCTGGAGAGGGTTATTATATTTTTTTCCATAATGACCTGTTGTTACCCTGCAGTAACTTTAGAATGGCTGTTGTCTAACATCTGTTTAATGGGTCTTAATCTGTCTGCTGAGACAACAATTGATAGTCTGAAAGAAATCTCTGCATTCACTCTTTATTCTCTGCTCTCATTTTGCTACTTCCTGTTAGGAGAGAGTTGTGGTTAAAGCATGTGTTTGCTGAAGGAGTACAACCATTAAAAAAATGCGCAGAGCTGTGTGATCATGTAACGATCATACGAATGCTAGTCAAGATCTTCTTTCATCACAAATATATGAAACATTTGAAAAGTAAAAATTCTAAATGTTTTTTACATGAAAAAATGTAAAAAGCCACGCTTGATTAGAAATACAAGCATTCATTATCTTATCAATTCAGCCACTGTGAAGCTGAGGCACTTAAAAATTTTAAATCGGGTATCTCCATTACTCCAGATACGTAGTTAGTATGGTGGCTTATAGCCAAAGAAAATACTTCTGGCATTTGTGGACGAACAGAAAACACGTGAAACTTCCCTGGAACAGTACTTCATTAGTGTGCATATCTTACATGCTGAGGACACAGCCAGTATGATATATGGTGTACCTGCTGGGCTTTGCCATCTGAAGGGTATGCTTAATGGCTCTGAGGTATGTCCTAGACCTGCAGAGACAGATTAAAGTATATGATGAGCAAATGGTCCAGGTTCCTTTTCCTTTCAGCATAGAGAAAACAGACAAGAATCTGCAAGGGCTGTCCAGGTAGGTGCTGGCTCCCTCCAGTACAGTGGGTATGACAGCACATGGGAGAGCCTCTCTTCAGGAAGGGGAAGGTCTCCCAGAGGAGAAGCTGTGGTTTCTCTGCTCCATCATGAGTGAGGGGACAGTGTTATGTTTAAGAAAGGAGGATAGAACTGTGGTTGAACCACTAGGCAGAGATTCTAGGTTTAGCACCTTGTTTGATCAGAGACTTCCTGTAGGTCATTCTCAGCCTCCTCGTCTGTAAACCAGACTGATGATACTTCTCACTTGAGCCCACTTTCACTAAGGGTTATGAATACTGAGGTGATATGACTGATTATGTAAATACTTCAGCAGTGCTGAAACATACAATATAAGACCACATTTTAAATCTCAAGTGGCACTGTTTCCCTAAACTTCTATTTTTACCTACTTGTAAGACTGATTAGATGTTCTTTTTTTTTCCAGAACGGGGTCGCTTTAAGTGTTTCACAGATATCACCTGTCATTTTCTTGATGTTTGCAGTGGTTACAGCAACTCCTTATGTTCAAAAGGAATATGAAAGAAGATATTTCTACTTTTAGCTGTATTGACAGAAGGAAATAAGAGCAGGAGCAAGTGCTAACTACACAGTTACCAAGTGCCCCCCCCCGCCCCCTGTGCGTATTCCAAGGACATCTGAATTTCTTTGTCTTCTTTGGGGATGGAAGTCTTGGTGCCTGAGATCAACATGGAAATAAATCACTTTTGATGCTATGCAGTTGCTGGTTGCAGACATTTATGAGTTACCTGATTGTGGTAATGGTACGCTGCTCAGTTGCAACAGCTGTCTGGATGATATGTTATGTTCAGCTCAGACCTACTGTAGATACTTTTCCTATTACAGCAGCATTATTTAGTTATAAAGTTGGGATTTCCATTTGTTGTTTAACATTTCTGTGGTGGCAAAAGTGCTGGTCTGAAATCATTGCTTTACTGGTATTAACTGAGTCTGCTCTATAGGGGTTTGTTAATCCTGCTGTAATGCTCACTTTGTGTAAAATGTTGTGGGGATATTATCTGGTCAAATGACTTCAATACCACAGATGAAGTGGTGTGTTATGACTAACAGGGTCATGTTTGGCCTTGCTCAAAGTAAGTTGTTTTTGGCATAAATTTTAGGAGATGTCTAGCTAGTACATTGTGTATCCATCTCTAACACTGCTTCACTGAGAGACATAATAGAGAATGATGGTTATTTGCATTCTTGCCTTGTCTGCTAGAACAAATACATCTATATTGTGGCTTGAAAAGGTTTCCAGTCACATATCATATCTATTACAACCCATTCTAGTTGTTGAATTCAGGACAGCTTACAGAGTAATTTTGTTACCATGTCTAATGACCATTAAAATGATAGTCAAGAGATAGGCATTTGTGGATGTGTCCGTGAAAGAGAAAACATACACACAAGCCTTGAATCTGCTTTTGTGTATACTAGCTTAAAATGCTCATTTCCTAGAAGCTTTGTCTGCAGGGCCAGCTTTAGGCTTAAATTATAGCATAGCTATGATTTAATTTTGTAGTATGGGTATAGCAGGCATTTTGGCTATAGGAATATTTCTGCCTGGATGTGAGTGGTTCTTTTGAGAGACAAATATGAATCTATGACAGTTTGCAATCTCATCAGTATTCCTTGTGAGTTCTAGGATCTTTTCTAATGTCTCTGTAAAATACTTGCCAGAAATAGGTAAATAACCCTAAAAAACTTGCTCAGCCTTCTCTGTTTTGAACTTTACAGATTAATTACTGGGTGAATTTCATGTTTATGGTTTTGAAGCTACATAAAAAAATTTAGCACCTCAAAAATCCCAAGAAAATTTTTTGCAGGCTTTCAGGTGAATTCAATATCCAGACAAACTTGCTGAGACACAGCATGACAAGGAGGCTTTAGGTGACCTTTTGAGAAACTAGTTGTTCTCCGACATTTGACTCTTAAATGACAAAAGTTGAAGTGAATCAATCAAATAAGTTTCCCTTTAGCCATAGATCAACATGTGGAATGTGATATGCTCAGAATTATTCATAAAGACATTAATAGGAGTGTTTGTGTAACATATTCCCTCTATGTATTTGAGGCAGCCAGCTCCGCAAACCATAATTTTCCTGTTAAGTTGGGACCCATTATTGTGACCTCTGAAATCAATTTAGCTGGCCAGAGGCTCTGAGAACTGTTCATCATACTGAACAAATAGATTTTTGGACTAGTACCCAAATACTTGTGCTAACTTTTAACTAACATAGACAATGAATAAGCTGTTCCCTTGGTCCTCTCTGCAAATTTCAGAAGTAATGAGGACCAAATGTGAGAGAGAACTGTTGTGGGCTGTAGCCCAGACATGTGGCATAAACTACGAGTGTAATTAAGTTGGACCCTCGCTTGTGTGGTGCCCAGAGAACTTTGAACTCCCAGGAAGACTGCACCAAGTGAAGTTAGTGGAAATTGCAACTGTTTCCTTTGTTTTCTCCTGTTTTAGCCTGAAAAGCCAATGTAATTTATTTCCAAAGCCATTCCACTGACCTCAGGGCTGAGGCATGGAGAGGTCAAACGACTTTCCCTGGTCAAACAGGATGCATGTAGCATAGCCATGAATAGAGTCCAAAGTACTGGTCCCATGTCATAACTGTAAGGCCATTCTTAGTGTGACAAAAGCTGTTCTATTTTAAGCAGACCCAATCATTTGTCCAAGCAGTCATTATGGCTCAACTTTATGAAATACTGTCATGGTGGCAAAGAAAATGAACTCTAGGTACTTGTAGTAAAAAGCTATGAATATGTCATTTGAGATCCAATTCTGTAATTCCCTGCTGAAATTCAGAGAAAGGCAGTTCATGTAGCACATGGTGAAGTCTCTTCTCAGCAGTTCTATGGCTTCGTATTTTAGAAATATTTCCTAATGATCTGTATTTCTTGGTAATTCTGTTTTCTGTCCCAGGACTTAAAAGGTACTAGCACCAAGTGCCAGCCTGTGATATTCCTTTGAAGTCATGTAGTAATTAACTTCTATTTTACAGAAGGGGACAGGAAATGAAGCCTCCTGGTCCAACCTTCTGAAGCCTATTTGCTTAAAATTATGCCACTATATTCATAATTAAGCAACTGAATGAAAGATGCTCAGTTTTCAGAGCTGCTTGTGACCTCAGCAAACAGGAACAGACTCCAGTTAAACAGCTGCTGACTGTACACTTTACACAAGCTGTTTACTATTAAAAAAAAAAAAGAAAGAAGGCAGGATGAAGTCTAAACTTGGTTATATTCATCCATATATAATACAACACTGTTCTGTAACCTGTGGCTGCCCCAAAGTCCTATTGCCAGGCCTCTAACCACACTTTCCTGTTTATTGAAAAATATTTTGCTCGCTCTGGCTCTTTTTGCAACCTTGGACCAGCAGGGACTGAGCCAGTGAACTGCACCAAACCTCCCTTACCCTTTCTAGTAGTTGGCCTGAAAGCCAAGCGGAAACTGCTGGGAAAGTGTCTTGTTTTCTCTACCGAACCTCTGTTTGCAGACAGGTTCATGAGAGTCTTTCCAGCCCAGAAATGAGGCCATTTGTCAAAGATCATACAGGAAATCAGTGACAGAATAAGGAATAGAATTAGATTTCTTCACTCTCAAGACCTAGACTTGAACTGCAAGACAGTGTCACTCTGAAAAATAAAAATGAAACTCATGTATTTGAGACTATATGTGTTTCAAGAACACAAAGAAACATACATGCTGAATAATGGCTAATGGTTATACCAGAGAAAAAAATCTGGGTTCTTATTGATGTAAACCAGCATAGCTCCACTGATAATCCCCTACTGCTTATTTTTTTCAGGGCAGGGCTTAAGACCATGAGTCCTGTTATAGAAGTGCTTCATATATGTGGATGTCAGAGGTAAAAGTTCTGGGTTCTGCAGATGTAATTGTCTGTTTTTGCTAAGGCCTAGCCATAGAGTCTAGTTCAAGCATCTGTGCACTGGGAGCAATGATATGCAATGTTCCTACTGCTTTTTTGCCCCCACTACTGAAAGATACTGCATTGGAAAGCGGGGAGTTAGAGTAAGGAAAACTACAAGATTGGAAGAATAATTGCTTTCTAAAGGTGTGCTCTTTCAATGGAGGAGTTCTGAACTACAGGATGCTTGGTAAATATTTGGTATTCATTTAGGTATGTTTTCTTTCTCCTGCTATACATAATCTTTGAAATGCTAAATATAAAATTAACGTTGTTGGGGCAGTAGGCAAATGTTTGTTTGTCATTATGGTTTTTTAGCACCATTACGAAAAAAATGTTTGGGAGGAAATGTTTGAATGCAAGTATTGTTTTGTTGTGCTAGCTCTTGAGAAACTTAAAAGCAGAATTGGTTAGTGACTGGAATACAGGATGTTGATCAGCAACAGTCTGAAAGATTGGAATTGTTTTTGATAAATTGCATAATTTTTATTTGAAGGTATAGTTGTGTATATAGACAAGGACACTTAGAAACCCAATTATTAATCTGATTGTCCCCTAAAACTGTCCAAATGTAATGTTTTTCTGGATGTTAGTGGTACTGCTTCTTGTTTACACTATTTCTCAGCAGATGTTAAACTATTTGAAGAAATGACTCAGATGGGTGGTACTGGTATTTGGTGCAGAATCTACCCCCAAAGGGCATGTAATTACATAAATGCAGCCCAATAAGTATCATTTTATCAGGATAGCAAACCAAATAACATTCCTTCAGCCTGATGTAAATTACAAAGGGCAAATGTTATCATAGCCTCTTGACAGAGCAGGCTGCCTTGACCCTTATTACATATTTTTTTAATAAAGAGATTTAAAATTACACAACTTTTCTTCTTTTCCTTGTCTGTCCATCTACGAATGAGAAATCTAATCCTGCTAATGCGTGTGCACTTGTGTTCACTTGTGTGAGTAATCCTTTCAAAATAAGCAAACTACTTTTTTGGAGGAAAGGTATGTACATGAATACAAGCTTGCAGATGTGGTTCTGCAGGCAGTGTGCTCTGGAGACCCTGCTCCTGTTGCCCTTAGCATGCTAAAATTGATGGAATTACAGGAATGCAGGGCTGGGTTCCAAAAGCATGGGCTGAATTTCAGTTTCTGAATTGAGCTAGTGCTCAGAAGTGTACTGGTGAGCTCATCCATAATACAGCTAATGGACTGGTTGTAATCCTGCTCTCAGGGACAGGTTTTTAGTGCAGCCAAGTCCAGCCAGACAATATATCTTTAAATGATAACAGAATTTAGCAGAATATTTGTTTTGACCATGGCAGATACTTTTGTGAGACTGCGGCAGTCTGTGCTGTGCTGTAGCTTTGTCTGTACTGTGGAATGGACACATAACTTCTGAGTGTTTTTCCTGTCCAACCCCTGTTTGCTATCTGTTTTCCCATAATTTTTTTTTCTGGGTTTTTTCTTTGGTTTATATTTTCCTTCCCTCCCCTTCTCTCCCTCCCACACTCTTCCTTTGAAATCTTAGGAGAAAATTCCTGTGTCAAAAATCATGTTGTACTTGTAAGTTCCAGAAGCTTTTGCAACAGAAGAAAACTGAGACTGTAATTCTGTCTTAAAGAAAAAAGGACACACACATATTTTCACCTATAGCTCCTACAGTCTGTCTTATTCTCCTGGGAAGCTTTATTTTCTTTCATCTATTACCTGTTTCTCCGCTCACCAGTGGAAGAATATCAATTTTATATATTGACCCTGAAATATGTTCTGTATGTTTCCTTCTCTACATCCTTTGATATGTTAAGGAAAGCTAATACATTGAATGTGTCTGAAAGTCAGCATTCTGTGATACAAAGATAGATACATGAAAGAGGAATAAACCCATGAACTTTCAGTTGCTGAAGAAACCACTGTCTATGATTTTGTTAACTATAATTTGAGGGGAGGGGTGTGGGTGGTAATTCTATTAAAAATGGCTTCCTGGCATTTTAGCTGCACCTTTTTGCCTACATAGATGCCTGGTGCTTCTCTGATTTCTGACAGATATAATCCAGAAAACTTTCTTCAAATAGGAACAGAGCAGTAAAATATGAAACCCGACTAGAAAAGAATAGAAAGATCATGCTTCAGTAAAACTTTGCATCTGGTCTCACAGAAGTTTATCAGTGATGCTATGCTCAGTGTTCTCTGTTAACAAATAAATGCAAGGAAAACAGTTCCTGAAGATTTCAAATGTTGTCTTGATTTGAGTATTTCTTGAAATGCCTGTGACCAAAATATTCCACAAGCTTTGTGCTGGCAACTGACAACTAAAAAGTGATAGTTCTGTGAAACTCAGTCAATGTTTTGGGTTTTTTTTATGACCAAGATCTTAAAGGAGTTGCAGATTACTATTTGCAGTGCAGTAAAACATTTCTCCTTTGACTGTTCCGTTTCTTCTCTTCCCTAGAAACCAAATCTGCAACATGACATTTGAAGATTTTGAGAACTACTCTTATTTCTACGACCTGTCTGAGGAAGATGAATCACCCCAGTCCTCCCTCAGCATTGCCCATGTGATTTCCCTTTCCTTTTACAGTGTGGCATTTCTTCTGGGAGTGCCAGGTAATGCCATTGTCATCTGGTTTATGGGCTTTAAGTGGGATAAATCTGTTTCTACACTCTGGTTCCTCAATCTGGCCATTGCAGATTTCATTTTTGTTCTCTTCCTGCCCCTCTATATTACATACGTGGCATTGGGTTTCCACTGGCCTTTTGGGAAGTGGCTCTGCAAAATGAACTCATTCATTGCACTACTTAATATGTTTGCCAGTGTTTTCTTCCTGACATTCATCAGTCTTGACCGCTACATCCGCTTAGTCCACCCAGTCTTTTCCTACAAATATAGGACTGTAAGGAATACCCTCATTCTTAGTGGGATCATTTGGATGTCAGCTGCAGTTATTGGTGGTCCTGCCTTATACTTTAGAGACACAGCTACAGTTCTCAACAACGTCACCATTTGCTACAACAACTTCCATGTGCATGACAGAGAACTTATTTTGCTGACACATCACATTCTCATTTGGGTGAGGCTTGCATTCGGTTACCTCTTCCCACTAGTGACCATGGTAATTTGCTACTCCTTGCTGATTGTCAAAGTGAAGAGGAGAACTGTATTGACTTCCAGCAGGCTTTTCTGGACCATCATTGCTGTAGTTGTAGCTTTTTTTGTTTGCTGGACACCATATCACATATTCAGCATTGTGGAGCTGTCTGCTCACCATGATGAAAACTTGCATGGCTTACTGCAGGATGGCATTCCCCTCTCCACTGGCCTTGGTTTCATCAACAGTTGCCTCAATCCAATTCTCTATGTTCTGATTAGCAAAAAGTTCCAGGCCCAGGTCAAGACAACAGTCTCTGAGGTGCTAAAATTGGCACTGTGGGAGGTAAGCCGCTCAGGAACTGTCAGTGAGCAGCTGTGGAGCTCAGACAACACCCACGCGCCTGTGCACTATTGTGAAACTGCTCAGTGACTGCTCTTGTCATCATCCGTCTCCAAAACAGCTGATAGGAGATTTGGACGTGTTCTCGACTTCACATCTGCCAGTCAGATGTGCATCTTTGCATATACAGTTTTATGTAAAAGGCTGGCTTAATTGCACTTGCTGCTTTCCTTGAAAGGTTTTTAAAGGACACATCATTTGGGTGTGGTGTACTTGCAATGCACACACAGCCTGAACTGAAAGTTGTCAGCATAAGTGGAATTGCTTGAACTAGGTTTTTGATCAGGGATGTTGTTGCAATCCTGTTGTTTTGTTGTGGTTCCATACCTCATTGATATCAAAAGAGCACATAATAAAAATATTCCTCCTTGCCATCACTGATAAAGCTCTTGATCAAGGTGTTCTCATCCAAGAGGTCATGGCCATACATCAACAGGTCATGAGTCTTCTGATTGTCTAGTATTGCCTTAAGAAGGAATCACTTGGCTACATCCCAGCTAAGTGAAGCTATTGGTGGCTCCAATCTGCAACTGGAGAAGAATCCCAAGACAGAGAACACTGAATTGCTGCCCTCCTTGTCAAAAAAGAAAAATAGGGAAATTAAAGTTGATTTCTCCCAGTGCTCTTTATCTTCTACTCAGAACCAAGGACATCCTGTGTTTTCTGGTCATTTGTGCTTTTAGCACCGTTTAGGTGCAAAATACTAAGCAGATGTTTCATATATGTATTAAGCTCATTTGAAATGTGCAAAGAATTAGTGAAAAGTTTTCTTACAGAGGCTGAGATTAAAGGTCCCCTGCCACACTTGTTCTTTTTCTGTCTCTAAACTTTCAGGCTCAAAGAGGTTTACAACTATCAGTTGCTCTTGATTTGCTTTTAATTGCTCTGTCAAACAAAGGTAAAGTAATAATATAACATTTTGTTTGCCTTAATGCCAATCTTCAAAAAATGGGCAGAGTGAATTCAACAATATTCTGTTACAAGTATGTAGCCAAATTTGGACTTCCTTGCCAAATGAGAGGCAAGGCAGTACATCCAGGAAATGGAGTCCACTCCCGTAAGAAAGATGAAGCAGTCCCAGTTATGCTGTATCCTGTTCCAACTTGTTGCTTGCTGTAGGATCACACATGCACCAATGAAAATATATATTCTAAGTGGAGCGGACCAATTTCTGATGCAATACCACTTATTTAAAAAGTTGAATGTTGGGTAAAACTCCCCTAAAAGTAAAAGCATAAGCTTTGGGTAAATTTAACTGGTTTTTCCTTGTTATTGGCCTAGGTATATAGAATAAAGCTGCCTTTCAGATAATCTACCTAGTTTCTGTGGCTTGCCAACACACATAAGTAGCATTTATACTGTAATTGAGGCCTTATATGTAAATGTATTTGCTTTTGTATTAAATATATATATACACACACATGCATGAGCACATCCAGCGTGGGTAGCTGTACAAACAGCAACAGTCTGACTGTGGTTTGAAACTGTTTCTTTGGGCTCTGGTTTCAGAGTTTGGGAGAGTCAGGCAGGATCAGTGGAATTTCAGTGTATTTCACTTTGGGGCTGGAAAGTTGGTAAGCAGCACTCTTCCTTTGAGTCATTTGCTGCCTGGTACATAGTGACTCATAATATTTTGGCATCGTGCTGCTGAATGTGCCTAGATCAAATATTTTGTAGTTTTTCTTCACATGTTCCCTGACATCTTTTTAAGAATGATGTATTAGTACTACTCTCCTGACTGTACTCCAAGTGAAGTAATAAAAGTTTGTTGTTTCCAAAGAGTGTGTTCATTTGCTTTTCTCAGTAGCAATGTGCAGTGACTGTCCATTCTTAGAACAGCTCCTTCCCAAAGATTTTTGGAAGATGAAAGCAAGCTCTGACCTACTACAGGAATTAAGGTTTATGTCAGCTTTCTTCTTGCATGTCAGCTATGTGAGCACACATATTGCTGTATACAGTAAAAAGAGATCGATTTTCAAATGGGGGAACATACATGTGCTGTATTGCATAAATTATCAGAAAGCCTCCCCTGAAGTGGACAACAAAGATACAGAATAGAGTTGAATAATGCCAAAGGTCTATGGAATTAAGTGAATTAACAATTTTGCAATGTAACTACTACCTCATTCACACAAAGATCAGTTACAGATTATCTCCAAATAATTTCTGCAAGAGTAATGGAACATACCTAAATAAAACAGATGATAAACGCTCTAAGTTTGTTTCCAAAGAGTGTCCAAAACACCACCAACAGTTCTACACAGCTTGGACTGAGGAATTCTCACTCAACCCACTGCAATGGAAAAAAAGGCAGACGAGGGGGATCTATCTTATCATACTAAAAGATAATATAGAAAAGCACTTCATAGGAAATAGGTCTATGATCAACCATTCATTAAAAAATAACAACTATAAACACATTTTGTAATAGACAGGTTCTGGTTACTTACCCTTACCTGCTTCCTGAACAGTTTGTACTTCTGAAGGTTGTTAGGTAGGTTAGTTTGTAACCAACACTTTTGTTGAAACTCTTTTCCCAGTGTTCCTATATATCAGGGATTCAAGTTATGGAACTTTCTGCTGATCTTTCTGTTATGGGGTATGCTTGGGATAGAAGTGTCTCGTTTACTCTAGGGTGCTGATTTTTCACAGGTACGATAACACAGTAATATACCAGCACACACCCAAACACTACACAAAAACCCCTAACATAGATGTATGCAGATTCTGTGGAATTCTGTTGTGCACTTGCCTACCTATTTTGTAACTGGGGAGACTGTGCTCTCCACCTTTCTTTTTGTTTTGTTTCTGTGCAGCGAGTTTCCTTCTAACATCAGGGAAAAAAAAAAAACACGAAAGAAATCTCAACAACTGGAGTTTGTACATGTGTGCTGAGCATAAATGAAACAAACATAAAAATCCAGTCTGGCAGGGCAGGTGGATGGCTCATAGTACTGTATTTTAGCAAAGTTAGTCTGTAAATCAAACCATTTTATCCACTTGGAGCTTTAATTTCAAGGGCAAGGAAAGACTTTAATGGCGAGAAGCATGTTGAATGGGAGGTCAGAAACAGTGATGGGCAAGGATAATAAAAATTACATTTTTGTGGCAGAATTATTTTTTTTCCTGATGTGGTATTTGCTAATTTATTGCTTTCAACAGCACAGGACAGAATTGCTAAAAATAAGCTATATGATTTAGCAGAAGCAACAGCTAGAGAATTGTCACAGAAGAGGTACTGTGCATTACTTACACACACAGGATGAAGCTAGTCCTTTAGGAGTTAAATTTATGGAAAATGGGAATGAAGCCTGTAATTACACTCACTTTCAATTCTTTAATCATGCTTTAAACCTCTGGCAGGCAAATGTTTTTTCTGAGACAAATTATAAAACAAAGCTCTTACCTAATCTGAACTCGGCAGACCTTTAAACAAAAACAGGACCTGCTGGGCCAGATAACCACACAGAGATGCTCCATGGAAAAAGAACAAGGAGTTATTTTAGCTGCTGTTGTCAGGCTTCAGCAGTGAGCATCTTCATCTCAGAGTGACCAGCGTGGCATACAAAAGGCTTCCATTTCATGGTCACAATAAATTCTCTCAGTCCAACAGAAGGCCTAGAAATGTGAACTTCTTTAGACACATCACAACTTTGACAGCTTTTACATTTGTATCATTCCTATGGATAGTCTTTAAAAATGTCAGAAAATCAATCTAGAAGCCATTCTGGAGCCAAGCAACTCAAACTGGCATTAATTATGCTACTTCATCTGTGCATTTTAATTGAACACCTTTTTTTTTTATTGCTGTTTTTAGCCTGGAGCATGCTTCAAGTTTATAAGTTACCCACCAGCATTAGCTGCAGCCTGCGGTCAATGCGCCCTATAAATCCTCACCCAGGCTGGGTGTTGGACAGCCGAGGCCTCCAGGAGCCCTTGCAGAAGCTGCCTGCTGCCCCCTAGTCGCCTGCGAGCTCAAAGCACCTTTCAAGAAGCACAGCTCCCAGGATAACCAGCGCCTGCCCAGGCTCCTTTTGAGGTCCAGGACATGCAAGGACATTGGAATAGGAAAGCAGGAGCTTTTATTAACACTGTTATTTGCTGTACTAATTAAGCAGCCCCGGAAGACATGAAAATTGGAAGTAATTTCACTACAAATCTCTTCACACCTCAGAGGAACACAGCTCCAAGTCCACACTGCAGGAGAGGACCATTATAGTCTCAGGTCAGATAGAGGCTGTTTCCATCTATGCCTTCCCATCTCTGATGCACTGCAGTCACTCCTGTTGCTTCTAACTTATCTTCATCTCTACTCCCTCAGTGATAATAGAGCCTTAGCTTTCAACAAAAGCCACAGTATATTTGGTTAGTCACCACCCTTACTAAACAAAGGTTATAAAAAGTTATTTGTACAGTGCCCAAGACGTCTGCTTTTCCCTTAAAGCCATCCCTCCTTCCAGATGAATTACAGAAATTTCCAAAGATGCAACTTCCTCCAAAATGGAGAAAAGAGCATTTCAGATTTTTAAAGCCAAGTAAATGTTAGATCTGGATTGATGGTAAATATAAATTTTCCATTTCCTCTACTCAGCCTCTTGGGTACTACAGTGGGGAGTGTTGGAGCAACTCTGAAATCCAGTTTTAGCTTCTACCTTATACCCATCAACCAAATTTTACGTTTCAGAGTTGGATTACACCATGATTTTGAATTAACCACAGACACAGCCCAATTTTTGCAATTGCATTTATTCTAGATATATCAAGACTTAAATCTTATTGAAAGCAGCTACATCCATTGATTGTACATAGTCTTCAAAAGCAGTTATTCTCTCTTCCAGCATATCTGTTCCAACTTTATCATCTTCAACAACGCACTGGATCTGAAGCTTTTTGATACCATAGCCAACTGGTACTAGCTTGGCTGAAAAAAGAAAAAGTTTTTAAAAAGGCAGTTAGTATTCCCTGATTGGTGGAATCCCTTAAAAATGCAAATCTAAGATTGAACTGACCAAAGCAGTCTGCAGGAATACATAAGAAGAGTGATTTGTTCCATATAATCAACAACACAGCATACATTACAAGGTAGTCAAAATGGGTTTGGTTTTGTGGGTGTTTCCCCCTCCCCACCCCAAAACAGTGATGTGGGCATATGGGTGTTTGCTTGCCGCATCAGGAACTGTGGGCAGGAGCTGCAGGACAGCAGAGCCAAAGTTTTAAAGCTTTTATAACCTGTATTTGAATCTTAACCTGGCCACTGCACTAATACACCTTTTTGACTATGTCAAGAGACTGAAGTACCGTAGGGTGGCAATTCCTGCACTGTTTTACCTACCCACATTTTCAGAGATCAGCAAACAGTGACAAGAAGTCTAGCTATTCATATGCTATTTTAAGAGATGGTACTACCTCTCCTCTCCCTGCTTTGAAATTTTCTCTTACTTACAAGATCCCCAGACCAAGCCATCTGCCTGAATGCTTCGAACACACTCCTCTAGTTTGGCCATGTCTGTCTCATCATCCCAAGGTTTCACATCGAGCAAGATTGATGATTTGGCAACAACAGCTGGTTCTGGGGGAAGAAAAATCACCATTAAAAGCTAGGAATTTTTCAAAAACTCATGAATATACTTGCAAACTAGCTTTACAAGAACTACTTTCCCAATTTCATCAACAAGAACCTCTTCACATAGCTGTGAAAGGGCTCTTGTACCAACATACATTTCAAAAGTATTTAGGCATATCGCAATGTTCAAAATGCAGACAGATACATCTGTCTTGAGAAATAGTCTCATAAGATAGCATAGATTAAGAAGCTAACATTGTTTGTTACATAGGAAGTCCTTTTTCAGAGAGTCTGAGAAGGAGCTTAATGCCGTGTAACAGTTTATTTTCCACAGAGGGAATACTGCAACTGCTACAGTTCTGAACAGTTCCAGACCAGTAGCTGTGGAGGGACTTGCAGCCTTTTCTCTAAATTTTTAACAAAAATCCTGGGGTTCTCTCTTTTTATATAGAAAGCTCAGCCTCTGGGTAAGACAAACAAGAGTGCATTAAGCAGGACAAAAACTTAAGGTTCCCATTTGCTATGGGAAAGGCTAAGCTCACAGACAATTCAAGTGAAGCCGATTACTCCCATCTCATGCCATCAAATATATCTATTACAGTTAATTAGTGTTTCTAGCCACCCTGTTTAAATGCATGAAAATTAACCCAAGCATAAAATACCAGCAAGTTCTTGGTACACATACTTTTGGACTTCTTTGATTCATATTGGGCCAGACGTTCTTCCCTCAGTTTCTTTGCTTCTTCACTTTCCTGAAAGAGAAATCTAAAATTACAGAAAAGCACCTAAACCCTGCACCTTTAAAGCATTACCAAAATGACTGGCATCTACTCAGGCAAAAACAAATCATCACAACAGTCAGCCGAAAGATGGTGATTTTTTGTTTTATTCATCATGTAACCAGTCAAAGATGACAATTCACCCCGTTGCAACACATTCCTTCCTAACTCGAGTGTTTACCTTCCAAACTTTTCTATTCTGCAAAGACAGCTGAATTTGAGAATTCCAAGTAGGACCTGATATCAGGGTTGCAAATTCAAATAACAAACTAGTTAAGGCAGAAATCTGCTTATCTAGGTATTTCTTAAAAACCCAAATATAATACAAAAAGGTCACAAGTACCTCCTCATCATCAGATCCAAAAAGATCAATGTCATCATCATCTTTGCTATCTGTGGCTGCACCTGTCGTGTCCTCAACATCAGCGGGACCATATTTCCCCAAAGCCTTCTTTACTCCTGGCAAGCTGAAAGAAAACAGCAGATATTAGGATCCAATTCCACTACTTGAAAACAGAACCTCCCCAAAGACAATCCTCAATGCTCCTGGCATACTAGTTGAGACCACAGCAAATGCCATCTTGGAAGACGGTATATATAAACTGACACGATCCTGCTCAACATTACGGCTCCACCTAGGTATATGGCTAGAAAAAGCTTTCTTATTGAAATAATTTATCTGTATTACATTCTGTGGAGGAAGAGTTAACAACTTCTTGTTCATGCTTCCCTAAAAATATTTTCATTTGTTCAAAAACTAATAGTGACAGAAAACATGTTGCAAGGTAACTAACTAATCCTGTGACTTTGGAAGTTTCAGTGAATGCTTTACTCTGAAAGCTAGCTCTCAACAGCACGAGGGACCAGAACCCCTGAATTATTCTTCTTCTATAGTTCTGCAGTCTTAGAATAAGCTTGCAGTTCTACTGTTACTGTGAACTGCTGTCATGAGAGTTGTAAAACAAGCTTTATTTTTCACGAACAAAGAGTAGTTTCCACAGAGTGGACTTTGTGAGGCAACTGTATAATCTCAGCCACCTTCAGCATTAGAAGACCTTGGGAAATGGCCCAGTGACTGAGCCACCCAACTTTACAAGAGTTCCCTCCAAACATGACTGAGGCACACAGAGGAGGCAGTGTAGCAGTACTGACACTACCTATGCTGTACCTTTTTAGAGAGGCCTGCAGTCTCCATGGATGTCAATACAGCACCTTTCATGAACACTAAAATCACTAAAAAAGAAAAAAAGATAGCATTTGCTTTCATATTTCCCCTTCTTTATATGGGCTTCTGCATTGCAAATCATTCATTTTGCTTTATCTTCCAAACACCTGAACAAACCACTCTCCTTATTTATCATCTATGTACTCTATATTTATCTTTAACAACTTCTACCATATTTTCTAATCCATTTTGGTGTTGTCTTTATGGGGTAGATTACTGGTATGTAGTTTTCAGCTTTCATCAGTTATCTGTGTAAATGACAGCAAGAGAACTTGAGCCTTTCTTATAAGCTTTAGTAGAAAGTTCAGCCACTAGAAAGAGACAGAATCAGGCTGCCCAAATTCTAAGTGATAAGTGTAACGTACTGACAGAAGCCTGCTCCGCTTCTGGAGCTGATCCAGTTCCAAGGGCAACACAAAAAGCCACGTGGCACGAGCGAAAAGCACCGTTTTGTTCAAACTCGAAAACACAAATGCAACACTGCACAGGCCAGTCCGCCGTATATTCCAGCTTTGCAATTTAACCATACCTTGCCTTCTGCTTTTCGTACGACTTAATATGATTGTACCACCGAAGAGCATGAAACAAGTCTGCAGGAGGTGGGGCAGCGACTGCTTCAAAGACTGCTATATCAGCCTGAGAAGGGACGTACCTGCGGAGAATAAGCCGAAGTTAACCCCCTTCCTCGGAGCACGCCGGGAGATGCGAAGCAGCAGCAGCCGAGCGCAGAGACGGCCGCGCCGCCGCAGCGGGGTGCCCCCGCCGCCCGGCCCAGCGGCGAGTGCACCGCCTCCAGCGGCGGCAGCCGGGCGGGCTCGGCCCCGCGGGCGCGTTGCGCCGGCCCCCGAGCTCGGCCACCTCCGGCCCTGCGTGACTCACAGCGGTGGCCGCCGGGCACCGGAACAGGCCCGTCCCGTAAGGTCCCCCCGCGCCGGCGCGGCCCCTGGCCGTCCCCCCCGCCCCCGGCCGGCGCCCCTCACCGCGGCCTGGCCAGGCCCGGCCGGGCCCCCCTCCCCCCAGCCCCCCACGTCCGCCTCTCACCCTTCGATATAGCTCCTATCAGCCAAAAAATCATTGAGGACCCGGAGGCCAGCGGCGGACTTAAGGTCCCCGAAGCCCATGGCGGCGGCAGCGCAGCACACACGCTCCCGCCCGCGACCCGACCCTGCCGCCGCGCAAAGAGGTCCGGCTACCTCGGCGCCGTCCTTATATACATTCGGTATCCCTCCGCGTACTTACACGCATAGAGATCCCTCCGCAAGAATAAGCCGCCAAGTAGTTCCTTACAGGTTGGTCGCTCCAGCGAGCGGCGTGAGGCGGTCGGAGTACCAGAGGGGCGGGGGAGGGCCGGAGTAGTAAGTGCGGAGTTAGTGATAAAGCCCAGGAAGCTTTTCAGTGTTACAAAGGTGCTGTAACATTCCCTGTACTCTGTGTTCCCCCCCGCCCCCGCACGGCTGGCGCCAGCGGAAGTTGCCGGGGTTGGCCGAAGCCAGAAGCGGAAGGAGACGGAAATTTCCGAGGGTGACGCGCCTGACGGTGGCCGAGAAGGCGCGGAGAGTCCGGCGGAAATCGCCGTGTTCCGCCTGTGTCCGGTACCCGACGGAAACGCCCGAAGCGGTGAGTTCCGAAGGTTGCCGAACGCGCGGCTCAGGAAGAGCCGGCGGCCGCTGAGGCTGCCCGTCCCGGAGGCTGCTGGGGGGCTCTGGGGAGCGGCGGACAGGCCCGGGGCTGCCGCCATAGAGCCCGAGACGCCTCCGCCGCCTGTCCCGCCTCAGGTAACGGCGGGGAGCGCGGGTTGCGGCGGCGGCTCCTCTGTTACGGGTGCTCTCCTCCTGTCATGGTTCCCGGTGCCCTTGACGGGCTCAGCCCGCCGGGCAGTGGCGCCTCCAAGGTGACCCCCGCGCCGGGCGGTGTCGCGGGCCCGGGGAGAGCAGAGTCGCCGGGCCGGGGCGCGAACCCCGAGGTGTAGGCCGCCTCCCTGGCTCCCGGCGGGGCGCGGATTGTGCGCCCTCCCGTTTGTTTGTAAACACGGACGGGTGCAGCGAAGCCGCGACCCGTTCTTATCTGCCGCTGTCCCTTCGTCCGGCCTCCCGGCGGCTCCTGCGGGTTGAGGGGCCTCAGCTCGGCTGCCGCTTGTTGGTCGTCGTCACCTGTACCGGCATCGTCACTTGTACCGGATTTTACTGTAAGGTGATATACATACGTGTGAAGTATCGGTAGCTACAAAAAGAGAGACGTATCTTGCAGTTTAAGAAAGTAACTTCTTTTTCTTGTAAGAATACGTCTTGTATGTTCATTGCATGTGTAAGGTCCTGGGGAGGAACAAACCCAGGCACCAGTACAGGCTGGGGACTGAACTACTGGAAAGCGGCTCTGTTGGGAAGGACCTGGGAGTGCTGGTGGACAGCAAGCTGACCCTGAGCCAACAATGTGTCCTTGTGGCCAAGAAGGCCAACAGTATCCTGGGATGCATTAAAAGGAGTGTGGCCAGCAGGTCGAGAGAGGTTATCCTTCCCCTCTACTCTGCCCTAGTGAGACCACATTTGGAGTACTGTGTCCCGTTTTGGGCCCCCCAGTTAAAGAAGGACAGGGAACTGCTCGAGCAAGTCCAGCGGAGAGCTACCAAGATGATCAGGGGGCTGGAGCATCTCCCTTATGAGGGAAGGCTGAGGGACTTGGGTTTGTTTAGCTTGGAGAAGACTGAGGGGGAAAATATCTAAAGGGTGTGTGTCAGGATGATGAGACTAGCTTCTTTTCAGTGGTGCCCAGTGACAGGACAGGGGGCAGTGGGCACAAGTTGGAACACAGGAAGTTCCACATCAATATGAGGAAAAACATCTTTACTGTGAGGGTGCCAGAGCAGTGGCACTGGCTGCCCAGGGAGGTTGTGGAGTCTCCTTCCCTGGAGACATTCAAAACCCTCCTGATGCGTTCCTGTGCCCCCTGCTCAAGCAGGGGGGTTGGATAAGATGGTCTCCAGAGGTCCCTTCCAACCCTTACCACTCTGTGATTCTGTGATTCCTCTGCACGTATAGGTGTGGACAGACTTTTTTGCAACTGGTGCAGCATTTTTTACTTGGCCTGTTTAAAACCTGTCAGCAAAAATTTGAACTGATCAAAACTCACTGCTGTTTTTCTCTCTTACCAAAGCACCATGCTTCGATTACCTGCTGTCCGCAGGACCCTAGCTGGGGTCGCCCAGTCCTCCAAAGTGTGTGGTAAGTGTCTCTAATTTATGCGTGTGTGTATAGTGATAGAATTAATGTATTTGTAATTGGATTATTGAAGGGCATGTATTCATACTTTGTTTGCAACTCTGGAAGTCTGTGTTTTGCTTTTTATAGAACTGGAAATATATCAGTACTTTGTAACTGTAAGATAAGGAACATAGGGTCTAACGGTTTGCATCCAGCAGTAACTGAATTTTTTTTGTTTTCTTGTTCTGTGTCTCTCAGGACGTACAACTGCAACAGCAGCCAGCAACCAAATTGAGGTGTTTGTGGATGGTCATCCTGTACTGGTGAACCCAGGAACCACAGTACTTCAGGTGGGGGGAGTGGCATACTGAATTTTTCTTGGACTCCCCAAATCACTTTTTGGTAGCATGTTCCATATAGCAAAAAAAAAAGACGCTTTGCATTGTTTCTTGTAATTCTATAGTGATGTTTTTGCTGACTGTGATACAATTTCACATGGCAGAAATCCTTTGGGGGGAGTTCAGTGGTTGAAAAAGAAGCATCTGACATGATTGCCTGAAAGAAGATGCATGCAACTTGGATCCCAACTGCAAAAATGTATCCAATGCAATAACAAGCTTTGATTAAATTCTGGTTGAAATTCTAGCTCTGAACTCTGTGTGACCTGGTTGCCTTTCAGAACCTGTTACTTTTGTATCTTATTAAAGTGGTGTCTCAGGTAAATGAGGGATTTTCTCCTTTAGGTTATTAGTTCTTATGATTTAGAATGCTGATCCTTCACTGCTTTTATTCTTCGCATGGGACAAAACGGAACTTGGATCTCCCAGCCTGTACTCAGCATTGTTACTTTTCAGGCCAAAATTTCAAGCAGATATTTTTCCAGTCTAACTTCTTTCTAAGAAACCATTAAATGGGGACATGGTGTAGTGAGAAGATGAAAGTACATAGTGTTTATTTCATATCTGTCGTCTTTGGATACAAGTTACTAATTATTTTGGCATTAGAATGCCCTATCAGGAGTCTAATGTAATATTTTCTTAAATGCTTTTTTTAATTGGCTTTTGAGTTTTGCTTGCATGTGGTAATTTTTTGTAGAAATCATGAGAAAAATTAGGTCTTGTTAGTTCTTTTTTATTGAATTCAGTGGTGTTTCTTCTGGCAGGCATAGCTAGTGCTGTAGCATAGACCCCATCAGCCATGGGGATTTTCTGCAGGAAAGGCTGTTGTCATCTGTTCTCTGAAGTCTGTTGTCTCTGTCCTACCTCTTCTTCAGACATGTCATGGAAGAATGTTTCTGAGTTTGGGGTTCTACTGAAGTTGAAGATTGACTGTGTTCCAGTATCTTTATAGAGAGTATCCGTGTTGTTGAATTGTCAAAGTCATTATGCCCATTGTTGTTTCCTTTGTATTTTTTCAACTTTTCCTCTGTTATGTGCTTTTCTTTAAATAATGCATGCTTTCTTTAAAAAGTTATTTTTATTGCTAGTGTCCTTTCAAAGAGAATTCTCTCTGTTCTTGGAGGAAAGAATCAAAGAGAGGTCAGTTCTCATTTCCTCAGTTACAAATTTTGGAAAAGCTATGTATGCAATTGTTAACCTGACGTGTTTCTGCTTGATCACTATCTTTTTTTTTACGGTCACTTCTTAAGATAAAAGGTTGAATGCTCTATATTTCTGAGTGCTAACACTGTTATTCTTTGAAAAACTGAGTAATGCTTTATGAGGTGGAACTGAAAGATCTAACTAAAATTTAATTTTACTTTTTTTCATATTGTTTATAGGCTTGTGAAAAGGCTGGAATTCAAATACCTCGTTTTTGTTACCATGATCGTCTCTCTGTTGCTGGAAACTGTAGGATGTGTCTTGTGGAAATAGAGAAAGCACCCAAGGTACTGTGTATATTTCCTAGGAATTATGGTTTTCTGCTGTGCTTAGGAGCTAGTGTAAATCTTGTAAATAATTGTTTGCACTGTCATTAGCACACAAATTGTTGTCATTCAGCTGCTCCGAGCAGGCTTTTCCTTTCTTCCCACCGGATTGCAGTGATTGCCAATGGATCAAAGTCAGTTCTCAGGCTCTTATGGAGTAACTTGCTCCTGGGTGTGAGCACTTGATAGTTGTGTGTTTTCAGTTAGAGATATTTTTATTTTCTGTAATTCAGGCTTCAACTGTGCATTTTCAGCTGATATTATACAAATATTAAACTTCAGATAATGTATGAATTCTGCCTTAGGATTAATGTCTGCAGCTTTGTTCTAGCTAAGTAGAGATTGCAGTTACTTATAGTTTATATTTTAATGCATTATGTACCATTGATGTCTGTTGTAAAATAGTCGTTGACTTCAGAATTGAAGGCTGTCTTTAGCAGTATTAAGAAATCTATGCGGATAGTTGAGGCGTTCTTTTGGAGTTCAGTCTTGGATTACACATTTATATTCACATATAACACTCTTTAGCACACCTCAATTCTATAGTTTGAGCTTTGTGCCTCTGGAAGTGCTGGGTTGTTGCTGAAGATTGAAGTCATGATGGTCTATCTCGTGATGTAATTGAAAAGTAGGAGGGATTTGTTTTCTGAGCAGGAGTTTTTGTTAATCTTGCAGTCATCCTGTGAAAAAGTTTTATTCTGAGACTCTTTGTATAGGCTTTGTCCAAATAAATGTCTAAAATTATGCATACTCTGAACTTCAGTTCTAGAGGTTTTCCAGATCTCTACGGAATCTCTTTGATTTGCCTTATATCTTTTATAACTGACTTTCTTCTTGCTAGTAACTCCTTGAATTGGAACCTGAAAGTGTAACATTTTCAACTTTGAAAATAAATAAATCACAACTAATTAACCTTTCTATATAGAAGGCTATTTATTAACAAATATGGCTTTCATTGGTTAGATTTCCTTTTTTTTTTTCCCTTGCAGATACGTTTTTATTTCTACAATATGTCTATGTAAGAATTTGGGGGGAGAGGGATGTCGGTGTTTGTGCTCATATTGAGAAGAAATAAGTTGTGTTCATGCTTGCTTTTTATGATGATTGCAGCCAGTTGCTGCTTGTGCCATGCCAGTTATGAAGGGCTGGAACATACTGACAAACTCTGAGAAGTCCAGGAAAGCAAGGTACCTTTCTTTTAGCCTCCTAGTGCTGATTAGTTGTACTGTCTGCTAAATGATGCGAAGTTGACATTAGCTTTAATTCCTGCACCCAACAGAGAGGGTGTAATGGAGTTCCTGCTGGCAAATCACCCATTGGACTGTCCTATCTGTGATCAGGGTGGAGAATGTGATCTACAGGTAAAACATCCAATTAAAATGTGTAGACTTATGTATTAATATTCTTAGGTGAAATTGTACTGGATATTCCAGCAGCCTGGATATGTCTGTTTTCTGTTGTGTGTTCTAGGATCAATCGATGATGTTTGGCAGTGATAGGAGTAGATTTAGAGAGGGAAAACGTGCAGTGGAGGACAAGAACATTGGCCCGTTAGTCAAAACAATCATGACTCGGTGTATACAGTGCACTCGATGTATCAGGTAATGTCCTTTATTTTTACTGGAGAGAGTTACTAAGGCATATTTATATCAGTTTGTTACTTGTGAAAGAAAGACCATGAGAGGTAGTCAATTTTTCTTATTTCTTTTCTGACTGTACTTCAGATTTTATTTCTGGTAGGGACTGATAGATGGTTTCCCAGAGCTACCAGGCAGCTGTCATGCAGGAAAAAGAGAGAGGTGGCCAAAACATGCAAGTGAAATCAGAGTTCTACAGGGCAGAACTGGTCCCATGATGTTAGTGGCAGAATGGATTTTAAAACATTGACTTCCTTAACCACAGTTGCAAGATGTATTTATTCCTGACAGCTTCTGGTAGCTTTATTTATGCTGTTCTGCAGTCTTGAGATTCAGTACCAGCAAACTTGAGCCAGATGGAAAAGAACACAACATACCCACCTATTTCTAGAAAGAACTTGTTAGTTAGGACTAATCTTGGACTCAGACTGTGAAATTCAATAAGCACCAAATTGCTCTGTTTTTTAAATCCATCTAGTTTTTGTAGCCCCCTCTGAATGAAATTCTGCAAATGTGTAGTCCTGCATGTGCTCTGACAAATGTATCTAAACAATTGTTTTCTTTGTCCAGGTGTGTGAATTAAGGCTAATGTTGTATCTTAAGAACATAGATAAGGGTTGAAAAACATGCTGTCTTGCTGTTGTACGTTCCAGATTTGTTTTTCCTTCTTTTTGCATCTGCCAGGTTTGCTAGCGAGGTTGCAGGGGTAGACGACTTGGGAACAACCGGAAGAGGAAATGATATGCAAGTTGGTACTTATGTTGAAAAAATGTTCATGTCTGAGTTATCAGGAAATATTATTGACATCTGCCCAGTTGGTGCTCTTACCTCCAAGCCATATGCCTTTACTGCACGCCCATGGGAGACAAGGTATGTATCTCATACTGTAGATGCAGCTTTCTCTGTTTCTGTCATACACTTTATCTTAGACTGTGTGCGTCCACAATACCAAGGGTTTTCTCTGATTTTTTTTATTCTTAGCGGTTTTTGTTGTAGACTTTTCCACTGGCTGAATCTAACACAGATACAGTTTGTAGACTATTCTTCCCTTATTTTTACTCCAAAATGTTTTGGACTTGTAGGTCGCGCTGATTGCTCAGTTAAAAAAAAAAAGTATATAAAGGAAAATTCCGAATTCATTAACTAAGTAATTGTTGAGGATATTATTTAAAATATCTTGTGAAACTAAGCTCTTATATGTATAGCTAAAGCTAAACCTACAACACTGTTGTTTGTTTCACAGTCTGTTGCTGCTTGTATATAGAAAACTGCAAATGGTTTATTTGTTCTTCTAAACAGGAAGGTAGAGTCAATTGATGTTCTTGATGCAGTTGGAAGCAACATTGTAGTGAGCACAAGAACTGGAGAAGTGATGAGAATTTTGCCAAGGCTGCATGAAGATATCAACGAGGAATGGATATCTGACAAAACAAGGTGTGTGGCAGGTGTTTGTACCCACGTGCGCGTTTATGCATGCATTAAAGGCACACTTTGCAGAACCAGAAATGAGGACAGTAGCACTGACTTCTGAATTCCACTGTTAATATTGTAAAGCTTTAGTGAAGAATAAGGTAAAAGATGTTTTTAATACTGTAATTGAAGTTACTGAGTTTTCTAATGTTTTAATTTTTGTAGCTTTTTTTACAGTAACTTTTTTATTTATATCACATTTTTCTTGCTTGTTTTTGAGAAGGAAAAGGTAAACTTTCAGGAGAAATATTTCTTGTGCTTCTCTTTTCTAACTGCAAGCTGTTAGAAAACTCAGTCTTGGAAAATATTTAGTATACAGAATTATTTTGTGTTTGCTTTTTAATACTATTAGTGGTGTTCACTTAGGTTTGCGTATGATGGTCTGAAGCGTCAGAGACTTACTCAGCCAATGATCAAAAATGAGAAAGGACTACTTGTTTATGCCTCATGGGAGGATGTATTAACTCGTGTTGCTGGTGTGGTAAGAACAATTTTCAATATACATAACATAAAATTAATTTCTAAAGCTGGGCACATTACAATGATTAATATGAAAGCAGTCATATAGAAAAGGGCTTTTTTCTTTAAGGTTAGAGGGGTGCTTTTGACTTCTAATCCATTGTATTTCCACTTAAAGTTCTTCTTTTGAATATTATTTCCTGTTTCATGGATTATGCCATCTGAAGAACTTTATCTTACCGTGATTTCATTTCAGGCATTGGGAGAGAAATTACTTTCATTTAAATAGGAAACTAAACTGTTCTTTCAGAAATCTTAGGAGGAAGCAACTTTCCTGAATTACTCTGATCTGCCTGAATACTTCCTTAAATTTATTTAAACTCTGCTATCACCACTTTTGCCATCAAAGCCATTAATTCTGTATTATTTATATTTGAATTATGCTTTCCTCAGTGCTTTCTCTGTGTAGTGATTGATTCTGCTGCACAAATGAAGTGCTGCATGACTGCTCTGGGTTTTGATTAAAAATTTTATGTGGGACAAAGTAGAATTGAATAACTGTAGTTGAACTTTCCTCAAGGATGTTTTTGCCCATGGTACAATAGCAGGATTTGTTACAAAAGCTATTGCTTCTGAGATAATACCTTTGAGTTGAGTTTACTACCTGAGCTTGCGTTACAGAAGTTTGTATTGTCTGTACTGTGACTTCATTAAAGTAAAAGCATTCACCAATCTTCCTCTCCTCACCACACCAAATGAGAATCAGCCACATCTGAGCAATAACTTGAGTGGGAGAGACTTGCACAGAATGCAGAGAGCTGTTCTTTGCTTATCGTGAGTTCTGAAGGAGCTGGAGTTGCTGCCTTGCAGAAGTCACATGCTGCTGATCAGTTTGTGCTACTCCAGGCCAGCGGATTGTGCTGCTGGCTTTGGCACACCCTAATGTAACAAATATTTACCTGGCCCAAATGGCAATTTATTTCAATGGTTTCTTTTGCTTACATTTATACTTTCTCTCCAGCTACAGGCTGTCAAAGGTAAGGAAGCAGCAGCAATTGTAGGAGGTCTGGTGGATGCAGAAGCGCTGATAGCTCTGAAAGACTTATTGAATAGAGTGAATTGTGATATACTCTGCACTGAAGAGGTCTTCCCTACTGCTGGAGCTGGGTAAGAGTTCAGGCAATACTGTAATTAGTACGTTAAACTTTCCAGTCTGCAAATCATCTCATGGTAAGATTCTGAAATGACCAAGGACAGCAATTGCTGATGCGTTAGCAGCTTTTGTTTGAATTTACAGTATTAATTTATAGACAGTATTTATGGATTGTGAGTTGACACATAGTATCTAGTACAGCAAGGGTTGCATACTTTACTGTATGTTGAGGCTGCTGCAGTTTAACAGTAGGCTACCAAAAGCCAGTTACACTCTGTTGTAAACTGGATAATTTAGCCTATTTCTATTTGTACTGTGAAAACTACAGTACAATTATGACCTTGTAAACTGTGTAATAACAGATGAATTTTGTGAAGGCTGACAATAACTGTATTGTAATTCAATTAATATTTTGCTGTCTCTGATAATCCTGAAAGAGAGCAGCTCTTACTTTTTATTTCGGTTAGTTATTTGGATTGAGAAATCTCTCCTTTCCCTTTCTCCTCTTGAGAAGAAATATTTTGAGCATCTAGAATCTTTATCACATCTTCATTCCTTCCCTCTACTGCATTCTCATCAGTTTTCTTTCTTAAATCTTTTTGTTACAGCACAGATTTACGCTCTAACTACCTGCTTAATACCAAGATTGCTGGAGTGGAGGAGGCAGATGTCCTGCTTCTGGTTGGCACCAATCCACGCTTTGAGGCCCCGCTTTTTAATGCCAGAATTCGAAAGAGGTTTGGATTCCTTGCTGGTGATTAAGCATGCAAATCCATCTGGATTTGATACAATGCTCAGGTGGAGCCGCAGGCAGTATGCAGAGGGTGTTCATGCAGATGGACTCACTGGATTTAGTTCACCTTTTAGTAAAGGGAATGGTGATTTATGTGTAGAAAAAGGGGGTCTCTTCTCCCTGTAGTGTATAGCTATGCTTTGTTCATTCTCACTTTGACATTTTCTGCAAGTTCATATACTTAGACATTTATTCATTTGTTATATTACACAGACATCTCAGATTTTCTGTCTTATGGAAGTTTGTTAAAGCATATTCCTTAAAGATTTATTTTCAGCATCAGTTTGCTCCTATTTGTATTGTTGATGTAACAAATCAGACTTGCTGATTTTAGAAGCATTCAAGTTTAACATTTTCTTTGGCAAATAATGTGGCTTTCCCATATTCCCAACTTCTGAACGTAGCTAATTCAACTTCAACAAGATATGTCAGTAGGAGACAACGGGGATTTATAAAAGCCCTGTCTTTCCTAATGCTGCGATCTTCCAAAATACATCATTTTAAACAATGGCAGCCTGAAAATTTTGAGAGGAAAAAATGATGACATTTATGAACTATTCATATATGTCCATGCTACGAGAAGCTGCAAAAAAGGAAAAATTTCTAACCAGCTAAATTTTTCTCTGTTTAGTTAAGAAATAAGTGGATTTCTAAAACCATGAGCACTGTCAAGTCATAGAATCACAGAATCATTTAGCTTGGAAAGGACCTTCAAGATCATAGAGTCCAACCGTTAACCTAACGCTGCCAAGTCCACCACTAAACCATATCCCTAAGCGCCACATCTGCACATCTTTTAAGCACCTCCAGGGATGGTGACTCAACTACTTCCCTGGGCAGCCTGTTCCAATGCTTAACAACCCTTTCAGTGATGAAATTTTTCTTATTATCCAGTCTAAACCTCCCCGGGCACAACTTGAGGCTGTTTCCTACCTTTCAGGTAGTTGTAGAGAGCAATAAGGTCTCCCCTCAGCTTCCTTTTCTCCAGGCTAAACAACCCAAGTTCCCTTAGCTGCTCCTCATAAGACTTGTTCTCTAGAGCTTGTTCACCAGCTTTGTTGCCCTTCTCTGGACACGCTCCAGTATCTCAATGTCTTTCTTGTACTGAGGGGCCCAAAACTGAACACAGTATTCAAGGTGCGGCCTCACCAGGGCCAACTACAGGGGCACAATCACCTCCCTGCTCCTGCTGGCCACACTATTTCTGATACGAGAAATTCTTTCCTCCTACAAATTACTTTAGCTTCAATTCTTCAATTAACTAAGAGTTAAGTCAAGCTAAATGAACTTAATAATAGCTGTAGGTGTGGGGTGGTTTTTGTTTTGTTTGTTTTTGCCTAATACTGGAAAAAGATGGTTTAAAGTTGTAGCACCTCATATTGTACAACCCATTTTTTCCACTGAATTGGGAAAAAGTTTGAGGGGAGGAGGGAATTGATTTATGAACTTCTCATCTAAGGTGTGTTGCTGCACTGGTGCCAGAATGTACACAGAGAAATAGTCCTTCTAAAAGAAACTTAAGCTTACAGTCAGAATAATGCTAAACTGCATGTTACTGAAACAATGAATGCTGTTTAAAGTACTTTGAAAGAATTTGCATCCTATTTCAAGTTATTGCTAAAATTATAATTAGTGGGTTTGGTTGAGTAAAACTCTATTTCTTTAACTTTTATAAAATATTTGCTGTGTTTTCAGCTGGCTTCACAATGACTTGCAAGTGGCCCTTGTCGGCTCCCCTGTGAATTTGACCTACACATATGATCATCTAGGAGAGTCCCCACAGATACTCCAGGACATTGCTTCTGGAAAACATGCATTCTCCAAGGTACACACAAGTTACGAGTGTGTCTGCTGAATTTCAGATGTATTGAATAATAATCTGAATTCTCCACAGAGATAGATTTGAAGGGAACTGCCATGTTGTATATGGGGCTATTTGCTTTTAATCAAATGCAGAGATGAGGTGATGATCAGTGTTCGCCAAGTATGTGTGAACAGTTTAATATGTTCAGGTGTGTATTTAATATATTCAGGTGTGTATATTCCTGCAGTGCAGGAAACTCCTGAAATATTTCTTCGTATAAAACAGGCTTTCAGCCACTGCTGTTTCCACTTAAATGTCTGGTTATCAAGAGTATAGTTCTGTATTGACAGGGAAGCATACTGCTTATACCAGTTTCTCTTGGCCTATCTCTAAATGAAACAAGAGATTTCAGAACTATAGCTTTGCATGAAAGACTAACGTAGAAATTATGGTATTTATTACATTATCTGCACCAAGAATTGTGTTCAGAGCCTTGGAATGAATTTCTTGCTTCTTTACTTGCATAGGTCCTTGACCAGGCCAAGAAGCCAATGGTGGTGGTAGGTAGCGCAGCACTGCAGCGCAGTGACGGAGCAGCTATCCATGCTGCTGTTTCCACCATTGCACAAAATGCCAGGACTAAGAGCGGTGTTGGTTCTGATTGGAAAGTCATGAACATCCTCCACAGGTTTGCTTTAAAGCTTTTTTGGGAGCTACTTTCATTCATGCTGGGCCTATGCAAGGAGTACAAACTAGCAGAAACTTTTTAATAAAAATGGGTTCCTTGACATGGCAAACTTTTCAGTTGACAGCTGACCCAAACTAGCCAAAGGGGTATTCCATACCATATGATGTCATACCCAGTATATAAGCTGGGGGGTGTGGGCCAGGGGCAGTGACCACTGCTCGGGGACTGGCTGGCCATCGGTTGGCAGGTGAGCAACTGCACTGTGCCTCACTTGCTTTATTTTTATTAATATTAATATTATTAATAATAATAATAATAATGCTGCTACTACTACTACTATTTTTTAAATTTCTGTTATTAAACTGCTCTTATTTCAACCCATGAGTTTTCTCACTTCTAATCTTCCAGTTCTCTCCCCCATCCCACTGAGGGGGAGTAAGCGAGTGGCTGTATGGTGCTTAGTTGCTGGCTGGGGTTAGACCATGACACTCTAGTATTACTGACTTTCATGCTTTTGGTCCACCATCCTCTCTACCTTAAGTTAAGCAACATAACTTAACTTATTGGGATGTCTGACTATATCAGACAAACATGAGTGACATTGAAAGATCCGTACCCTACAGAGAGAATGTTTTTTCTTTTAAATATAATTGTAAGTCTGGCACCTGATTTTGCAGGATATGCAAAACTGTTTTGGAAATGAAAGAGAGTGCCAGAAAATGAGAATGATTTTTTCATTCTTTTAACAATGTTTTTATGTGTGAATAAATGAATAGTGATGAAATAGTGGTCTTAAGTCTTAAATGCTTCAGAGTAGCTGATGGTCCAGTGGCTCACATCTTCCATGTGACTGCCCTAAATAAAAGGCCTGTTGAGTTCATTTCATAGCTGAGACGTGAACCTTGATGTTCCAGATAACAAATGAGCTGTCTGCCACTAGGCCCTGACCTGGAATATCTGCCTTTACTTTGCTATCCCATCTTAAATAGGTGAGATGCCCCGTGCAAACTTCAACTGCCATCAGTTTGTCAAAATGCAAAACCAACCTGATGTTCTGCCAAATACTCTGTCAAATTTTTCAGTTGCCTTTATGCTTCATTTTTTCCTGTTACTGTTAGAGACCTCTTGTGTCCCTCCTAAATATTTAGTCAAAAAAAGAAGCTAGGTCTGGTCCGATGGGAGAGGGAGAACTCTGAAATAACTTAGTCATAATGTGTTTGTTCCTACAGGGTTGCAAGCCAGGTAGCTGCTTTGGATCTGGGTTTCAAACCAGGAGTGGAAGCAATCAGGAAAAATCCTCCCAAAGTATTGTATCTCTTGGGAGCAGATTCAGGCTGTATAACACGTCAGGATTTGCCAAAGGACTGTTTTATCATCTATCAAGGTAATTAGTAGATATAAATTAAGAAATGTTGCTATCTAGTAGATAGAGAGAAAGCCTAAACAGTGGCATACTCTTACAAACATATCTGACCCTTTGATAATTTATAGCCTTTATTTTCTGCCAAGAAATAGAACTTCCAACACATAACTGAGATACTGGTTACCTATTTTTTAGGTAAAAATGAGAAACTGTTGATGAGTAATAAGGAAATATAAACAGTTTTGTCTTCTGGAGCAGAGTTTCAAATGTGGCAGACAAAATGGTGTTGGTTCCCAGCTGTTCTGTCATACCAAAACATGGTCTTACCTTAATGCACTAAACATCTTTGTTCCAGGAGCCCCCCAAGCTGAGTGACTGTAGAGACTGAACTAACATTTACTACTGCTTGTAGTTCGTTCATTCTCCCCAAAGATTAGGCAAGTAAGACCTTGGAGCAGTCAGCCTAATAGGCTTTATATTACTGGTTAAGTGAACCTTAGAAACTCCTTTTTTCTGGGAACAGAGAAATTCTGTATTTTTAGTAAAGCATTTCTTTTCATTTTGATTCACTTAGGTCTTACATGGTTGCATATTGTTTCCTCTTTCCGTGCGTTTAGGACATCATGGGGATGTGGGAGCTCCCATGGCTGATGTTATTCTCCCAGGAGCAGCATATACAGAGAAGGCAGCCACATATGTGAATACTGAGGGTAGGGCCCAGCAGACAAGAGTAGCAGTAACACCTCCTGGGATGGCAAGGGAAGACTGGAGAATTATTAGAGCTATCTCTGAGGTACTGTTGCTGTTATAAATTACTTCTAATAAAAGTATACTGAGAGGTTAAGTTCCTTTTGTATTGAGAAGTGTTTCCAAAAAAATGTACATGTTCAGGGAAATACATGACTGTAGTCTTAAGAAGCAATGTTTTGTATTGAATCCTCTGTTAATTCTGTGAGTTAAATCATATTGTTTCCCTTTTGAGGATAGTACTAACATTATAGCTGCTGTATGCCATTGGAATGCATAATGGGTGAACCTTGTCTGCAAAATCATCATGAAATGCTTTAGAGGAAACTGGTGGGAGGATGCAGTTTCTTTCTTTTTAGAAAGAAAACAGCATGAACTCTGAGGACAGGATCTGGTATCGTTGGATAAGGTGAAATACGTGCTTGCTAGTCACTGGAAACAAGATGCATTGATAATTGCATCAACTTTTATCACATTTGGTGGTAAGGTAGGGAAAGTACAAGTGACATCTGTATGGAAGGAGAAAAGTACTTATTTTCTTCCTTTGTATAGCAAACAGGACAGCCTAGTTTTTAACATGGGGAAGTCTTAACTGTAGGCATCAGAAGTCCAACAGAACACTGTGACTTTGCTTTAGTATGTACATTGTAACTACTTGTGTTTTCAGGAGTGTAGATTTTTCCTGATTTTACTTTAGGTATGTTAATGGCTTAGTAACCTAAACCACTACATATTAAATCCCTAGACTTGATGGCATTTTTTTTGATGAATCTCTTAGCTGGCTGGTATGACCTTGCCTTACGAGAACCTTGATCAAATACGGAAGCGTTTAGAAGAAGTATCTCCTAATCTGGTTCGATACGATGATGTGGAAGAGGCTAACTACTTCAACCAGGCAAATGAACTGTCAAAGGTAATCAAAACTGAAGCATCTGGGGCATGATGTAGTGCTGTTACACAGCTTGATGCTTTTTAAAGAAATGGGCCTTCTTCATATGTAGTACTACAAGCATTCTTTGACCTGCACTTAATGCAGAATTCACTCAACAAATGTTTTGGTAACAAGTTCCTATCATAAAGCTGACTTTCTTTTTTTTCCTTTCCTGCCACAGTTAGTGAAGCAACAGCTTCTTGCTGATCCTCTTGTTCCTCCTCAGCTCACAATAAAGGACTTTTATATGACAGGTATGTATAGTATGGCCTTTCCATTCTGAAATCAGCAATGCATTTTGCTTAGCTTTACAATAGGATTCATATGAGGCATTTAAAGCTTTCCACTAAGACACGTAGGATTTGAGTCTTTTGAAGAAACAAAATTCGCCGGTAAAATGATTTGGAATTTGTAGAAAGCACAGACTATTGGGACTATATTTTCAATTAAACAATTTTCTTCACCCTCTTTGCATGCAGTCCTGTACTAAATCTTTTACATTGTGTCTGTGTAATTTCTAAAATGAACAGTTATAACACAGTAATGTGTGTTTGGATTTTTTTTCCCCAGATTCAATCAGCAGAGCATCCCAGACAATGGCCAAGTGTGTGAAAGCTGTTGTTGAAGGTGCTCATGCAGTGGAAGAGCCAACCATCTGCTAGAGACTTATCAGACTGCTACACCTCCATCCAAGTACTTGTTGCAGTTAACTGCTGTGACTGATATTTTTTTTTTCAAAATCTATTTACTAGGCTGTTGTATTTTTCTTTTCTCCATTCACTTAATTCAGTTTTTCATTTTCATCAGTTCAAATAGTCCCATAATATTATAGGACTGTTGTTGTGTCTGGGAGAACATGCAGCACTCAACTTACTGTACCCAGAGCAGAGTATGTGTTGATTGTATACAAATAAATTATAATACCAACCGATCCATTACCTGTGTAATTCATACAGCTCACACTTCTTGCATGAAAAGAACTTAGTAAGCAACTCAGACTCAGTAAGTCTTGATTTGCGAGGAACAAGTCTACATGGCAAAAATACTAGATTGTAACCTTCCAGAGTATCCAGCTGTCTTAATTTTAAGTACTGGTGAGAGTGTGAATATGCTATTTTTGTAATGCATTTTCAGAGCAAGTTGTACCGCTTTTAAGCCAAGCATACCTGGTTTATGTCAGTGTTCAGACCTATCACTACTCTAGATATTTGTGTATTTCTCCATTTTGTTTCAATTGAGAAACTACTCATGGAGGAAGTAAGAATAATGTTGATGATGTGAAAAAGAAAAGTGACTTTTTACACAGCTTCCTCATATTGAGCTGCTTTAAAATTGAGCAAAAAGATTAAAGGCCTTTTGCTATACCAGTTCAGATACAGAAAAGATCACAGAATAGTTTCTCTGCACTGATCTTTTTATAGCAAAGAAGGGGAAGGGGTTGTGTGTGGTGGTTTTTGTGGGTTTGGATTTTTTATTAAGCTTTAGAATGACTTCAGAACAGTGACTCTCTCCACTGTTGTGTTGGTTAATGTAAGTTTGGAATAAGGATAGCTTCCTTTTCAATGGGCTACTAGGGTAATAAGGTTTAGAGTAATCCTTCCAGCAATCATGCAAATGGGAACAGTATCGTAAAGCCATCACTTCCAACTTTATTAAAAAAAAAAAATTAATTTTGCATGAGGAAAAAAGCTACATATTCCAGTGTAGAATGTGTAGAATAACCCTGAGTGCATAAGAGTGCTGCTATAGAAGCCTTAGCTTTATAGAATTCCTTTTTTCTTCCATGCTTGAAATTTTTCAGTAACAAGCAAATGATTTTTTAAAAATTGTTTTCATTCTGCCCAGGAAGAAAATTATCATCTTGGTTATCCTGGTATAGCCCAGTGTCCTTACGCTCGCTGACTGAGTTTTAAATATTGGGCAGTGCTTGACTCAGCCTGCCATCTTCTACATACCGACAGGGTCGGTTCTCTTGGTGGTACAAAATACAACTATTCACTTTATTCAAAGATACTACTATGCATGTTAACAAGACATCTAGAAATAGTGTTGTCTGTTTTTAATGTGGCAGTTCACAGGACCCCATAGTGTGTATGTCCACATGTGTGACCAAGTAGAGCATAAAACCTTCATGTTGTCTGTGTGGAACGTTACTTCTTTAGGAGGAAGAGGTGTTTACGGCTTGGACATAGCAAAAGAATGTGTGTGAGAACATATGCCAAAGCAAGGCAGTTGGCTCCTCTCACAGATGGTAGGTTTAAGAGGAAAGGATGTAGCTGAATCCTATATTCAGTAAAACATTTGGTTCTCAGGTTCCTAGGATGAAAACCTTTTTTTTTTCCCTCCTGAAAATCCATGTTGTACAAACACAGAGGAATAATTTCAGCTGTGCAACAAGTCAATTATAACTTCTTCACTTCAAAATTTCTAAAGGTTCAAAAACTTTAGAGATTTGGTGTTTTTTGGTCTTAAATGTTACAGCATTATTTAACTCTGGGAGCTCTGCCACACATTACTTTTTGGTTGGTGGTTTGTTTGTGGTTGTTTGGTTGGTGGTTTTTTAAATTTTTCTTTTTAAAGTTCTGCATCCTTCAGGGAGTGTATATAGGAGATCCTTATTTCTATTCACAAAGTGTCCAGCCCCTACCTTGAAAGACAAAAAGGATAAGTAGTACATGCAGTGCTGTCTGTCCTGCTTCCACCCTCTTCCCCCACCTATCTAATCACCAAGTACAGAACTTTTCAGCCAAACTTTGTAATAGTCTCAAGGCTCTCTACAAGTGTGACTCTTGGAAACTAGATAGTAATGAGAAATGTAAATTAGCATTCTTATCAACTGAGTTTATAGTGTAGCCCTTCGCTTATCTCTTCTGTTTGTTCGGGTGGCTGGACAGTCAGTGCACATGTGGACTTTCGCCCAGCCAGCGATAAAAGGTTAGTGGGGGTCTGCAAAGGAATGGAAGCCATGTAGCCTGGGCAAAGTATTGGAACAGAAAACTACAGAAACAGGGCTATTCATGCAACTTAGTTCTGTTTAGTTAAAAAGTTAACAGTTAGTGCTACTATTTGCTGGTTCAGAAGCTGCAACCTCAGATTAAAGCAGAGCATTATGAGAAGGCAGCAATGAATTGCTGGGATGATGGGAGATGAACATGCTCAAAGTATTGTTCTTGGCTGTTAAAGTAAAGGCTTATCAGCTAGGTGATACATTGCCTGAATGTCCTATTCGGCTGATGCAGCTAATATCCAAATGCCATGTTGGTGGGTGCACTTATCCAGACTCTGTTGGGGGGTGGGCAGGGGGTTTATTTTACTTTATTTTAAAGCTAAGACCAGAACTGAACGATATTAAATTCCCCAAATGCAGCCCTAATACCACCTAGTGGCCAACTGGCAGAATGTCTCACCGGTTGCATCACCCGTTACGGTCTAGTAACCTTCAGCTCACTTCCTCGTGTACACTCCTGCCTGCACAGACAGCACGAGAAAGGACAGGTATTATGTCTGGGAGAGAGATGGACGGGTTTAGTCATTAAATACCTTCTTCTCTCAACACAGCACTCTGTCACCATAACTCTTGCATGCAAACAATTATCGCCAAACATGGCTTAGATTAAACCTTGCCTTTATGTAGCCTTGTCTTCAGCAGAAGGTTGTAGGGAGTGGAGAAGGGTGGGTTAATTCAAGGTAAAACCCTACTAAGCACTTGTATTTTCAAGCACGTTTAGACCAGGTTAACACAAACAGTCAGATTGTCTTTTTGTATTGTTCTGCAGGCAGAATTAAGCATCTAAGTCTAAAGCTGTGATTTTAAAACAAACAACAAATTTTTTTAAAAAACCCTGTTCAACAGCCACCTTCCCGGAACCACCAGCATCCCATGGGTATATCCCTACAGTTCCAGAGGGAGACTGCTTTAAATCCTGGGCAATTTAGTGAGCTGCTTGAATAAAAAGAAACCAGACAACGTGGTCCCAAATGGAAGGCAAGTCAAACTGTGGTATGTTCTCAGCAAGACTCTTAAACAGCCAACAAAACTAGGCCATTCATAAAAATAGTTGCAACTGACTCTTTTTTTTAAATGTATTTTGAAGTGTAGCTCAAGGCAGAAAAGGAAATGTCTGTAGCATTTCCCCAGGAAGTAAAAGATTTGGGATCAACATCTCTTCTGATGCGGATAGATTCTTGCAAGACAGTAGCTGTTATTTGCTTGGTTGGGGGATGTGCTGGATATTACTGTTGAAGCCAGTAGAAAAGCAGCTCAGATTCATAGGGCTAAAGAAAAAGAGCAGCAGCCTGGCATCAGCCTTAATCAAAAAGAAAAGGTAATAAAACCTCATACCCATCCCTGTCCCCACACACCTGCTCCTCATAAAATACTCCAAACAATGGCTAAGCCAAAACATCCTCTCCCAAAACAAGAGTGTCTCTTAATAATGATTTGGTTTTTTGTCCTTCAAATATGCAATTAGATTGAATCACTTTCAGTGATGAAGGATTGAAAGACTGACTCTTTCAAGGAACTGACAGGACATGAACAGAAAAAGTGCTAACAAGCAAACTGATAGAAGAGGACTTAGTTGTGACTACCATTGTGGAAAAAAAATTAGCAGTGAGTAAGCAGGGAGTTACAGAGAGCAACAAAAAGTTAAGGACTTCACTAACAACTGAAGTAAGTTTTTCTTCAGGAGTACAAGAACATGTTTTATGGGGTAAGTTCTCCCAGAGTTACCCAAAAAGTTTTAAAGCAGTTTTAAAATTCCTGTTTAAAAAAACCCCAAACTTATTATCAATGTATTAATAGATATTAACAGATTATTATTATTAAAATGTCAGATGGGCACAGGTACCTTTAGGAATGAAACACTGAGGTTTACAGTCAGTCACAAGGAAGTTATTGTTCAGAAACAAACACTGAATCCTTCGTTGTGTGTGTGGGCTTATGCAAGTCATCGTCCTCTCTGTTGTATAACGTTTTAACCAAAAGACACTTTACAGTAACGCATATTAGCTGATGGAGTGATTTCTGCAAATGTGTCCCAAAGTACCTGGGTATCCCCAGCTCCCCACAGCTGAGCACAACAGCTGAATGGCACAGAGAATTTTTTTATATATACATAAAACCTAGCGATTTAAACTCTCTAGGAGTGACTCCATAATGAGCAAAGCCTGCTATGCTCAATAAACACTGTTAATAAATGTTTTCCCCTGGATACATGCAAGCATCCATTCTCGGTGCCTAATGCTGAGAAGCCTACTGAGACTGAGGCCTCTTTGCATAGTAAGACATAATAACTGGTAGAGACATCCCCTCGCTCTGACGCTAATGCTGAATTTTGAATATACTTAACTAATATTTCAAATAAATAATTTTATTTCATCTTGTCATCTTCTGTATACCTTTGTCTGTGTTTGAAATGGATCAGAGATTAGAACCATGCATCAAAAAGAAACATTCTAAGAGCAAAATGTTTCATATATAACAAATAACTTTCAAAATCCACTGTGATCTCATGACCTTAGAGTCTAATTAAGCCTTATGCTTTAATGTTATCTCAACTCCTAACTATTTTTGAAAAATCCTGTCCTGCATGCTTTTCATTTCTGAATTATCCACCACAGGATATTCCACACCTTTGTTGGAAGCATCTTATAGTGGCTACTCTCAGAGGACTAAGAGATAGCTGATTTGGTCCAGAGCGGGAACTCTCATCTTTCCAAACTGCAGTGATGACCAAGACCCACTCTAACGTGAACGTAAATGATCACGGAACTAAGAGCAGAAAGAAGGACTGGTGATGAAGTGTGTAGCTTCTTAGCTGCTACAATTACAGCTAATGAAATATCGATAGACAGAAAGGGATAGTAAAAATGCAGTAGTATACTTTGAATTAACAGTGGACTTCCCAGTAAAATGGGACTGCATTAGAGCATTCTGCTGGGACAGTTTATTCCATTTATCTGTTGTTTATTTAAAGCCGTCCCCACAGATGCCCATCATCTACTCTGGACAACCTTCCCACAGTTAATAGTCTTACTATTTTGTCTTTGGTGAGCCTTAGGAAGACAATACCATTTATTTAATGCAGATTACAATACACATTGATAACAAAGAACAGATTAGTTAAGACTTAGTTAATTACTATTTTCAGTACAATTCACTATCAATTAATTAGATTATCATGCAATAGCTGGCATATGTCTGCTCCCAATTGGTTAAATACTTCTGCAACTATACTACTAAAATCCACAGCAAAGTTTCCATTGCTCCAATAAGCTTTAATGAAGCCCCTAAGACTCAGGAAAACAAGGCCAGTCATCTGCACTTTGTGTTGCTTTGCTAGCATTTTACAACTGTAGATGAAGTAAAGCAAAGTTCCCCTGTCCTACATATGGCTTGTCCTATACTTTCAGCTGTGCTATCTGCCACGTAGGAGTGCACCTCATGGATTTGAGGGGGTTTAGCAGCCGAATGAAGAAACTGAATTTATGCCATAACTTGGGTGTATTTGCTTTAGAAAAATCCTTACACTGAACACAATGTTTTTAGTACAGGGACTTATACTTCAGTGTTTGGAAAAGTGGCAAAAAGCATGCCAGTTACCAAATAAGTACTACTGCAGCAGACAGTTATCCAACTGAAAGTCAGATTGCTAGAGACAACCACTGCAATAAAATTTCCATGTTAACGAATTGTTGAAAAATAAGAACAAGCATTTTTCAGTAATATTATGCTGGGCTTTAATGGTTAGCTTGGCCCCAGAACTTACCACAATTAAGTAAACCAACACCACATAAAACTGCTGCTCAAGACATTGCTTAGGAGAATGTGTCTAGTAATAATTTCGGGTTTTATTTAATTTGTCATCCTTTTCAGTGTTTAAACACCTAAAGAAAAGATCTATACAAATGCAACTCACATCTATACTCTTAAAGTTGTTCCTCCCCTTTACAATATTCATCTGCATTTTAAATAAATTGTGGATCCCTTCCACAAGCATTTGAAGACAATGGAACTGTCTCCTCAGAACGTATATGTCTTTCAAGGAATAATACCAAGATGCTGACATTATAACACTATTTGCTGAAAACTCCATACTTCACCACAAGCACAGTGCCTAAGTCACACTCCAGAAATTCCTGAGGTCTGAACTGGTTGTGCATATGACCTTGGGAGAGAGTCAAGGTTCATTTCTTGATGCAGCATCCTCCCATAACTGGTATATAACCCAAAGCACCTATTCCATTATATTTATTAGACACACAAAGCTTATTCATGATGTCACTACCCTCTGTCTCACTATTAATACCAGTGAGACACATCAGTGAAGTATGCCTCATTACCTAGAAACTAGTGATTTAGGGAACATTAATGTTCTTTGACCACTCTGTGCTCAAGCGTACAATACGTTTACTGGCTGGAGCAGTTGGTCCAAGGATGCAGCCACTTTAAAGTCAGGGCAGACAGACCTATTCTGTAATGAAGAAATGGAACTTCCAGAATACAATTCTTCGTGGTGTACAGGGAGCGTTTCTTGCTTTGGGTTTACGCACCGTCCTTGAACAGGAGTCTTGGAGTCCCATTTGCTCCCCAGCATAATTTCAGAGCACTGCTCTACTTTACCAAAATGATGCATCTCTCAACTTGGAGAAAAGTCTTATCCATAAAGATAAACAAATCTTTTTTTAAAACTTCTTTCAATTCTGCATTACTAAAGCTAGCAGACTTTGCTCCTTTAGGGTGTTACTGTATAACATTTTGTTGTCAGCAAAATTAAAATAATATTTGAAATTTTTAGTAAATTACTGGAAAGCAAATCTTTTTGATCCTCTCAGGTAAATAAAGTTTTGTTAAATAAATTCCTCCATCCATAATGTACAGATTTTAGTTTCTCTGTTGAATGATTATACAAGTCCATGTAATTAAGATCTAGTGAATTGTCCTCCTTACAAAGATTTTTTTTTTTGTACAAGACTAAAAAATATCCCATTTAAGATTTCCTATTCCAAACTAATTCAAAATGTTTCTCCTTTCCCTTAGCATTAAGCTTTTCGCTTTGCAATTAACATGCATCAAATAGATTTCAGGAGGTCACCAGAATGTGTAATGCTACTGTGATGCACGTTTAAATTTAGGCATGCAAGCAATTGGATTAAAGTCAGTATCTGCAAAGTCAAGCACATATGCCAAAGAAAGGGTTTAATATTGTTTCTGTGTTCAGGTTCTCAAGTGCTTTCACAGCCATTTTTCTAACATGTATCATCTGCATCCCATTTAAGAAAAAATACTAAGATAACCCTCAGCATGCTGTACAGATATTCTTAAGAGTCTCATGGAAAGACTCAGTATACAAGTCATTCATGGTATCCCTCTCTTCCTAAAACTAAAAATTTCTTAATAGTGCAATAAAGAGAACTAACTTGAATTATAGATGAATTATACTGAACTACTGAATTACAGTTAAAAGTAGCAATTCTCTTGTTTAACATAATACCAGATACAAGAAGTCACTTAGTGCAGAAACTTGAATGCAGTACTGTAGCAAAACATTATCAACTCGGTAAGAGTTTTACACAAGTCAGTATCGAGTGATTCTTCACACACTTCTGAATTATTAATCAGGCCTGCAAGCACTTGCAAACTGGGGCCTGAGAATTTGGTCCTTTATTTATTTAGAATAAGAGAAAATGAAATATTAGTTTGTGCTGCATCTGCTGAATTTCTGAATCCATTGAGATAATTTATTTGTAGTATTTCAAAAGGATTTTGGTTTTAGTCATCCCATATATGACTAACATTTATAACCCCTGACATTCCTGTAACAAATTTTAGATACAGAATAGAAAAGTATTTTTTGTTTAAATATGTTACAGAAAGGATCATTATACTTCATGCTCCAAAGCACACAAAAATGACTGGTAGGATTATGAAGTACCCTAATTATCACATTACTTCTATACAAAATCTTTTAAAATATTACATAGGAGCAATGTATTTAATTATTTTTTGTTTTTCTAATGTCAGTGCAGAATAATGCATTTAATGGATTAATAAATTGATGCAGGAAAACATCTCCTATGCAGTAACTCCATAGAACATAATACGCTGGATTATTAATCTATGCTAGGTAGACCAACCATAATTTCAAAAAATTCCTGCTGAACAAAAAATACACCGTTTGACAGAAAGAGCAGATGACTTTTAATTATACTTTAAGTTATCTAAACAAAAGCCCACTATAAACACACAAACGATGCTCACTATATTAGCTAGGCAAACTCATAAAAGTATGTTTTGAAAACGGAACGTATCAAGATTCAGGAATTTTTTTTTTTTGTTAAGATTACAGTAACTGAGCTAAAACAACGTGTTTCAGATTTGACAGAGGACGGGGAGAGGTTGATAAAATATTAAGGAATTTAATACCTTCATTCATATGACCTTAGTCTGACTGCAGTCCAATTAGCCTACATTACCTGATTAATTTTTACAACTGAAAAAACTTAAATAATTTTTTTTAGTGTATAGCTCATTAGTTTCCTCATTATTTCCTCTTCCTTTAGGACAAATAAAAAGGCATCTTTGCAGTTCATCTCTGAACAGGGTTGTGCATAATCCCATTTCAAGAAATCTTATCACAGGTCCGCTGAATACAGTGATCAGTGTCCTCACTTACAGATACACGGTAGCATCTCACATTGTTCTGACAGCATTTCATATATTTTTTACAATCTAATAAAGACATCTGCAACAAAGAAAAACACGACTATTTTATATTACAAGGTATTGTAGTATAAATTAATAATACTCCTCAACTCTGTAAAGACAAAGTCAGGAATAATAGTATTCATAAGTATCAGGAACAAAGCCCTCAAATCAAAACAGTAGCTTAAAAAGAACCAAAACGGATTTTAGAAGGCTGCAAAGTGCTTTGAAAACATTAAAAACAAAACTCAACTATTTCCTCCAAATTTCTTGCTATAAGCTTTATTTTTTCACATCCCATCCTGAAAGGCAGACAATGCTAAATTTATGACAGATTAGCAGAATTTCTTAGACATATATCACTTCCATTAAATCCCCCATAGCTTCTCTACATGGCCTACTCTAGAAAAAAAATAAGAATTAAAATTAAAAAATAGCTGTTTTTTCCTACCTGTACATACAGTTTTATTTGCAATACCTTGAGAGAGAAAGACGTAACGGTACAGTTACACCAAACTATTCCACATCAATCTCAGCTGTTCTACTGAGAGTATACGTATAAAAAAAAGTTACAGTAACTTTCACAATTACACACTAAATTTTAGAACTATCACACAACGACAGAAAAATTTATCAACTTTATAAATTACAGGAAAAAAACCCACGAATTTTTAGTTATTAAAGAAAATCAAAGTTACTAAAAATATATTTTTTACCGTACCTCCTTTTAATTATTTTTTCCAGAAAGCTGATCTTAACAGGTTATAAAAAATGTATTCCTTCAGCCATACGCCTTTGTATTTTATTTTTATTTAAAATAAAAAGTCACATAAATTATAAAAAAATTGGTTTTCGCCATTTGGCTCCCTCCCCCAAATTGACACTTTATAAAAACCTTCTGTACTTCTTTTCCCCCTCCCTCTCTCCCTCTCTACTACCTCCAAGATGGTAGGAAAGTTGTTGTTTTGGAGGGCAGAGGAGCCGCTCTCTGATGTTATGTCCTCTCAGTGCCTGTAGTGGTGCTGTAGGAGGCTGCTGGCTCGCTTCTTGAGCAGCCCCAGCAGCCCTGCCTTCTTTGCTGGAGAATATATTCAGGGATTCCCCTTAATAATCACCTACCCTCTGAGCACTTTGTAGTTTTAAAATAATAAAGAGCCCCCAAAGCTTCCTTCCCACAAAAAGCAGGATCTTCTCAGAGCCAGGGGGGCAGCAGCTCCTCAGCACAGAGCCCGAGCCCATTCCCAGTCCCTCTGCTGGGGAGGAAACTCTGATCTGTCAGCCCAACAGAGGGAAAGGGGGGAGAGGAGAGAGAGGAGAAAAAAAAAGCAGCTGGAAAGGTAAGCCAGGCCCGGCCTGCATCCCCGGGCTCGCGTAGCGCGGCAGGCGGTGCGAAGCGCGCAGGGCGGGCGGGGAGGCGGGCTACGCGAGGCCGGGGATCGGCCGGGGCGGTATAGGCCGCAGTGGGGGGTGAGGGGAGCCGGGGGGGTTTTTGAGGCTTTTGGGCGACGAAAGGAGAGCCGAAGGGGGGTGAGACGGTCGCCAGAGCCCAGCGGGAGGGCCGGGGCGCGGCGCCGCGGCGCCTTTGCCCGGGAGGTGAAGGGCGGCGGGGAAGAACGGGGGCGGGGGGGCGCTAGGCCTCAGTGCGGCGCGGCCCGGCAACTCCGCTCCCCGCCCCGGCGGGCCCCCCGCGCCGGGCCCCGGCCCCAAAGCGGGCCGAGCCCCGCCGCCGGCGGAGCTTGGCGGATGGGGGGAGGCGGCGGGGGCGCCGCGGCCGCGGCCGCTTCCCCCCCCCCCCCCGCAACCCGCCGGCGCGGGGCGGCGGGGCGAGGGGGGCTGCGGGACGGGACGGGACAGGGGGGGCTGGGGGCGGCATTAATTTGCTGAAATGACTTTTAATGAGTGTCGGTGGCTACGGCGGGTGGGGGGCTGCCCCCTCCCCCAGCCCGGTGCGGGGCCGCCGCGGCGGAGGCGGTGCCGGTCCCGCGGGGCGTGCGGGGCCGCGCCGCGCCGACCGCGGCCTGGAAAGTTTCGCGGCGTTTTTAGGGTGCTTTACCCCCCTCGACCGCCGCCGCCGAGGGGCCGGGGCCGGGGCCGGGGCCGGCGGGAACGGGGCGCCCCGGGAGGGGACCGCAGCCCCCCTCCTCCCCCCCCCGCCCGCCCGTCCTGTCCCCCCTACCCCTCCGCCGATGCCCCCCCTCCACCGGGCTGGCGGTGGACTCATTCGCCTCACAACTTTTGGAGAAGGTTTGGGGGGGCCGTCAGAGTGGCCGCACCCCCCCACCCCCTTGTAAGCTGCCGGTACACAGGGGCCCCGGCCCGGCCCCCGAAGCGCGGAGCGAGGGTCTGCCTCGGCCTCGCCTTCGTGCCCCACCACGTGCCAGGGCTGGCAGCCACCTCAGCCCCGCCGGGGCCAGGGCCGGGGCTCCTCAGCCGACCCCCCCTGTCCCGAGACCGGTTGGCGGTAGCGGGACAGGGGCAACAGCCTGCTGGACCCCCAGCCAGGGGAAGGGGTGGTCTCAGCGGCTCCTATGCAGCAAGGGCCGTGTCGGGACTTGGGCCCTGGCCCCCTGAGGTCCCCGCTGGGGCCGGGGGTCCCTAGGAGGTGCCGCTGCCCCCCGGGACTGAAAATGAAAGGATCCTTTTTTTCAGGGAAAAGAACGTCTGGTAGTCGTGGAGTGAGCCTGCTGGAAAACCCACCAAAGCGCTTCACCCGGCACAGGTGAAATAGCTCCAGTTTCTAATGCGGCAGCTTTCTAGTTTTGGTCAAATGTTCCTTAACATGTCTTTTAGCTCAAAGTGCTAATGGCTTTGTACAGGTAACCTCAAATGAATTTTTGAAATGATGGTAACACCTTAAAGCCTTGTATTATACCATCTGATTAAAATACGTAGATCTATAGTTAGTTCTAACTTTGTTACTTAACATACGATGAAGGTTTATTTTAAGGCTGCTCTCAATTTTTGAGGATTGGTAGACTTAAAAAGACAATTGGCAAATTTAGGGCAACGCATTGTTCCCTTGTACTTCAGTGCCCTCTCCTATGGGAACCCTGTATTGGCAGGGTTTCACACTAAGGCCTTACCCACCAGGTACCGCTGCTGATTGATGAACTGGAGCACTTCTGTTTTGTATGAAGCTGTCACAACTTGGTGACATTTCTGCAGCCATCTTCAGCCTTCTATGTGATTTGTTCAGAATACATACGTACATCAGACAAGTTTATTAATTGTAAGGCTATATTATCTACAGAAAGCAACCTGAAGTTACTTAGTGGGAGTTATTTTGACATTTCGATATTTTTATGATGAGTGAATTAATTTGTGTGTAGGGCCTGGTCCTAGCAAATTGGAGGCACTGTGTTCTTACAGTATGGTAAATCCTCAGGAGGTACAAATTTTTTGTAATACCATATCGAAACTTTGGTAGCTTATAACTGCTAAAAGGCTGCTCTGTGAGGAGCTCTACTGCTTTATTTTATTTATTGAGTATTCCTGCTGAACCAAGAATGATATTCCTGTACTGTGTGAAAATAAGCTTATTTGTCTTTGCAGCATTGGGACTAAAAATAAGACTAAGGTATTTTGTTTAAGCTCATATGCAAGTGCAGGTTATCTGTTATTTGAATAAATAAAAGACTTGGACTTGCAGCTCCTTTTTTGTTCAAGTACCGATGTAAAGTATGCTGTGGTATGTTTAGTTTCTGCTTTGTCTCAGGATCATGGTTTTGATATTTTAAGATAACATTTTAAAGTGTATTTCTGCGACGTTGTAATGGCCTAAATGTTCCATTTGTTGCTGCACCTGAAGGCTGCCTTTCTGCAGCCTTGCTCACCCTGGCAAAACCTGGGCCTGTGTATAGCCACACTGAAGTAAGTGTGCTTCTGTGCACACATGAGAATCTGCCTGTGAGGATGTGATTGCAGGACTGGGGCCTGAGACATTCTGCTTAAATCAAGAAATCTGTGTTCAAAAGACTTCCAAAGATACGGCGCTCGTCTTAAAGCTTAGGTCAGGAATAGCCCCATTTAGGAAATTATTTTATTGAAATCTATAGGAATGTGCTCTTAGCGACAGTTGTGAATCATCCTATTTAATGTCTCTTCTCTTCAGAAATCCTTTGAAATTTGTAAAATTCTTAGAGTCTTAAATATTTGTTGTTTTTTAGGATCTGGGCTGGTTTTGTCATGTTTTCTTTAAGGTGCTGTTTTTCAGATGAGTGAATCAGCTGAAATTAAAATTTCTGCTTAAGTTCATTTTGTGCAGGAAAAAAAAAGGAACCACCTGTTCAGTTTTGGAACAAAAAGAGTTTTTTTCCTTTCTCTTAGTTATGTTTTCTGCTGTCAATTGAAACTTGTTACAAGTCTCTAAGTTCTCTAGCCATTATTAGGAATAATACTTAAATTTAATTCTGTATTTATTGCATTATATTCTGAAGCATAATCTCTATTACCAGTATCGCCTAAAATATACCACTGCTTTTCTGTTAATATATCGGATGCCCTTATGCGATATAAACTGCCTTTTTGCAGAATTGAAGTAATAAGCTTTCTGAAAAGGCAGAATGAGGACAATGTTCCTGCTTCTGTCTTCTTAGGTAGATTTTAACATATGAAAAAAAGTAATCCAAAATATGATTCCAGGTGGTAACCAAAAATGTCTAGGAAGATCTTAACATGTTAAGTGCCTTGATCTGTCAGGGTACTTGCATGTGCGTGCAGTACCTTGACTTGCGCAGGGCTCTTCAGAGGCCTTCTTGAGTAAGGTTTGTGCTCTCATTAATAAAAATGTTCCCTGCAGGAACTCTTGCAGTTGACTTTGGTTGCTTCCCAGTGTTTTTTGCCTCAATTTGGATGCTTTTACTAACAAACAGACTCTTGTTTCCAGAGTTACAGTAGGCTTGGTTTGGTAGCTGAGTGTAGTAGAGAACGGAGCTGTTAAGTGACCAGAACTAAGCCAAAGTTACGGCTAGATCACAGAACGGGGACAGAAGTTACAACTTTGTGGTGCTGATGACAGCCACAATTAGATGTGGTACAACATCTTCTGATAGAACAGAGACATTCACAGAGAGGTACTAATTGCCTAAAGTTTCTTAGTATGAAATAGAAAAAAGGAATGTTTTTGCTTTCCCGCTAATAATATATTTTTTGCTAATACTGACTGAAAGGTAGCTTTAAATGCGTGTCTCTGTAATTATTATTATTGTATCTGTTAATCTCTGAGTGCAGGAAATTCCATGTTTCCCAAGTATCTTAAAATGTATGTATTTACTGTTAGTCACAGCCAAAGGGTCAGACAGTGGCAACACAGAGAGTTGTTTATCCTTGGTCAAGTTGAGGAATCAGTAAAACTACTATTTATGCTATTTGTGTTTGTGGAGAAGCTGAGGTTCTTGGAGATCCATGTTCCACTTCTGGAGCCTGATGGTTTTGGAAGCATATGTAGAGGATTGTACCTTGTCTGTGAGATGTCATGAACACACCAAGCAATTTAACATTAAATCTGCACTAGTATTGGCAAATGCGAAACAACACAGTTAAGACCTCTTTAATAGTGGCTTTTGTTTGGATGCAACGTGTGAAGCTCTGAGCTCAGTCCTCTTAATTATACATCTTTTAACCACCGACATATAATTGCCTTGCAATTTACAATGCATTTGGGGATTCCATTGCCTAAAAGGGTCTTACGTATGTTGAATGTCAAGTTCTGAGCATCTGTTTAAGAATGTATCTGACCCACATGATTTAACATATTCAAATATTTTCAGCATGGTGTTTTCTCAAAATTACCGATTGAGTTTTGGGGATATAATGCTTTGGGCTTTCTAATAGTGTCTAGGCCCATTAACTTCTCTGTAGACTACAGGTTATGTCAGGTACCAAATTTCTGTATGACATAATGCTGATACTCAGTATGGTCTAGCAAAGATTCCCCCCTCCAAAGTTTGCTGCTACACTGTTTCCCAGCCTCTCTGAAGGACTGTTTAACTGTTTTGGGAGAGAGTGTGTGGAGGGCAGAGCTACAGCTTTATTGTCTTGGAGCTGATGTGCATTGCAGGGGAACTGATTATGCCTGCTTGCCAGTTCTAAAAGCAGTTGGGAGCTGGCTTCTTCATGTGCCTGACAGCAGGTACTGATGGTTGCGCAGGTATGTACCTGTGTGTATTTAAGTATTTCATTTCTCTTCTTATGGTCACTTTGCAAACCACCTTCTGTTGTCTTATGGACCACCAGTGGCTGCACTCAGCAGGACAAGTAGCTCTGCTCTGAGTGATGATGTGGCAGAGCATGGCTTTGCTGTGTCCTGCCTGTCCTTCCTATAAAGCTTTGCTGGGATGCTAAGTTTGTTGCTCTTCACTTGTCCAAATTGGGCTTTTGCCAGAGGGAGGAGATTTTCTTCCAGTCAACTGCTCAGGAATAAAAAATGTGAGAGGGGGATAAATGAATGTGTTATCAAATTACAAATGTTAGTGGTAACCTGATAAGAACATAAGAAATACCCTGATGGGTCAGATCAGGGGTTGATCCAACCTAGCATTCTGTCTTGGCCACTAGGAACAAGTGATGCTATTTAGGAAGAGCATGAAAGCCCAGCCACTTTTTACTGTTTTCTTATCTTACTCCTCCAACATCTGTATTTGTTAAATTAGGCATGCTAGCATGTACGTCACTCATGTCCCTGTTGTCTATGAACTTTTCTGTTGTCTTTTTGAATCCAATGATACTCTGTCTGCTCCCATAACTTCCTGTGACGGCAAGTTCCAGCAGTTCACTACCTGCGAGTAGTAAAAATGACAACTATTTCTTTAATATAATAGTCAATCGCTTAATAGCTTCATCAAGTATCCCTAGTTCTAATATTGTGTGATATGGTATATGACCGTTCCATATTCACCTTATGATGAACGCTAACATGATTTTTTTTAAACCTCAGTCACGTCTTACATCATTTGGCAATGGCGTGCATTTTTGGGTTCTCTTCTCTTCTTTGCCCTGTTGCTTCTGACTAGCTCAAAACCTTCTATTTAGAAGGAAAATCTAGGTTCCTGAAGAAGCAGCCTCTGGTTTTTCATTCATGGGTTGTGGCTAAAGCCAGTTTGAGCACGTGCAGACGTAAATTGTGTTTCTGTTGAACATTTCTACAGCTGCACTGTAGAGTATAAATGCAAAATCCAAAACAGCTTCCAGAAAGTTTTGTACCCTGATATTTTTGCAGTGAAGTACAGCTGCTTAAGCATTTGATTTTTCCAGGGGAAGTCCATGTTTCCGTCATCTCTTACTGAATCCTGTGGGACAAAAATAATTTCTCCCCCACCCACTATTTAGCTAAGTGTAGTTTCAGTTCTCTTCAGTTAAGCAACATGTGCCTCTTCCATGCTTGTGCTACTTTTTATGTAGCAGCAAGAAACTTTGTTAAGAACTCCTGTATATTTTGTTCAAAATAAAATACTGAATCAGGTTAAATCAGAGTCAATAGATTTAAAAGTGTTTGCTATTATATAAATATATTATGCTATGGAAGTAAAAAGGAAAATATCTTTTTAGATTAAGTACACCTTCAGCCTCTGATCCTGGCAGTGTGTCCACATAGTGCCACTGTCTTTTGGGGAGTCTGTGTAGGAATCTACCAATAAAGATATAATTGCAAGTTTGAGAGAGTTGCCATAGGGTTTTTTAAAAATATATAATTGGCTGCTAGTAGGTATATTGTCTTTCTTTTTGTTCGTTACAGTGTAGTTGCGCTAATTGATTCCTATCAGGATTTTTAACATGTTTATATTTGCATGAGCTTCTCTTAGTGTATATATAGACCCAAAGTTCATGCTCAAGCTCATTGGTTTCCCTGAGGATTATTGTCAGTATTTTTGCTTAAATGTTTCATATGGCATTGTACTTGTGCCCTGTATCTTTCAGACAAGTGAGAAGTAAAATACTGTGCCTGCCTTGACACAGTCAAGTTAAATGCAAAAATAAGACTTAATTATGAGTTAAATCCAAAAATAAGACTGGGGGCACAAGAATAAATCCAGGATTATAGTGTCTGGGAACTGTAGAGCAGTTTCTTTACAGAAGCTTAACAGAGGCACACCAGCTATGCATTTCTTGCTGTTTACTTTGGAACCATTCTGAGGAACTCTTTTTCTTTGGTCTGTTGCTTGATAACCTTCAGAAAAAAAAATGTTGCTGGGTTGTGCAAAAGAGGAGAAGGTCATTGATCCCTCAAACTCTGCAAAGTATGATAGTAGTAGCTTAAAAGAAGGTGGTAAATAAAACAGAAAGAAACAGAGAGCAGTATGTGAGTCACCCAACTGCAAGATGCACTTGCTCTTTCAAGCTTTTCATCCTGTCCAGTATGCCACCAAATATGAGCTTTAGTTAACTGTCGAGAAAAAACTTTGGGGCAAAAGGCTTTCTGTCAGCTTCATTATGTGTATGAGATGCAATTAGTTAATGGTCATTGACTACTTTTTCTGCCATAGTAATGGAGGAGGCTGTCTCTCAAACATATGGGACCCAAACCTAGATCACAAGTCCCATATTGGGCATGTCACCATGGGATTTATTTTTTTCCTTTCACATTGTTGCTGGATAATACTGCAGTGTATGTTAGTATCTGCCTTATCAAAGGTGTCTGAAAAGGTTATTTGGTTCTCAGCATGCTAAAGAAGAGGTAGTTCCCTCTTCCCATTCTGTGTTTTTGAAGGGCACAGCCAACAATGAACTTTTTTTGTTCTTAGGACTGATGCGTTGTGAAGGGTTATATTCTTATGATTAATTTCAAATTTATATAATATTTAGACGTTCTTCCATGCATTGAGAAAAGTTGGGAAAGGTGATTGGAACTGGATTAGATGTCCGTGCTTGTGTTGTGACTATCCAGTGTAAACAAAGTGCAAGGCCCCTGCCCCAGGTGTGTGTGCTTGCATGCGTATGTGGAAAGGGAACTATGTGTGTAAAGAGGAAATACGAAACGATCCTTGTTATTGTCAAATGATTAATCAGGTCACTTGCACTTGTGCTAGTTACATTTTGTAGCACGTGTCTCCATTCTGTGTGCTGTGTATGCTGTGCATGTACGTATACAACTGTTTCAAGAATTTCAAGGGTATTTTTTTTAAATTTGTATTATTCTTCTGTTATTCTGCTTCTACAGCTAGATATATGCTAATGAAAGGCCTTGTTTATGCAGTTTACTGTTAGAAGTGCGATAGGGTGTTTTATTTTGCCCTAGTGACTTAAAGTTGCTTTTCTAGATCCCCCAATGCCATAGTGCCTGTAGTTTTCTCAAGGTTGTTTTATACAGTGGGGAGTGAAGGTTTGTACCTTCACAAGAGGAAACCGCATCTTTCATGCAAAGTCTGTGTAGGCTCCCTGCTCGCAATTGTGTTCTTGTCATTTCAGGCTTGGGAACAAGTAAGTTGACTGAGGTGGTAATCTGTACATTTGTCACGTGCCTCTAATTTATTACATATTTCCTGAATATCACCTCTATGTACATTCCTTTGCTTGAAACTGAACTGAGTACTGAATATACCATGTTCAAAAGAGTTGATTCCAGTGTTTCAGGATGGCCTTTCTGAATAAAAGCTGCCTTTTGCAGGCTAAGCTGGGTGTAGGAGAGTAGCTGCGGAATATGTGTACTGTTAATTTTACTTGAAGGTGCTTTGGGGCGTGGTCTTTTTTGTTTTGGGTTGGTTGTTTGGTTTGGTTTGGGTTTTTTTGTTTGTTTGTTTTTTAAAGATGATTGCCAAAGACTCCATAGTGTTAGGAAATGAAAAAGTACCTTATGACTGTATGGATTTGTTATTCTGTGGCACTGTAGGAGTCTATCTTAGGGGGGGAAAAAACCAGCCTCTTGCTGAAATGATGTTTCAGCCCTCCTGGCATGATGGGAGTACTGCCTCTGACATTATTAATGCCTGCATTTACCTAAAATAAGTACAATAAGGTAGGAAAAGCTCTGAAGAACCATGATGACCTCAGGAAGGACTAAATATTGATGCTTGCAGAAGCTGTGGGCACCAACAAGATCCGAAGACTGTTCATCAGGTATGGTAAAGAAAGCTTTTTTGTTTTTTAAGAAAAAAAAAAAAAGCTTTCTTGCACTGCCTGATGAAATTAAAATTTTGCAGAGCAAGGGTAGTTACTAGAGTTTTCATAAGCAAAGATACTTGAAGTAAAACCTCTGCAATCAAATGGGTTAATTATCATTCAGCTTGATTCCTGAAAGCAAGTTATCTAGTCTGATGCTTAACCTTTATCAACTTACAGTTCCTAGTCACTTTCTGGTAGATGAGTTGCATTTTGTTTAACAGATTTAAGTGTGGTGGCAGTAGAACTTTTTTTCCCCCTCCAGTAATTTCCTCTCACAGTTTCCAAAGATCTGTGACTACTAATTGGAAAGTATTGTGCTAGTGGATTTGGCTTATTGGATGCTCGCTGAACCACAGGTTTAGTGGCTACACCTGGCCACTTACTTATTAAGCGGTAATAATATCTATTTTATGCTGACTGACTGTGACCTATTTGATATTTTCCTTAGACAATCTGCTTCATCGTGATTCATCATCATTCCAGGATAGTGGTGTCCTTGGGGCTCTCTCTTAACATTGATATGGTACAGAAGATTTAAAATCAGGTATGGTTTTGGGTCCCTTTTTCCTGCCAAAATGAAACACACAGTCTAGAACTGAATGCATTTTTTTGTTCCTTATGTGATTTGTCTTAATATTTCGGTTCTTTCAGCTGATGTTCACAAGGAATAGAGTCACGTGATGTATGAAGGCAAACACATACACTTCTCTGAGGTTGACAATAAGCCTTTGTGCTCATATAGCCCCAAACTGTGCAAGCAGAGGCGACTTAACGGCTACGCCTTCTGTATCAGACACGTTCTGGAGGACAAGACTGCCCCCTTCAAGCAATGTGAATATGTGGCCAAGTATAACAGCCAACGCTGCACCAACCCCATCCCCAAATCTGAGGACCGTAGGTGAGTTGTGGTTACCCATATACAAAGGGGAAGTTGCTGTTTCATAGGCATGAGTTTTCTTTTAAGATGCTGCCTGGTTTCAGGATGAGGCAGGAACTGGCCTGAGTGGATTGAATTCCACAATGTTCCTTTGAGGGTTTTGTTTTAAGACCAGTAAACTTAATTTTATTTTCTGTGGGAGTCAAGTACTCAAAGTGGGCAGTAATTTACTCCCTAGGAAGTTTTCACAAGAGTTCATTGCTTTTCTGAAATTCACTATAAACTGTGGATCAAACCTGGTACACAATACCTGCTGTTCTAATTAATTTGGTTTGTCACAGTACATGCTCTTAAAAAAAGCCTGCTTATTTGGCCAACTGTGCCAAAAGCACACTTCCATCTACTTTTTTCAGGACAAACGGTTGAAAATGCGTACCTTCTAGGCTTAGGGAGCAGTGACACAAAGGAATTAATCCAGAATTAATCCAGAATTACAATTCAGTGTTTGTGATTTGGTACTGATCTGTAGTGTTTTATTACTGGAATAAAATAAATATTACTTGACAACAGATGAGCCAGTTGAGAAAGTGCTGTCTGTTCCCTTTCTTCTTTGATCCCCTCTTCTTCTCCCTCTCCCTGCCCAAATGAGGATGCCCAGTACGCCTGGTTATTAAATGCCTTGCAAGAGATAGTGCTTGAAGTTGTTAGAGAGCTGGGAATTCAAACCAAATTTCCTGAATTGCAGCCCATACTGTAACCACAAGGACATTCTTCCTTGTTCTTTAAGACTTTCTAAACACCAGTCTCACTGGTGTTGCTTTGGCTGAAATAGCAGAATTTGTCTAATCTTGGCTGCCAGGTATGTATGACTATAATTTTTCAGAGTCATTGTTGCAGGCTTCATCAGTAACACAATATTTAATTAACGTGTGTGTTAACTATCTGAGGCTTGTTCTGTTAGAAATGATGTTTCTAACCTAAAATATAAACCAAAAATATGCCAAGAAAGAATTAAAGCACTATTCACTGACCTTTCGCATTATTAGCTGCCATTCGCTAACCTTTTGCATTATTAGCAGTGTTCCCACTGTGCCCTACATATAACTTCCCTCTCAGCTCACAGCTCCCTCTCTTGTCTGAAACAACAGTTGGACTGTACTCTAAATTAACTTGCACTTCACCTGCCATTTCAGTTGAGGAGACTGATGAAGTGAGAAAAAACCCATGAATGTTTGTCGAAAGCTGTAGGGCAAATGCTCAAATGACACAAGATGAATAACTTTAAGCTGTAATTTGACAGTCGGTGACTGTTTCTTTGCTACTGTACAATTGAGGCTCTTTGGAAATAAGCTCGCAGAAATGATCATGGAAATTGTTAGCACAAATGGTATGCTGTAATTTCAGATGCAAGAGCTGACTGAGCCAGAGTTACTGTTTACCAGGGGTCATACTTAAGAACAATAGAAATAATAGTACTTAATGACACTTTTTTAGGTCTCATATGTTCCCATGGAATTTGAGATTTTTTCCTTTACACCTTGAATTGAGTTCACACTTTGTTCTTTTTTATTTTTCTCAAGTTAAAGTGAAGTGTGGTCATGACATCTGGTGTATGTTATATTAGAATAATTCAATTGCATGTCGAGTGTCATATTACAGTACTTGAAGAGGACAGCAGGTGTCTGAAGGAGAAAATAAACTTTTAATTTCAAATGAGAGGATGTGATAGTTTGAAAGAATATTTTAAAAGACTGCTTCTCAGGGCAGAGTTTAATTTTAACAATAAAATCTAATAAATGCTAGTGATATGACTGTGCCTGTGCTAAACCTTTTTTTTCTTTTTTGGCAGGCAAACCTTTATCTGTTTCTTTGGAGAGTTTTTTCACACTCTGTTCGATACAAAGATGTTTGCTATGTCTGAGTTCTTCACTCGTAGCTTTTAATTTTCTGTATACAAAATTACTGTCAGATGGTCATTTTGTGACAGTTTTAGACATGTAACTGTACATGATCAGAAGCAGGCTGTATGATGCTCTGACAGCTATCTTCTTACCTACTTTTAAAGATCATAAAAAATAAAATATCTTAACAGGATGTATGCATTATACGCCAAAACTTCATAGTCTGTCCACAGATAATTAAAAAAAAAAAATCATTTGACCCCAGACAAATGAGATGCTACCAGCCACAAAGATGTTTAATATGCTGCTATATTATTAGACTTCATATTAACCATTAACATTCTACAAATTAAATCTATTAATAGTGCATGACTTCACTGCCTTATTTGAAGTCTAGTTTCTCTATTCACTTTTTTTTTTGACTAATGTATTTGGGATGATACAGGCGTGGGTTCTGTGTCTGTGTTTCCTCTGCATATGTCTCCTAATTCTGTCCTATCCAATTACGCACATAGATAATGAAGTTCTACTTAAAAATTAAGTATAGAGTTATTACAATTTAGCTGGGTAAAACACCATTTTAACTCTAATTCTCTTTCAAGAGAAACTTTAAATATTTTGTTAATATGCAAGATGCTCTCCAGTTTATTTGGATCTTCCTTTAATTAAGTGACAGAACTTGATACCAGTCTGGGATGTACTGGGAAGCAGAATGCAGTTGTAGGTAGAAAAACATCCCTGTCTGGATTCTTGCCCTCCCAGTGATGTGGGAAACTGTCCAGCTGAAGCTGTCAGAGCCCATCACCTTTTGTGTGCTTCACGTTACAGTAGTTTTAACAGGTATCGACCCACTGTTCTTACCATATGTGCTGACTACATTCAATGTCACCTGCACAGAATAAGTCCCTTTGGCACTGAGTAAGGAAAGTGGGTCACTAAGACTAGCACGTCAGAATTAGCTCTTGTAGGGCCAGATTGACCCTAATGGGTTTCATGCTCAGAGCCATGTGAAGGGGGCTATGCTACTTACAGGTGCTATACCAGTCTCCCCAATGATTTGTCTTCCATGGAGAATGAACTACTAATGCCTTCCCTGGCATTAACCTCTGATTGAAGGTGTTTATTGCCTTAACTCAGCTGGTTATAGACTGGTTCCAGCAGAGTCAGTTGATGTCTGCACCAGGCTCTGGAGCACCGTGCAAAGTCAGAGCCAGTTTGGGCCAGGGTCAACTGAAAAGCCATCCTGGAACCTGGAGGACAGGGAGGTGGGTGTGCGTGCCCGCCTGGCTCTGCATGGGACCAGCTAGAGCCTGACAAGGCCAAGTTACTGCTAATAAATTATGCCTAGCCAAAACTGCCTACATGTAGTCTTTACCCAGAGAAGACTTAACTGCTCTTCCCAGATTCTTCTTGCTCCTTTTAGTCCAGCAGGAAAGGTGTATCAGCCTCAGTTATGCTGGAAGACACAGCGTTGACAGGCACAGCCTAAAGCACAGAGCCAAGGGAGTCTGCAAGTGCATGTGATCTATATTTTCATTATGTGGTAGCCTGACATCTATGGGTTTGTGTCTAGAGGTGATGCCTTTTTAAGATATTGTTGGCTTTCAGTGATGCAGTGTGGTCAGTTTTAAGAACCAAAGCTTTATTCTCTGCCATAGAAAAATGATGCTGTTAGAATTAAATGAACAAGCAAACCCCTTATAGCCTCAAACTCGGAGAATCTTAGCAATCTAATTACCTTTTCGTAGGTTTATTCACATTTTCTATTAATTTCCTTTCTGGCTTTCACAATGAAAACGGACTAGCCAGTTTTACCTCCTCACTCCTGCACAAGGTGGCAATATTTAAGTTCTGAACAATATAAAGGAAGCATTCACATTGTTTTACTCTCTTCTTATTGGAATAAGGGGAAAAATTCCATTGTGTTTGTCTTGTCTGTTTATTGTTTTTTTTCTTACGTCATACTGAAAGTGCTGTTCTAACTGATCTCATCAGTCTTGTTCAAATAAAATATTTTAAAAGTAAGTGCTTAATTTTAAATATGGGAATAGTGCTATTGATTTTAAGGGAGGCTTTATTGAGTCCTCATTATATAATTTTATTTTCAGAAGTGCATCTCTCAGTACAAATTTACAGTATTCCAGTGTATTCTAATAAGGACTCTACATGTTGCTGGCTTTCAGCTTGCCTCATTTAGATTTATTTATTACTTAGAACTTAATGTAATAAAGAAATAATTCAGACAATAATAAGTAGCAGTTCTTTACAGCCTTTTCTGATTTGTGAATCCTTATGGATGTGGATCCCTCGAGAAATTACATGTACGGTGATCATTAAGGAGCATACATGATTTTTTTTTTTCCTGCTTTACCTTTTATGGACCCTTTAGAAGCAGTTCACACATTGCTTCTTTAGTGATGAAACAGCAAGTTGAAAGTCAGTAAACTGAAGTGTTAAACCTTTCTGGGGGTTTGCTTTGGGCTCTTCTGTTTTTTGTTTTTGGTTTTTTGGGTTTTTTTCCTTCTTCTTCATGAATAATTTCATTTTAACCTATGTGTTCAACAAAACCTACTTTTCTACTTATACTGATCAGATTTTATACCTTTGTGGTATTTTTCCTTATCTTATCCTTATTCATATCCATGAATACCTTAATGGATATGTCCTTAACTTGTTCACTAATACCTTGATGTAGACATCCCTTTTTCCTCACATCTTTGTTTTCTAAGGTGCAGGTTGTAGATGGGATCCTGCAAGGGTAGAAGTCTTATTGCTGGTGGCATTCTACAGAGGCAGGAAGACCTGCCTGTGTGAAACAGGAAAAGTACCAGATCATGGTTCCTACATTTCTATCACCTGCTTGGTTTAATCAGACAAAAATTGTTTATTTCTTTGTATGTTTTCTGTGGCCATAAATTGTAACTCTTCTCCTTTTAATTTTCATTACAAACTTTCAAAGACTTTTTTCCTTTTTATTCTTTTTTTTTTCTTTTTTAGTAACAGGACTTTAAAGCTTTTTTGTATTTGGAGAGCTTGAAGTCCATGTTTGTGGATTGTATGTATATTTATATTTCTGGCGTTGGAAATGTAAACGTTTTCTAGCAGCACAGAATTTCTTTTAAGCTAGATTTTTGTTTGCGGAATACGCACCTAAGCCTCTGGATACAAAATTAATCATGTTAAACTACTAAAACAGAACTGAAATATTTATGCTACTTTTTCATTAAGTGCATATAGTGGCCCTTCTCAGTAGGTATCTCTAGTGAGGTTATCCATATAAGAAACTGCTCCCTACTGCAGTGGAATTCATAACAATAATGTGTGCATTGATGAAAATGTTAACTAATTCCAGTGAAAGAACAACAGAATGAAAGGAATTAGCCTTCAGTGTACTTTTTATTGGGAGCTTTTGAAATGATCAGTGTTAATGGCTTAAGTTCTTAGTGTTTTACGTATCAGACAGTCCATTTGTTTTGTTTGTTTTGTATTTACCCAATTAGAGAGTAAATATTTTGAATGGTTGTGTGTGAATCTCCTATGAATAATGACTGAGGACTTCTGTATCTTAAGATTACAAATTGTCACTTGAATAAGTTTTTGTTTTCTGTTACAGATTGGGAACAGAACAGTTATCTCTTGTATTAAAAGCAGTTCTGTACAATTCTTATAAAACCTGTTGTGTGTCTATCTAAATTCACGAGATGAGTGTGTGTGAATTTCCCTTTAGCGATGTGTGTTTTCTTCAGATTTTATTTACAAGAGTTGGGTTAATAACTGCTTTTACTTTTCAAAGGTACTGCAACAGCCACCTGCAGGTACTTGGCTTTATACCGAAAAAGGAGAGGAAGAAAAAGAATGATCCCATAGAGGAAGTAAAGGTCAGGCATCAGATGGATGCTATGGCCTTCAGTCTGACAGTGCCCACCCTGGCCTTGAAGATGCCCAATGGACTGGATGGGATGTCCCTCTCCCCTCCGGGGGCTAGGCTTCCTCTCCACTACCTGGAGGCAGAATTAGAAGACCCCTTTGCTTTCAATGAGGAGGATGATGACCTAAAGAAAGGGGCAACAGTGAGGAAAAAGTTGCAGAGCAAGTTGGCTCAAAACCGGCAGCGCCAGAGAGAGACAGAGATTTTAAAAGTTCGCCAAGAGCACTTTAGCCCCCTTCCTGCACCTTTGCAGCAGCAGCCTCTGCAGCAGCAGCACTCCCATCTGCCACCTTCATCAGCTTTGTTAAAGCCGACAGGGCTACCGCAGGGCATAGTCTGCAAGTCACCTCAACCTCCGAACACCAGCCAACCAATGCAGGGAGTGGCACCCACCACACACACTATAGCACAAGCCCGGCAGTTGTCTAACAAGAGACCTCTGCCTCTCCTGCCACCTGCTAGGGCTCCTGTCATGGACCCTCCAAGGACTGATCGGGTCCTCATGAAAGCCACAGCCTTTTCTCCGCACTCGTCCTGCATGAGCCGGCTACAGAGACTGGTGAAACTGTGCACTCGAAAACAGCAGCTGGACACTGATCTGTTTCCACATTTAGGTGGGTAGATAATAGATGCACTGCCTGCTATTTTTTAACCTGAAACCAAAAGACAAAAGGGGAATGTCTTCCTATCCCCGTCCTGCATTTGTGTGTGGTCCTTACAAAATAACCCTGAACTAGGTCATCTCTTGTTTTCTTTAGCCCTGTTTTCCATGAAGGGAATGCCTGGACCCATCGTTTGTGGTTTATGGCATTTTGGTTGTTTATTCTTCTTAAAGTCCTGTTAACCATTTGAGGAATCAAATGAGGTGTAGAAAGAATTGCTTGAATGATACAGACATCGTACAGAATGTTTGCAACTTGAGTAGTAAAGGTGGCACAGCTGTACCCACATGAGTGGACAAGGTGTGATTGAATGTTAAATATGTGACAAGTCCACATTATAAAATGAGTGCAAGCAGAAGTTTGGAGATTTGGTCATTCGTTCTGTGCAGATCCAAATTTCCAGTTGACTTGATCGGGAAAATCGAACACAAGAGATTTCTTTCTCGACTGGGCCTATTCTGAGCTCATACAGAATATGAATGAGCAAAAGCAAAAGATTACTGTAGGAGGGCAGCACTGTTACAGAAGGTAATTGGAGGGGTGGAGTCTTGTCCACATACCAGTGCAGGAATAGCCTCCTCCTTACTACCTAGAAACTGTAGTAATCAATTGCTGCTTGTGAAAATGTAAGTAAATATAACCAACTTGCTGCTGTGGAAATAGTGCTCTATAAAGCTTTAAAAAGGCAGCTGACTTTGTGGCTCATTTGTCTGATTATAAATACAGACCTAGGTACACCTCGCTATCCTTGTTATCTCCCTCACCCTCCAAAGCTACCTTACTTTTCTGCTTAGTTTTAGAAGTACTTTTCTAACAAGTAAAATAGTGACAGGGAAAAGGGAAACGGGACTCAGTGTGTAATATTAGAGAAGGAATGCCATTTATGATGTTTAAAAAAAAAAAAAGACTTCAAATAAATCTGGACATTCTTCATATAATATCTTATTTAATTGCAAACATCTGTAATTTTTGCTATTTCAATTAACCTTTTTTTAATTTGCTTTTAAGATCTGCCCTTTGGCACTCATGGGATAGCTTAACTATTTGTTCAGAATATAATTAGCATCCCATAGCACGTCTCCAAAGGATGTTGTTCTTCAGAAAACTACTTTGATGGTCCAACATATAATGCAGTTCTTTTGAGGAATGGCAACTCCAGAGGCATTTCCAAGTGTTGCAGACCCTGGTAGCTTAGGAAGTGACCTGCGTTTTGAAAGACTGTAGAAAGATCACTTTCTGTGTTTAATGTTTTACATTCTCAAGTGGTGAAGAGAATACATTTTCCTAAAAAGAGGGATAGAAAAAAACCTCATTAGACCTATAAATCTACATCTATACAGATGAATAACTGTATGTGTATGCAATTAGAACATTTCATATTTGGCAAAGTAATGGAATTCATATATTATGTGAGAGTGGAAAATATATTTGTTATTTATTCATAATATGCCTTAATATTAAAGACTAGTTATGTGGGTTCAGAAAATGTCAGGATTTCTTTTTTATGATAGAGTAGCACTAGAGATAACCACATAGAATCTTTAAAAAGATGCAGCCAGTTTTATGTGTACCTACATCAGAGCATGTAATTGGATATTAACATAACTGCAGTCTTCGGTGTGAGTATAGATTAATCTGGATTAGATTTTATTACTTCATTTCTGCAGTGCCCATTAGAAGCAAAACAATGCAATCTCTGATTTTTATTTTTAAACTTTGGGTAAATCATTTGTTACATGGTATCAGTTGTGGACATCTTTATCCAATGATTAAGTTGTTTTTTCATTCCTTTATGGAAGGGGCAAGAGTAAAAAAAAAAACATTTAAGTTGAAAGTATAATTCTGGCATTTTATCAAATGTCTTCATTTAGTTCAAATGCATATCTTAAAAATAGGAATGTCAAATAGAATTTTCAGGATGATGAAGTTCCTGAAAAATAGGGTTTCTGGTATTTCTGGTTTATGTTAAAGTGTTGCTTCTAAATGATGAAGGCGCTTCTGAGGATTGTATTGCAAGTGTGTGTATGTGTGTCTAACCCTGAAAGTAGGTGACCAAGTACTGATGCATTTCCCAAATTCAAAGCATCTGACTTCAGAATAATCTCAGATATTGTAATTTAGTTTATTTTTAGCAAAAATAAGGCACTCCTTAGCTGTATCCCAACTGCTGTTCCATTTTCAAGGAGCACACAAGAAAGTGAAAAAGTAATAATGCTGGCTTGGAAATGCAGCTACAGGATTTTATCCCACCTGCTGTGAGGAATTGGCAGGAATTCCACTGGATGTGGGGGCAAGAAGGAAAAACTGCAAACGATGAAGCTCCAAATAAAATGTTCCACCTGAGAACTTACTGGACTCTGTTTTCTGGCTGTCCTGTTCAATGATTGTGTTTGGCTTGGCTAATTGAGGCTGCTGGTGCATACAATAAGTTGATCCTACTGCATCACCGTTCAGTGAAAGCATGCTGCTTAGTAAAAGTGCAGGAATATTTGCATCTCTCTCTTTAGCTCTCTTTTCGTGCTAATGTATGCATTTGGCAGGCAATTATGGAGACTGAGCAGAGGAACATCCCGTGTAGCTGTGTATCTATCTCTGTCCATGCTGCTCTGTCTTATGGTTTTCCTATTCCTCCTGTGTTTTGGCACAGAGGAGTCAGAATAGAAACAGAAATAAAAGTGGCCTATTTAGATCATATGGTATTAGAAATTGCGAGACAGTCAGTTCTTCATGGCAGGGACTTCTCTCTTACCTTGTCTCTAAAGATTCCATGTCCTTGGTACAAAAGCTTGTGATATTTTTCTGTGGGTAAGAAAGATGGTGATTTTTCTTCCACTGCTTATGGATAAAGACATCAATAAGGATTTTAAAAGGAAAACTCGAATTTGACAAAAATCAGTGCATGCTATTTGCACGCTGTAATGGAGCTGTTACTGTAACTTTTCATGTGTAATTGAGAACATTATATGATTTGATCAAACATAATTATGCTTGTGACTATACTACACATCTTTTGTTCCATACACTACAATCTTTTGTTCCATAGGTTGTTCAGAGACTTATGTGAGGCGGATACACTTTTCATCCACCTTTCATGTTTTCAATTCCTTAGGGCTGGATTGGTCTGAAGACAGTGGAGAAGAGTTGGAGGATTCAGAGCAAGCCTCACCTTACCAGGTTGCGTGGTCTATCCGAGAAACCCTTGGCTATGAGAGACATGAGTGAGTATGATTATTCAGTGTTCACACTGGCCTGATGGAGTAAATCATGTAAATATGAGTTTCACTTCAAGTGGAGTGACTGGAACCTAAGCACTTGTTCGAATGCTTTGCTGAAACAAAGGATTGTTTGAACTCGTTTGTTTGTAAGAGCTATGAAACAGCTTGTCGCCTTTTGTCCCAGTTTCCACCTAACTTAGAGACCTTTGTGCAGTCTGCTATCAGAAGGATGCATCAGGAAAGAATTTAAGCTTATTTGCCTAATTTGAGTTTAGTGGGATTTATTCACAGACTTCTGTGCCTTGCTGAGTAGAGGTATTTCCTGAATTAGAACCAAATGAAGGGAGTTGCTATTGGTTTCTGGTCTTTCCTACTATTTATGAATGACTTTGTTAGTAAACTCGCTACATTTTACTCATTAATCCTTATGGTAATTGTGCAGGATGTTGTTTTAATGTGTTGTGGTTTGTTTTTTTAAGGGCATGGCATTTCTTTTCATAATTAAGTGTTGAATAGAACTCTGTCAAAGAGTTGGGAGCATTGAAAGGAAGTGATGTGATTGAAAATATAAGAAGAGCAGGTATTAGCTGCTGGTGCAGAAAGGCTTACAGTGTTCTTGATATGTATGCTAAGCCATGAATCTGAACTTACAGCAGGATATGATAATATATGTCTATTAATGTAAATTTTAAGGTGCAAAGTTAAAGTAAAGCATCCCAAGCATAACATTTTAGTGAAACTTAAGCATGTTGATAACATAAGGAAATGGGGGTCTCAATAAAGTTCGATTGTAGTTTCTATAATGTGATTCTCTTGCACTATGCAGCTGGACTTTTTGATACTACAACTCACTGCCATTTGTTCAATTTTTAAATATCACAGAGTAATGATACTAATGAAACTTTATTTTGTTACATGGAAATTCTGAAACTTAACAGAACTTCTTACCATCTCTAAAGGTTGTCCACAAGGTGAACAGCAAGGCTGTATCTCTGTCATCAGGACAGACACCAGGACACTAAATACTGAGAGACTTCAGTGAATCAAAGTTTAGTAGCAATGTGTAGACTTCCCTTTTAAAAAAGAAAGGTGTTTTTTTTTTTTTTTGTTATGAATGACCATTGTTTTTATAGGGCATCAGCAGTCAGAGAGAGAGCGAGCTTGCACAAACATTAGCTTTAACTTAAAAGGATACTTTTAAATAAACTGTCTTGCGAACACATGAACAGACTTTCAGACTTTTAAATCATACATTATTTTCAAAGCAGATATATCTATTAAATAACTTCCCTTACACTCTTCTCCCTTTGACATTTGATCTGGTTCTTCCATAGATCCCTGTTTTTTTGTCAACTTATAAAGGTCATCTCTGTGTGTTTTGTCTTCTATTTGTCTTAACTTCTTTGGATTCTTCCTACTCTTTTCACATACTGAGAGAAAATAATACCTTGTCTTGACATTTTCTGTTCCACTCTAGCATTTTACACACTTCGATTAAACACTGCCGTAACTAAATCATGATGGATAAATTTTTGTATGATACTGGCTGTTTTTGTACTTCCATCAGCAGTCCAGTGTTAGCTCTTCAACAACTTTACTAATTTTGTGTATGGATAAATATTGATATATTCATTTGATGTCAGCCTTTTAAAACTTTTAATTCCTATTCTGCAAGCTTCTGTAGAGGTTTTTATTACCTGGAATGTTTCACTTTGACACTTCTGCAATGTGGTCTGTTTGTTGCTGAAGATGAATTAGTTCAGACCCTTTCTTGGTGATTTGATTTGTCAAAATGGCTCCGTCTTGCTAATCTGGTGGTGCAGGCCAGTGGCTCCTAATGTAGTCAGCTAATGACTTGTTATGACTCTGAATTTCGAAGGTTAATTGTACCAGAAAACCAATGGAGATTGTTTCCCAAAACTTTTAGATTCTGAAATCACATAACTAAACCTATGAAATTAACTTACTGTTTTCCATAGTAAAATTAAAGCTATTTTTCCTCTGTTCATTTGTGTCTGAGCTTGTGGTCCCTCTAGCTGGATTCTGCCCTTTTCCATTTGACTCTGTTGAAAACAGTGGGAGGCATGCTTCTCAGAACAGATTAGTAAAAGAAAGGGAACAGTTAATTTCTGCATTACTGGACAGCTTGTTCTCAGCATTTCTGGCTTGTGTCATTGTGGGGGGAATCCTCTAACTTTCTGCTGAACTTGTGTGATACTCTAGCTGCTCTTAAACCCTCAGAAATTCACCAGGTCATTTAAAATTAATGTCTTAACAGTAACAAGTGTTACTCATAATAAGTAATAAGTGAACTCAATTCATTTGCCTTCTGGCCTTTTAATCTGTAAAATTAATATTGTTGCAGTCATCTGTGGAAACACAGGCCAAATGTTTGTTTTTATTATTCTGTCCTTTAATTTTGAAAAATCGGGTTCCTGTGGTCGCAGGATTCCAGGATGCAGTGCTTTGAGGCAGGCACAAATGTTTGAGCTGAAACAGTAGTGCAGGAGTTGGCACTGGGCGCAGTGCTGGCAGGGTGGCTGGCAGGGAAGGCTGCCGGGGTGGGAGTAATCCCTTGCGGGAGCAGCAGTTTGGAGGAAAAGCAGGGGCTGCTCTTTGTGGAGATTAGTGAAGCTTCCCCCCCCAAGATGATTCGATTACTGGGTGTCGTAGCTTAGAAAGTACTGGAAACAAAATCGTTTTTCACTTCCTATGCTGAAATATAGATAAAATGAGCATTTCAAGTAGCAAGTTTGAAAAGGGAGTGTGGTGATTGGAGACCCTCCTCATACCAGCTCAGTCAAAGGAGGAAATATCTACACTGTATTGTCAAAGTTGGATTTAATAACTCCCAATAACTAGAAGAACTGAAAGGAAGAAGGGAAGGTTCTTCGAATACCTCCTTACAGAGGGTTTTGAAGTACAGTTGCTGGTGTGTCTCAGAGTAGAGAGCATATTCTCCTGGTTACCTGATGGTGCCTGACTGCTCACGCTACCCTTTTGCTATTCCTTTCTGCTGCTTCATGCTGCCTTTGTTTTCTTCGTGAACACTCAGCAATAATTCCCCTGATGTTTACACATGACAATCTTAAAGGGAAGGGTTGGGAAGAAGCATTTTGGATTATCAAATGGCTTGTGTGCACTTTCAGAAGTCTTTTTAAAAATTAAATGCCACATTACATTGAACTCAGAAGTTACATATGCAGTTTAAGAGAATAAACTAAATAGAAGTTGGTAAACTTGTTTATGAAAGGACAACAATAAAAGTACCTTGTGGTTTCAGTACTAGCCTAGCAAAAAAAAAAAAAGGAGGTGTTATTGTGATTTGTGATATTTTTAGGTTTCTTTGAACATATAAATGTGTTTTTGTTAATCTTACTGGCCTGGAAACAAAATTCTGAATAGGCTTTTAGAAACTGTTTTCCTCAAAATAAGCCCTTGTCCACTGTAGGCATGATTTTTTTTGTACATCTTGTATATATGTCTTAATCTGATTTTTAAAAATTATCTCATAAACCACAGTTCAAAATATTTTAACTTTTTTCTTTTTTCTGGCTGTTTCAATGGGAGGGAAGTAAAAAGTCTCAAATATAAAGACATTTGCATTAGAAACACTCTTTCCACCCAGAAGAAACACTTTTTTCCCCTAAGAAATATTCCTGTCTTTTCTTAATGTTAATTTATAACCATATTTATTATTAAATCTATATGTCTGCGACTTTGTTTAAAAATCTTGGCCCAGAGCAGTAATGAAATATCTAATATCTTAGATCTACCTGTATCTAACTGATCCCATCCATGTGTTCCTGTTTTCTATTAATACATTGGAAAAAGGAGAATCTATATTAAATAGCATGAAATTAGTTTTTTCTGAACAGTTTGTTTTTCCCAGTAGGCATTCTTTCCTAAGATATCTTAAAAATGTATTTTCTTTTCACCATGAGTTGGAAAATATTTGAAACATTACAGATGTTAAATATTTTTAACAGATTGTATTTGCTGCTAAGCATTTAATTGCAGAGGTTAATTACTTGTAATTTATGCTTCTAGAAAATAATCTGTAATCTGTTTTAACAAACAAAACACATAGGATGGTTGACTTTACGTAAAACTTTACAGAAATGTTCATTTGTGTCAAGGCATTGTTTTCTCCTGCAGAGTTTTCATGGGCAGCCTTAGTGGAGACGGGTGCAGTCTCTTAAATTTAGGCTGCATGTGAATGGAATAAGATTTTTCCAGAAAGGAAGGTAGGTCTTAGTCATATTGCCTTTCAGGGACAGCTATTCTGCCTGCATTTCTGGATCTTTATTCAGTAAATATGGCAGGTATTTCACATCTCTTCTGTCATCAGCTAGTTGTGGTCTGCTTTGCTGTGCGCAGGTTTGGATGTCAGCTCATCCAGTCTTGCTGGCCAAGCTCTGCAGTCTGAACCTTGGGAGCTTTTGTTTTGCTTCATTTGTTTGGAGTTGTTTTCTTACCCCTGCTCTTCCTTTGTTTTACAGATAGGAAAGTTAGCAAAAAGTTTCTCTGTTCTATAAAGAAAAACTTAAAGGGAAAACTGAACAAAGTCGTCTTTGCATAGATTCAGTGCACACTCTGTTGCTCCGTGAACAAAAAAATCATTCTGCAAACTAGTGCTTATTGTGGAGGACCTCTGGGTAGCTTCATGGACCCTGTTGTTTTTACAAATCCCAGTGATGATTTTATTTGTTTCATGATTTTTACTTCATTTAACTGAATGTGTTGACATGGTTTGATGGCCTTGTTGATATATGCCTGGACAGTCAGAGAGCCAAGAAAAATGGGAAAAGGCTTACTTAGGCAAACACAAAATTGGATCAGTCCTTCACCTTGTCATTGTTTAGCCCTGCTCTGATTTTTCCCTCAGAACCTTTGGAGTTAAATGTGAATTTCTTCTCCATGGCTGTGCTGTTACTCAGGTTTAACTCTGCAGCAAGGGGAAAGTGGTATCAACTGCTAGCTGTGTGAGTATTTTGGTTTAGGAAGGAAAACACCACCTGGCAGAGTAAGAGGAATTGGAAAAGGTCAGCAGTTTTGGTACTTGTTAGAATTTTACCATCTTCCCCAGCATGACCTTTCTTCAATAAATTTCTACTACACAGTTCCCCACCCTTGTCCTCTCCATTAATTGCGGTTTGATTTAAGAGTTTGTCTCATTTGCTGAGACATTTACAGTAAATAAAGGTTAACAGTATAGATTTTTTTTGAACAGCAGGCTCCAGACATTTAAATGTGTCAGCCTTAATGATAAATTGATGTAATCTCTAATAATGACATACTAAGAAGGGTAAATACCTTTAGAATTTAGAAGGGATTCTGCCTTTACCATTTCTCAAGTGCCCTGCCTGATTTCAGCCTTTGGATGTGTGTGGGGCTAGAAGATAGATGCCAGCTTAACAAGTCTATTAAAATGACAAATTAGCTTCCTTGGAAAATAAAATACTTCAAGCTATTTGTTTTTATTTTCCTTCCTTCAGGTCCGATGACGACAATGCAGATGACAGGAGTTCCAGGGTGACCAGACTTTGCACTTACTTTCAGCAGAAATACAAGCACCTCTGCCGCCTGGAGCGGGCAGAATCTCGTCAGAAGAAATGCCGGCATACACTCCGGAAAGCCTTGCTGCAGGCGGCCAGCAGAGAGCCGGAGCGTGCTGGGCAACTGATACAAGAACTCCGAAGAGCTACGTGTGCTCATACCAGGTTAGACCTTTCCCTGTGACTTCAGTAACCTGGGGTCTGGACAGGGTGGAGGTGGGCAGAGTATCCAGCAGCTGAAATGCTGAACTCTGAAACTAGTAGGCAGGCATAAGGCAGAAAACCCATGACACATAAATGCCTGTAAGTGGAGTAAAATAAACGTGGCATACAGTGCTTTCTGTGAAGACGGGCATACTCCAGCTTTGTGTTTTAATATGTGGATCGTTTGTTCAGCGGTATCTGGGACAGATTTCTTAAATGTCAGAAAAGAAGTTAGTGGCCTGCTAAAATTTATTCTTATTAATTAATCTATGTATTTTGGCTGCCTTCAAATATCCGGTACTTCACTAAGCCCAGTTCTTTAGGTGTGCAGTCTGGTCTGCAGTTTACTGCTTCAATTCAGATTTCATTTTTCAGACAGCTTTTTTTGAAAAGTCTGTACCTCCTCTTAATTCTCTTTCCAGCAAATCAAACTTAAGTTCACACTTTTTGTTAGATTTAACTCAATCTAACATTAAACGAAACTTGGCAACAAAATAAATATCTTCTAACAACTCTGAAGGTTACCTTCTATGGGAATTCTTTCTAGATAATGTCAACATCCCTCCAGCTCTCGGCATACTGAGAGTTGGTTGATTCATATTTGTGCAGAAACAGAGTCTGAACCCTGGCGGTATGTCTGGGATATCAGCAGCATCCTTTTGGTTTTGTGGTTTTGCTTTACAGGATGTGTGACTCTGGCGGGTAGTTGGGGGCTAACGTGAGAGGCAGGCTGGAGCAGGTTACTGAGAGTATGTTCTGGTTATGGGGTGCTTTTGTTCCTGGACAGTGCGATGCGGGTCATGGCAGTTGGAGGGTTTATTGTCGGGGTCTGCTCAGAGGTGAATGTTAGAGGTACATTACCAGTTTACAAAGTTGTGTAAACATCTCCAGACTTAAACTACAACAAAACCTTGCCAGAACTGGCAAGCTCTTGTTGTTTTGGGTTTTTTTCCATTGTTTTTGCCTTTTATTATGCAAAAAAAGATTATGTTGTTTTGGGTAGACTGGCAAAGCCAGGTATGCCTGTCATCACTGCTCTGGTTATTTTAAGTAACCACAGAGTCTTTTTGTTTACAAAATTTTTCACAGGAGTAATATTGGTAACTAAAACTTTGGTCAGTCAAAGTCAGTTGATGACAGAAATGGCTGAAGGAGAACAGTCAGGCTACAGACAGCTTTTTTGTCAACCTAGAAAACAACGTGTACAGAGGTGAAATTCAGCCCTGGAATCGCCAGCTTTGTCTACATGAAGGTGACAAATGCCTTGAGAGCAGGCTAACACTGAGCGAGCTGTGTAACGCTTGCAGTACTCATCCACACTGCTGCCTGGTCGCCTGCTTGCAGCTCAGGCTCAAAGCTTTGAGGCTGTGCTGAGGAAGCGCTCAGCTCCGGGCACCTGCTGGTGGATTGGGCTGTAGCACGTTGATGAAGGACAGCTTTTACCCATGTTGAGCACGCTCAGGCTCTGCCACTCCAGAGCTCAGTCTAAGTTTGTCTGAGCACATGCTTGCATGTAAGCTCTGGGGATGCTCGGCATGTTTTGATTTATGAACAGGCTTGGAAGCGCACTTGACTGCCCATGTAGACGTACCCGATACGTTGTATTCTAAAGATTGACCTCATTTTAAGGGTCACCTGTGTTGACACACACTGCTGTCCTTGGCTCTCTTGCAGGGTGTTGTAATATTTATATGGTAGTAGCACACAGCACCTCTCATTACAATTGAGGCCCTGTGAAATAAACAATAATCCTGTTACTGCAGTCACACCTTCACCTGTCATAGAAATCTATTCTATATCCCTGTGTAGAGTCTGGTAGTAGTGTGCACCCATCTGGATCATCACACACACACACACACGTGTTATAATTTTTCATCCTACTGTGCCACATCTAGTGCAATAGTTGTGCTAAGTTAACCACCTGAGACTAGGTTATTGTCCTTAAACTCTTTTATGCCTTTTTTTTTTTTCCAGCACAAGCCAAGCGAGGCAGAGAGATGCAGAACCAACAACCTGTAGTGGGACTTCAAAGGGAGAACAGTGCACTAACAAAGCCCTTCCATTCACCAGGCATTGTTTTCAGCGTATCCTCTTAACTCAGTTTGGGAGTTGCATTCAAGCATGGAAGCTGTTCTGTTTAGGAGTTTTGTTTGTTAGGTTTTTGCATTGACAAATGTGTTTTCACAAAAAAAATACCTATTTGTTAGTATCTTATCAACTACTTTGCTTTTAATTTGTCTGTGTGATTTGGATGTGTAGACAGTGAAGACAAGTAGTTTGCCACTGGTATCTATCATAGTCGTATTGTTTTACCTCATAAGCTGTTTTTAGTAGGTGCAAGAAGCCTTTACAAAAATTACCATCTTTCATGGATGACTTGGTACAAACTATGTGGCTTTCAGCCTCATGGCTTTCATACAGTTCTTGGTAGGTAAACTACCTACCTATGAAGGTTTTATGGGAACATGTTTTTACACATAGTATAAAAGGATGACTTTCACTGACTAGAAAGACAGAAATCTGATACTTTGCATTGTTTAAAGAAGCAGAATAGGAGGAGTCACAGAATCTGAATCCCAGATGAGTAAGAATTTCCAGTGCTGGGGATTTCAATCAAAGCCTGAAAAGGATGTTAAAAGTCCATGTATGAAGGTTGCAGAAAGGAGGGAACACATTAGATGTAAGGTTTGATTCTGAATACTATAAACAGGCAGACTTCTGACCTGGAATACTTAAGAATTCTGCAGACTTTGTCTTTTTTGGTTTTAGCTGAAGAATTGTTGGAACTTTTGTTGGAGTGACTCCTTTTGTTCAAGCTTTTGCACTTTGTATTTTAAGTAACAAGTGCTGATCTGTCCCAGTTGCTCTCAGACTGCAGCACCTTTTCAATCTTTTTGGTTTGCAGATGTCATGTTTTTCTTGGTTGATTTTTGCAGGCCCCTTAAAAGTAGTCTGCAGAGCAGTTTAAAACCTCTCTATGAGAGAGCATCATGGTGTGCAGCTGTGTTTGGGGTTTGCGTCACGATTCTGATTTTTAAGAGTTTAAGTGATCTTGCTTCTTGGTGTGCGTAGAGCAGAGAAGTGAAGACTAGCGATTTTGCATTTGTGCCCATTTTTTCCCTCTGTGCTTCCTTCTCAATGGAAACAGCCTCTTCTAAAATGAGCAGAGTTTTGGTTCTGACCCATCTGTCCTAGTCTGCCATCTGGACTGTTCTGCAGATTTTCCATTTTCTTTGTCCTTTCTTTTGCGTTTCAACATTTTCTGAACATACCTAGTGATGTTGAGGTCTGAGAACTGTTCAAGATGGAAAGGAGTGCTTCTAATGTTGTTTGAAAAAACACAATGAAATATCTGTTTGATTTGCTCTAAGTCTGGAAACATTTTTACTCCTGCAGGGGATTTTTCTGAAGGAAATCTCAGCAAGCTTACGTTTGGATTTACTTGACCTTTCTGTCTGATTGCATATCTTTTTTTCAGAGAAGCAGGAAGGATCTTGAAACTTCTTTGTCTGTGCTCTAAAGATAAATGCCAAGAATGTACCTTAAAAGATTGAATTAAGAAATACTCTTTCTTTAATGTTTTGGTATGGATTGTCATTAGTCTGTAAGGAAATAGTCCTGTTGACTACACTGTTCCAACTGCTACTATTGATCTATTGATTAAGACTCCAGGAAAAGGCGTCTTTTTGCTAAGAACTCATTAGTGAAATGGCTGCTCCCATAAAACTATCTCAATATATAATAAAATCATTAGAGATTCTGCATGAATGCAGTTTTTAACTTTAAAAGTTGGGTTTGAGCCTTACCTAGCTTTGAACTTGAATAAAAAAGTTGAGGTACTCATTAAAAATAGCATCTACGGACAGGTAGAGTTGAAGGCTCTGATCTTCATCAGATTGATAAATCAAAGGGCATTCCTCCATCGTTGCCTCGTGTGTTATTCCTGATGCAGAAATGTACAGATATCTTATTGAACCGTTCTCAGCAGCTCTTCTCAAGTTGCACAGCCAAGTTTGCAGATGGTCAGCAGTGCTCTGTGCCAGTTTTTGACATTACACATCAGACACCTCTGTGTGAAGAACATGCCAAAAAAATGGTAAGTACAAAGCTGAAACTGTAATTATTTGTGTATTAGGATGATCATGAGTTTTAGCCCCAATCTTTCTATGAACTGTTGCTTGACAACTAACGTTTATGAACTTAAGTGCTCATTTCCTTTTATTTTTCTTGAGAGGATAAAATATGCCAAACTTTCTCAGTTAGTATAAAATATGTTGTGAAATCTTTTACATACTTTAAGGATATAATAAAGTGAACATGAGACTATCCTTCGCTGGAAGAAATTTGATTCTTCTCGTGAATCGAAAAACAGGAAATCATTGTGAGAGATCCTGTGGTCGTTTTATTTGGGCTTACTCTGGCCCTTGGATCTGAAGAAAGTGTGAGTGTAGTATGGTAAGAACACTGCATCTCAAACAGTCTCAGTACATGAGACCCAAAATATTTTCTAGGCGAAGTGTAGACAGCAATTACAAGCATACAGATAATGGTTTTGCTACTTTATTTACATTTTAGTGACTATCAGAATTTATCTTTGACCTCCTCCAGGGATCTGTGGATCCCAGAGGAAAAGCAGTGGCCTACTAAAAGTTGAGAGAATGCAGACATTAAGATGATGTCCTCTGCTTTCCTTTTATGCCTCCCATCTTCCAGAAGAAAACTTCTAGCGTAATTCACAAACCCAGTTCTGTCTTACCCCTCTTTCAAGGCATTAGGCATAAAACTGCCTGGTTTTTTGGTTCGTTTTTGTTCTGTTGTTGGGTGGGGTTTTTGTTGTTTTCATCCAGCCTCTCCAATACTTGTGACTTATGGAGTTTTCTGGATTAAAATGTGAGGGTCTGCGATACACAGATTTGTGTGGGATTTCCCCCCTCTCCCAGGCAATGTTCAGTGTGTCTATCAAGGTTTCCTTCTGTAGCACATACAGTCCTCTACCATTCCCAGTATGATGGCAACTGAAAACTGATGATGGTTTGGTTTATTTTTTGATTGATCAGTGATTGCTGTTCAAAAATAATGAGGCCTTAGTTGTTTACCCACATCCTTACCCTAGCCCTACAGTATTAATTCCGTTTCCTCAGTGCTGTCCCTCTTTTATGGTGCTGGACACTTGCGGGTGCTGGTTTCAGCTGCTGCACACTGTCCCCATTATCCCACCGCACAACAGTGTTCTGTCTTCAATACTTATGTGAATGCTGCCAAAGGTTACGGTTTTGCACTGATTTAGTTAGGGTTTGCTATGATGATTTTTAAAGTGACACTGCATGATCTCCTATTTAGCGTACCTCATAATTTGGTGTATGCGATTTTTGCCATTGGATTCAATGAGGAAGGAAATGGCTTAATTTTTGTAACCTTGCCTGGGCATAAGTTAGCAGTCATTCTTGCAGTACATATGAAAGTCTGTGGAATGACCAGGGGGAAAAAAGCAAGGAAAGTAATACTTGTTCTTTATATGCTCCCATTGCTATTGTTTTATTCCCAAAGGACAATTTCTTGAGAGGGGACAGCTCCCGTAAAGTTCAGCACCAGCAGCAGAGGAAACCCAGGAAAAAAACGAAGCCACCTGCACTTACCAAAAAACACAAGAAGAAGAGAAGGCGAGGCCCGCGCCGGCCCCAGAAACCCATTCCTCCTGCAGTGCCCCAGGGGAACCTCACCATGCCTGCCAGTGTCTCGCTGCCGGTAGAGATGCCCCACATACGGTCAGTGGTAGACCTGCCCCGCTTTGGCAATGTTCAAGCTAGCAGTGGGCATTGAGTAGTGTAGAAAGGTGTGATGTTGCTCTGCTGATTGGCATCTGGAGCGTGGCTAGAAATTGCATCTCCATAGAGTGGGTCATTTTAGATTTAAGCAATTATTGAGTGTGATGGATAAAATGTCTTACTCCTAATGCCCGTCTTATGTATTTAATCAATAGGCTATGTGTAAGCTTCCTAAAGAAACTTTCTAAAAGCTTTTTTTCCGTAGATGATGGGGGTGGCGGGAAGGTGTGGGGAAACACCTGTTATAGATGGATATGCATTCACAGTTGTTGTTTGGGGGAATTGGAAGTGAATACTATGGACTAACGGTACTTTCTGTCCAGGAGCCCTTCCACACCAGAGCTGAGTGCCGATGAGCTGCCTGATGATATCGCCAACGAAATCACAGACATTCCACATGACTTGGAATTGAATCAGGAGGACTTCTCTGATGTCCTGCCGCGGCTGCCTGATGACTTGCAAGATTTTGATTTCTTTGAAGGTACCATTTTATTTTATTTTATGCTAACATGAACACAGTCAGTGAACTGAAGAAGTGAGTGTTTCTAAAATGCATTTTGAGGGGTTGCTTGCTTTCCTACAGAGGTAATAAGTTCTTGACAAAGAAGCATGCATTTGCTCTATTGTTTGTTTGTGAGCTCTGAAATAAAGCAGACTTTAAGAAGACTGCTGTGTGCGGTTCTCTGCTTGCTCTTAAAATTACTGCTCTGAAAATTCTAATTGGTTTAGTATCTTAATAATTCATTTTACATTTTTACTGCCTGTCAGTGTTGCAGTTTAATCAAGAGTATTCTCGGTAATGGCATCTTTCTGCCATCGAGTGGGGCCGGAATCACAGTCAATGTTGGCCTTTGATAAAAGGAGAAGAGAGTGAGAATAAAATCTTTAAATATGTTTTTGAAACTAGCTTTTGATCATAACTGTGCCTGAATTTCTGCATTCTAAAGCTCAGTACCTATCACAGATAACAAAGAAATTAGAACAGCCCAGAGCTGGGATATGTGATTTCTTTGGTAATTTCCCATATGACATGACATCAAGACTGTGTCTGAGTTGAAATTAACCAAAACTATACTGACTGTGTAAATTTTAGGTCCAAGCTGTAATGTGGTAAGTAGAAGGGAGTTTGTGGACTATTTGTGCTATTGCAGCTTTGAGGAAAATCTTATTTAAGTATTTTTACTTTGTCTACTGAGTTTGAGAGGCATCTTGTATTGTAGTATGTGGAAGAGGAGGGCAGAGAGAAGCAATTCCATTGATGAGGGAGGAAGGTGTAATTTCTCGTTTTCCTTACCTTGGTTACCTAGTGAACACTGGTGAAGGAAATTTTCTGTGTACTGCAAACCATTCTAAAAGGTTTTCATATGCTGCAGCTCTGTACTGAACTGTCTGTACATCTGCATCCTTAGAGTGCCAGTTCTGGGCTCACCTGAGGGTAGCACACTAACTTCTGGTGTCCCTGTTTCTGCAGGTAAAAATGGAGATCTCCTTCCAACTACAGAAGAGGCTGAAGAACTGGAACGGGCCCTACAGGCTGTAACTTCTCTTGAGTGCCTGAGTACCATTGGAGTACTTACACAGACAGATGGTGTGCCAGTTCAGGAGCTGTCAGATAGAGGGATAGGGGTGTTCTCTCCAGGTGCTGGAGCTCCAGGAATGCAGTCCTTGAGTCGAGAGGTGAACACGGATCTGGGGGAGCTGTTGAATGGGCGTATAGTACATGATAATTTCTCCGGTCTGGAGCTGGATGAGAACTTGCTCCGTTCTGCTACCTTGTCCAACCCACCTACGCCCCTGGCAGGGCAGATCCAGGGGCAATTCTCAGCCCCAGCCAACGTCGGCCTTACTTCTGCCACTCTCATAAGCCAGAGTGGCCTTGGGGAGAGAGCCTTCCCAGGACAGTTTCATGGACTTCATGATGGCAGCCATGCCTCCCAGAGGCCCCACCCTGCCCAGCTGCTGAGCAAGGCAGATGACCTGATCACCTCACGACAGCAATACAGCAGTGACCATTCACACTCCTCACCCCATGGAAGCCATTATGATAGTGAGCATGTGCCGTCTCCCTACAGTGACCATATCACATCCCCTCACACCACATCCTTTTCTGGTGATAACTTGGCAGCTACCTTCTCAGCAGAGATGCCCATGATGGCACAGCACTTGCTCCCAACTCAGCTGGATGTGCCACTTAGCGGGGTGGTCAACCCCAGAACTCACTGGGGAAATCTTCCTGTCAATCTTGGGGACCCCTCTCCGTTTAGCAACCTTCTTGGTGCAGATGGACACCTCCTGTCCACCTCCCTGTCCACACCACCTACCACCTCGCACTCAGAGACCACACAGCCTGCCTTCGCCACTGTGACCCCCAACAGCTCCAGTGTGCTTCCGGGGTTACCGCAGACCAGTTTTAGTGGCATGGGTCCTGCCTCTGCTGAACTCATGGCCTCCACCTCCCCTAAACAACAGCTCCCTCAGTTCAGCGCAGCCTTCGGGCACCAGCTGAGCTCCCACAGTGGCATCCCCAAGGACCTGCAGCCCAGCCACAGCTCCATAGCTCCTCCCACGGGCTTCGCAGTGACCGGTGCCACCGCTACCAGTACCAATAATGCATCCGCACCCTTCACCACCTCCAACAACTGAGCTTGTCTGCCTGGCTCTGTGCAGGTAGATGGGGGACCTGTGTTTTCTATCTTCCCTTATTTTCCTTTTTCTTTATTTTTTCTGTCCTCCCTTCCCTTTTTTTTAAGACGGGGTTGAGAAGAAAACCCCTGCTTCAGTACTGACCAGGGTTAGCCCTCTGTGAACCTTGCTGTAGCGTTCACATGTGCTTGTTACGCACCGGTGCTCATTTATTGCAGGCAGGTTCACCGTTCCCCAATAATTCCTTAAGGATACAGCACAGTTACTGGATGTAATTGATCTTAGCAGTAAGACCTAGAAATGGAAAGATACCTCAGATTACTGATGCATGTTACTGTTTCCTAGGGTTTGGATCAGTGCTTGCCATCCCATTAGCATCTGGGAGAAAGTTTTCCAGTGGGCAGAAGTCTCTTGATTTCTTTCTTTTTTTTTTTAAATTTACATTTTTTCCAAAGGTAGCATCTGGCATGGAAAACTTGGCTGCACAGATTGATTTGAGAATGGTGCACTGAAGTCCTAAATCAAGATCATGGTTCAAGGATGAGTTTGGCAGTTTCTTAATATAATCTCTTGACCTCCTCTGTGTGCATGTGTGTGTTTGGGGCGCAGGGAGCAGCAGTTCCTTTTCTTCTTTTGGTGAAGAAGTGGGAGTTGTCCCCTTCCAGAACTGGTCACTGTTCTTATTGCATGCTGATTTTTTGGTTTTTATTATGATGATTTTTAATTCATTGAGCAGCAACGGGATCAGTTGACTGGTTGCCCAGAATCTGAAGGCTGATATGAAGTTAGCCCAGGGAAAAAAAGGAAGAAAAACAGAAGGATTGAAATACATCACGGATTAGCGAAGATGCCTGTGCAGAAATTCCCTCCCTTGCTGAATTATTGTGGCCTTGTAGCATTGACGATTTGCCTTCTCAAGTGTGGCTTTGTCCAGAATTCCTTGACAGGCTGACAGGTATTTCCCAGCTGAAACTGGAAGAATTTGGTTGTTATTCTGCCCATCCACACAAGTCTAGGTCAGACCCTTTGGTAAGTTTCAAATGGATGTATTTCTCAAATTATGTCTAGCTACTGAGACTTTCTTGGATAGTTTTTTTCCCCCCGGGAGTCATATAGTTTTTTTCCGATACTTGTAGCGTTTGATGCTCTGTATGGGAAGCTGAATGTATGTAAGGAACTAGGAGGTACCTATCAGCAGTCATGGCTAACCAAAAGAGAAGTTACTAAAGCAAAATAAATAAGAATTCCTTCTGTCTGCAGGACAGTTTTGCTTTTACTGCCCATCTGCTAAAGAGAGTATTCAGACTCTTTGGTAGTAATTTCAGTTCTTAAAGAAAGGAGTCCACTGGCTTTTGGTTTTTTCTTTTTAAAATTTCATTTAATGTTTTTTAATCCAAGAGATAACAGCAGCAGAAATTCTGAGGTGTTTACTTGTATCTCTTTATCAGGAAGGGAGAAAAGGAATTTGCTTGTGACTTTATAGGGCTCAAACTTGCTACTGTACTCTGACTTCGACTGTAAAAGTAGCTCCCACTTAATATAGCAAGTCTCTACTCTTCTTGGATTGTTTCTGAGATGCAGATGAGAGAGAAGAGAAAACCCCACATTTCAGTCTCGTACTGTAGAAGACGGATTTCAATCTACCTTACAGTAAAACGTCCTACCTGCATGTATTCTAGTCTAATTCAGGAAACTAAGATACCAAGCACATGTAATAGGGAGGCCTAATAAATTGTTTGAGCAAGGGATCATTGAATGAAGTGTAGTTGCTATAGAAATTAATTTTGTTAGCATTCAGGCCCACACCTAAATCTCTGACCCAAACCTCTCCTTCTGTCTTGCAAAGGAACAGAATTTAAACAGGATAGGTCTTGTGTCTTCTTACTATCGTAGCGATCGTACTATCCCTCTTTTCTTGAAAGATTTGTCCTCCTTAAATATAAAGGAGTATGGATGATGCATATGTCCTTTTCTGAAATTGCAAGTGTACGTGGGTGGAGGAAACAAAAATTATTTTCATTCTTCTGTTGTTATGAAGTCCTTATTTCATACTTGGTAAAATAGATCTTAATAATATAAGCCGACTATTTTTAAGTGGTGATTTAAATATGTTTGTAACATTTAAATGTTTTTAAATCATGTAAAAAGTTGAATTGAAGCCTATGAAATCCTGCTTGTGATTGTCCTGCTGATTGAGGAATGCCCAGTGGTATTGTGAAATGAGGCAAATCTGTCAAGGCATTTATTTATTTTTGTATTATGTTCCCCATACTTTGTTGAGGAGGCAACTGTTTGATTTGCAAATGATTTTCATTGTGTCCATATACCTTCTTCAATGTGTTTGGATGACTGGCTGAAAAAGAGTGGAGAACTAGTATACCAAATGGTTAATTCTTTAATCTGCTTGTGTATTCATGTCATTTTAGAGGATGTTAATTTCTATAAATTGGTTTCAAGACTTTGGTCTTGAAATCATTGTTGTGCCCATCAAACTCTTTAACGAACCTGCAGCTGGTGCAGAATATATTTACCCCACATCACATTTCTCTTTCTTAGCAAATACTGAGGGGGAAGGAAGGAGAGGAACTGAGAGCCAAGTTCTGCTTGTTCGCATTGGTATGAATTACGAAGGAGGTCTTTTGTCTAAGGTCACTGTGAGTTTGTACTGGTCTAACTCAGAACACAGCCCAGCTCCTAATCTGACCATTGACTTAGACAGGGAATTTCAAAAGCTGTCAAAGCTATGCAGGTTCGTAATCCCATTTGAAATTAATGGCTGTTATGTACCTGCATTCCTTTAAGGCAGCCTAGGATATCAACTCTCTTCCCCTGCTTAGACTTCAATTTTTGTATATTCCTTGATGACTCTTCCCTGAAAAGTGACTACATAACATTTTCAATGAGCAAACTAAGTTTGCAATAAAGCTGCACTTTTAAAAATAAACTTCAGTTTGTATACATTTGAAATAGGAATCCCTCTGTCCTGTCTGAGTTCTGAAATGGGCCACCACTCTTGCATTTTCCTGGTTCACCTCCCGTTTTTTCACTGCTGCTGATTTCATGATTACAGCCTACCAAGCAGTTACGGGTCTCGATCTTAGCTTTACAAGGTGGATCATGCCAGGTGGGCTTCTGCACCCACACAACCTGTTGACTTCAGTGAATCAATGTCTTACAGTTGGATGTGAGAGATCCAGTCTGAGAGGTATGTGCAGCCAGAGATATGTCACACTTCTTCCTCTGGGAAATATTACAGGTCTGGTTAAGGTTGCCCTTGAGGCTGTTATTTATATGGTTCCTCGTAGAATCCATGCTGTCTCACAAAGGTTTTTGAATATCATCTCCTCGTATAGCAATTAGCACTCTAATCACCCTTTCACCAAAGAGCCAGTGTAGCAATTTCAGTCCATTGATTTAGGATGGTCAATACCTGTCATGCCCTTTATGTGTTAACAAATGGAATAAGGCTAGTTGAACCTGAAAGTTAATTTCTTTACATAAGATTTGGCTTTTAAAGAATTGAAAAAAAAGTAGATTTAGAATAAAATACCAGTAACATCATTTTTGGTAATGATAGCACCTCAATTAACCTTTGTACAAAAATACTTAACACAAGATGAACTCTGACAGTGTACTGAGGCTCATCAGGAGCAGCCTCATACTGGCCTGGTGTGTAAGGCATTCTGTAAGACATGCTTCGACGTTCCCTTTCACCTTGGAAGACTTTACACCAGCTTTGAGGGGAGCCATATGCACTTAGATACCTCAAAGTTGATTTATTCTTTGGCCTTGTAATTACTATGATACAAGAAGATGTATGTATGATGCAAGAAGCTGAAAAAGATGCATCATTTTTTCTCCTCCTGCCTTCAAGTTTCTCCAGGTTCTTGCTTAGTTCCCTTCTTGTTAGTAGCATGCTTCTCTCTATGGTTGGGCATAAAGGCTTTAAATCAATAATGCTGAGAGGTAACACAGTTGCAGGTCTGCCTCAGCCATTGTGGAGAAGACAGCAACATCTAGATTTCCCACTTCATTCAGCAGGCTACTGAAATGAGGATTTGCAGTTCTCATCTGGAAAGCATTGGAAGGCCTTGAGAACCTTATCACCTGCTAGGCAACAATCAGAGATGGTATTAGAAGTACAAATGCAAGAAAAAAAAAAAAGTTCAAGGAGAGTTATCCATAACAGCAAAGACAAACCAAGGGAAGTGGCTTTTGTAATTATTTTGTTTTTAAGAGGGAAGTGGGTATTAGTTACAAAAATTGTGAAGTCCTGTTGTGAGCTCTTAGGCACAGTGTGATGTTAGTGGCTTCAGGGGCATGGCCAAGGTGAAGGGCCTAGGACTGAACCTGCAAACCAGTAGCCAAATTCAGTTTGAAGCTTCATTTTGCTGTAACTACATCTAAATACAGTCTGGGATTGAATCTGCTTGCCAGACAACAAGAGTGTCTTAACGGAGTACAGTAAACAGTGGACAGGTGTCTTCCCTGAGAAGCTGTCCCTGGTGGTTACATACACACGTCGTTAGTCTGCTTCTGAACTCCAGCTCCTCCCTGAGGTCCTGCAGCACTGTGGCTGCTGCGTTTCCCTGTAGGCATCGGCAAAGTTCCAGGGGTATTTCTCCCTGCCTTTGTGCTGCAGTGAGCTGAATCCAGTGATGAATTCTCCAACAGTATGAGATTTTGGGCAGGGAGAAGGGAAAAATTTTTGAAGAGCAAGATACCTGCAGCTGAATCTTTCCAGACTTGTAGGGTGCAGGGTCGGTGGCAGGAAGTGCTTTCAGCAGATAAACAGTAGAAAACTTACCCACAGTGGTTATCTTCAGTGAGGCATTGGTGTGGGTGTTTGGGCAGCTTCTCTGGTAGGATGTTTCCTTTTGCTTTTGTATTTTTACCATTACACGCGAAGGAGTCTCCTGTGCAGGCCTGTTGCAAGGTCCAGTGGTGGTGGAGATATTAACTGAGGGAACAGTTTTGGGTGAATGTGCTTTAGGTCTTTCTGATCTTCTGGTCACAGGGTCTTTCTGATCTCTTGGGTAACATTTAATGATGGGGTGTTGTGTGCTGCTTCTCATACCTCCTTTATTTCCTTCCTCTCTACATTCTTCATCACTGTCTTATTCTCCTGTTCTCAAATACTTCTCCAGTGTAAGTAATGCCAACCGGTAAGTCTTCCGTGGTCCTGAGTGAATCTGGCTGCAAAACAAAAGGGAAAGATTCCTGCAATTCATGACATATAATTTGGATGCTAGAATGACAGCGCGATAGATCAAAATGCTTCTCAGATCAGTGAGTAAGATGATGTTTCACAGCATGGTTATATGTCATGAACTAGATGCTGTGGGTACAACATTGATTATGGGAGTGCACACCCTGGCAGTGAATGTGCAGGCATTTTTAGCAAGATTTTACCTTCTCACAGGTTCCTCTTCTTTTAAGCAGTGCATCAGCAGAAAGCCACGAAGAAAAACTTAAATTTTTCTTTTTAATACCTGCAAGCACAAATAGAGTTAAGGAGGGTTGGTGGGAAAATCTACATTTGTGTTGACTAAACTTAAACATGGACTTTAGGAGAGGTCTGGTCATGAGAGACCTTAGCTCTGTCAGGTGAAGTTTTGGTTTTGTCTTTAAAACTAGACAAAACCACTCTTGTGGGAAAGAAAAGTTTGGTGGAGGAGGAGGAGTTACAAAAGATGTGTCTTAGAACAATTTTCTCACTCATGTCTTCAGCTATTTTTTTTTTTTTTTTAAAAAGCACAACAGTGACTGTTTTGGGAGCTTTTCCCTTTGCTGTTCTGCTGCTTCTCATGGTTGTTGGGTTCTTTGCTTTCCCCTGTTTTATTATGCTTTCACATACTCCTTCTCTGGCTACTATGGAATAAGATAGTGGAAGCATGAAAGGAGAAAGGGAGCTTGGCTGTAGATCGTCAGCAGTAGTTGGAGAAGGCTTTCCTGTCTCCTTGAAGTAAGTCTTGGCACCTTTTCAGTCTACTCTGGCTCATAGAATTAGCTTTGGAAGTGAACAAAATGAAACTTGGGCTTTTGACCTTGAAACTGTACTTATCTTCCTACTCCTTTCCCTTGCTAGTCCCCCAAACACACACACAGTGAGATGTTCAGCCTACCATCGTATCGACCATGTATGCGCGTTGAACTTGGTCCAGTAATTCTGTTTTACCTGCTTTCTGTCGTTGTCAGCTGGTGCCCACGGAGGTGAACTCTGGATAGGTAATGTTCCCAGATATCCCCTGGAAAACTTTAACTTGGTGCAGATTGCTCTGATGTAGCTAACTGCGATGGCTTTGGCTTCTACCTTGGAGTGGACTGATTTACCCTGAAATGACTTTCTAACCTGCGTCTTAAACAGTGTAGCTGATTCCAGTGCAAATAGATTCATTCTGAAGTGATGGACAGTTCGATTCCCATGCAAAATAGCTACATCCTACCAGAGGGGGTTGAACCAGTTTCTCTGAACAGTGATGACCTTCACTGTACAGTTTTGGGTATGTCTCAGGGATTCCTTGTGGAAATAAGGGCAGTTAACAAAAAAAAAAAAAAGTAAATAGTTTTAAAAGTAAATAATAATTTAAGGTAGAGCGTCACCTAAGTGAGAGCGCAAGAAGGAGAAATCTTTGTTCAGTTTTATAGTCCATGGTGTCTGGCTAGGGACTCTCTCTTCTCGGGGCTCTCATCTCAAGTTCAACATACAGAATCTTTTTCATCACGCTCAGCTTTAAACTTTTTATTTAAAGATACCCTTCCCCAATGAGCTTTCAGAATACTTATTGTAGATTTTAAGAGAAATGGTATATTAATTTATGCTATTAACATCACCTCATAAATTATAAGTTTTATACTAAAGCTGTATTGAGTGTAATGAATTATGTTGCATATGTGTTTTTAATAGCTATAAAATTATATACAAGCTTTTTTGGAAAAACAAACTAGTGAAGCACCTTTTTACACTGGATCTTTGCCGTGTCAAGGTGTACAGCTATTCTTTGCTACCTTGCAGATATCTATATCTATATATAGATATATATATATATAAATAAAATAAAATGGTATCCTGTATCAACAAAGCATAGAACTCTTTTTAACCCTTATATTGCTGTTCCTATAACTCTTTTTAAATTTTATTTTGAGTGTTACATTCTGCAATAATTTATCCGTGGTTTGTACCTATGATTAGAAATTTAGTTACAGGGTAAATAGATCAAATTTAAAAAATCCAACTACTGTAGCTGGAAGTTGTGAACCAAGTTTGTAAGACCTTTTGTCTTTTTTTTTTAATGTATTTATTTCCAGTTAGCTCTGTGAGTTGGAATTTGAAAAGTCAGAACATTAGGAATCTACAGTGTCTTATTCAGGAATTTTTCCCCTCCTTTCCTCACAAAGGAATTCCCACTGTGACTTATAAATAGAATTAGACTGCTTGTGTGCATGTATGTATTATATATACACACAAAAAATATGCATTGGGGGGGATGTATGTGCGATACGAATGTGTATATTGTATGTAGGTCATAGTTTTGTAAAGAGAAAAGTAGTCAAGAGGTGATGGAATGTATTGTAGAAATGTGATTATTTAGTAGGGGGTTGTTATGTCCTCACTGTTGTATAAATAACTGAAACTCTCTACTACATAATCTTCTGTTATAAGGCTAACTCTGATATCATGTCAATTTTACTGTTTTTTAAGTGAGTTGCATTGAGCCCTGTTTAAAATGCCATGAAAATACCAAGCTCCCAAAGACAGCCTTTAAATAAAACAAATGAGGGAGGAGGAGGGGTGGGAGAAATTAGCGATATGTTAAAGAAGAAACTGAAATGGGAAGGTCTGCGTTTAGTGGGATGGGGAGGCATGGAAATTGCTGTATCTTTGCAAATCAGTACCCAAATCTCCTGTGGTCTGACTTCAAAAATGTTGTCAATCAGTGTACGTGTGTTTTCAAATCAGGGGCACTGTTTGTGGGGTGGTCTCTGTTCTGTAAAAGGATCTCATCTTCAAAGTAGATTCTTTTCTTTCCTGAGGGTCTTGGTGTGTATTAATTTCACCCCAAAATTGCTGTTGTGGGATTGCTGAGCAAAATACAGTTTCAATCCAGGGAGTTTCACTTGTGCCGTGAAATTCTGAAATTAATTATGGCCACTTAACTTTTGTTGTTGTTGTTCCATAATTGGAAGACCTCTTTATGGGAGTTCTCACTTGAAATTGTGAGAAGTCAGAAACATTCTTACAGATTGGCTTCCTCTTCATACTGTTCTATTTAGGCTGGAGAAAGTAATCTAATTGTTATTTATTCATACAGTATCACTTTTAACGATGATGATCCTGGTGACTTTAAAAATCTGTTAGAAAAACAGAGCTCCCAGCATTGCACAGACATTTGAATTTTTTGAAGGCTTTTTTTAAGCAGTTGCAAACCAAATCTTAATTTTTCAAAAATTTTTTTTTTTTATATCCCACTCCCTATCAGTACGTTGATACCCCCAGGCATCCCTCTTTCTTTCCGCCCCCCTCCGCAATTTGCTTTTGGCACATACGCATACAAGTGAAAGGGCAGGGAGGTGGAAGTTGTCAGAGGCCTTTCTTTCTGCTTGTTTGGTGGTAATGGGAGTTAGCAGCATAAATCTTTATGCCTTTATGGGGAGGAACAGACCCATTTTTGTGTATACCTGTACAGAGAGATAACTGTATATGAGATGTTGGTAGCACTTTGCTGAATGTGGACTTGCCCTCGTGGTGTACAATAAATACATATGAATGCAGTCAATCTAAATCTATATATACATGCATACAGATATATAAATGGAATATGCGTTGTATCACACACGTGTACATTTAGTTGTAACATGAGTGTGTGAGCTAAAAGAGAGAGACTATCCACATAACATATGTGTAACAGGTAAGCACTTGTGCCAAACGAGGTTGGTTTAATTCTTCTGAGGGATTTGGATGACATCAGTGACTGATCTGAGCTTGGTCACCATTGATTTGTGTTACCTCAGCCGTCACAGTGGAGTTTCCTTGGTACATTTCTGCTTTTGTTTATTCTATATTAATACTCGTTGAGGCCTCTTGCAATGCCAACCTCTTCTGCTTCTCTGCTCCATTGCCTCCATTCCAGCTCCTCCTTGTCCCTGCATTTCGAGTTTCTCTTGCTAGCAGCAATCAGCTTTGATGGCCCAATGCAGCTCGGCTTATGCATTAGGGAAATTCTCTTGGTGGCTATAGTGGCAGCTGAATTGGGCCCGGAGCCACTTGCTTGAACTTATGCAGAATTTCCCAGCTATTCAATTGTGCTTGAGTACGACTGTGATGGATTTGCAGATGAACACAGACTTTTCTTAGAACCTGATGCAAAGCTTCCTAGCATATTAAAAGGTTAACCCAGCATCATATTTTACACGTAAATGTTCAAAATAAGAAAAATGCACCCACCAAAATTATCTTCAATTTTCATCCCCAGGGAGAAAAAGGGAGTTTAGTTTGTGCTTCCCGTAATGCAGGCAGTGAGCAGAAGGCAGCCCTGTGCTTTGTGCTGAGCAGTGAGCTTGTTATTAAATGTATCAAGAGAAACACAGCTTGTTACATTTTACCATTAAACAGATTTTAAAGCGAGCTGCAGAGTTGACCATTAACATGCTAGTACTTTGCATTGAATTGTGTACTGAATGGTCTTGCTTATGCAAGTAAATTGTGGTTTTAAGTATTTTATTTTCTGTTTTCTGGCAAAAGGGAGCTTCTATATCCTTTTAGCAAAAACCAGCCGTCAGAAACCTGCTCAGTCACTTTAAGCACTGTTGAAACTCCTGGCTAACTTAGGCTTCAGTTTCAGTGGAGAACGCTGCTCCAATTCTGTCTTCGAGCCGTACTGCATTCCGTGTTTTGAGTATGGAGATGGCACGATTTTTCTTGGCCACAATTCAGCCATGGAATTTTGTCTTCCTTGCATTTCTATTAGGAAAAGGTAATTGGTGTATTGTTCCATCTGAGCTTTCATGCAATCATACATGACGATTTCTATAATGCATATGTTTGGGCGTGTGTATGGGTATGTCTGTGTACTGTGTGTGTATAATACATATTTATACGCACACATATATTACGCTATTTCAGTTTATGTATGTGGAGAACATACCTGTTGGTTCTCTCCTGATATATACTCATGCATACGTATATTAAATATGTATATAGCATGTAGATGTCCTGCATATACATGTGTATATGTTATGAACCTTGGTTGGCAATTTTTTTCTCCACTTTTTGCAAATTGCTGTCCCTTATGACGTATTTTCACTGAAGCTGCATTATATAGAAGAAATGGAGAAATGTGTTATCAAAGTTTTATTTTAAAAAGGAGACTCTTAATTATCTAAAGCCATTTGTAATTGTCTTTTGAATTTTTACTAGAAGGGTTATTAATTTAAAAAAGAAAAAATAAAAGAAAAAAAGAACACAAAAAACCAAAAGCAAGCAGACAAGCCCTTACTCCTGCCATCCCTTAGGTGGACATAAGAAAGAAATGGAAACACAAGTTTCTAAGTATTTATTTCCTTCAGGGGTTTCTGAGGCATACTGTAATCTCATTCTGCTCCGTCCCTTTTGTCCAATTAATGATTCATGTTTTCTTTTACACAGCTTCTTCCCTCATTACGTTACTTTTGTAAATCATTGTTCACCTCACACATTCAGTAGTACTGACATCACTGAGGAGATTTCATGTCCTTCTGTCCTTTTCAGGAAAAATACCAGTGCATCACTATTGTATTACATTTTAACACACTTTGTGGAGGATGGATGTTTTTATTGAAGATGTCTGTAACAAGTCTTTAACTTATTTAATGTGAGAAGCCTTCATTGGAATCTACTGTTTGTTTCCAACGAGTTTCTGCAACTGTTTTTTCACCAACATATTAAGTAGTTCCCTCCTCATTTGATGCGTGAGGTTTTTCGGGTTTGGGTTTATTGTTGTGGGTTTGGTTTTCGGATGTTTTTTCCCTCCAATTCCCAAAAATGTTTCTGCAAGTGGAGCAAAACAGATGTCAGAGTCTCAACCAATATCCTTTTTGCAGTTAAGGGTAAATATCTTTATTCTAGAATTAATAAAACAGAAGGTGGCACATGGACAATTTGAAGTGCTTAGAGGGAATGCTCACTCTTTTTAAGGCTGTCTCAGAGAAGTTTGTGTTTGGTGTCATTTTAAAGATAGCTTAATCACGCTTTGATATCAGAAACAGCCTTGTAACAAAGAGCCTCGTACAGTTGTTTGGCCACTAGAGTTTAAAATGTAAACAAGTTGCAGTGGGAAAGCAAAGGTGAGGCAGTGTATTTTGAACCAGTGAATTGTAGCTTGCAAATGTACCTGATTTTGAAGTAACTGCATGGTAGCAAGGATTAGCAGTCTCTTACACCCCTTCTTTCTTCCCTCTCATCCCCGACACATGTGTTCAGCATAGTGTACATTGGGAAAAATAAAAAATCTTACTCCAGCAAAGCTAAATCCACTTAATGATTGCTTAAAGGGAACATACAAACTGGCATTGCTGCATCCCGTCTCATGGTATTAGCTGGAAGACTAGCTAATACACGCCAAAGGCCCAGTCCAGGTTGTTTCTGTGGATGTGTTGCTTTCGGAGAGTGTGGTGTGTGGGGATGCCCAAGAAAAAGGGTCCCTTCCTACAGGGTCCCCGGCAGCGATAGCGACTCTCACTACTGCTTCTAGTGCTGGAGGCTCACGGACAGCATTCCAGGGGCGGGTAGGAAAGCTCGTGTTTGTACTTTCCCTTTAAATAGGAAAGGTTTGCTCACATGTTCCTCATACTTCTCAATGAATGTACTGTATTACCATTTAAAAAAGAAAAATCAATGAAATGATAATAGATTGGTCTCCTTTTGTTATCTGGTCCTTGTTTAATTTGTTTAAGGGTTTTTGTATACAAAAGTTTACATTTTTATGTATATTTTTCTTGTGTAAAAACTGATGTAATATGTGTATAAAACACTGTATGTATTATCTGTATATAGTGTGACAAAATGATTTTCTTTCTTTCTTTTGGATGTATTAATAAATCTTGCTGTGAAGTAGCTGTGTTTATTATGATGAAACCCTCTTCTCCAAGCCATTTTGCCTAGTCTGATATGTATGAATATTGCCTAGGCTGAAATCTAATCCGTGAAGTGACTTCTTTCTTCTAAAACATATCCTAGGTACAATTATTAAACTGTCCTTTGCTTAGATAGCTGTAGAGTCTGATTCTGCTCTTGCTTATTCTCTATTGCTTTCTAATGACATTAGCTAATTAGTTTTGCAAACAAACTGGGGTCTTCAATCTCAGTCCTGATTCTAATTATAATGCTTTCTAGCTCTGGATCCCTGGCCTGGAGACCAGATCCTCTTCATCTTGTTTTCTGGTTTGAGTTTGCAGAACTGTCCTTGAAATATAATTTAAGGGCTATAAAATAGAATTTTGTCTCATATGTTGCTATTTTTTCTGAGATTTAAAAAATATATACCAGCTTCATCACCAAAACTGGTAAATTGGAGTTCGGTGTTACTTTGGGGATTAGCATGTGGATGAGAAATTATGGTTGCTGAGGTTCTGTGGGCCCTGGTCAGCTGTCGGGCAGGGTTGCAAGGCCAGGGCATGCCTGTAGTGACTACCTGAATCGGTAAGATGCTGGGAATCGCTACTGCCTTGCTTGGACACAGACAGCTGAACACCGGGGAAAAGCTGGTGTTCCTCCCACTCTGCTGCAACTGGTGTGAAGTAGACTGCCTTGGCTGGCACTGACCCCTTTCAGGGTTTGCTCTCAGAGAGCAGCTTTTCCACAGTAGCTTAAAGTGTAGTTTTGCCTTCTGTTTAGACAGCACTATGCCTTGGACACTTCGTAGTAAGTAGATGGTTGCAGCATTTTCCTCTCAGCATTTGTTTTGTGAAGTCTTCCCCTTTGCTTTCTGACATGAGAGTATGTGCTACCACTGTGTTTGCTTCATTAGTCTTCATCTCTAATGTGTTTGAGGTTGTGACATGTAAGGGAAACACATTCGTGTCCTAGCTGAGACTATCTTCCTGGATCTGTTTTTCATAAGCAGTCTCACTTAATGCTGCCCTGATCATTGGAATAACTATCAGCAGAGATTGATGAGAAGGAGATTCAGTAATTTGACTTTTCTTTTTAATGAACAGTGGTCCAGCCATTCTAGACAGTGTAATTAGAGCTGCATTTGAGTGCCTGATTGTAATTCAGGCTGGAGGGGTAAGCGGTGAGTGCAAATGATGTAGTCTTCCATGCTAACACACACTGCAAAAGTTTCGAAGCAAAGGATGAAACTGGTTTGTGCTTTAGTATCTTGCCTTCCTGGGAGATAGGTGTACAGTGAAAGTGCCACATCCAGGTATTTGTCAAGACAGAGCCATGACAGAAAACGTCAGATGCTTAAAGTAAACAGGAGAGTCTAGCAGCATAAATTCAGTTCAGTGTGGCTGGAGAAAATCTACCTCAAGCTTATCCATTCTAGGGAATTTTCAAGGTTACGGGCCTGAGGCATTTGGACGCACACTGGAGACATTTGCAATACTGTAAGTGTAATAGTGACGAAGCAGTTCTGGGCTGTTATTGATGCAATTCTGGTAGTGCATGTGGGTGTCACCAAGTTGATCCTAGAAAGTACTCCTGTCTCAAGTAGCACTTGAAGTCAAAATGGTGAGAGGTGGAAGAATTGATTGTTATGGAGAAAATAGTTGTTAAAAATCTGCTTTTAATGAAACTGCAAAAGTAGGTTGCTATTTGGTGTAAGATTTGAGGCCACGATGATGAGCAAGAAGGTGGAAGTTAGGAAAATGTGGGCTTTTCCTTGGGGATGACTCCCTGGCAGAAGCAGAGTTGCCTGGTCTGGTCCCATGCTGGGTGTTCTCCAGAGTGGACTTGAGGAGAGATGGACTGAGACTCCTCTGCTGACTAAAGCAGAGACCAACTGAATCAACTGGGTTTTTTTTTTCCAGCATTTCCATGAACAACGAAGAAATGCTGCTCTTAGAAAATGATTGCATGGCACTCAGCCTGTAACTTTGCAAAAACAACCGGTTATTGTTCTAGTGCCACATTTCAAAACACAAATAGATTTTGTTTGAAGTATCAATTCAGGAAGAATGTGGTACATCTTTCTTTCTATTCTGACAGTCCTCTCGAGCTCCAACAGTAGCCTTTTAATACTTGGCAATTATTTTCTCAGGAAAGCTCATTTAGTTCCTACTTGAAAAGCAGGTGACGTTTTGTTACAAGAGCAAGTGTTGCTGCCGTATTCGGTGAAGCAATGGGAAGGAGAAACCTTTATTAAATCTGGGTGCTGGCCTCCTGCAGAGGTGAAGACAATGTCTGTCTCTCCCTGCATAGTCATGGGCAATTGTCCATAGGGGGGCCATCCTCCACATTTCCCTACTGGAGCCTACATCCCAAGTGCAGGACTGGTACTCTGCAGCTGTCGGGTCTGAATTAGAGATATAAGTTTCTTGTTTTAAGGGGCTAAGAGGTGGTGGTTGTGTTTACTGTCAGGAGCTTGAGCCCAGGAATGGCTGCCTTGTTTTACTGTTATTGCTAATTTATGACATGTGGAAGGTGCCAATAAAGAGTCTTGGTACTACTGAATCTAGTAAGAAATTTGAAGTAGTGTGCTAGGTAGCTTTCATACGCAGATGTATTCTTGTGCTTCTGTAGGGGAACAGTGGTACAAACATTCTATGCCTGCATCCAAGAACTTCTTTGACAGATGTCCTTAGGACCACAAGGCTTATGTGTCCTGTTCACCCCTCACATCTCCCTTGCTACAGCTGACAGAGCCACCAGTGCAGAGGGGAGTCCTGTAAATTGAATTCAGTCTGGCTCTGCTGCTGTATCTGCTCAGCTTGCATGCTAGCTTCAGGTTCTTGATTGTTAACATTTAAAATGTAAAGCCTTTGCTTTAATGCTGTGCAACTCTTGGTGGAAGAAACCCCCTGGTAACCAGCCTGCAGCTGTCCCGGGGGCTTTTATGAATCTGAGCTATGGTGCCTACCAGAAAGCTGACGCTGGTTAGGCTGCTGATACAGATGTAAATGCTGTCATGCTGATCGATATTTTTTCACAGCTCCCTTGTGTTCTACAAGCCCACAGTTCCTGGGAGGGTGTCATGAACTCCAGCCACTTCCAGCTTCCCCACTGCAGCCGTGTTAGATGCAACGGTCTTCACAGCAGGAGAGAGTGCTTTGCCGAGAGGGAGGGGAGACAGTCTTCTGAGCTGCAGACCGGTGCTGTGAGCCCACACTGTGACCCCAGGGAGGGCAGTAAGGCTTGCAAGGTGTTCAACTGGCATCAGATGCAGCACCCTCTCCTGCCTCTATAGTCCTTCATTAGGGCATCTGGTAAAATAGGGTACGGCTCATGCTAAAAAGAATTTCACAGATGCAAAAAAAAAAAGTATCTTGGTTTCTAAGTGTGTTGAAGCATTCCTTTTCAGGCTGTGGCTTTCTTGCACTGAGGCTTTGCATGTGCTGAGAGCAGCAGTGCTCATAAAGAAATGCATTGGGCCCAAACTCCACCTGAAGTGGTAGCATCAACCTTGCCTCACCCAGCTGGTGCCAAAGCATTGGCAAGAATAAAGAGCCTGATTAATGTCAGATTTGGGCCAGTACTCTGCCAAAGTTTGATTTCGAGCTGTGAGTTGCAGTTACAATACTGAATTGGCAGAGTTGTTCCATGTTTGTGCCAGAGGAATTTGTGTAGAAGTCGACCCTAAAGCGTTCACAAATATTTCCCAAAGTGACTATTGCTGCCACTTCTACATGGGACATGTGGTACCTGGTTACAATGTCCCTGTGTCTCTCTGTGACCAGCTTGGTGGGGCTGGTCCCTTCCAGTGCTGGGAGAACTGGCTGAGTCCACGGACCTTGAAGCTGTTATCAGTTTTGGGCGGGTCTTCAAAATAATGCCTTACTCAGGATTTTATTTTCCATTTGCTAATGAGAAATGTTCTTTGCCATCACTCCATTAGGATGAAACAAATGGGCTGGGCAGAGAGGTTTGAGGGGTGATTCTTTAAGTGCCTAGAAGCATACAAATGGGTTAAATCTAAGACACGTGAGGCATCTGGGGTTCTTCTCTGCACATTCCTGCTGCCTGTTGGTGCAGACATTTAAACTTGCCATCTGAATCAAGACATGTATTAGCATCAGTAGAGGATATCTCCCTAAGTGTGTAGTCTTCTATAATTTGTGCTCTCAGCAATTTGCATGCATTTGCCATGGCTGCTATAGTAAAGAGCTTTTCCAGTCCAGCTGAGTGTTCAAAGTCAGTAAAGCTACTTGACTTACATCTGAGACCACGTAGTTGCTGGTTTGTTTGGGTTTTTTTCCCCAACCAGTTTAATGCGTTGTTTAGTCCTGCAGAATTTAATTTTTCTGTTAACAAGCATTTGCTCAATGGAGCCAGCCAGTTTCCTCTGTTATTAATCTCATTTTTTTTCTGTTCTCCCTTGGGTCCTACTGTTTAATTTAGCTTTTGGAGTTTTTTTTCTCCTCTTCCCCCCCCCCCCCCCCCCCCAATGTTTTGGCTATTCTGTACAATGCTTTTGTCTTCTCCATCTCCTTTCCCCTCAGACTGCAACTAAAATTGTTGCTGAAGAGATTCTGGTAAGCAAAATTAGATTCCTAGAACTCAGAATTGTTCCTTGTCAGACCTTATCCTCTTCACTCGGCTCCTTTATCTCTACCAGCTCTGCCCAGGTACAAAGCCTTGCTTGGCAGAGCTACTCCTAATATCCCTAATTAAGAAATTAGAATCAGTCACGGTCTCGTACAAATATATATGTTGTCTGAACTAGGCCCTTTCAAAGATGGTGGAGATGAGGATCTTGACAAATAATTTTTCTTAGAAAAATTCAGCAAAGCTGCTGCAATATTTTGCATGGCTTGCAAAGCTGGCTGCCTGTAGCTTACTTCCTGTGATGACATGCCAGAAAGATGATGCCACTATCAGACACCGTTTCCCATTAAAAATGCTTAAAAAGCTAGCCGTCCTGCTCGTATCGGTTACCAGGTTGCTGAGATTTTGGCTGCTTTCACACAGCCCTGTGCTATAGGGAACAGAGTGTTTCATGAAGACCACGCTGTGTCTCTTTGAGTATGTTCCTGCTATTGGGCAGACTTTGCCCACAGCCAGCACTGCTGCCATCTGCCTTTGCTGGGTGACAGAGAGTGAGGCTGGTGGGTGGCAGCTTAACTCTTAATCAATTAATTGAATACTTGCAGGCACTCTTTTCTTTAATTTCCCCCCAATAACATGGGATATTTATCTGTAAGCTTTCTACCTGTCCCTTCCTGCTTCTTCCTGGATTTTGTGACTGGTGCTCTTAACCAGTGCCAGGATCTGTATGTGGCTGCTCTAAGCTGAGTCTGTAAGAGACAAACAATGCATGGACCTTCTAGTGCTCTAAATGCAATCTAAACTGTACAGAAAAATGATGGAGGATACCAGCAGAAAAGAGCAAGTGACTCAATGTGGCTGAATCTGTTCAGCATCAGTGGGTGACACAAAAAGACACTGTCCTTATCTTTTTGTTCTGGTGCCTGCATGCATTTTGGAAGGTCATCTCACAGGCTCTCTCCATTGACCCATCCACTTCACTGTCCCTGTGGCACATGGCAGCACAGCTGGCTTCACCATCACCTTGCATACTCTTTGCTCCACATCTTCCTCCTTGTCTGTGTGCTGTCTCCTCTGGTGGCCACCCTGCAGATTTTTGCTGTTTTACAACCCAACCTACTTCAGTGGATCCAAGCTCTTGCCAGCCACTCTTTCAGGTCTACTTTGGTCTCTTGTCCAAAGCTCTAGTTTACAGTCTGTGGAGCTATGACAGTATTTTTCATCCTCATTTTCAGCCGTAGTCACCCCAGCCCATGTTGCTCACCCTGTCCCATATGGGCAGCCATCCAGGTGTGAGACTCCTTGGTTGGAAAACTGGTGGTTTTTAAACATCATGTCCCCTCTCTGTTACTCTCTGGTCTTGTAATTGAAACACAGCCTGTGGTGCATAATTCTTAACTACATCAAAACGATAAAAGAAAATCCTCTTTATCTTTGATCATCTCTAATGCCATAAAAATAAATCCACTCATTCATATAATTCATAATTCAGCCTTGTTTTCCCTCTGCCTCCTGTTTTTCCACCAGCTGTTTGAGACTTGATTTGCAGTGGAAGGTGTTGTTTGATGGAAGGGATACACTGATGAGAGCAAATGGCTTCAACCTCTTGTGCTTGGAGTATTAAGTTTTATGGCTTTCCCAGTGCTGTAAAACCAACACATCCTATTTTATTTTTCATTTTGAACATCATTCTGTTTATTTTTCTTGCAAGGTTTTATACAAAGATAAGCGTTCTCAGAGGTTTTTGTTTACTCTGGGAAATGGCTTGGCAAAGGAAAGTAGTACTGTGCAAGGCTTGCATTATGAAATTGGTTTATGGCTGTAATTTTTATGTGAAAGATGCCAGACTGTTAACAATCAAGAATTAAGTTTTCTACTTCTATTTTCAAACAGGTAATTTGCTAATTATTTATCTAGGGATTACTCCTTGCTATTGGCCTATCTAAGTCCATGTCATACTTATAGATCATGACAGCAGGATTATTATACAGGAGAGAAATGCCATTCCCGGGGTAGAATTGGAGAAGGAAGGCAGCAGTGAGAGGAGGGCAGTGGTTCGAGAGCGTCCCTGCTCGCCTCTGCAGTCACCTCGGCTGCCTCACTGCTGGATGCATGTGGCATGCAGTGGTCAGCAGAGACCCATTTTTTCACAGGACGTAAGCTAGCATTAATGCTGTTAACCAAACAGGTTTGCTTGTCCCAGCTGCAGAGCAGGACCCAGGTGGATGTCTGCCGGGTTGCTCTCCAGATGAAAGCAGCCTGCTTGTGCCCATACAAATATGTAATGGTGGAAGAGCATTGTCGTCACAGATTCAAGTACGGCTAAGGCAGGCAGACTGTAGTATATCCTTGCTTGAGATTCAGCCTATTTTCTGCAACCCAAGACCAGCACCTGTCAGCCATGTTTTTTAATTGTTTTAACTTTATGAATGTAGTCTGCGCTGAGTCTCAGACAGCACCATAACACAATGGCCACCTGTCAAACTCACTCCTTGATGGCGAGACCTCTCTTGGATCAGAAAGCTTCAAATCAAAAGGTTTGAATTTTCTTTTTTCTTCACTGATTAAAACTTCCTGACAGTGTGACACAGGTCACCTGCTTAGTCCCCCCAGGTCTGTACTACATCCAAACAGAGCTGTGTCCTCCAGATCAGCACTGGTGTCAATAACCCCCCCTATCTCTGCCAGGCTGGCAGGGCTGTTTGAAGGGACTTCTGTCAGAAGTGTGGTCCCCAGCAAGTGTGTGGGAACTACTGAACATGGTGTCAGGCCCCGGGAAGGCACAAGCAGCGAGAACCCTGGCAGATGGCCAAGGGCAGGGCAAAGGTGCTGCAGCTTGCCAGAGAGGGAGATTTGACCTACCTGGTGCATCAGCTTTAGTTTTGCATTCCTGGCTTTATTTCATTGCCCAAACTCTGCAAGGAGCAGTAGGCCATTGTAAGAGGTTTTGTAATATAAGTATTGTGTGAGGTTTTAATAATCAACCCAAAGTTGTTCCTGACCTGCACTGAGTTTATTTCAGAGCAGCTGTGTTGGGGCTGCCGGTGAGCGCCTGACAGAAACGACAGTGAGAACGTGCAAGCTGTGGGGCTAGAGCTGGGCAGGGGATGTGCAGGGAATGCCGAGGAGCAGGACAGAGCCCTCAGTTTCAGTTGTTCTTTTCAAACCCAGAAATTACATCCTGCAATATGCAGTATAATGTGTGCAGAGACCTACAGGTGCAGAACCGATGTTCCCCAAGCTGTGTGAGATAAGGGAAAGCATGGGGAAGTGGAATATCTTTATTACTTTTTTCAAGGGGAGATTCTCTTTCACTTTTCATTTCCTCTTGCGTTTCCTTTCTGTATTTGTGCTTTAACATTAGGTTTGATTCTGTCTTGATAGCATTCAGTGAAGGCTTACATATTTCATCAGGATTGTCTCTCCTGTTTTCAGGGCTAAAAGTCCCAGACAATATGAAGCAGTCACAGCCACATACACATCTGGAGTCCTTTCATCCACTCCAAACAGGCACTTTCCTTTATTCCTATTCACGCTCATTACTTAATTTCCTAAAGAGGCTGAAGCTCTTTAATGCCTGAGTGACGTATGTCAAAATGTCTCACTAGGCTCTTCCACTATGTGATAATTCAGTATATCCTGTTTCCAGAGCTGAGGAAATACATTTCCTTCACTTTAGGTCATTACTCTTTAGGAAATTGCTTTTCTTCAATTATCCTGACAACCTGCATTTCGACAGCTCCAGAGTGGCTGGGTGAGGCTCCTACAGTCTCTGCAAACACTTTGTTTCCTTGAGACTTCTCTGTCTGTCATATATCACGCCCTTCCTAGAGAGGACCTTTTATTTGGGCCTTTTCTTACCTCTGCCAATGGAGGCTTTGTGTCAGGACACAATTTACAATGCTGATCCTGAAGGTTTACAAACAACTGGCTTACTGTCCCCTCTCTGACAAGGTAATGCATTGCTTTGCAGACTCACTGAGATCTCCATAGGTGAACTTGTATTACCTATTCCTGTGCTAATGTAACTTTTATGGCCAAGTTTTATAAAAAGAGCCATCACTTGCATTGTCTGGAACAGGATCTTAAAGAAAGTGTTAGCAAAGATAAACTACAGGGAGCACTCCTCAGCACTTTCTAATCCAAGAGCCACTTAACCTATTCAGAGGAAAACCCACAGATTATCTTGCAGAGAGCTGTCACAAAAGCTTTCACTTACGACCAAATACAGATGAACCCGAACTTGACCGTCTGAACATCTCTCTCTTTGTCCTCTGTGCTATTGCTTGTGCATGTAGGAAGATGAGCTCCCCTGTTCCCACACCTCATGGTCCCCGAGCCCCCTCCCCAGCAGCAGCTGTGGGAGTTATCACGGCCCTTGCTGTGCTGGTTTGCTCAGTAACCCCAGCAACTTCTTGCTGATCCTTTCCCAGCCCTTTGTGGCATGCTCTGATGTTGTCTTAGGAGGCTTGGGTCCAGAGGGAGGGTGGCCCCATGCCAAGACACCTCTCATGTTATCTCATGGGTAAACCAGAAATGTCCTGTGCTCCTGCACGTGCTGCTTGATCATGTAGGCTGCTAATAGCACCTTCCTACCTCTCGGAGACAGAGAAAGATGTCACTGTGCAGAGTTCCCATGCCATGTGAGGGAGGAGGCAGCACAGATGGAAATCTAGACCAGTTCATAAGAAGAAAACACTATACCAACATGAGGAACTATTAATGCTTAATGGGAATCTTGCATTTGAATCCTACACTTTAGTAAACGCACTTTTTCTTCAAAATTGCTTCACTTCACCCAGATGAGGGTCATGACTTCAAACTGCCCCACCTCTCCTAGGGGCTGTCCTGAGCCAGTCAGTCATCTGTCTGCTGCAGAAATCCCATTTGCAAGCAGAGTGATCCTCCTTGTTTTCAGTTTCCATCAGCTCTAGGTGACAGGTTGGAGAATGGCAGTCCATGGTTCCCCCCCAGCCTATCTCAGGAAGTAAAAGACTCCTGGCTGTTCCCGTTCACCATACCCCACCAAGCATTACATGCTTTATGGCAAAGTTTCCCCTTCTTCAACCAGCCCTCTGCTGATGACACTGGGTAAGATGCATTTATTAGCTGGAGACCTGCAGACACGTGTTGATGTTACTCCCTTTCTAACCACTGCTCTGAACATGTATCTCATTTTCAGGTGTAATGAACCTCTCTAAGCTTCTCCTTGTCTCATCTTCTACTCTGAACATTTCTTGGCATTTTCTGTGACAGTCTGATGGGAAAGAAGCTTTGCTAGATGAGTGTACCGCTTGCTGATTGTTTTTTTCCTCTTTTATGATGAAAAGCTCCTGTTGGGTATTCATCACCTGGGCTCTCTTTCAAGAGAGAAGACAGACTGGCTGGTGGCAGCTTCAATATTAATGGGCTTTAGGTAAGTGGGTCTTGTGGCCCTTTTAGGGACACAGGCGACTGTGTCTGCCCGGCTCCACAAGTGGTACCAGCTGCTCTGTCCTGCTGGTCTGGCTTTTCTGCAGCCTTCACCAGCTTGCCTTAGTTTGGCCCTGGGTTTCACAGCTGTTTTGTCACTGCTTGTAAGGTAGCCATAAACCCGCATATGTGCTCTACTGTTGACAACTCTTTCACCTGCAGTTAAAACCAGACACCAAACCGTGGTGAAAATTACTGGCACCTGCAAATTACGTGTGCTTAAATACTGAGCTGCTTCATTTGCAAGTACAATCAGGTATTTTGGTGTCTGAGGCCTGTGTCCTCATGCATCTGCATATCATAAGCATGTAAACAGCTGGAATTTGCTTTGCAGACCTGTTTGTGTTGGCAGGCAGGCATGCTGGTATGGCTGTGCACAGCACTGTGGAGACGGCTCCTCTGCACATCCAGCATTGTGCATGCAATGTTGATGATCCCTGCTAAAAAAAGCAGCTCCTGCAGCTTCCTCAGTGGATCTGGGAATGGCTTTCTGTGGTTCCCTCCAGCACACCTGATTGTTGCTGAGGTCCCAAGGCTCACTTTGGACCTCACACGAGGGTACCCTAATCCAGCTGAGGTCCTGCACCACAGCCAGAAGGTGAAATTTAGGTCTGGGAGACCTGCCTGGCACTTGCTGAGCTCAGCACAGTCTTGGCCACTTCTGCAGAGGACCGACAGGTCCTCAGCCAGGGGCGCAGTTTTCTGGAGCCCATCAGACCCTCTAGATTGCTTCAGCTCCGCAGAAGGGCAGCATGTGTGTGGTGTGCAAGCGGTTAAATCGACCAGGGATGTGTTGCTTTTCCTCTCTCTGTTGTTTCCCCCCAGCTAATCTCAAGTAATTTTGAAAGCTCACATTTTGATCTCGCTGTATACAGCAAACATGACAGTTCCAAACGCTCGTCCTGGCAGCACATGGTAATGCCATTGCTGCGCTTGCTGTCAGTGTGCACGGCTTTCTGTCATGCCCTGGGACTTGGGCCAGTGGGCAGAGCTGGCTCGTGGTGCTCCCAGGCTGGCGAGGGGCTCAGACAGCTCCAAAGCCCTTGCAGCCCATCCAGCAAGACCTCGCACCGGGGAATACAGGTGGAGGTCACTCCCTAGCCCCATGCACCCCTCAGAGATGGGCAGCGACAACAGACAACAGTGGCAGGACGCAGGGCGGAAGGTCGCATTGCTGGCTGAGGCAGCAGCCTGGTGTAGCCATGCTTGTGGCAGCCCCAAGCCCTCACCCGTGGGGCTGCTGGGGCAAGGGCCCAAGGGAATGTCCTGGAGAAATGGAAACACTGTTCTTTGAATCTAAAATGAGGTTTCAGGCACCTTGTCTGCTAGGTTCCTTTGCAGGTAGCTGGGTAGACAAAGGCTTGAAGCACTGTTATGTCCCCTGGGGTCTCTGTTGCCCCTCTGGGAGCTGGAAGTCCCAGGGATACGGCTGTCCCCAGAGCTCAGTGCAAGGGCAGGCAGGGTGTGGGACCAACATTGCCGCTTCAGTGTTATGAACACACAGAGCACAACATACGGCAAATCCTAATTTTAATGGTAACATTTGGTTGTTAGAGCAGCTGCTCAACCCGAGCCCCCCTGCCCTCCATCCCATAGGTGTATGGCTGAAGGGCTGGGCTTCCTGCACTTCCTCCTGCATGGAGGCTGGCGATGTTTCCCAGACCCTGTGGGGCAGCTTTGTTGGCTGGTGGTGAGCAGAGTAGACCTGTGCTTGGCCCAGGGATGGCAGTTGCCCTCCTTCTCTTGCCCCATCTTCCTCACATCTCAGAAAGGGCTGAGGCTACCATCTCCTCCATGGTCTGGCCGTGAGCAGCACTATGCAAGGCCAGCAATCACAGCCTCATGGCCTGTCCCTTGCGCTGGATAAGAGAAAAATGAGTTTCCAAAGCTGAATTACTGAGAAAATGCTGGGCTGAGTGCACAGGTGGGATAGGCAGAGCAAGCTGCCATGGAGGCAGCTGCCCTGCAGGACAGACGGACGATGTGAAATCATTAAACAGGTGAGTGAGCCATGATCAAATGGAGCAGAATTACCTGCAAATGCAAATAATCAAAGTATGTCAGGGAAAGCGGGAACACAGAAGGGATAAAGAGTTCAGCATTAGCCTCCTCTTGGGAAGAGTGTCAGGGCAATAATAACTTGCCGCGGCTTTGATTTCTGGTGAATGCCTACAATGTGAGTGATTTGTTTGCTGCTGGCAGAAGATTTTGTTGTGGGTGAGGAGACCAGGGGGAGAAGCCCACGCTGGTTGGCTGTCTGCAGATAAGGAACTGTTTGATGTTGCAGCACCTCTGCCATCAGAGCAGGGAGAGCTGATGGGCTGCTCTGCATGGGCACTTCAGCCCAGCTGGCAGTACACAAGGTCTTTTATTACTGCTTCTTATTATTGTAATTGTCATTATTATTATTATTATTACTATTATTATTTGTTATTACGGACACCTGCCAAGACACACAGGCCATTTTTTCTGCCTTCATAAATGCCAGCACCTATTTTGTTAGTAGTGAATTTGTGGGCATGTATCCAGGCACACCACAGCCTACCCTGCCTGCATGCCAATGTGGGGGCATTCCCAGGGGGGTCCTCAGCGTGAACTAGGCCAGGCGTGTGGAGGTGTGTTGCGCACATCCATAAGAGACTGTCATTTCTTAAACATCTTGCTCTTTCTTCCACACTGCCATGCTCAGACCAGGCAAAATCCAGCTCCAGTACATGGAGAAATATGTTTCTTCATACCCTTTTGGATGCCCAAGCCTTGGTGTCTCACAGGGCTGTGGCCTGGGTGTGTTTCTGTCAAGTTTCTGATACATCTGTAGGAGATAAAAGACTTTAAAGTGGTGATGTTTTCAGATGCAGAAAAACTGACTAAGACTAGTTGGCATCCTCTGCACGGGACTCCTGCCCTGGAGCTTCAAAGGCAGTTTGGGACTCAGGTGCCCAACGCTATTCACAGGGAGGGTCAATGTACATTTACATCCATACCCCAGACCACACAGACAAGGGTAACTGGGGTCAGCCCCCCTTAAAAGCCAGGCAAGACATTGCAGTGACTTAGCTGGCACGAGGTTGAGCCTCAGGTCAGAAGAGTTGCGTAGGTGGAGAGATCCATGATACAGCCTCCATAAAACAAGGTCAGAGCCAATGTTGCTGTGGCTGGCAGGCAGCCAGGGCGCAGGCAGGAGCACCATTGGCGAAGCTCTTGCAGACCTTGATTTACACTTGCTGCTGTCTTTCCTGGCACAAAGGTGCACAGAGGAGGCGGGTGATGTCTGGCTTCAGTTGATTCACAAGGGGAAGCAGGCAGCCAAGGTCTCCGCAATGCCTGAGGTCTGTAGGTCTGTATGCCAGCAGAGCACCCTGCTAGCTCAGCCATCAGCCCTCCCTGGGCCCTTTCCAGGTGCAGGCATGGCATGTGGCACCGGCTCTGAAACACACTGCACACAGTGGCAGGACCACTGCGAGATTGTGGGAAAGTCTGGGTCACTGATGAGACTGTTAGCGTTTTCAGTTGTCTTAACGTACAGGTCCTTACCAGAAGTCTCTGGCTTAATCTCAGCTCAACTGGAAAAATGCCGATGACTGGAAATGTCATCAGCTGCCTATGGGCCAGGCTGGCCCTGAGCTGATAAGGAGCAATGCAGAATAAAAATGTCAACACAAAACTGGAGAAACACAGAAGCTGGTTGCACCTCTTCTCCAACCTGCAGGAAGCAGGGCCCCTCTGCTGCCAGTCCTTCCAGCAGCTAGACTTTCCCTCAAGTCTCAGCAAGAGACTCTGCTTTCTCTTAGAGAGGAGGAAAGTGGCTGATCTCAAGCTGCAGAGAAAAACAAAAGCTCTTGCCCTGTAGACTCAGAGAGGGTAAGTAAATCCAACTTGTGTTGCTTTCTTTAACTTTTTAATGCAAATATTGTGATGTTCTGTGTTAGAATCTTGTTTTTTTGAAGCTCTCGTAGACGGTGGGGGAATGAGACCCAACTAGGAGAGCCAACCCACCTCCCTTGTTGGCCACCTGGACCATGAGCTTGGTGCACCACCTGGGCACTAGGTTTGAGCAACTGGGTTACCCCTTTGGGTGTAAATGTAAAGTTGTGCACTCAGAACCCCATAGGAATGAAGACACTGTGGCCCTTGGGCAAGAAGTAATGCCAGATGTAACTATCTAATGTTCCCTCTCTGGAGGGAGGGACTTGTTAATTCTCCATGAGGCATGGGGCGCAAAGCTCAAACCTTGCAATTTCCAGAGCAGAACAGTGTCTGAAAATGTCACTTGGGCCTTGAATCTGTGTCCCTTCTCCACGTTTACAGAGCAAATAAAATCTAAAGTTTAGGGAGCTATACTTGCACAGCCAGCAGATTATAAGTAACCTATGAACTAATGAAAGCAACCTGTGAACATTTCCATCTGTGTTTTACTGAGGAATCTTTGAAAGAAAGATAGGAGCTGGGGAGAAGAGAGGCAGAGAGTGATTTGCAAAGGCTGTAGCTGACATCAATGCTGGCTTTGTGTCACTAAAGCACTGGGGTTTAGGATGGACACATTCCTCACCCCGCTGGATTCCTTGGCCAAACCCAGACCCTGGGATTTGCCCGCTCTGCCCAAAGCACAGGAGCCACCTGGGCTGGTCTCCTTGTACTTTATCACACCAGCCCTGATGTCAGCTCTGCCTTGCGAGGCCCTGTGGGGTGCATTGGGCATTGTGCGTGTGTGTCCAGTGGGTAGCATGATGTTTGTGGATGGTCGTTTAGAGGCTACTCCTTCTCCGGCAGGTTTGCAGGGACAGTCCATTGGCAGCTTAAATCTCCTTGATGGAGTTTCCTGCAGCTCCCTCTTTGGCGGTGTGGGCTCTTATGCTTATATTTACAGGATCATCCTAAAGATTAAACCCCCAAACTCTCTGCCTGGATCCAGTCTCATCTTCACAGACAGAGGCCCTGCGGGCAGCCGAAAGGTGACTCCTGATTTCCAGCGCTGTCAGGGAGATCTGGATGAGGGCTGTCAGATCCTGGCAGTAGAAATCTCCCATCGCCACGGGGGAGACTTTGCGAGGGGGTGACGGCAGGCCCGGCCCGGCTGGGCACGTCGCAAGGCCCGGCCCGGCCCGGCCCGGCTGAGCTCAGCGCAAGGCCCGGCCCGGCCCGGCCCCGCTAGGTGGAGCTCGGGGCCCACGGACGGGCCCGCGGGCCCGGCGCTCCGCCTGCCGCCGGCGGGGGTAGCCCAGCAGGGCTTTCTCTCCGCTACCCGCCCCCAGGGCGGCCCAGCCTCGCCCCGGCCCCTGGAGCAGAGCCGGGGGGGAGAGGGGGCTGTGGTGGGCAACACCCACCCGGGCTGCGGCCCCGGGGCGGAAGGATGGAGCGGGCATGGGCGCTGCCCTGGCACCGCCTGCCGGGTGCCTGCTCTGAGGGGCTACAAGTGGAAGTGCGGGTTTCGGGGGACAGCCACCAAGGAATAGGCAGAGAACGGGTGTTGGGACAGCAGAGGGAAATGGCGCGGTGCTGAAGGGTGATACGAAAATGTCATCCTTTCCACCAGCCGCTGCCAGCTGCCTTTGAAGCGCTGTGGCAGAGGTGAGTTTTAAGGAGAGCTGTGAAGGCTCACAGAGAGGTGGCCTTGCAGGCGTTGAAGTCATGGTGTGTGGATGTAGGAGAAAAGAGAAGAGCTTTCCTAGAACTCTTTGTTTTATGAATGGATGCTTTAATCAGTGATATTAAGTCCTTTCATTTATTTTTTTGCCATGGGTACTGCCTATTTATTAATTTACTTCATATAAATCTATCAAGCAGTTGTCACACAGCAAGTAAATAAAAGTACCCTGGAGTTTTGATGGGATTGCATAAAAGTAATCGAAGAGGTTAATTATCGCTGTTAATTACATGCTTTGCAGACTGGGTTGTGCATAGCACTGCCTGGTGCCCTGGGTGCTTGGAAAGCCAGGCTTTTGGTGGGGCTGAGGTAATGGCAGCAGCAGCAGCGGGCAGGGAAGCCCTGATGTTGGCAGGACACTCATGGAGGGACTAAGGGTTGGGTATCAGTTTGTCCAGACTGGGACAAGGAGGTTTTGTGGAGGCCTCTGGACACCAGTGGTGTGACCGGGGTGTATTTCCTCACCTACCAGAGTGATTTACTTAATCAGCCTTGACTTCCTGCTCAATCAGCTGGCTCCTCTGGTGGGGCAGCCAGGCTGGAGGGCTGCCAGGGGAATGAAGAAGGTTCTGAGACTGGAAAACTTTCCCTGGAGGGAGCCATGAAGGAAGCTTAAACTAATTTAGCATAACAAAGGAAAGGTTAAGAGGTGACTGGATCATCATCTCTAACTACTTATTTAGGAATGAGACTTCTGGGAGCAGAGGGCTGTTGAATTTGGAGGACAATGCCTGAAAGATGAAGACAGGCAAAAAAAGGGCTTCCCCTTTGTTAATGCTTAAGGTTATCTACTAATATACTCAGGGATGACAGAGTTTCCATCCTTCAATATCTTTGAATCCAGACTGAAGATCTGTCTAAAACACATGCCTGGGGTCAGACAGAAATTATGGACTTGTGATTCTGTGACCTGTGTCTTGAAGGAGTTCATATTAAATTGTTTTATCTGACCCTTTGGCCATAAGATCTATACATCTCCTTGTAATAGCTAACAGCTGCTGCAAACCTGCTAAATCCATCTGGTAGTTTGTAGATGACCATGATGTGATACACTTTGTGTCTACCTCACCCCAAAGCATTGTCCTGATGTACAGCTGTGACTGCTGTGCCATTGCAGACAGCAGGGCAGCCCTTGAGCCCTCCTTTTCCCTCAAATGAATTTCGGTGGTGCAGCATTTTCCCAACACTAGTTTTCTGTCCAGGGATGGCTGAAGACTTGCTGCTGCACAATTTGATGAAAGCATGTTTTGTGGTCAAGGCTGTGCTGTTTGCCGAGGACTACTGAGGTACTTGGCATCATCTGCAGAGGCCGTATGGCTCTATTTCTGCTGAGTTCTGGCTACTCTGAAAAGTGACTGTCACTGAAACAGTGAGGACCAATACTTGGTTTTACAGAAAACTTTACAGTTTGGGAGGAGGAATCTTCTCTTGCCCCCAGGAAATGTTCAGGTTTCTGTTGTCCAAGTCCAAATTTGCCTGATGGGGGCATGAACCTAAGGCTGCCGAATCCTCCTGATTTAAGGTTGCTGCTTGGTTTGAATTTCGTCTCCTTGGAGTCCTTGAGATGCTCAGCTAAGCATTGTGTTAATGCTGGGCTTTGAATTTACTATTCCTCCCTTGAATTGCTATGCTCTGTTGCCCAACCGTGTGGTAGATCCTCAGCTAATGTAAATCAGTTTAGCTCTGCTGCTTTCACTCCTCTGTCAGGTACCCTGGCTCACACCATCTCCCCACAGCCTGGTGCCCTGAGGCAGCCACTGCAGCAACCTTGCTTGCCCCCATAGACCCTGAATAGGAAGGTGAGGTTTAGCTGGAGATGCCAGTTAAAGCCGCGTCAGCTGGAGCAGAGCTTCAGTGGAGCGGTGCTCTTTTCATCTCCATCCTGGGGCCAGGACTGGGCACTTGTATCTCCCACCCTTTGGAACAGGCAGATGAAGTGCCTGTCCCCCGTCAGCCCTCTCAGTGAACGCAGTGTGGAGGTTTCTCTGCGGTGAACGTGGCCATGAGCAATACGGAAGAAGGCAGCGCCCCTGTGCTAGGTCCTTGAACTTCAGCAGGCTTCCTAGTGGATTCAGACTTCCAGCATGACTCAGGGTATTGCAGTGTATCCTTAAGATAACATCTTTTGCTTGCCAACATGTAGGCTGGCTGCCAAAGGTGGGGGAGGAGATCTGTTGTGAGTCTTCTGTATGTGCTCATAGTAAATAGATACATGCCAAATTGATTGCACTTGCCCTTCTATTTCTCCACTAGGAATTGAAGGAAGGGAAGAAGTGGTCCCCTGTGGTCTGCCACAGTCTGCTGCCCCACACTGCAGTTCCTTGGGTGCCTGCAGTCACCCACCACTGCTGCAGCCAGCACATACCCCAGAAACAGCAGTGTCCGGACCCAGCTTTTGCAGTGTGGTTCAAGATCCCTGACTTACTGACCAGGATGCTCTCTCTCATTCCGTGACCTGGTCAGAGAGGTGCTGGTGTCCCTGGTTATGGGTGAAGGGAACTGGGGCACAGCAAGGCAAACTGACGCAGGGGTGCTGTTGGCCAGGGTCAGAGCTGCCTGTGGCAGGGGCACCCTGCCTGCGTCAGCCCTCGTCCTGCAGAGCTGAGCAGCGTGCTGGGCCCGCTCAACCCCACCTCATGCCCTGGGTACTTGCCTACTTGCAAAACCCCAGGACAGCATCAGTTTTTGATCTACTGCCTTGTTGCCAAGCCATTAACTTTTCCAGTTTAAACGCTTAATACAATGGCCTTACTCTGAAGACTGCCAGCTGAGCTGCCTCTGCTTAGGACTATCATTTCCAACTGTTCTCTGGCAAGATGCTTTCTCAAATGATTTAAAAAAAAATAATCAAAGTTTTAACCACATCTGTGGCTGCCTTTATCTCTGGGAGCGGGGAAAATTAGCTTGGAGGCTGTGAGGTGCTTTCTGAAATGGAAGTCTTCTCCTGCAGACGGTACAGATCCTGGCAGTGGAAAGGCCAGCCGCTAATGTGGCTCTCGCTGAAATTTCTGGCACTGGTGTTCTGTGGCTGACTGAAAAGAGCAGCCTAAAAGCCATCTGATTTAGGCTGTTATCCTAAATCAGCTGTGGGTTCTCTTTATGCACACCATCCAGCTGTGCTGATACATTGGCAGGCTGACCCAGTAAGGAGATCTATAGTGTTAGTGAGTGGTTTTACTTAAATGCTTCTCTTTTTCTATTAGTTCTCCCGAGGCTGCAATATCGGTCCTCCACCCTTTCCTAGCACAGCTGGCAGAGGAGGAAACAACACAAATTTTTGCCTCAGTGGAAGCGAACAACAAAGGTACAGAGCACATCTGGAGCTGTCTCCTGTGCAGTGCGCCTGAATTAGTGGGCAAAATTGTCTGCTGGTGTAAAAAAACCCACCTCAATGGCATACCAATGAGGTTACACCAGTTTACTGCAGCTGAGGCTCTGTCCCCGTCATCTCTAGGAAAAGTTGATTAGGTCCAGTGGATTGCTGACTTCTTTTATGAAGAAGCTGTAAAAACTTCTTTTCTTCTGCTAGTGCTTCTCTCTGGGGAGTTGTTGGCAGAGAGAGGCGAGTCTTTCAGCAATAATACATTTCAAAGTTATTATGCCAGCAGAAAAGAAACACAAGGATTTGAACTTGGTAATATTATTTTTTTTATGACAGGCAAGAGCACTGAAGGGACCACCCACTCCCTGCCACGCAGACCTCCCCAGGTCTGCAGGGCGCCTGGCTCGCTGCGCTGTGGGATGGTGGCAACTGCAACCAGGACCCTGTTACAGGGCTAATCCTGGGGGGAGGTGGTAAATGTGGCTCTTGGTTTCAGCGGCTTGATCCCACCATTGAGTCGGCTCCCACACTGGCTGGGAGGGATGGAGATTTGGATGGAGCCTCTGGGCATGGTGATGCATTCGGGTAGCGAACACTACAGTCAAGTCCGCATCTTTTGCTGCTGTGGTAATAATAGTGCTTTCTTGTAGGAAATGAGTGAATTGTCAGCTGAGACCTCCGCTTTTTGTAATGATTAACCCTCCACTAATGATTTGATATAATATTGGGCGACATTGAGTGCTGCGATATTGATGTTTAATGTGGTCCAAAGCAAGGGCTCAGGAAGCAATAAAGATTTACTCCAGCTAATGTGGAAGGCTGTGTTTTCCCTGTGCTCCATGCTAGCTGATGGCTTGACATGTTTGCCATGACGTGGCAGCCTCACCTAACAGAAGCTGAATTTCTGGCTAATAATTTAATGAAGGCTTCGCTGTATTTCCAATTACTGGAAAAAGCCATGATTCTTTTTTGCTACATGTTATAAAATCAGACCTCCATACTCTGCAGAGCTGGGGGAGAGCAACTCATCCCTCTCTTTGAGCTCCTAATTGGTCCTGCAGCAAAGCCTGCCTGCCCCACAGTGGTGTGCCAGGGCTGTACACAGGTGCTGCCCACAGGGCCAGGAGCCGGCTCCTAAATGGAGGAGAGTAGCCAAGGCAGAGCACCGCACCGGGGCACCTACCTGGCCCCGGAACCCTCCATGCCCCCTGCATGGCTGAGGTAGATGGAGCTGGCGCAGACTGGCGCCACAAATAAGGTGGCGTGGGAGGAAAACTCGGAAGGACAAATCACCATGAGTATTGATTCCCCCAGCTGCTTGCAGAGGGATTTCATTTAGCAACGCTGCCAATGACATTATGTGCAGGATCTTGTCCGTGGCTGGTTCAGTGGCATTAAGAGAATTACTTTGGCCTAATGAATAGGAATAAGAATATTTCAACCTCCTCCCTGGAAAGCAATGGTAGATCAAGTGTGCAGCCAAGTTCAGGTCTAGTCACTTGCCAAGTGAATGCAAATGACAGGTTGTTTTATTTAATGGAGACCATGGTGTGTTAGCCAAAAGTGTTGTCTCTTCTCTGTGAATTGGTGTGTGTGTCTCCCTTCTAAATCAGACTTTGTCTTTGCTGACTGGCTTTTTAAAATTTTCTTCAAGCAGAAGAGATTTTTGCTGGCTCTTGCACTGAAATCTGTCTGTAGATTGCCCCAAAGCTCCTCAATCAGCTGTATTTTATGCTGTGCTATGGAAGAAGGCAGGAGATGGTGTGCTGGTGGTGGTGACTGCCAGCTTGCAGTGGAGCTGGAGCTCCCTGTCTTCTTCCAGCTCGGAGCTGGTGAGATGCTGCATTGATGCCACTGCTGCCCCATCCACCAAGACCAAGGGACATTGTGGAGCCCCACACTGTGGGCCCCTGGCATTGGGCCCTTTGCTGGCATGGTGGTGTGGGAGGATCTGGGCTGCAATGCACTTGGGTTTGGACAAACCACTCACTCTTGCAGCACACCAACACCTCTGCTGTTCAGCTGCTGTTCAGCTGAGCGCCTGCCAGCTTCTGCTCTCCAAAGCCTATCCCTTCTCCCCCAGCACAGCCTGTGGAAGCGCTGCTTCCCTGAGCCCTGCTGTTAACCAGAGATTTGCAGGAGTAAAAGCCCCTGCAAAGGGCCAGACCCTCAGCTGCTGTACACGTGCACAGCCCAAATGCCAGGCAGGTACACTGGGCTGCAGGGTCTGGGCAGGGCAAAAGTGGGGCTGAACCCTCAGCTCAGCACAGGGTCCAGCAAACTGAGACCAGGGGTGCTGGGGGCAGGAGTGGTCCCATCCCATCGAGACCTTAATTTATGCTTATTAACTTACACTGACTTATTAAACTCTTAGAACACAGGCCTTGCCTCACCATGGCTCACAAGCTAGATCAGTGTGAGACAAAATACTTACCATCATGAACAAGCATTTTCAGATGGTGGGCTGCGGTGTTTTGCTTCATAAAATAGTGATGATTTGTAACAGTCGTGGCTGAAGGTGGGGTTTTTTCCCCCTGTTCTTTTGTGAAAAACAGGAAGTGTTTGCAAAGTAAACTGACATTTCAGCTACAGACCAGTCATCTTCAAATGAAATGGCTGTGACTGCTCACCGGCAGTTAATCCTTGCATGGAGATTTTTGCTTAAAAACCTGGAGGGAGGTGGGGATTTTGTTTATTTGTTCAGGATCAGGGTTCCTTCCTAATTAATTTTTCAGTTGACAGGGAGAAGAGGTTTCTGCTTTGTTTCGCCAAGTGTTTTGATGTACAAGCAGAGATATCATGCACGATGTGTGCTTGCAAAAGAGGCTGACGGGAAAGATCAAAACTGGTTTGTTACAGTTGCAGAGAAAGGCTCCATATCCACAAAACAGAGCAGGGAGTAACTGAAGGCCCCAGATACCAGCATTCTGGAGCTGAAATTGTGGCTGTAAGCTGGTGACCAAAGTCCTGTTGACCTTGCAGAAGCCATGGTTTCATGCCAGGTTTCTATCACGTCCTGGTCCCCCCTCCCAGTCTCTGACCTGCCCCAGATATCGTAACTCAGCACAGCTCTGGGCCTTCTCCTGCAGGATGAGCCCAAGGGCTTCTCCTGCTCCAAGGCTGGGCAGAGCAGGGGCTGCTTGGTGGTTTGGGAATGAGCTGTGCTGGGATAGATGCTAGACAGGTCTCCGACTGTTTGCAAACAAGCTGCAAAATCATGCCGACAATAGGCCTCCAAAGCTGCCTTTTGGCTGGAACCATGCCTGGAAAATGTATTTCCCAAGCGGCGATTGCGGCAGTTACGAATCCCTGACTGATGTGGTTGAAGGACATGGCGAACACATGACCCGTTACCATGATCAGCCAGGCTAATGTGCTTGTTTAACCCTCTCTTACACGACCCAGAAGCTTCTGCCTCAGAGCGCCTCCAGCGTCAGCCCTTCCTGGAGCAAAACCCCCCATCCCTGCAGGCACAGGCAGATGAGAGCTCCCTGGAGGAGAGCTGGCTCAGCTGCTGGGAAAGCAGCAGTGGAGAGCATGGGAACAGGCAAGGAGCTGGCTGCGCTGCTCCCACGGAGAGCCCAAGAGTGACTGCTCAGTGTGAAGGCTCACCAGGGTGGTGGCATCGATGCTCCTTGAGGTGGGGCAGGGGATTGCCACCTCTTTCCTGACACATGAATGCTTCTGAAGGCTGTCAGTCCTCCCAGCTCTTTTTCTGCTGCCTAATCTTTTACTTGCAGCTTTTGTCCTTCGTGGCAAACCACTGCCAGGGTGGGTGGGCTGTGGAGTCTATGCTGGGATGAATGGAGGTAGGATGGAGGTCCTGCTTGGGCTCCACAGCCAAAAACTATCCTTTCTGGGCATGGCAGCATGGCTTTGAGAACCCCTGAGGGCATGGGCACCATGTGGGGAGCTCCCTGTCCCACCCTGCTGCTTGCTGAGGATGTTCACCTTCACAGGGAGGCAGCAGCAGTGAGCTGCCATGGCCCTTCAGGAGACATCCTATCTTGTCTCTAAGGGTGTCTAACAGCACAGCCCTCCTGAACCAATTGTCATCCACAGCCAACACTGTGGCCAGGCCTCAGGCCAGTTGGTGCTGGCTGAGACACTTCGGCTGAGGTACACAGATGTGGAGCTGGGTGTTCTCACCTCTCCAAAGAGCCATGGCACTGTGTCCTGATGTTGGCATGAGCCAGCGTGTGCTTGGTGAGTTCAGAGGATGTTTTTACACAATTGGGTCTGGGAAGGATTGAAGAGGTTTTTCTTTTTCTCCCCCTTTTTAAACAACAAATAATGGCAAAATCCACCTCCTGCCTCTTTTAAAAACAGCTCTTTTTCCCGATGGACAGAAAGATATAATGAGATTCTCAAAGTCGTAAATCTGCTGTGACTTTATTACCTGCATCTGTTGGAGATGATGTGAAGAGAACTTCATACAGAGAGGACTCTTGAAAGGTTACAAAGGGAACCAGCGGTCTTCGGGAAAATCTTCGTCTAGAGAAAACAGCCAAGAAAACCCGCATAGAAAAAAGCACTTGAGTCGAATGAATAGGTGTCAGGGCTGAATGCAAGTGACACCAGCAGCAGGGCACCTTGCTATGAAAGTGAGATGAAGCCAGTCCCCTGCACAGGTAGCTCTGGTGCAGGAGCCGACCCATGGCTGCGCTGCACATCGCCCATGCCCAGCACCGGACGTGCAATGGGCTGGCCAGCACCCCTGCCCTCGCACACCTGAAGTCCCTGTGCTGGCGAGGAGGGGGCCACAAACAGTGGCAGTGTGAAAGCAAAAAGCAGAGCTCAAATGTGGTCTTGCTTTTTTATTTAGCCTCTGGTGAATGTGCCACTATTTCAGCCTCTGCTGCAGGGCAGGGAGACTGGTGGGAGGCAGCCCCAGGGCTCAGACCCTGCTCTGGGCTGCTGAGTCTGCCACAGCGGACAGCCCCATGGGTGGGGTTATGGCACATCACTGCAGCCCCACCTTCCCTCTGGGTTCTTACAAGGCCACCAGTGGGTGTGACACAGGAATGGGGAAGGGTGCAGGAAATGGTCATGGAAAGCAGCTATTTTTTTTAAGCTAGTCAGTAAATAAGTAGGGATCTGACCAGCTCCCAGGTGAGCTGGTGGCAGCTCTGTGCTTGGTGTGGAGCCCTGGCCCAGGGACTGGAAAAACCCTGGAAAGATCACAGTGTCTCCTGAGCAGAGACACTGCTCAGTTCAGTCCCATTTCTCAGCTGGGACAGGTACCTGCTTGAAGTGGCTGTGGCCAAGAAAGCAGCAGGTGCATGAGGATGTCCCAGCCTGTCCCTCACCCTGGGGACAGTCCCAGTGCCATCAGGGACTGTGATTGCCAGATGTGATGAAAATGGGCTGGAGATGGTGCTGGAAAATGCAGCCTGCTCCCTGAGCACAACGAGCTGTCCTGCAATGTCATATCTGCAGTGTGATGCAATCATGTCTTCATGACATCATAACGCAAGCTGGCAGTTATTTGAGTGGTAGCGAGTGAGGCTTAAACCTTCCTCTCCCCATTGCAAGGGGGAAGATAAAAGGAGGGGGTTTGCTTGCTGGCTTTCCTGCCTGAAGTAGCCTCTGCTCTCACTGACACCTCACCCTTGCTGAGCCAGGGAGGCAATCCAGAAAGCAGAGCTGCAAGCAGGGAGAGAACAGACGACATCTTTAAGCTGTGATTATTGAAGAATATTAACTGATCTCAGGCTTTGTGACTGCCAAAAAGTGATGCTTGAGCAATGTGGCGCCAGGAATCCTGAAGTCACTTTTGTAGCCTTGGAAAATGCAACTGCTTTGGGATTTCGGCCCAAGACGGCTGTTATTATCCACTGTGCAGCATGAAGCTTCTGTTGGGAGCTTTTACAAAGGCCATCAGTCTTCCCAAATAGTGGTTGTTTTTATCACCTGGCAGTAATGATACTCTCTGGTCCCTTTAATATCTGAGCGTGTTCCCAAAGTGAGACCAAGAAACTCATTTAGGGCTCACACCCTCTGAGGGAAATGGCTTACAATTTTCTGCCAGGTAGCCCTTACGGTTGTGAGAATGGGCAAGGCTCACCTAATAAAAACCTTGCTGACAGACACGACCTCCTGGAGGTTTATCTGAGTCATTTGGTGTGGAGCAGAGCAACATATATCACAGCTGAAATACACACCAAGCAGCAATCCTAATGCACATGGTGTCTCTGCTGTAATTGATTTGCAGGCAGGACAAATACCCGGCGGAGAGTGCGAGGGGCTCTGCGTACTCTCCCGGCTAAACCGATGTAATGGTATGTGAAATGGTATTGCTGAAGCACATGGATAAAATCCAGTTTGTGGGCTGGCTGACTGTAAAACCCAATATGAGCCTGTCCCTGTGTGCATTGGCTGAGGCACCCAGTTCAGAAGGAAAGGCATTAAAAACGGATCAAAAGTGATGACTTGCCAACAATGTATGTGCAGCAATTTATATGCATTGACTTCCATTTTTTGGTCAATGCTGGGATTTATTGTTCCTCTAGGTAAATGTTGAATGAGGAATGGCCTTGTCCAGTTGCTTTTTTCAGTTGGTAAATGCAGCAGGTGCCCTGGGTGGGAGGCACAGCTGCCTGCTGTCTGGGACCCATGTGTCCTGACCCCCCCTCCCAGAGGTGGGCTGAGTGACAGGACCAGTGCTTCTTAAAACCACAGGGACTAGTGAATTTTAGGGATGGCTAAAGTCAACACAGACAGCTTGGTGTGGCATTGTGGTTTCTCTCCCACTCTGGCTGTAAAGCACAGGGTGGCTGTGGGCACACCCAGGTTCCCTGCACTAGGAAGTAGCCTTAAATTTTGTCCCTCATCCGGCATCTCGTGCGTGCAGGTAGGGATAGCTGCAGTACTGCCTCCCCATTGCTCAGTGACTGGGGTACATGGGACATGGAGGTGCCCAGGGAGGTGTCAAAACTCACTGTACACTCCTAAGCAGCTGGGGGAGCCAGGCAGGGAAAGGCTGCTGTCTCCCAACAAGCTGCTTAATTTCATCGGCTGCGCAGGGCTGCTTTGCTGTGCGTCCCCCCGCATGGGATCAGAAGGTATTAGAGACTTGATCCTTGGGAGGTGCTGAGGGAAATGTCTTACAGTGTGAAACCGAAGGAGCTCAGCCTGTTTAGCTTATTAAAAAGAAGATCAAGAGGTGACTTAATTGTGCTGTGTGAAGTACCTTCATGGGGAGAGAAAGTCAGGTATTAAAGGGCTGTTTAATCTAGAAGAGAAAGGCATCGCACGAGCCTGCGCCTGGAAGCTGAAGCCAGACAAATTCAAATTGGGGATCAAACAGACCTTTTAGAAAGTGAGTGTTAATAAAGATTAAACTACCCAGGAGAGCGGCGCATTCTCTTGCCTTTGATATATTTAGACCCAGACAGGATGCATTTCTGTGCCATACACTTTAGCCAAGCAGGAGCTATCAGGCCCGGTACAGGAGTAATTGGATGCCAGACTCAGCCCTGCATCAGGGAGAGGTCAGGCGAGATGATCTAATGGTCTCTGCTGGCCGTCGGTCCTCCTGCACCCAGCGGCTGTGATTTGTGTGCTTGTGGCTGGCTGGCTGTTGGGGATGCGGCTCTACCGAGAGAAATTGGTGGGGAACAGCAAGGAAAGCGGCACTGTGTCATCAGGGACAAGAAGACGACAGGTGAAGACTGACATGCATGTGGGGAGAGTCAAAATGTTAGAAAGGAAAAGCTTTTAGCCAGAAAATGGCTTTTTATTAAAAAAAGGATAAACTCTGTAGACATCAGCAGACATGTAAATTTTTTGTGCACAGACACCCCTAATTTTTCTCAAAATTCCTTAAAAATAAAATCACCCCTGAAGTTTTATATTGATCGGAAAAATCAAGGTTTTAACAAGAAAACCTCATTTGGGGGAAGATAAAGATAAACCATATCCCAATTTCATGTAAAAAGGGTGCGGTGAACCAATACCTGAAAACCTCAGTGAGACCCAGGAACCACTGCTCATTTGAGAATGCTGAAGTATGTTGTGAACTTATTTTCCTCTTTATTTTTATGAGGCACTCCTAAGGGCTGGTGGCTGCAGAGAGGAGCTGCCTTGGGCTGCCCCTTGTGGTTTTTAATAATGCTGTGATTCGGCAGAGCTCATATCCCATTTGGTGCCTGGAGTCACTGCCCCAGCCCTGTGGGATGGTGTATGAGAAGTGGGATTTTGAGATGCAGCACAAAAGCATGGAAGGAAGTGCCAAGCCTCAGAGCATCCCCGGACTGAGCAACAGGCTGATTCAGCGAAGCATGGAGTCTGTGGAGGGCTCTTGCTGAGAAGTTGTTGTTCAAGGTGCTTTTCATAATATTTAAAAAATGTGTTTGCTTCCTCTTGCAAATGTTCAAACATCTTTAAAGTGTCTGTGGTGCCAAGCTGCTTCTCGCCCTGTTTGAAGAGAAAATAAGCTTTCTTTAAGGGAAAGGAGCCACAAAAAGCACAGCAAGCCCAAAGTTAACAGTGAGCAGACCGAAACTAAATTAACACCAGCAAGATTTCAGCTGCCCCTCCAAAATATTGTGTCTCACGGCAAAGGGTCCAGGAAAAGATGGGTGAACAGATTGTTTTAGCGCATCTTCATGGTGTCTCTGCGGCACAGATGAAGCTCAGGCTGGGTCCCCTTCCCCTTGCCAAGCCTGCAGTGAGGACTTCCAGCCCCCAAAAGTGGACAGGCGGATGCGCAGGCTTGGCAGCGCCATGAGCACCTGTGGGTCCAGCACCACGGAGGGCAGTGTGACTTGGGGTGCAGCAGCCAGCCAGTTTTGGAGAAGCATCACCTGCAAAACCAGAGCACAAGCCCAAAAAAGGAGCCTGACAATGACAGGCAAGGGACAAGGATGGAGAGCCTGGCCCTTCTCCACTGCTGTAAAGGTGGAGGCAAGAAAGCAGGAGCGTTAGCTATCGGCTGTTGTCACAGCTCTGTGCAGATTACGTTGGCCAGCTTCAGTGATGGAAATAGGCAGCTAACAATGAGTTCCTCTTTGTAACAGATAATAGTCAAAACAGCTTGAAAACTATTCATAATTAGAGCTCTGAGAACAGCCAATGCTACACACACACAGAGCGAATACTGTCATTAAGCGCTCTTTGGATGACAGTCCCAGCAGTTCATTATCCCCCATCACTGCCTGGGGAGGGCAGAAGGGGAGAAAGAGAGGGGTGAGAGTTTTTTTAAATAATGCTTTTTTTTTTTTTTCTAAATTAATCTCCACTGTAAAGCAGAGCAACAAAGGAGCAGTATAAAGGCAGCATCCTGCTTCGCCAGTGCCCTCTGAGGCTGCAGTGTGGGGCTCTTGCAAGAAAGAACCAGTCAGGAAAATCAGGGACAGTCTCATGGCGAGCAGGGATGCAGCCTGCCTCAGCGGGGCCGAGGGTCCTCTGTAGGGCGAGGTTACACAGGATTGCGCCCAGCACAGGGATCTGCTGCCATGGATGTGAGTTAAAGGTAGGGCTGTGGAGCTGCAGGGTCTGCAGCGGCGGCGCAGGGAGGGGAAAGGCCAGGCTGTGGTTTATAGACACACATGTGTGAGTCAGGCACAGTTAATGGCAGCCCATGTACCTGTGTGGCAATGGTCACACTCACTCTGTGTGCCCGCTGTGGCTCAGTGTGGCACGGCAGGGCATGCGGGATGCCTCTGGGCAGGCAGCCTGCTCTGCTTCTGCAGCCCAAGTCTGCATCCCAATGAGTTCACCTTGCATTAAGCCAGGTGTGCGGGACTGCCAGCAGCATGTCAAAAACCCGCACGGAGGACCATGATGTTCCTGCTGCTGCCATGTGTCCCTTTGGGACATGGAGCCAGCTGAGGGCACCTGTCTGACCCATTTGCAACATGCGCAGTCCATTGCGGGGTGCATGCAGAGCCTCAATGGCTGTGATGGCACCTGCCAGTGCCTGGGCTTTTATAGTTCTGCACGTGGTCCATAGCCACTTGACATAGGGCACCTGGGAAGAGGCCAGGTCTCCATCTCTTCTCTTCCCTTTTCTTGCACAGGTATTTTTCATTCAGCCTGCAGCTGGCGCTGCAATGGCTAATCACCTCCATCCCTGCGAGCTGTGGAGGGAGAGCCCATGCAGGGCACCGGCCCTTGCAGCACAACCCCAGCAAAAGGCTTTGTCACTCAGTGCCACCAAAAGGCAATTCCAGCCTTAATTTTATTTGATTAATTTTATTAATGAATTGTATTTATCACCATGTTTTCCTTTTTTTTTTTTTAAGAGATCATTTCTGGGTGTATTTTTTTCATCTGGAAGTGCAAACAAAAGTTTACTTTTAAGACCCTGGCTAGCATTTCTGACCTACATTAGTCAGTGGCTCCAGCAGACATCAGCTGCAGCCCCACCACCCATTCGGAGCAAATGATGCACCAAGTACCGGGAGCCACCTTCTCCATGCAAGGATGCTCGCTAGCTGGTTGCAACTTCCTCACGTGGATGCAAGTGGGTGTCCCGGGCTGTGCCTCTGAAACCCCTGCACGTGTGTACGGCCCCCTCCACATGGGGGCTGTGGGGCTGAGGGACAGCCAGAAGGAGCAGGTCTCCCAGCTCTTGTCCTTCAGTGGATCAAATCCCATAGTTACTTGTGCTCAGGGAGGAGGCGGCTGGCAGCACTGTCTGGTTTTGCAGACTAAGCCAAAGTGTATCCTGCCTAGGCAGATAGGGCATCAAGAGATGGTGTTTTACAATTAGCCTCCTTGTTTGAAAAAGAAGTGGTAGTTGGTTTGTTTTTGGTTTTTTGTTGTTTTTTTTTGGTCAGGGACAGTGTTACGGTGCAGCTTGGGTCACCTGAACAGAGGTTTTTAGGATGTGAAAGTCCCCATATGCCCAGAGGAGACCCCTGTACTCTGTGTCAGGGCATCCCTCAGGCATCAGGAGGAATGCAGATGAGGCTTTTTTAAACTTGTGCAAATATTTTCCTAGCCTGCCAAGTCACCTGGGCAGCTGTGGTGAGTCACTGTGGCTGCACTGTCACTGTGTCCCTGAGCTTCATCAGCAATACCTCCCCTTCATCTCCAGTATCTAAGGGAATCATCATCACTTATTCCTGAGTCAGGATGCTGAACCTCTTCAATTCCAGCAACATCGCTGCGTTCACAACCGTGCTATTATCCTGAGGCTGATATCCTCAGGCAGAGGTGCTCATTTTTTAAGCCATTGAGCAACACCCTGTTTGTGAAACCATGGATATCCAGAAATACAAGATACAGCAGCCCTTTCCATCCTCCCAAATCACCTGCCAATCCCTCCACAGTTTGACCAAGCCTCACTGTCCTGCTTAGCCCTTGAAATAGATCCTGGTTTAGAGCAGCTCAGCTGCAGGTCACCTTACAGCCCCCTTCTCACGTGCCATGGTCTGGCATTGCTGCGCTGCAGGGCCTGCTAGGGACTGCAGATTGCTATTTTAATGGTTTTATCATGACACCAAAAGCATTACACCTGCTCATTCCCAAATGTGGCACTGCTCTGGTTTAATGAGCTTTGGAGCACTCATCGGCAGCGTGGACCTGGCTGTTTGATGGCGGTTGGCAGGGCTAATTAATCTGGCCTGTGCCCAGAGCCCCACACCTGCCTGCAGCCCCAGCTAGGACAATGCTGATAGCATGACTGGGCTGTGGCTGAGATGTGAAACTGCCTTAGAAAGTGTGCTTAAAGAGGCCTGTTCTTACCCAGCTCGCCCCCTTAAACTGAGGCAGAACAGTTTCTAACCTCAAAGTCTAACTTCTTCCTTTGGAAAAAAAAAAGACTGTTTTTGAAACAGCATCCAGATTGGACTCTGTGACTCACTCCATAATGCTGCCAGGCCCAGATGAGGATGCTTCTCACTGGTACCTGTGTCTGCATCTGGCCTCTGCCGAGCTGGCAGCGCCAAGGCTGGGGCTCCCCATCCCAGGGAGATGGGCTAATGTGCTTTGCATCCCCCCACCCTGAATCCTCGAGGCACACAGCCCCATGGGGGTGCCTGTGGGAAGGGTTAACAGCGCCTTTGCCTTTGGCCACTTCAGCATGTTCGCCTCTGTGTTTCCCCCAGCCCTTCGGTGTGTGTTGCTGCTGAAGCTGGAAGGAGCTGCTAGGATAGCACTGAAGTGTTTGTGTATTTGAAGTTCAGAAAAGTGAGAGTTGCTGAGATGGCTTTTCCTCTCCAGGAGGAAAGCCAGAGCTGGGGCTGGGCTTTTCTTCCTCCTCCTTCTCCCTAAACCAAAACAAAACCAAGTTTTTAGCTGCTTCAGCAGTTAATCCCTGCCTGCGTGTCAGAAAGAGCCATGAAAAACCCCCTTTGCTCTATAAAACTGAGCAGACACATCTGTCATCCTCCTCCGCATGTTGGCAGGGAAGTAGCACCTTCCAGGCACTGAGATTTTCTTGCAGTGACAGCAATGGGCAGAGGTGATGGGGCAGTCCATGGCAGGAGGTGGCATGACTCCCCTGCCTGTCCCCATGTCCATCCCTGTCCTGCTGTGAGGCATAGATAGCCCCAGCACAGTGCTTGGCTCGGCCTCAGCAGAGGGCAAGGAGGTGTTTGGGCAGGGCCCCCAGCAGAGGGGTGGGCTCCCATCACACTGCTGCAAAGGTGCAGGGGAGGGATGCGGTGGGGATCAGGTGCATGTGAGCCTGTGGCTCCTGGTCGCCCTGGCTGAAACGGTGTACATCACCCATAGGAAGCACCAGGCCTGGTTTTCTGTGTGCATGCAGGATGTGTCCTCATCCAGCAAAATAAATAAATTGATAAATAAGAATTGCCGGGCACGACATGGTGGCAGGGTGCCAGTCCCAGCACAGCGAATTCATTTGTAGTTCTCATTAATTTGGGCTGACCTTTGCTCACATTTCCACCACCAGCATGTTCAAAACAAGGCAGACATTTAACTTTGTTTTGGGCAATGTTACTCTAATGTGGCTTTTTTCTGCATAGCTCTCTCTTTTATGGTAATCAAATGTACTGCCAACTTTTCTCTTGCTATGTACACCAGCGAAGGGAACCAGATGCTTCGTGTTTTCCTCCAAAATGTATCTGAATGTTGTTTTTTGTTTAGTGTTTCAGAGGGAGGACTGGCTTAAAGACAGCGTTTCGTAAATCCAGCCCTTGTTGCACCCTGTTTCCCAACTTATGGTGGGTCCTGGCCGTGGCTCCCAGCTGGATTTGAGGTCTCTCCTCAGCAGTGTGGCAGCAGACCCTGAGGCACTGCAGGGCTGATTCCCAGTTGTCCCAGTCTCAGTGGGGCACAGCTGCCACCAAGGGAGACCCCACAGGAGGGGTCCCCAATGACAAGGGGTGAAAGGTCTGGGCCTGGGCAGGTCCGTCCCCCTGACTTCTTGCACCACAGAGCATCTGCAGCCTGGCCATGTTGTGCTACCATCTGCAGCTCTCAGAGAAGCTCTGGGGTCAGCCCAGAGCCATGTCTCTGGGGAGCTGATCCCTGGTCCAGGAGCAGGTTGTGCTGCTCATGAGGAGCAGCATGTGTGGATTTACCTGGCAAGTGCTGGTCTGCCTCTGGAAATGGAGGGTTTCACTCCAGCACACCTAAGGATGCTGGAGTTGTATGGGGCTCTCTCTGCCCACCCCTCCTCAGTGGGCAGTTTAAAACTGGTGCTCTGTGTGGTAGGTAGTGCTTCTCTTTATGTCCATGCAGGGTCTAAGTTGTTGAAGCCCACCCAATGAATTCTTGCTGTGCAAGAAAAACAAGCGCTCTCAGGTAAGACTGTCAAAAATACCTGTGCCACCAGGGCACTTCTGGCCTTTTTTAATAATTTCTTTCCTCTACCTCTATCTGTACTTCTGCTGCTATTTTTATAACCACTTCTCTCTTTAAAATCCTTATCTTCTTTAGCTTTCTCTCTCCTTTCACTTTTTACGCCCTAAAATCTTTTAATCGTCCCCCTTTTTTTCCTTCTTTTTGGGCCTGATTGGCCTTTATTTCTTCTCCTCTGCCAGATTTGTGTGAGTTGTCAAGTCTAGCAGCTGTTTGTCTCTGCCTGATGACAGACTTACCTTCCCACCCCCACCCCCCAAATCAGATTCATGGCTGTTCTTTAAGGCCCTTTAATATTTTAATGCTCCAACTATAAATTTAATTTTCTTTAAGCTTCAATCCTTCTGCAGGCCTTCCTGTGGCTGGGTTGGTGGCTTCCCCCCTCCCTGCTCCCCAGCGTGATTTGCGGCATGTCACAGGCAGCATTTGGGGTGGCTTTGCTGCGTGCATGGGAGCAGAGAGCAGGGGAGGGGAGAACAGCAAGAATTCGCTTTTCCTTAAGCTCAGACGATTCTTCAAAACTTGACAGGAATTGACATTTTTTTTGCTTCCAAGCTGTGATTTGTTGTGGGCTTCTTGTGCTTTTTATTAAAATGCTCTTGTGGAGTGCTTAAAAAGGTTGGCTTTACGGAGCCCCAGCTTCCTTCTTTAATAAATGCAGCCTCGGCTTACAGTTTTTCCCTCTGATGTGTCAGTTGGGGGACTCACTCTCCATCTCAAATGCAGCCAGACTGCTTAAATCATCCTTATTTCTCTCGGAGGGAAGAGACTTTTTGCTCTCCAAAACTTTTCACACCCTAAGTTAATAAAACTTCTCTGCTGAAAGGGATGGATGTGACACTGTGCTGAAGATTTCACGGCCGAGTGCTGGATTATTGCTGCGGTGTAAAGGGCTCCCCAGCTCTGGTAAGCACATTGAATGTCTACTTAAAATATGAGGTTGACATTCATTTGGCAACAGCTGTCCCTGAAGGCTGCTGAAAAAGCTCCCCTGCCTTTGCTGGTGTGGCAGAGCAGGACATCTCTGGGAAGTGTTTCCCAAGGGACAGCACAGTCCAGGGCTGGCCCGGTGTTTTCCAACACAGCCCATTGGTGAGGTGGTGGGGTGAGGGAAGTTGCCCTGTGCTGCTGCTGAAGGCCACTGTGCTTGGCAGTGTGCTTCAAGGGCTGCAAAGCAGGCTGGGCTTGAGGCCAGGGCAGAGTTACTCTCTGTATAAACCCAAGAGACCAGGAGGGCAAAAATAGTGCTAGAAATTTTGATGAAGTTTGTAAAGAAGTCAGTCAACTCCATTATTAAGCATGAGATTGGCAGCTGATCTGAAGGGTGACAAAGCAGCCCTGCACCATGCTGGGAGAGACCTGATAGGAAATCATCAACAACATCTGGGACAGCTAGTTCCTCCAGGTTTGTAAACATGTAACCAGGGAAATGTTAGCAAAGTCTTTTGCAGGAAACAGTCCTGAGCAGCCAGCCCACGCTGGCTCATCCTGCAGCCCTCCACCCACCGTAGCAGCACAGGGAAGTAAGGCTATATTTCTTCCCTTGATTTTTGGCACCCAGGCCAAGGCGGGGGTAGAGTTGCTGAGTGTTTAATTCAATGCTTTCCATTTCGGATATTAGTGGTGCAACTGAATTATGATACAGGAGCCTAGAGGGGAGTCATTCCCTCTCAACACATTAAGGATTAGTTATTTTCCTATTAAACAGCTTTAGTCATGGCGAGTCTGTTGCCTTAAATGGGTTTCTGTGTATAACAGGCATTGATAGGAAAGCCTAACCCTACCTGATCAGTGCAAGTGACAATAGGTACCTATTGAATTCAATGCAAATTTTGCTATGAACCTGTACGGACCAAAACTCTGGGTCCCCTCTGTATTTACAGCCATAGGGCTCTGCTGGGCACCTACTGGAGCAGCCGAAGTAAGGCCGAGAGTACGTGGTGTGGGCACAGCAGCAGCGGCACCTGCTGCAGTGGGGTCCCCAGTGCTCAGCTCACCAGGAATCAGGGCTTGGGGGCTCACCATTGCCTGTCACGTTCGAGTGGGTTTGGCCCATCTGGGGTGTAAAGCTGGAAGGTGTGAACTATGTCAGTGCAGCTCCAGTAAAGAGTGCGAACTTCCCCAGGAAGGGGCAGTGGGGAGCTGCCCAGTGGAGAGAAGGTGTCTTTGTGGGTGCCAGTTGTCATGGTCTGAGTGGAGGGAGCCTGGCAGATACAGAGATGTAAAGGCAATGTGCTGCAATGGGCAGGCTCCCCATGGTCCCCATGGGGAGGGAGTGTGAGCATCAACTTCCATCCTGCCTGCCAAAGTTATTGTCCACTGCATGGCTCGCACCAGGTTTTACTCAATCCCCTTAAGTCACTGGTGATAACACTGGTCTCCAGGAGACAGAGGAGCTCTTCAGAGGGAGGCAGAGGAGAGAGAGGCAATGGGAGGCTCCACTTGCACCTGCCTGCAATTAATTACGGATCCACTCAATAGCTCAGCCCCATGGCTCCCCCTCACTGCCAAGCCCCCAGCTGTTCAGAGAGCAAGTCATTATTTGAAAAGATTTCCCATTAAACCCAAAAGCAAAGGAATATTTCAAAAAAGAAGGGGTGTGAGAGACAGTGACGGTGCATGCACGATTGCAATCAGCTCTCGAGGACGTGCTGGAGCGGCTGGATCCCCATCTTGGAGCAGGCTGAGAATGGTGAAATCGATTTCATTAGCCCACTCACCTGCTGATTAGTCTTGTGCCATATGAAGGATTCCTGTGCCCCTCTGCCCCGCTCCCCCCCAACCTCTGCTGGTGGCAGGTACCTGTATGTGCATGGCAAATGCAAATGGATACTCCCCAGGTCCCACCCTACCCTGCCAACTGCAAAGCAGCCCACCTAAGTGCAATCCCAGCTCGTGGTAAAAACCCCTAAAGATTTCAATTTCGTAAAGTGGGTGCCTGTCTCCCTTTTGTGCCCAGGTGGCAGCTGCAGCCCAGCTATCAGGCTTTTAACCCAGCTGGTGCATATCTGTGCTTTGCCGCCCATTTTTCTATTACCTGCTTTCTGCTCCTCGCTTTAGTGGAGGCGCCTCTTTAACTGCAGTGATTTACAGGCGGTGTTATGGCAGGACAGGTCTGACACTGATTGAGTCGCTTATCTGCCGTCTCCGTCCTGCTCACTGACAGCCTCTCCCCCTGGTATCAATCTGCACCTCAGTTCTTTATTCCTGGGTGAGGCAAGAGCTGTCAAGGTCGCAGCTACGCTGTCATCTTCATCTAAGCTGCCAGCTGCCCTTCATCACTTAAAGACCCTCTTTAACACACCAGCACTTTGGGAGGGGGCCACCGTGTTGGCAGTAAGGAGACGGCAGCAAATTTTCATTTGCCTTGGAGGTGCCTGGGGCTTGATGGATTGGCTCTCATTTGTCAGGGCACCTGTAAATAAACAAGAGTTTCCATGATGTAGGTTCAGCCTCACTGCTTCTCCAGCCTGCTCCCTGCAGCCCTGCGCTGGCTCCCCGCTGGCCAGTGCAGGGAGAGTGGCAGGGTGCTGGGACTCCTGTGAGATGTGAGGGTTACTCCGGGTCAGGGCCACCATCAGGGTGGCAGGGCAAGGTGGAGAGGATGGAGAAGACATGCTTGTGGGAGCAGGCTTGGCTTTGGGGTTTGCTGTGAGGTTTGAGGCTGAAGCCAAACCACAGAGGACTTTCCTGGCCTGGCTGTTGCCTGCCATCGCAGGGCCATGGGACCAGGACAGGGGCATGCTGGCACCCGGCATCTGCACTCCGGCAGGGTGGCTGAGCTGGGACAGTCTGGCCCTCTGCACACCCTGAGGCTCGCTGAGAGGAGGCAGAGAAGGTGCAGGTTTCTCCCTATGTGGTGCCTGTGCCACCGCGCTCAGTCACTGCCAGCCCTGCATGCGGCCAGGGTGTCCCCACCATGTCCCCCCGCAGCCCTCCCCCACTGGCTGGCCATTACTGTGCTATGTGGTTGTACTGCAAAGCCTTGACTGCACCTTTCTGCTCAGCACTGAGCTGTCTTAGTCCTAAATGATGTTTTTCCTAGCCTAAAACCGCACTCTTCTCTGGGATCGCGGGCAGTGGCACAGAGTGGCAGGAAGGAACCTGTGTCCACTTTTGGCTTTATGTTCGGGTGCTGCTCTTGGGCCAGCTTCCAGCCATCCTTGGCTCCAGCAGGAGAGGCTGTGTATAAGCTGGAGGATGTGTGAGTGTGCAGGTCCATGTTACAGCCCCAGGTCGCGTTGAGGCGACAGGCAGCCCGGGGTGACCTCCCCAGGGGGTTGGACAGCATGCAGCAAGGGAGGGCGGTGGGCATGGCTCCGCACCCCTCCAGCTGTGCCTCTGTCTCCCTGGGGGGTTTCTGGCTGCCCACAGCTTGATCAGTTTGGTTTTCTTGTTGTTGTTCCTTCATAAGTAAAAAAGCCACTGAAACATAATCTCTACCATAATGTTTATTAAATAGTAATTTTAAAAGGTTTTTATACAAATCATATAAACACAGTTTGATTTCTTTTTTTGTGTTTTTTTTTTTTTTACACTGAAGAATCACAGTAAAAGCTTTTTAAGTCCATAAGTCCTGGCTCAGCCAGTGAATGGTCAAATACCTTGAACTGCAAACCGTGGAGAAGTTCCATTTCTGCATACAATTTCTTAATGGTTTAATTCCCATGCTCACTCCGACACTTTCCCACAAAATGAAATCACCCAGCACTACAGCCTGCCTGGTAGCAACATGTCCTCTCCATGGGAAGGGTGTGGAGGTAACAGCCCATTTCAGCAATGGCATTCACCAATTATTTTATTTTTTTTTTTAATTTTCTGAATTTCACAGAGGGAATTGCGATCAGCAAACCTAATCTATTTGGAGAGGAGGATGCAATGAATTGAATGCACAGATGACTTTTTGTTTTTTCCCTGTTGAAGTTACAATCAAACACAGTTTTCTGTAGAACAGTACAGCACCCAGCAGAGGTAAGTGAGGTATCGGCTTTGCAGCATTATTGGCCTGCTCCCACCCGGCAAGCACACGCGCGTGGGCCCTGCCCCGTCTGGAAGGGGCAAGTGGGGCACGCAGGGCAGACGCTTTGCTGGGCCCATGCATTAGTGTCAAGATCAGCAGTACTCTCCTGCCCCAGATCAAGAGATATATTAACACGAGTCAGTCCCACAGAATAAGTCACATACACGATACATACAGAGAATTCACGTGCGTGTGCAAACACACTATTTCTGAATATATGTATATACGAACTCTTCTCTCTGTACGCCTACTAGACACCATAACGCCACCTTTTTAATTATATATTTTCACCTATTGTTTGCCTAAGTTGACTTTTCTACTGTATGGTCCTTTTCCATTCAACCTTCCCCTCACCTGTGATTTGAAGGGGATAAAATCATTGAGCAGCAGCAATCCAGCTTTGAAATGGTCTGGTACATTTCCTCTTACTGCCTCTGTTACTTTTGTACAGGAAAATAACACCCCTGGGGAATTTGTCCACGAAGAATGCCGAAAGAAATAAGGTGATTTGAAAGGAGAATCTGAGATACATTTACTGCCGTTTCTGTTGGGCGCACAGTGTGAATTAAAAAAATGAAGGCCTTTGTGTGTGAGCGTCTCTGCATATGCGTGTATGAACTGTGGATGTTTTGATGACACAGCTGCTGGTGTCTGCTTCCTCAGTAACACATGCATCTTCCTTACAGTGGAGAAGTCTTTTTTTCTTTTTTTCCTTAAAAACTTACTGTCTGATGGAGCTTTTCATGAAACACTAGACAAATGTTCCTATTCCCGCCGCACCGAGGTGCAGCTGGGGCACTGTCCGTGCTCATCCCCTCTCCAGATGTTGCTTGTCTCCCCAAACACCTGGCCTCCTGCAAGATGTGTTTGCAGGGGGCTGTGCAAACTGAGTTTCACAGCACATCACACCTTCAGCGCTCTGCGGTTAGTGAGGAAAAAAAGATCCAACTCCGGCTCAACCTGTTTGCTAGGCAAAATGTAAAATCAGGACATGCCAGGTATTTCCAAAGGGCCCCTGGAAAAGCAACCCCAACATGCTGGAAAGGTTTCTCGCTTAACTATGTGCAAACTGATAGGGGCAATCTGTCTGTACTGAATTGGAAATGAAGGCATTGGTTTGGGGCCCAGTATTTGTACCCTTTTTCTCCATTAAATTATTTTCATAACACTTCTCTCCCACAGCACAGTGGTACGTGGAGAGGTATCAGCTGCCACACAATGCAGCCAGACCACTTGAAAGTAGAAAGTCCAGACTTCTTCAGCCAGGCTTTACCTGGTAGAGAGCGAAGAGCTTTTTGCCAGGGAAGGATGAAGGCCTCACTTTTTGTTTTATATAGCACTGATCATCAGATGGAGGAAAAAATACTTCTTCTAAGGCACTTGTTCAAAGTAAAACAAAACACAGCTCATAAATAAAACTTCATGTTTTTGCTGCTGGTCAGGAGCAGCACAGCTTTGCTCCGAAGGGGATATGACGGCAGCCGTTTGGTCCATTGGTGCTGACAGCACCAGCTTGTGCCCCCCAGCTCCAGGGAGAAGGGGAGCACTGGGAAGGCGAGGGGGCCAGTGGGCACCAAGGCTGGGCTCCCAGGACTGTGGGCATGGCTCTAGCCTCCTTCCCTGTTCATTTTCCCTCCCTGGCACTTCAGAGAGGCCTCTGCACCATGCCTCAAGTCAAACCCCGAGTGAAGCCCCCTTCCCAAAGCTGTTGCCTGAGTGCCAGGAGCCTGGCAGGCTCTATCTTTTGTTTGCTGCAATTTTCTCATTATAGCAAAAAAAAAAAAAAAAAAAAAAAAAAAAAAAGGAAAAAGAAGGGAAAAGGGCAGGATCAAGTGGGGTGGGAAATTCAAAGAAAGGCCTTCCTGATGAAGGCCTCAGCTGTTGCAATCCAAGATCTGGATTTAATAAATGGCTCTTATTCACAAATCACTTTAAGGCTCTTCAGCTTCTCTCAAAGAGGTGCTTCTACACATAGGGTTTCCTTTCTAGTTTATTTCTTAATGACTTCAGAAAGCACTGCTGTTACCATTGACACTAAAGCCAGTATCCACCTTTCCCTGCCACCAGGAGAAGGAAAGTTGAAGGTAACAACATGCTTCCATTTTCAGGACTGGGAACTGCAGCTTCCTGGTCTTAGTATGAAGTGCACAAATCCCTAAAGCCAAAAAGGTATCTGGATGGGGTGTAAAATGGACAGGGTTTCTCCGTGTGTGTGTTATTTCTAAAGACAAGGTGGCTGAAGAAGTCCCTCAGCCTTCTCAGCAACTCACCACAGAAGGGAGGTGGGAAATAACGATCACCATTTAGTTTCTCACATCCAAAAGGTAAACCAGTCTCCCTTGCCATGTCCCAGCCACTCGCATCAGCAGAAAATGAAGATGAACCAACAAACAAGGGTCTTGGTCCCCCTTCACCCGGCACAGTCTGGTTTGCAGGAATGCCCACTCGGTCCTAGCGGAGCATCATCCGCTGGTGGGACCTGGTGGCAGGAGCAGCGCCTCCCCTTGCTCCTCCCACACCCCTCATTCCCCATTATGGCACTCAGTTCCCATAGAAAACAGCAAAAAAGGTAAACCCCTGCCAGCCCACCTCACCGGGCGCAACACTGAGGGTGATCCCCAGGGCACCCGTCAGGCCTCTGAGCAGCACTTCTGGTGGTTCATCTTGACCTTGTGCTTGATGCCGTCGTACAACTCAAAGTTGTAGTTCTCCAGTGTAGTGGAGCTCCGTGAGGACAGCCCGGCATATGAGCATGTGCAGTAGAGGAGCAGACCAGCACAGATGGCCCCAAGGAGGACGCCGAGGGAGCTCATCGCTATGATGGTCACCAGGATGGGATCCAGGGTGTAGAGCCAGCTTTTTTCTTTGTCCAGCTTCGGGGTTCCTGGAGAGTTAGTAGAGAACAGTGTGTCGTTCCTATCCGATCCAAAGTAATCTGCAGTGGAATGGGCACTTATTATCCAAGGATCACTTTCCCTCCCTGCCTTTATGCATTTCTTACTTGGAGTTGTGATGGCCTTACAAGAGTATAAGCTTTCCCATAGACATATCTCAGCAGTATTCTCTAACCCAGGTCTAGAAGTAATGCAAAGCACTGGACTACCAAGTTAGGTGCCCTAATTCACTTACATCACAGGCTATGTAAATAGCATGTGAGCATTTTACACCCACTGAAACTCTGGCCCTTCAAGTGCCATTGGGTTCAAAACAATGGAAACAATCTGTCACAGCTCCCAGACCTCATTTTCTCAATTTACAAGTCAAAATGCCATGCAAGCAGCAATTAATGCTTGAAAGATCAGTTCCACTTGTCCTAACACAAATACAATATAGTGACTTTGCAAGAAGGTCGCTTGCTGTTGAAAAAGGAAAACAAGAAAAGAAAGCTAATGTCTTTGTCCAGGCACTGAGCCACAACTTGAGTGTAAGGTCTCAAGTGTGTTCTAGCTCCTAACCCCCATTGAAGCAGAGGTTTGTGAGTAACTGTAGCGTCTGATATTAAAACACAAGCTCCCCCAGATAAATTGCCCATGTGGCATTTGGGTACCAACCTGAATCATCGTTGTCTTCAAAGTCTTGCTCAGAGATTGGAAATTCATCCTCCATTCTTGGGAAGTTCACTAGAACAACAAAATGGGAAGCACTGTTTGTTTAAAGAGGCCTTTCAGGGGCGTCATTACCCCTGGTCACTGGATTGTGAGACGAGCCAGAAGAAAGCAATAACTGAACTACTGCAAGGCTCTTCCTCATGGAAAGAGGAAGAGCTCTTCCTCTTCTTCCTTTGGCCAAAGTCAATGAAGACTCTTGCACACTTGAGAGAACAGGGTCTGCCCACTACATCACAATTTCATGACCACCAAATGACCAGCTTTTAAGAAGAAAAGAGAGTGAGTAAAAAGCAAAGAAACCAGATAAGTTGAATAGTACTAAAATATTGTCATTGGTGCTTGCATAATGGCCATAATTCATTATTAACATGCTCACGGGTATTATCCTTACAACTTTGAATAGGATCTTAGTGCCTATCATTACTTGCCACTAATGCTAGAGCCATTTAGCACACTCTACTTTTCATCTCTTCCCATACATCTTACTGGACACAGAGCTTCAATGACCCAGTTTCTCTTTGGGTTTCGGATAAATTCATAGTAATTTGAGAAAGGCATGTACCATCATTACATGTTTTAATGCAAAAGCTGGTTGAAATGGGAAGAGCAGCAAATGCATACCCATATCTAGACATTTATGTTAACATTTCTCTGATCCAAATTCCTTTTAGTGGTAACATTTCTTTTTATTTTTCAGCACAGATCAAGCACTAGTAAAAAATGCACATGCTGTGCTCTGAGCAGAAGTAAGTTATTTTCCTGTGTAGTCTTCCTAGCATTAGCTCTATGTGTAGTTACCATGTTTTCCATTTTTCCAAAACAAAATGCCCTTTCATTTTGATCTGCTTGGATTTTTTAAAGCTGACTGTAACCTGGGTGCTCAACTGACAAGGCACCTCAAAATGATGAGGAATGCAGAAAATCAGGGACTACTAGACAGTGGTAGAAGTCATACCTTTGAAATAGTTGTGGTTGAAAACCAAGGCTACTTCATGTCTTGCGCAAAAATGGCAAGAAGAGTTTTAAGAGATTACTTACAACCAACTGAAACCAAAGAATGTAACTTGTGCCTAAAAAGCCACATGCAAAGAAATTACTCAAAACCTTATAAAAGAATATTTGTGCATATTTGCGGAGATTTAGGACTGGAAAAGGCCTCCTGAATTGTCAAATCTATTTTTTTGCTATACTAGGCAATGGTATCAGGCAATCCCCACCAGTGACATTTCATGTCCAGAGCAGGGGGCTCTGCTGAATGCCATGCTGCCCCAGGACCACCTCACATCTGACTGCAGTGATCCTCTGTGCTGGTACTGATGATACCTTCCCAAATACCTATTCTTTGGGCAGAATTGTCCTTTGCCCTCCACCCTCAAAGGATTAAGGGATTTCTTTGAATTTTCAAGTGAACCTAACAACAGGGACACACAAAACCCAACACTAGGCCCTCCTAACAATGAGCTCTGCATCTAGCGAGCCAGGTAATTAAGCTGACTTGAGGCTGCCGGTAGCTTGTTGAAGAAACATAGGTGCACACCATCTTCTGTAAATCCTCACTTTAGCAGTGAGTTCACATGATTTCTCAACACTTCCAGAACTGACAGGCCCAGATGGCAACATCTTAGGTCTGGGAGAACTGCCTGAGGGCCTCTTGCAAACATTTAGAGCTGAACATGTGGAAAATAACTTGCAAAGCAGTTCACACACAGAGATGTCTGCTTTGCTACTCCTCTGTCAGAAGACAAGCAGTGAAATTTGCCATGCATGTCACCCACACAACCCTACAGAAATTGTAGGTTGCTCGAACACGAGCAAAGGTGGAAATTGGACCATGGTCCGCCCAAGGAGCCTGTGTGGGGAAAGGCCAGTGGAAATCTTTTGCCTTTCCATATTGTAGCTCCTCTAAATTTTGTGTGAGAACAAGCTAGCAATTTAGTGCTTTTTTCTTTCCCAGGGTAGCCTTGAGGGAAAAGCCAGAAAAACCAAAGTATCAGTTAATCAAGACTTTCAAAAGAACACCAGTTCTTCCAGCCTGAAAGGAAGGAGCACTGGGGAAACTTGAAAAGAGAAAACATTTATACAAAAAGCCCAGCCCAAAATCTATTTACTCTTCTAGCAATTTTCTCAATTCCCCATGCTAATATGACTCCAAGTCCTGCTTTAATGATATCTTCCTCCTCACCCGTTCTCCTTCCTCCTCAGGCCCATGGTAGGCCCTTATTCTTCTGTTCCCCACATGCCATTTCATTGCTATCAGATTGTATGTTGTCACACAGGGCTCTATGCTGGCTTTGCAAAAATAAAACTCATCGTTTCTTTTTCCATACCAGGGTTTCTCAAGTCATTAACAAAATCAGCTCTGGCTCTGTGGCTGTCTGTGGGAATTGAAGCTGGTGGTCTCAGTTCAGTTCCTAGTGGAGATGATTTCCCATCACAGAAACTAGCCTGCTATTTGTCACCAATTAGGCTCCTTTGTGAAAAATCTGAGCAATACTGTCACAATTGGAGCAGGCCACAGAAAGTGACCCCGTTGGAAAGTGGTCCCCAGGAAAGCCCTGCAAGCTGCTGGGCAGAACAGGAGAAACGTATCGTCCTGTGCTGTGGACAGCTGCTTCCTTAACGGGCAGCTTTCAGGTGCAATTTACTTTGCATTTTAAAAGGAAAAAAAATATACTACAGAAGGGTAGGCAAGAAAGTTTGGGGGAACTGTATGTAAACAGGAGGAGTGCTTTCTCCTGAGTGAAAGGCTTTTCTTAAGGTGTGTGTGCTGAATGATGGCTATGAGCACCTAGCCTGTCACGCCCAAAAGATGATGTTAGCGATGTTGTTGGAAATGGTCAGATGCCGAGAAAAGGCTGTTATCTGTTGGATCTGAAAGCACTGCCAGCTAAAAGGCTAATTTATGGGACCTGAAAAAAAGAAAGATGAGATTCTAATCAAAGACCAGGACCAACTGAAGTACCATGTTTGTATGAACTCACATGGAGGGAGAGCAGGACAGAATTAGTGTCTGCAGAGATTAGAGAGCTTTAATATACATCTGTTTTAAAATAGTAGCAGGGGCAGGAGGGATTGGGACAGGGAGGGGGTTACTGGAAGGCAGGGGGGTGACATGCTCGATATGCCTCGCCAGGGTGGACAGGGAGGCACAAGCGCAGATGACGTTCCCACCACAGACATAGACATTCCTTTTGCAGAAAAGGTCTCCAAACCTGCCCAAGGCAGCTTACCTCTGCAAAGCTGAGGCCTGGCATGTACTTCTCACCACTACACATGCTCAATGCCAGCCTGCCTGCACGGGCTTACCAGCAGTGCCCACTGCCTCAGGCAGAGACCTTTGCACCAAACCAAGAGCTATTGCTTTGGGGAGGACACCCAGTCCCAAGTGCTGGAGCCTAGACACGTTCCTCCAAGGCAAATGACCACCATTGAGAAAAAATTGCTGTTTCTTTCTAGACTGACTTTGGTTGAAGTCCGGGCACCAAGCATTGCCTGCTGCCGGGTCCCTCTGTGCCAGGGCAGAGCTCTATCACCAGGCATCTTTATCTCGCTACACACAGTCATTTGTAGATGGTAGCTGCAGAGCCTCTTGGGCTCCTTCTAAGTGAACAAAATAAGCCTGTCAGCAAGAGGTGCCTTTCCCAAATGATATATCAAACCTGCAGCAATTTCCAGCTTTTTTTGTTGCCTGCCCAGAGCCTCTTTGGCACAGGGAAGCCTGGCCTGGAAACTGCCTGGGCTGCGCTCCCACTCTCCCTGTGCTCCCACTCTCCATTTTCTGCAGGGTCTGCAGGCTCTGGGACTGAAGGGGCTGCACCAGGTGATGGTGCCTTCTAGGCTCTGCTACCTAGCATCTCTCACTCTCCAGTAACATCTGTGACAGTGCCTCCTCTTACAAAAAGGGGGTAGCCATCTGCCCTCTGGTCCTTTCCACAGCGGGGAAACAACCGTGTGCTGCTCACTTCCCCAAAACGAGCAAGTGCCCTCTTACATGCTCACCCCTCTCTCCTGGTGCCACAACAGCCATCTCATCTGGTGCTATCCGGCCTGGCAAGGGCTCTGCTGCCCACAAGGGCCTGAAATATTAAATCCAGCTAAACAGAGTCAGAAACTACTCCCCAGCCTTGGCTGAGAGAGGCAGAGCTCGAACTCCATTCTGATCCTTGCTTTTCTCCCTTTGCTCATTCCCAGCCCTTTTCTCTCTGCAGCAATAATGTGGCTCCAACACACATCATTTTGTTTTGACATAGCAGAGCAGCCGCTGTGGCCTCGCCTTGACATCACTCTGTTTGGCGGCGGCAGCACAGTGCTACTCCTCGGGCTGGGAGCCCTGGGGGCTGGGGGGGGCAACACCTCCCACCCTCTGTGAATGGGAAAGGGCTTCTCAAAGCAGCAGCACAGGAACCAGGCAGAAACACTCCCTCTGAATCCCCCATCGCTCTATTTCCAGCTGAAAAATGTTCCTCACTTCTCTCTTCCCCACTCCTCCAGAAACACAGAATGATTTTCAGTTTACAAAAGGGCTAAATCCCTGCCAATTTTCAAATTAAAAGAGTGCTTTGGCTACAGCTGAGTATTAAAGAAAGCAAACAAGCAGCCTCTCCCTTGGCCAGGCTGCCCTCTGCAGCGCAGGAACCCCCAAACCTTATCCTCAGATTGCCTCAGGGCTGCCCTGGCGGGTCGTGCACACCACACACCACCTTCAAACTGGGTGGCACCAAGGAGCCTCTTGCATTCCTTGGGCTTCCCGTATGCAGAGAAGATGCCGAAGCGCGGCTGTGCAGGTGAAGACCCCCACCAAAAGCACTCAGAGACATGAAACCAGGCTGGACACCTGGTGCGGAGGTGAATGTGAGCAGGCAGCTATTTCCAGCCCCATGGCTGCCCTCCAACACATGGCACCCTGCCCTCACCGCACACATGGCAGATGGCCAAGGTGGCTGCCCAAATGAGGGAACCTGCCAAACCCTCCCCACAGGAGCCACATCCCCCGTTGCAGCCTGCCCCTTTCCCTGGCACCTCCCTGGCGCGTCCTGCTTTTGCACCTTTCATCGGCAGCAGCACAAGGCCAGGGAATCAGTGGTGGCAGCATGCATGCCTATGGCATTACAGTGGCATTATACAGTGTGGTTTTCCTTTCCCTCTCTCTAAGTGCTGGACTACCCGGATAAGGCGCTGCTGTTTGGGTTCAGCGCTCCATGCCAGAGCTCACCAGCCCCACACCAAGCAACGCTTCAGCGCAAGGGCAGCACTGCCAGCCCACTGCTGCCACACAAGGGCTTGGAGCTGGGGGAGAAGCCGGCAGCTCTGCCGCATCCTGATATGTTTATCACCCTCCCTGTTGTTGCTGTTTGTTTTTACAGTGGCAATGGCTAACGACACTATTCCTCAAACTGGCAGTCACGCCTGCAATCACTGCTAAGAGCTGCCAAAGCCACTGATGGAGGAGCTGTGGCGGAAAGCCAAGAGGCTGTCCAAGCTCCTCTTCAGGCCCTTGCCTGGTGTCTGCATGCCAAGCTCTGCTGCCCTGACATGGGGTAAACTCATGACACGTTCCTCCAAGGCAAATGACCAACATTGAGAAAAAATGCCTCGATAGAGTCAGCAGGTTTTCACAGGGCTTCTAGAGGGGCAAAAGTCCCAACACAGACCCCTGCACAATCTGGTTTCTATATCATTCGCTTTCATTCCCAGCAGAGGCATTGCAACCCGACCCTGCCCAGGAGAAAGCTTAACTTGCCCTTACAACCCCGGGGGAAAGCAGCCCCAGGTTCCCTGAGCCAAGTGTCATCTTGCAGGCACTTGCCCTGGCAGGAGGCTGATCCAACTGCGCATCAAGTCTCTGGGCTGGGCGAATGAGCACTGTGCTTTGCAGCCTGGTCCTGAGCGATCATCCATGTCAGGCACGCTGACATTGCCTGGGCAAGGCACAGCACAGACCTTCCTGCGGCACCCTTTGCTTCGCCAGGCCATTGCTCCCTCTTTCACACCCCCATTTACCACAGGCTTTGCCCCGGCATGTACAGAGGGGGCCTGTGGACCCTCCCCCGCCAGCCACACAGTCACCTTCCCTACAACACAGCAGCAACTGCAGAGATAAAAAGACAGCACCGTCACCCACATACAACTGGGATAGCCATGTCCAGACCCTCCCTGTGGCACACAGGAGACATCAGGCTTCCACCCCTAATGCCACCCCCTTAGATATTAAACCCCTACTGTTACCCTAAAAAGTTTATCCTTTTTTTTTAAATAGACCCTTAAATGCCTGAAGTTATCTGCGGAGGAGGTTGCATCAAAATCACACTAAACTTTATTCATTTTCTTAAAGAAAGTGTGCTAATTTTAGCTGCTTTCTTCCCTATGATGCACTGCAGCCTGAGCAGAACCCAACTTCCCGGTCAATCTGGCTGCGGTGCACATAAGGAATAATTAAATCCTGAATGATTCCTCTCTTTTTGTCTGTTTGCTTAACAGAATTTTTTTCTTCCTTGTCGGGAAGCCATCAGCTAGCCTCTCCTTTCCTGTTTTTTGCATGTGCATATTTGTTTTGAATTTTGCTTGGACAGTCACTGAAGTGTACAAAATGCAAATTACAAGTGTACAGGCTTTGCTGTACAATTACAGAAAAACAAACAAACAAACAAACAAGCCCCCCCTCACCCCTCCCCCCAGAAAAGCAGCATGGGTCCTCAGCTTTGCTTGTGTTTGAACAGCCAAAGGAGGGATCACATTTGAATTATTTTTTTTGTTGATGGCTTGAATTCCTAGTAAAGCCAGGAAGTTTCGTTGCAAAGCTCAGCTGCATGCCAGGGTAAAGAGTACGATAGAAGAAAAATAAATGCAGGAGGGAAAGAAAAACCTCTCAGACTGTCAGCAAAATATATTTCATATGAAATGTGATGCTGCTGACTCCTCTGAAGGGACAAAAGGTGCACCTGAGGAAGATGGGAAGAACAAATGCAGCAGCAGAGGTCCCTGTAACAAGGTGGGAGGACTTGTGTGGAGGGAAGGCAGGGGCCGCACACCTTTCCAAACCCTCAGTAGCATGGCACCTGGATGGCTCTCATCTGCTCATGCAGAGGCCTGGCAAGGATTTTACAGAAGAGGAACACGTTGCCATTTTCATTATTAATTTTGGTAATGGCTTACCCAGTTTTCGTTGCACTTGGGGACGGAGGACAGGGCTTACTTGAGCTGGCAGCCAAGCCAGCCCCTGGGGCCCCGGGAAGTCGGATGTCCTGTCTCCAGGGGCCCCAGCCAGAGAAATTCTGCATAATCACATTGAACAATTTAGCACTTAAGCAATGTTAGTGAAATCCCCAAACAATCCCGAGTGTCAGTCCAGCCGCCCAAAACTCCCACTAAGGACTGGTACAAATGTAATGGATCTAAAAGCCACTATTAATGGCCTGATCCTGAGTGCAGCAAGGCAGGGAGTGCACACCAGCTGTGCTGCCAGTAGCTGGGGGTTAGCTGCAGGTCCGCATGCAGCAGGGACAGGAGCTCCATTTTCCTAAAGGATATAGCCCTGATGCTCCAAAAGGAAACATGGAACTCTGAACCACCACTTTGCTTCATCCAACAGCATTCGTGTTAGCAAAGAAAGAAGAAGGAAGAAAAACCCCAGATATTTGTATAAAAATATCATCATTTTATTACATTCCACACAATACATCTTCAAAGAGTTTCAAATTTCCACAAGATACTTTTCACACACAGGCAACTGGGCAACGCTGGGGATGTCAGGGCTCGAGGAGCAGGGGGAAACTGGGAATAAAAATCTTGAAGTGACCTTCTGTTTTGTCTTTGGTGATTTTGGTTTGAATGACAGGGTGCCACATTCTCCTCTCTGACACACCAATGTGCACTTGCTAAAGTCTATGGGGGTGAACCTGGTCGAAGTGACGGGATCATCTGACCTACGGAGATTGAACTGACTTTGGCAACATGATGGTATCATCTGCTGACATGGCTTGGGCTGACCTGAAAAATGCAGCAAACGCATGCTAACATTTCACATCTGCTTTAATTTGCAGCTGGCTGAGGAGGGGGGTGGGATTTCACATCACAAACAATACGCACTGCAACACCGGTGCTGTGTAATGAGGAGGCTCACAGAGAAAGTACCCCAGCCCGGGAAGGCCCTCTCTGGGGACTTTGGGGCAGCACCACCTGCAAGGTGACAGGAACTCCCCCGGGTCCCTTCTGGCTCTGCTGGGATAGGCATGCTCTTGCCACCCTCAGAGAGGGGTGTTGCAAAGCTTGTGGGAGTCAGGGCCCAGGGGCATGCTGCCCCAAGCATCCACCACCCCTAACAAGCTCATGATGCCAAATCACTGTGGGTTTTTCTGTGCTCCCTGCATGTTTTAGACACTTGCTGCTGCAGCTGAGGGGGTCCCACTGAAATCTGCCGAATAAAGAGCACGAGGGGCTGAAATAGGCTGCGTGAATAGAGGCAGGGTGGGAGGGGAGCATGACATCCCCATCGACAGAGATCCCTGGGGAGAGGATTCCACTGCAATAGGGGTCAATACCACGTATGCACAGCACTGTTTATGTTTCTACTCTTTCCCCAGACCAAAAGGAAGCTCGAGACTGCAGGGAAGTTAACAAGAGCTGCTCGCCTCGATTCAATTTATGCAATATTCATGGGCAAAGGAGGGGTGGGGAACACTAGCAAGTTTAGGAGGGGGCAGGGAATCTGATCACTCATCACAAATGAACACAAACAAGATGGAGAACCTTGCTCACTGGAGGTACTTTTTTTGCCTGCAAACAGATTAGAGTTAATGATTCAAACCACTTTTGCATGTCATCATTCAGTAATTTATATAAGGCATTTCCACTACAATATGCTGGGCCATTCAACAGTCGGAGGCATGTTGGAGGCTCCATCTTGCCTCCCCATTTAAAGCAGCAGCAATAACTGGGCCCCCCAGGCATGACTGCTAGGCTTTGCTTGCTCGATGTTACTGATGCTTTAAGAAGCAGAACATTAGCAAACGCAAAACTAATTGACATTCTAGAAAGTCAACTGGCAATTTTTATGATTCAGCAGCTATGAATTTGGCAGAGGCAAAAAAACAAACCCAAAACCCAGAAAGGGGAATTATACTTGTCCCTTGAATACTTCTAGCAGAAAGACAAAGAGGAGCCCTCTTCCCCTTCCCCATGTAAAAGCAAAACTATCAGCACCCAGAGTGAGGATACTTACAAAATAAATAAACCTTCAATTCTCAAGAAACTACAGTATTTAGCAACCACCCTAGACCTGCTTAAGTCTATGTGTTACCCTAAGGCTGGCTTTAACAGATACAAACAAAACATTCATTATGAACTTCTCTGATATAAGGCAACTTTAAATAGATTCACTTGCAGGTGGGGGAAGAGGAGGGTTCCCCCCTCCCCTTCCAAACAATGGCTGTGTTATCATGTTGGCTGCAGAAAGAATAAGATGGAGAGATCTTACTTTTTGGATGTCTATGAACCTCTATGGATTCTTCTAGCCATCTGAGGTGGACATTCCTACTGTCCAGCCTGGCCTCTTCTTCTCATTTTGCACCCGAGACATTAACGCTATTAAACAAGAAACCCAGCCAAAGCTAGATAAGGCAACAAAAAAGCATTGCTCTCTTCCCCAAGTAAACAAATCAGGGTATTTACCATAAACATGTCCCAGACCTTCCAGAGGGGAGGCGGGAAGGGGGGAAAATAAAAATAAAATAAAAAAAAAAGAAAACATTCCCTGTGCAAGTAGAAGCAACAACAAGCAAATTAAAAAGGGCTGTTTCTAAATATACATTCAGTCAGTCAGATGCACGCGCTCCCATGCACACTCGCATACACAGATTTAGCACACACGCACACGTGCCGCACGTGCAGGCTTCCAGGCTCACCATCAAGTTTCCTTGCAGGTTGCCTACCAGGAGGAGAAAAAAAACCAAACCAAACAAGCCTACCAACAAAAGAATACTCCCCAAACAAACACAACAAAACAAAAAAACCCCACCCAACACCCCAAGAGTCCTCGAAAAGTAATTGAAAGGGAGCGTTCACTTCTGAAGTGAAGGGGCGGTGTGTCTCTTCTGGTGATCCAAGATGCAGCATTAGTTTAGAGTTTGTAAAAGATTCGGGGAGGGCTGGGGGATGGAGAAGGGACGGAGATGTCTAAGAGTTCACACGTATGCTAGGTAAGGAAAAAAGTGCAAAACTGAGGCAACGGATTTGAAGTCTTAGTTTCTGTCTGTCTGTCTGTTTTGTGTTTTGTTTGCTCTCTCGTTCCTGTTCGGCTCTCAGCAGCGTGAGCTGGGGTCTTGCTCTAGTTTTATGGTTAGGGTGGGCTCCACGGCCACGGGGGCCCCGTTGGCATAGTGGGAAGTTTTGTAGGTGATGGAGTGATCGCTCTTCTTGGCCGCATAGCGGAACCGGTGGTAGTGGAGCACAAGGGCCAGCGCGACGGAGACCAGCACCACAACAGCACCTCCGGCGGCAATAACGTAATACCAGTAGGCTGGAATGGGCTGCACTGACACCGTGTCCACTGTGGGCTCGGTCCCTGGCAGGAGGGTTGCCCCTGGGGAGGAGACACAGAACAGGGTTGCTAGGTGGGAGGCATGCAGATGCACAAAAAGAAACACACATGCTTTCAAGAGTACAGCACGGAGTTACACGAGGTCCCAGGGCCACCTCTGGATGCAGGGTGTGCTCCTTGTGGGGGAGCACAGCCTGGTGTTTGCTGAGCCCGCATATTCAAGCACCTTTTTCTTCCCTTTTAATTAATCAGGCTGCCTGGATTGTAACACAAATTTCATATGCACGCTGTTATTACTGTTATTTCTGGCATGAACAAATGTTTTTTTCCCCTCTTTTTTTGGCCTTCTCCAGATCAGCCGCCTGATTTTGTCTCCACATGGCAGATGTTGTCAAGCAGTGACAAAACACATCACGTTCCTAATTGGAGGAAGAGCGTAATCTCAGATGGCCGAGGAAGTTACCACAGGAGACTGGGAAAGAAATTATAGGGAGAAACATTTGTCGCACTTATGGAAAAGACAGAGAAGATGATCTCTGTCTGAAAGTGCCCTGCACACAGATTTGGTCTCACTAGGTGCCCTATTCACAGACTTACAGCTTTCCTTATTATTTTTTAAAGTGAGAAAGGATGGTCATGGTTATTTATATGGCGCAGGCTGCGAAATTCAACCCAATGCTCACATAAGACACTCATGCTCTCTGCAGCTTAAGCAAGCCAGGACTATGAATTCATGCCGATAAAGCAAACACACCTAGGGAGGGCTGGAAAAACACCTGCCTCCCTTGAATTAAAGGGCAGGGAGTGCCTAGGCTCAGCCCAGTGGTGATTAACCCTTCCTACTCTTGCAGATGTAGTGTGTTGGGAGGCAGGGCACAGCTGCAAGGTGCTGCTCCTGCTTCCCAGGTCATCCCAGGACAGCTCGGTGCACATCTGGTGATCAGACACGCATAGGACCTTACTGCCAGTCTGCAGACGCACGCACGCACGCCTCTGGCAGGCACCACGGAGAGGAGCGCCTATGTCTGTGCTCATGGCCAGGGCCTGAGAGCTGCTCTGCACTATTCCTCCTGCACAGGTTGCTCCCACCTCCCAGCTCTGCTCGTTGGGGCAAGCTGTAAATAACTCAGGAGAGATGCATTTTTGCACTGCATTTATTTACTGGCTACTTCAAGGGGGAAAAAGTCCCCAGGGAAACTCTCCAAAGGGTTCGCTCTGCTGCTGGACACATTGGCCCCCCGACTCCGCTCACCCTTTCCTCTTGCCCCTGGCCTGCTGGCAGGGATCAGCCCCCTGGCTGGCTGCTGGCAAGCAGAATTCTGGGGGCTCATGAAGTTTGGTGTCAGCATATTGTTGAGCTCTGCATTAACGAAACTCCAGCTTGGTTTCCTGAGCAGGCTTGGAGGATGCCAAGGAGAAAAAACGAGACAGTGCAGGATGCACCCAGCTTCGCTAACAGCAAAGGCATCTTGCAGCATGGCCTCTGCCCTCCCTTCCAAACACTGTTCTGCCAGCAGAACCATCAGCTGGCAAATTTGGGATGGCAATGGCTTTTCTGCTGCTGGTGGCACAGAGATGTGGCAAAATGATGGCTCCTCCGCCAGTCACAAGGCTTTCCTCCCCTCCCTGTCACCAAAACTTGCGCACAGAGAGTAAAAATAAGAATGAACAATGCACCCAGATGCACAGCTACCAAAAAAGAACCCAAACAAACCCTAAAAAACCCCTCATACCAAGAGAAAAAAACCCACACAGGCAAGACAAATCCTGCTTTTACAGAGCAGGAGGCTGGGAATCACCCACATATTTGTCATTGTAGGCAAGAAATTCAGATGTCTTAGGAGAAGCCTGCCCATGCCCCGTCTCACTCCAGCCGCCCCTTGCAGCCATGAATAGGGTTGGCCCTGTTCCTCCTGCCCCCGATAGCACCTGAGGAAGGGGGGTCCAGGCTGGGCTGTGTGTTGGGGGTGGCGAAGGCAGGGAGCAGGCAGCCCTCCGAGCTCCTTCTCTATGTCCAGCAGCCATCCTGGAGCAGGGGAACAAAAGCGGTGCATCCCTGTGCCTCCCTGAGCAGCTGCTGCCTATCACCCGGCTGCATGGGGGGGTGGCAGTGTGGGACACCCCATGGGAGCTGCCACCAGCCTCCCATTGGGGTGAGCATGTTCAACACCACCCTGGGCTTCACTGGTAACCCACCGCTGTCCTCCACTGCAGATTCAGCTGGCCGAGCTGCCTCAGACCTGTATGCATCCCACCACCATCCCCAATGGATCAGCAACACCTTGCCTGTGCCTGACAGCAGCAGAGCATGGGGCTGACCTCTGGGAAGATCACAGGGCTGCTCGCTATGCAGAGGCCACTCGTGTTTACACTCAGTGACAGTCTTTGCTAACATAGTGCCTTGCTCCAGCAAGAGATTTACAGGCAAACAGCTTCTCACACCACCAATATGCACCAGACCCTGCCAGTGGAAGCTGGGGTGGGGAGCGGCGGGCAGGTGTCAGGGGTGCCAACGGCTTGCAAGCCTGTAGGGGAGCAGTGCTCCCCTCTGAAAAACAGTGGGGAGGAAGGTTTCCATGGGTTCCTAATGGCTGTACATTGCCCAGTGCAGGGCTGGAAGTACAAAGGGTGGGTCTGGCCATAGAGGACCACGTGCCATGGTGCCCAGCCTGCACCCCTTCCTGCTTCCCCATGTACCTCTGTCCTCTGCCTGCCTGGGGATGGAGGGAGGCAGAGTGATGCACCCCAGATGATCCCACTTGTGGGAAGGAACCCTAGGGGATCTCAAGGTGGCTGCGGGTTCAGGACAACCTATGCTTGGCTCTGACCCACTCCAGATGTCCCTGTGCAGCATCCAGGGCTGCAAGCATGAGGGGTGGTGTAGAGCTCCTCCTCGGCCCCTGCTTCCGTACCTCATGGCCCTGCTGAGGAGATAGCAGAAGTCTGGAGAGTTCATCTTGTAACTGAAGTCATTAAGGAATCACACTCAGTTGTCTCTAAGCCCTAACAAAGCCAGTTCCCAACATTAATGATTGTTCTTCCTTACGCCGTCAACCACTAAATATAGCTGCCCATCTACTCAGCACACAGCACTGATGTTATCTGCTCTGTTTTTACTGGCTCTGCTGCTTTCTGGAAGTTTTCTCTTATATCAGTGGAAAAGTTCTCTGCTCAGGGAGATGGAAAAAAAAAATCCATCTTCTTAACTTAATAATTTTTCCACTACCCTTTGCCTTCTGCCACACATACACACACACACACACACACACTCTTACCCTGCCTCATTTATTCACTAGGGCTCTTGTCTTAATAAAGAAATGCCTCCTGCTGTTGCTGTCAAGTTTGTGGGTGCTGTGTTTATTCACAGTGTGGGACATCGGTCAGTGGAAACCTGGTTTAATCCCTACAGGGTAGATGATTTAATGTTGGTGTGTTGCTGTGCTCACACTTCCAACCTTGCCAGTTACAGCCCCCTCCTCTTCTCAAGAGGGAGGATCCTACAGGGACCGGTTTTAGAGCTGTATAGCAGAAATCAAAACCCAAAAGAAGCAAGAGCAAAAGTCATCTGGGGAATAAAAGGAGACAATCGTTTCCAGAGAGCCCCCTAGAGGGCTGCCTGCCTTGCTCTGCCACTGCCATGACACAGCTTGTACTCCCCTCCAAAATCACTGACATTAACCGCTGTGGACAGCAACACAGCTGGACTTTTCATAGATGGCACAGATGAAAGCGAGAATTACACTCATTTAATCTGAATGCCACAAAACCGGTGTCAGCCTTAACCCCTTAATTGCTATCTGTCATTTCTCCAGGAAGATATCCCTGTCTTGATTTCAGGATACCTGTTGTGGGAGAATCCACTAGTCCCAAAGGCAAATTCTCCCCATGGTTTGCCTCCTTGCTCTTCGGATTATGTCTCTTATTTTTAGCCTGGTATTTATCTAACTCCTTGCTTCCAGCCACTTGTTATACCCTTTCTTTATGGGTGAGATGCATCAACTCTCAAATGCAGCACAGTTTAAGCACACTTGACTGGTCTTGTAAGATCCCGACCCACTAGCTGAAAGATATTCCACCCACACAATTCTCTTCTTATTATTTGCCTTGTGATCCTGGAGCCTGTAAGGTGCATATTTTCAGCTTTGCTCCCAAGCCAGGAGAGGAAGGATTTGCTATTATTTTTAATGGCATCTGACTTTTTCAGCTCATCATGTAATTACAGGAATGGGGGCTACAGAACATCTCAATACTTCCTGCACAGTCTTTCCTCTTGAGCTTCCTTTTTTTGTCCAGCCACAGACTTCTTCCCCTCCTTTTGCCTGATCATTCTGTTAGGCACCTCTGTCTTCCCCTCCTTTTAATAGCTATCTTCCATCTTCACTTCTTCACGTTTTCCCTTTGCACTTGGCTTCTTCTCGGGTCACTCCACCCCTCTGCCCCATCTATTCCTGCCTGTCAGCCGGGGAAACCTTTTCAACCTTTTGCTGCAATTGCTCCCCTGTTGTGAGCAGACATCCTCCAGGGAGCTAGCAATGGGCAGGACCCCACTGGCACAGCAAGCTCCTGTGTGGAGGTGAGGTGTGCCTGCAACAGCATCTGCCTGTGGTGCTCAGGGACCTTACTGTGCTGAGCACAGGAAAGGCTGTCCCTACCCAGCCAGCCTGACCTGGGGAATGCATCAAGGAAACGGAGGTATACAGGCAGCAGGGCATGGGTGAAGGGCAAAAGAAACAACATGACTTTGGGATAGACTCAATGTGAGAACCCAGAATGAGGTTCAAACTGAAAATGACACACGTTGCAAGCCCCAAAAGACAAGGACGCTGTTTGCAAAATAGGTACCAGACCAGGCCCAGGAGAACAGAGATGATGTAAGTGAGGAAGGGTCATGAGTCTTTAACTGTTAGCTGAGAATATTGCAGCAGCTTTTCCATAACACCACAAGCCTGAGTAGCAGATAAATAAGCAGCCTCCAAACAAGCAAGCACAAATTCCTAGTTGTTATACTCACTACAGGTATGACTAAAATATGGTGTTACGCCCTGCGCATTTCCCTCCCATTGATAAAGCTCCATAGCCTGCCTCACACCCCAGGGACAGAGTCACGCATGTGACTTAAGTCTCTGTGTCTACTTTTACTTTACTGTCACAGCTCCCACCACACATACCTACCAGAGACAGCTTTGCCCCACACAGAAATGTAGATGCTTCTAGGGTAGAGCCCAGTCATATCTTACAGCACACCACCAGAGTAGGGGATGGAAAAAGTACAGCCATCATGTCCAAGTGAAAGCAAAGGGCGCATTGACTGAATTGGCAAAACAACTTTCAAATTTAAGGGGAGCCCCAAGTTTGCTCTTCATCACAACACAACCCCCAGACGCATACCTGAAGAGGCAGGCAGGAAAAGAAAATCCAAAATCAAAACGGGGAAAAAACCTCTCAAACAGACTAAATTGATCTTTTCCGCAAAAGCAGATAGCTTTTCTCACCCCAAAGCAAGATAAACATCATCCTCACTGACTGCTCAAAGAGCAAGGCTGAGTTCCTCACCTTTTGTCTTACTCTGTAGGTTTGATCAGAGAAATGCTAGTTTCTATCCTTCAGGCTAGTATTAAGCTATTAAATGCACCATTTCACCTTGTTTTCCTTGTATTGAGTGTCACCTTCAGAGCTCCTCATGGCAGTTTGCTCTCCTACTTCTATCTCCCAACTCCCTTCCCCTTCCAAGCAGACCAGTCCCACCCCACTTTGCAGCAGCTCGAACACCGCCACTGCCAGAGCATCTATAAGCTAGAAAACAACCTTCACCTACACTGATGGAAGCCATTGCGACCTCATTTCACCTTTAATTGGCTACTGGTTTTTAGTTTAAGTCAGTTGATAGCTACCCTTCACTGCTCAGCATTCCCATTTTGGGCTCCACTGCTCTTCAGGAGGCCGGGTGCCTCGTGATGGACGGTTTCCTAATGCTATTCAGCCCCAAGACAGTGGGACTTGTCTGTTTGCCTGCTCCCTGTCACCTAGCAGGAGTTAGAGGGTGCTACCTCCTGCTGCTGCAGCGGGGGAGGTTTAGCACACACTTGCCATTTCACTTCTCAGAACATTTGCTGTTTGTACAAGCATGCACATCGCCTTCCTTCAATGTAAAAGCCCATGCCAGCAGAAAGAAACCACTGAGAGAAGTGCAGTTTTACCTGGAAAGTAGTTCTCACCTGGGAAAGCTGTGATGGGTTCTGCAAAGGAAAAAAAAAAACAACCCTAGTATCAGAGAGAGGAATATTACACACAAGGCCACAGTTCATGTCTTTGTTGATTTGCAGTGGCTAGGCAGAGCAGGAGTGTGGCTGTGCCCCACAGAAGCCACTTGCTGGAAACAGTGCAGGGTGCTAGCCAGCCTCACCAGGATGGGGAGAAGTCCCGTCTCAGCTGAGGACTGACCAGATGCAACAAGCTGCAACTCAGACAGAGACTTCAGAGAAAAATATATCCGGAATTGAGGGACATTTGGATTCAGCTGGCTGGCCTGAGTCATCCAAAGACAAAGCCCCACCTGGCTAAGTGATGAAACCCTGAACCCCCCATAAAATTTCCAAAAGCAGTTTGGTTTCTGGCTCAACTCTGGCATCATTATTCACCAGGGAACTGTGTTACTTCTGGGCATCAGTGCCATACTCCTCTCCATCTACAGTGCCAAGAAACAAAGGCAAGCAATTTTTTTCTTCTTTCAAGACACTTTGAAGTAATCTATTACAAATTACTGGATCTGAAAAGCAATAATCAGTACTTATTACTGATTACTTTCTTGCAGAAGCAATAGACTTCTGATTATTTTTAGATTACTTCTGCATTATGCCTCTGAGTCACAGAAGCAGACTCTGGCTCTAGTGAGTGCTATGAAATCATCAGTCAAGTTCAGAATGTGAATGACACATCTGTCAAAGGAAAAAATTATTGTTACTTATTAGCGTTCTTTCACGCTAAAAAGGAATCAGATTACTTCCCAGGATTACATTTGAAAAAACAGTAGCCTGTGCTGGAGTCAGCTGTTCTCATGGCCCTGACAGAAAGAAAGCGGCACTGTATCTCTACCGTTTCATTATTATTTTGGTGACATCGGAAATGACCTATGAGTTATGTTAAAGTTTGCAGTGGGAGCCCTTTTGTTAGAAATGATCTGAAACAAACTATCCTTATCAGTTTTAAGATTCCCATTCAATTTCCTAGAATGGGACAAATAATTTTGTGTAGCAGTTTGGTGTTATTTTTAGGGCTGGCAGTACTCAAAACTTTATAATTTATTAATGCTTTTGTTTTGAAATATTAAGCTTTAGGTTCATGAGGCCCAAGTTACAGTAACACTGGAGCTAGGTGAATTGCTGAGCTCAAAAGAAGTTAGATAGGAAATGCTATTAGTGTTAATCATCAGCCTTGCTTCTCTTTAATGCCATAGAAGGCAAGGGATTAAAACACCACTGTCAAGCCTTAAATACAGGGAATTTGATATATGGAGTATTAGCTCCTTTGGCAGAGGAAGACCAGCAGAGTTCAAAGCATCAAAGAACCTGGGACCGACAGCGCTCAAGAGCATCTCTGGGGCAGTCCCAGTACTCTGTTCTATTATTAATGCTGCTTCCTGCACCATCTTCGCCATCACTTGCCTGCACAGGGCGGCAAACGACATGACCAGCTCTTCCCAGGCACAACTTGTCCTGTGCCTCCTCCCCTGAGACCTCAGAAGAGACCTTCTGCCTGCTTGGATTAGGAGGCACTGGGATCCTCCCACTCCCTTGGCACGGGAGAGGAAAGCAGCTTCACTGAACGGGCTCTTTCAAAGCCCAAAGGGGAGAGAGGCTCTGCTCCACCTAACTCTTTCCACTGACTTCAGGATGGGTCAGACACTGTGCGGGTCTTTAACAGTGAAACATGCCTCCCCCAGGTCACGCAGAAGAGCAGGGTCTCGCTACTGTGCGCAGCTCTCAGCACAGATCCCACTAATTGAACACTGCTGGTCCCATCCTCAGCTGGGATGGCTCTAAATCCACATCCAAGCGAGATGGTGACCAGAGCCATGAGAGTCCATGCATGGATATGCCAGCTAGAGGAACAGGGCAGGGCAACAACAGCTCCACCAGCAAACTGATAAGACACACTTTTTTCTCTCTCCTGTTTTTTAAAGTTCTTTCTGTCTTTCAAATTGTATGAATCCACCTGGCTTTTGGCCTGGTTTGGGGAATGGTGAATTGTAGGACAAAAATTTCTTTTGTTATTCTGTTAACGTTGCTGTAAAACCCCTCTGCTATTTTATTTCTTATTAAATAATACTTCTTTTGAACTCATTGGCCCCTCTACACATGTAATACTGACTGACAGCTGGTTTCTTTTGTTCAGCACTTTCCTTTTAAATTTGGTGTATGTCCTTATCACATAGAATACTCCTCGGTAACCCTCAGCTGCCCTTTCAGCTTTGCGCAGCAGAGACATGCTCTTCCTGCCTCTCACACCAACATAGTCAGAGCCCCCATCCTTCAGAGACTGAGCCCCCCTCATTTCTTTTGTGGGCAAGGAAAGTCCCAACTGAGATCCAGAAACTCCTGGTAACTCAAGCAGGGGAGAAGAAGTGGCCCACGGGCAGCCTGCAAGCGAAGGCTCTCCAGCCCCGGTTGTCCCCACCACTATCCCTGACCCTGCGGCCAGACACAACAGCACGTACCCATGCAGTTCTCCAGTGGGATGTCGGTGCCTAGCCGGATGTCATCGACGGCGAGCTCTCCTGAGTGGCCGTTGCGTATAAATCCCTCAAACACGATCTGTGAGAAATTGGGACAGAAATGTCAATACTAAGCTGGGAGGAAGAAAGTGGCTGCCGCTCCCAAGGGAAAGGGCAGGAGATCAGCTCGTGGCATTCCCTGCACACCTGCGGATGACCTGTGGCTAGTCCTTCCTTGCCCTGCCTCTGCCACCCATTCCCCAGGGAAGGCTGCTCTGCAGGGATGGGTTCAGCAGAAAGATTGTTACCTGGCCTGGCAGCACTCGGCTTGCAATTTGTTCTTGCAAATGTCTCTCATATGGAATAAAGACACAGTGAATCCATGTTCAGCATTGCAGGCCACCCTCCGGCCCTTGCATAAATGATGCAAGTGGCATAACACTGACTTACAGCAGCAGCAGATTTGGCCTGGGGTATTAACTGGGCTATGATCAGAAGAAGGAAGGAAGAACACAAGATGCACAGCTACATTAACTGTAAAGTGTTGTTCCCATCAACGTTACACAAGAAGTATTGAAATGTTAGAGAAGAAGGGTCAATTTATTCCTACTTAATCACAGGCAAAATATATTTACAAAAATAAATAGAGTCGTTAGCTCTAAGAACTGCTGAGTGGAGAGACTGGCATTATTTACATAATGATGCTGTTATTTAGCTAATGCTGGTATATTCAAGTTTAACGCACAAAGTAGTCAGGCAGTGCCCATCATTCTTATCTGTAGGCATATTGCATTTACTGGTATTTTATTAAAAAGCTAAACACACATATGCAAACTAGTCACGCAGCTCCAGTGCAAAGCTTTTACTTTCTATCTCCCTGATTACTCTCAAGGGCCCAAATAATTTCCTAGGGCTGTGTATTCCACAAACTTTCTCTCCCCATTGTAGATGCCTTATTTCTCTGGGGTGGTGGGGCAGCCTGATCCTGTGCCTGCCTGAAAGGAGACCTCCCTGAAGGGCCAAGTGTATGTCTGCAGACAGGACACAGTGTCGGAGCTGCTGGTCCCAAGCATGAGCGATCAACCCGACGCAGGAGGCAGCAGTTTGGAGGGGTCAGTGGGCTGAGAGCAGCAGATCTCTGGGTCAGGGTGAGGGCTGGGAGCTAGCCATAGCGAGGATCTCTGCCGGGGTGGTCATCAAAGTGCTGCCCCAGATCTGCAAGTGAGTGTTTCCTTCTGCTTCAGAGGGTGCTGGATGCCGTGCTGATGCTCATTAACAAGTGACAATAGCAGCCCTGGCTCCCTAGCAAACGGCGTGCTGCCCGGGAGGGCTAACTACGCCAAAGGCACTCCTGGAAGCAGCAGCCTCTTTGTGGGGTGCTGGCATGGCCATGTCAGAGAGGCTCAGGTGGCTGTGGTGAGCAGCGCCGCTCCCTCCAGCTCATCCCTCCTCTTCCACTGATCTCCTGACAGAGGGACTGGGCCTTGATCCCACAGCACTGCATCCAGCCCTCTGATCCAGTCTGAGGTACCCGAGAAGCAGATTCACAAACAAACCCACATTCCCTCTTCCTTATTCCACATCAGCACTTGCAGCTGAGCCTGGAGAAGGGCTGTTTGCTGCTTACCCTTAAAAGCCGGCTGTGCCCCCTCCCAGCTTCCCACTTCTGGCTGCAGGGTTTGGGTTTGCTTCCTAGAGCTGCAGACTATCTGATGGTGATCAGGTGTTGGGGGGAAACGCACAAAACAAAAGGAAAAAAAAAAGAAGGGAAAATATTTTCGAGGTGGGAGATTGAGGAATATAAAAGGCAACAGGCTGAACAAAGGCCCAAGTCTATGCAGGAGACAGGCACTCTCTGAATAACAAACAGTGTCGCTTAGTTACTATAGTAACTCAAGAAACACAATGAAAACAGCCACATTCCCTAATGATGAATGGGCCCTGGCTCTGAAACACTGAAATAAAGATGCTGGAGATGCCTGTCTGGCCCAGCACACCTTCTCTGAGCATCTTACCCGGTACTCCATGTCGTAGCTTGGCAAGATGATGCGGCCTTCCCTCCACTCCTCCCCTTGGTCCTCCGTGATGACCCACAGTGCCTTGTGCTCCTGGCTGGCTTCCCGCGAGACCCGCAGCATCACCCCATTGCTGCCCCACGCCTGGTACTGGAAGACCATGCAGACAGCACTACGGGGCAGATAGATGGTGGGGCTGATGAGCCGGGCTCGCTGGCCTTCCCTCCTTCTGTTGCTCTGCAGCTGTAGGTAATTCTTGCCACCTGTTCAAACAGGAAGACACCATGATATTATTTTTTGTGGCCGTTTGCAAGAAGTGTCTCATCTCCTGCCAGGTGGCTTTGGCAGTGCTGGGTAGGCTCTTACACCCATGCCTGCAGGAGTGGGGTCTCACACTGGCACCCTCCATGTGCACAGCAAGCCCATGCCACTGCTGTGCCCTGTGCAGCCTGGGCAGGGCACTGAGAAGCACACTTCCCTCACCAGCCACTACCATCTGGTAGGAGACTGTCAGCAAAACCAGAAAGCAGTAAACTGAAAATTAATATAATTAGGAGAAGTTAAAGGGCAGTTATTGTCAGAAGAAGCGACGCCACAATAATTACACCGGGGGGGAGTGTGTGTGTGTGTTTATTCTGCTAGGAGCTTGCTCAGTGAACAAGCCTGAGGTGGGTTTTTCTAACTGCCAGTACTGAAAACTCATCTTGGGATGGGGATCTCATGCTGTGTTCTTCCTGCCTCTTTTCATCCCCAGCAGTAAATACTCCACAATCAGGGTCTAGCTGACAATTTTGATTTGAGGATACGCACGACAAAATGAAAGCCTGGCTCTCGATTTTTCTGTAATGCAGCAAAACAGCCCCTAAAGCACAGCACAGAGGAACAACATGGTCCCAGTGAGTGAAGTATGTGCAAGTGACAACCGGAGAGCTGCAAACTTGAAGGAAGCTGAAACACATATAGCAGGGGATTCATTTGCTTTAAATTTTGCACATTTTAAATTGTGCCATGCTTTCTGCTGATCGTCAGGGAGGAGGTTTGGTATGTTTGATATCCCAGGAGAAGTTTAAGGCTGAGACTGGAATTAGAGATATTTGATCTGAATACCAATAGCAGCAAAAGCCTATGGATACAAATCCCTGGACATGGCTAATTTGGTCTGGAATCAGTGGTTTCCAGCCCTCTCTGATGAGAAGCCTCCTCAAGGAGTTCTCCATTTGCACCTTGGATGCCTGAAGTCCCTTAGCACAGACTGAAAGCCAAGCGTGTAGCTGATCTGCCCCCTCCCATCATGACTAATGGCAGGACAGAGTCCCTTGGGTTGCCCCAACTGCAGTGCCTGCAGTAGAAGGTGACACAGACAGGCCAATGACAGATATTGCTGTATTTCACATTTCACTCAACAGAGGGATGAACATGCTTGTTCTTGCTACACAGTGGGCAAGTGTCACTGGTGCTTCATGCCAGCACGTGCGAGCCATTCTGCAGCCCAGCGGGGTTACCTCTGCCCCAGAACCACACCTCAGGGTCTGTCGCTTCCTTTCCCCACGTCTTAGCCTGCTGCGCTTGACGGGCAAAGCTCTGAGCAACAGCCTGCATGCTGCTTGCCCTGCTCCCTCTGCAGCTTCAGTGCCGACAGCAATGGCAGAAGAGCAGTGTTTGCACTGAGAATGTTTGCAAAGTGCACCCAAAACATCTCCAAAACTTAAACCAGAGACGTGAACTTAAAGCCCCGTTCCTGAGCATTGAAAGACAGGTCCTACCCAGAGAACAGCAGCTGACCTTGCTGCCACTCAGCAGTCTGGTGACATCCCAGCCCAAGGGAAATGTATCAGTGGTTGCACAGCCACTGGCCCTGCCGCAAGTTTGTCACTGCCAGGGAGCTGAGCTGAAACCAACCACCATGAGCTACACAGCTTTCTAAAATAAATTTAGTATAAGACAGCAGAAAGATTTGCCATCACTCTACTCCTGGGATGTATGATCAAAATATTACAAAAGCGTATCCACTCCATATGAACTTTCACTGATTTTGCTGCGTGAAGGGCAAATCTGTCCCTGACCGGTCACATAAAGAAAGAGCAACATTTTCCAGCAATATTTTGCAGCACCTATGAAATGTACTTGGGCCACTTGGCACTTTATGCCAGCAAGCAGTAGCAGGAAAAAAGATGAAAGCATGTTTGCCCACTCCTGCTTGAGTGAATCACTTGAAAAAGTACCATGCCGTTCTCTAATGGAGGAGTGTTCTTGTGATTTACCTTGGAGTGGTAGTGGTGGAGGAGATGTGGGAGATAAACAAGTGGAGGAAGAAAGAAGAACAAGCTGTACTCCATGCCTAAGGAGCAATAAGGCATAATAAGTCATCAAGGTCTCCTGAATTAAATTCCTCTTTTTGTAATTCACTACAAGCCTCTTCAAAGAAAAAAGCAACAAGAAAGAAGCAGCAACAACAAACAAGGTAGAAGAGAAAATCAGACTATGATCATACAATTATCTCACAGCTGAAATGGTCTCATAGGCAAATCCTTAATAAAAGCACCAGCCAGGCTCAAGAAGGATCAAATCCAGATCCTCAAAGTTCAGAACTGACCTTTGGTGCCAGTATCTAGGCAGCCTGATTGAGTACAGGGATGCAAGCCACCCTTGGATCCACCCAAAGCCCACAGCTATGTTAATTGTGCACCTGTACACCCCACTATGATCCCCACTCCTCACCGGGAGCCGCTGCTACCCAGCCTCTGCCGCTTCAGCAAAAGCGTCTGTGTGCCTCTGAGTCACATCCCTCCCACCAGGGATGACACCAACCTCCAATTTGTTCCCATTCCTATCGGGCCATGAAATCAAAGAAACGCCTGAACTGCAGCCAAAACCACACAGCCAAACTGCCCCTGGCAACCACACAGGCTCCTTCAGAGCCGCAGGAGCCCTCCTGAACGCTGCATCTTCTGTGCTCCCTGCCCACTGCTCGCTGGGTCCCACAGAGCTCTCCAAGACCTGCTGGCAATCCCAAGAGCTGTGGGGAGGCACCCAGCTGCTCCCCTACAAGTGGCAGTGGGTTTGGGTACGATGTACTCCTTCTCCTGGTAACAAAAGCTTCTGGAACGGAGAGTGGTGCACAAGCAGACACAACTTTCTGTATCATTTGAAGATTAAACGGCTAGATTACTCCAGTGGCTAGTTGGACGTTCTGAAAAGCCCCGCGAATTTGCTGAGATTGACTGAACAAGGCCACTGTGGAGCTAATTGTTGGAACAGCATGTGGGAGCCTGGTGGTTCCAGTAGTCACTTTGTTTGATACATTAAATGGAAGCCTTTGGCACAGAAAGCACCTGAAAGGCTGATTTCTCCTGCTAAAACACTTGAAGGGAGCCTTGCAACGATGAGCTGATCAATTCTTCCAGGATCAGAAATGCATTTTAATCTCATTCCCAGAACTTTGCTTTGCAGCCTCTATCCAGCTAACACAGCAGCTACATCCCCCACTGAACTGGCACTGGTAGTTCAAAGCGCCAGCTCAGAAAAGGCAGGACAAACTTGCTCAGGCATTTTAACCTACTGCTGTTTTTGCAACTGATGCTACAGCATAAATCTCATGGAAGATTTATGGGATCATCTGGATGTAAGGGAGCCAGAGGAGCGTGAATACGCAACCATCCCCAGCCAGACGATGGCAGAGTCGCTTGTATGTGCACGGCAGTGAGTCCCAAATAAATCACCAGCCGGGCCCTGCAAACAAACCATCTGGCCAACGCAGTTTCCTCTTGGCGCACCCATTCCCTCCTGCTAGCAAGCCATCTGAGAGGACATTAGGGGCAGCAGGGGATGAAGCCTGGCGGTTCAGGTCAGGCTGCAAGCACGAGCCATGGCAGCCGCCCCCTCTGCAAGGTCAGCCTGCCTGTGCTTGGATCCTGTACATCTCACCCCCTCTCCCAAGAAAAGCACCTTCCCTCCTTGGTCTCAGCACACATCTGGAGGCTTTCCAGCAAAACATGTTGGGCAGGATGTACACAAGCAATTACTGAGATTTCAGATTCCCTCTGCGCTTCCCCCTCACTGGATATTGTCGAGTTACATCTGCTGCTCCTATGGAGGACCCACACTGAACTGCCTTCACTTAGATCCCTCCAAAGGTCACTGCACTCTTCATTGCAGAGTTTCTTTCACAGTGTGTCTTAGTGGCAGCACCACAGCCCACCAGCAGCCACCTCTTGCCTGCCAAATCCCATAGGTGACTCTGCTCTGGGCCCTGCCTGCTGCCTGCACAGCCCCAAATGCCACCCTTGACCTTGCTGAGTGTCAGGGCTGGGGAGTCATCCCATCTGGGCCAGATCCTGCCATCTTTCTGGGGCATGTGAGCTGGGAGGCTGCATCAGCCCTTGCCTTTCCCAGGGCGCAGATCAGCTCAGATCCCCTCAAGACTGCAGGATGCTCTGGTAGCAGTGGGATGGCAGCTGCATGAATATGCAGATTGAAATTGGATAGTTATTATATTTTTAACTTTTTTGGCAAATCATGCAAATTTACCTCAAAAGGCTGCCACCGTAATTTCAGTGACAGGCCTCTCCTCAATGACAGACTTTCATTTACGGAGGGAAATCAATCCTCCATAAAACTAATATTTATATTAACTAGATCACGGCGTCTGCTGGAAAATCCCCTCAATTTTGATTATGTGTTAATTAGCCTGCCAAGTCCTTGCCATTTCAGTCTCTAAATCAGTCCATGAAAAGGCATAAAACCCCACACCTGCCCAGAACCAAGCCCTCCGCCTGCTCTCCGGAGCCTTTCTAATGGACGGGCTATTACATCCTCTCTCTTAATTAAGCCTCACGTCCTCAACAGCACGGCTCAATTGTGAGTCCCACTGCCTCCCCCCGGGAGTGCAGGGAGGGCACAGTGTCCCTGACAAACCAAATGCCAATTAGAGCCTGACATTTGTGCTAAGTGAGCTGCTTGCCACCGTGCTGCTTCCACCGCCAGCCTGGCAGGCACCCTGCATGCCCCTACATGAAAGGGTGTGTGCAGACCCACCCGCGCCCAGGGTTTGTGCACACACAATTAAAGGCATTAACTGAGCCGGCGCTTCCACCGCACAGGCTGCATATTGCGACTTGCTTGCGTGCCTACATGCTTTCCCTAATCGGGCTCTGTGACTCACAGGCTGCTAAGTCACTGCTGCGAAGTGATGGAGTGATGCACGTGCTAAGATTTGAGAGACAGTGTCTTGCTTTCTAGAGAGCATTCCAGCCCGGTTTTATAGGCAGTGTGTGTCACTGGTGTTTGGGTCCAAAAAGTGACTAAGGACTCAGATAGGCAAACCACGAAGAAACGGATAAGCCCCAGAGGAATGGTTTCTTCTCCTCTGACCAAGTGAGCAGGAGCTTTGCTGGCAATTCAGGAACAGACTGTGCCCGTGCCCCTTCTCTCATAAAAGACAGTACAGACATGAGGACAGCCACAGCCCGGTCGCAGCCTGGCCCTAGCCTGCAGCCAGGGTGATCGCACAGCCCAGTTGACACTCAGCAAACCTGCTGTAATCTGGATGCTGGGACATCCCAGCTCCACCATGCTGCGGGCAGCCAAGGCACGAATGACTTTTTAGGGTTTGCTGCCCTCACTGTGCAAATGAGGGTCAGGAGAGCCCCGTACAGCTTTGCTGAGAGGCAGTCTGCACCACACATGGGGGAGCAGGGAGAGAGAGCCAGGTATGTGGTCTCCTTCCCACAGTGTGCAGCTGCTCACTCCTTGCACAGAAGTGCTTGACTTTCACACCACACCACATGCAAAACTCCCTCCTGGTTCAAAGGGGACATGATTGACCCTAGAGGTCAAAATGTGTCCCCAAGGCACAGGCCCTGAGTAAGTCTCATGAGAGTAAGTGCATACCAGCCCTGCTCCATTAACACCATGAAAACCTTTCTGCTGGTTTGGACGGAGTAGGAACAAGGCCTTCAGGCAGAAGTTCTCATGGATTGCAGAAAAAGGAAACTTTCCCTTTTAAAGATCCCATGGGAAAAACACAGGAATGGTAAAGGGTCACCATCAGCTTAAAAACAGCTCAACATTTGTTTTCTTTAAAAAATAAGCTCTTACGAAACTTCAGAGCACTACAAACATTCCTCTGCTGGAAATGCTTTGAAACAAATAAACCTTTCCCTGCAGTGCCTGCAGCCCGAATGAGCAGCATTCCTGGCCCTCAAAGCCAGCGAGGCCACGGCCCACAACAGAAGCTCTCACTGGGTTTTTGCAGCCCACTCCAAGAGCTATGTGGTCAGGAGAGCTGCAGGGTTAAAATCGCTTCCTTTCCTCTGTGCATGTACAGCTGCCAACATCCAAACAACACAGGGTTCGCAATGCTGCCAGGGCTCTGATGCTGATGCCATGCTCACCTGAATGAGAAGCAGTATGTGGTAGAGGTGCAGACCCCACAGTGCTCTTCTAGGACCACAAGGTATTTACTTAATGACTGCAAGAAAAGGGGAGGGGAAAAAAAATGGGCAAAATACACCAATTCCAGCTTTTCAGTGGTGGCTTATTAGCGTAGCATCACTGAGAACAATGCAACTACACCTACCAGCTAGGGTATGACACAGAATCTTTACACCCTTCAGGTCCAAGACCCCACTGAAATTCAAAGATGGTGAAGAGTTGAGGTGCCCAACTTACCAACTCAGATTTATTTTCAGGTCTTAAGAGCTCTGTCTTGACACCAATGGCACATTGCCATTGCGTGCAGCAGGAGAGGAGATGAAACCTCCTTGAAACCTGAACTTGTTGCCTCTTGAAGCTTGCTAGGTGCAGCTAAGGGGAATCTTCCTACACATGGGAAGCATCTGAAAATCCATAGAGAAAAAAATCCTGGCAATCTCTTGTGGGGCCATGGAAAAGGGAGCAAGAGTATTTTCTAGTCTTGCAAAGGGCAGGGTAACAGCTGGAACGACGCTGGGTGTCTGCCGAGTTGGGCACTTTGGGTCCACTTTCACCAGTCAGGTCCCCAGACATGTAACAGGAGCCTGCAGGAGAGGACGTGGAGCTAATCCATGGTGTGAAGAGCCCAAGGAACACAGGGCTAAAAAAAGAAATGCAGAGCTGCCTGAAAGAGTATCTTGGAAATAAAAATAGTGGAATGAGAGCAGTGGGTGTCTTGTCAGTCTCGAGAAGTTCTCTGCGCCAAAGACGAGGAAGAATTGCATGCGGCGCATAAAATCAAATTGGGAGATATCTAAGGAATTCAGGCCTGTATCTCAGCAGACTTTTCTAATCAAGTGCCTCACAGAGGATATTTCACCATGGTCATTTCCTTCCCCCTCCCTCTCATGCAGACTGAGCCAGAGGTCCTCCTTTTATTATTATTTTTTTCCCTTTTAATTTTATTTTTTGTTTTGCCATTTTCAGAAGAAATAGCAATGCATCCCACATGGGTCTTAAAGGCTCAGCACATTTCCTTGCTACTGTGGAGCAGCCACAGCCTTTAGTCTAGGCCAGCACCTTTAAATCAGAGTAAATTGGGCTCCAGCGGCTTGCAGTTCCCCTTAGCTTTTGCCCTGCCCCTGAACCAAGCACAGCTGCTCTCCTTCACCCAACTGCTCACCCTGGGGTGGGGAATTCACAAGAGAAGACCACCCTGAACAAGGGCTTTTCATTCCTTGCTCCCTGGAGTCTGAAGATGAATTTTCTAAGTAGAAACAAAGTGCTGGAGGGAGTGTGAGGGAAAGGCAGGGGAAGAATGGGGGAGTGTGAACCAAACAATGCTTCAATTATGTTCTGCCGATGGGCCAGCATTGCCTCTTTTTCATGTTTCTCAACTTGCTTTTAAAAGCTGTGCAGGGAGGAAAAAAGCAAATAGTTGCTTCCTTTTGTGTCACGTCTTTTTAATTTCTAAGACTAGGACCAAAGCGAGGTGCGGCAGCAATGCCTTTGCACAGTGGCCCCTCCGCAGCCCTGCGCTGTGTGGGCAAGGTAGCAGCGTGGCTGCAGGGAGGGTGCATCCTCGTCCGACCCAGCCAGGAGGCTGATTCCATGGCAGTGCCAACAACAATCCCTCAGCCTGTGCCTGGTGTCTGCTGCTGACTTCCTCCATTGCTGTGGGCAAGTCATTTCAGCCCCCTGCAGCTGCTACCTCCTCCTCTTCCTCCACCCGTACTGCCCATGGCTTGCCAGGCAGGGCCTGAGCGCCTGTCTGCACCTCGTCGGTGCTTTGGTGACTGGCTTAGCACAGCACCATAAGGGAGAGCTCTCCACACTGGCACAAAGACAGATCACTGAACTCAGTAGGAGAACATTCCCCTGGCCACAGCAACGAGGTTTTGCAATTCTGATTTCTAACTAAGAAAGAGAAGAAAGGGTAGAAGAAGAGTAAAAACCAGAACTGCGTGCTGAGCTGTGTGAGGCAGCACCAACCTCTCCTGGGCTGTGCACGCGCGCACACAGGCACGCGCACAGTCTTCTAAGAAACTATGGCCAACTAATTGTAGGGAGACTCGGGGGAGAGGAAATGAAATGAAAAATTGAGTCTGAGTTATAAAAATAAGTAATTTTTATCCTACTTGCAGGAGGCTTATATTAATTAAACATTATTACAGCGAATGAGACGGGGAGGGTTATTAAGTCTGGGGCTGGCTGTAAGTGTTCTCTCCTGTTGCCTGAGGCTCCACTGAGCTCCAGATATTAATCTTCTAAAGCACTCAAATGCTGAAGAGATAAACACTTGAAATATGAAAATGTTTTTCTCCATAGCAGACACTGTGACCCTATGTCATGCCAAAGAATTTGTCAGATGTCCGTATAGGCTGCACTTACAGCATTACCATGTCTCTTAGAAAAATGCCGAGCACCTCAGGAGCTGCAGAGAGAAATGATGTGTGCATTTGCGTGGGGTTGATTTGTGTGTGGAGCTGTAGCAGATTCTCCTCTTCCCATATGTTTCTGGAATACATATTTTCCTCTTTAGCACTGCCTACCAGGTGTTGGCTGCATGGCTTTCCAACTGGCTGGCAGCACTGCCAATCTGGCCAGCGCCTCTGCCAGGTGGCTAACAGGTTCGCCTGAATGTTTGTATCTCGAGACTCAACCTTACTGGGGGGGGCGGGGGGAGGAGCCCACAGCATGCACAGCTCCCTGGGTGCATGGCATGCAAACACCGGAGTCACCAGGCATCAGGGCAGAGCTGAAGACAGGTAAGATCAGCCAGCTGTCCCTGGCAGAGCCTTGAGTTTCAGAAGCAATGACTGATAGTGAAGAGAAGTAATGCTGTGGTGGTACAGTCTACTATTATACGGAAACTGGCAAATGTTCTTCCTGCCATCCGTGCCACAAAGTCAATGAGGGTATGGAAAGGGCACTAGTCCCGGGGTGAGTTCCAAGATGTGAAGCTGAAGAACTTGATCTATCAACCACACTGCCAGAGGCAGGCTCCCTTCCAACCCGTGCCAGCACATCTCAGTGAGGTCCTCCATAAATTAGGCTCTGCCACACTCATGCAAATCTTCTGCTTCCAAAGCACAGAAGAGAAAAAGAGCAAAAGTCAAACAGCAAGAAACTGGCATATTTCAGCATTCTTAGGGCTTAGCTCATCCTTCACTTGGAGGAGGCTGAAATCCAGCCTATGAAAGCCAGAGTGCAGAATAGCTGAAGACTGTAGGAAATCTGAGCAACATATGGGAGGAAGAAATGCACCTCTAACAAAAGAGGAAATGCATTCTGGGGAAAAAGCATTGGGTCCTACAGAGGACATTTGGATCAGGGTGTGGAACAAAGCCCAGGCTAACCTTCACAGTCACAGGGGGATTCAAAGTCCAGTGTCTGATTCACGGCTATCTCAAGAGGATAGTTAGTATAATTCAGTGCCAGTGGTCACAGTCCTATAAATAAGTAATGAATCATACAGCAAAGCATCTGAAAGCTTCCACAAAAGAAAACGTTCAACTCTGCACAGCCTTCACAGCTCTTGATAGATGTGCAATTATCAGCCATACTGTTCACATGGAGAAAGCCCCATCAGCTCCCTCTTCCCTGCTTTGGTATGGTATTAACCATCTTACCAGGCACAGTCTCAGGGCTTGGTTCAGAGTTGCCAATCCTGGTGCTTGTAGGCTTAAAAGACCACGTATAACCTGTTGCCAAGTCATGTGACCAACCACAGAGGTCTTCAGGGAGATCAAAGTTGCAGTTGAAGTTTGTAGGGAGGTGGAAATCTTATAAAAAGAAATAGAAGCAAAACAAAGTTGGATTAAAAGATGACCTACCCATAGAGGTTATTATTAAAAAACAACCCAAAACTAAAATAGTTGGCAAGACACAAATACTGAAGAAAGCATGAAATCTCACTCACACTGATGCTTTTAACCTATCTCACATTTCATCAGCTCCAGGGATCAGCTTTAAGTTCTGCATCATCAAAATGCTCACACCACGTCCTGCAGCTAATCCACCAAACTAAGCAAATATAAAAGCAGGTACCAAATGCTTCCAGACTTTAATCAGCACCTTCTCCTCAACCCCTAGAGCGGTCAAATATTAAATGCCTTCTTAAATGTCAGGGAAGAGCACTTCCTGAGTGCCCTGTGCTCATCAGTTCCTGCACTGGCTCCAAAAGGAGAATCTCAAGTGCTCCAGAAACCCAGCTCCTGAGTGACAGATCTAGCCACTTACACCAGACGGGAGCTGTCTGTCAACGTGGTGAGCTGTCACTCACCACTTCCTACCTTCTTGTGGAAATGTTACCAGGGGAAATGCAGGGCCACCATGAGCTCAAGCTTTTGGATTCTAAGTGAAAGGAGCCAGCCTCTATTTCTAGCTCCACTATGGACTCACCACATGGTCTTTGGGAGAGCCATTTAACTTTTCATCTGTGAAACAGGAGCAGAGCTAATTCCCTTGTGTCAACAGCTTTAAAAACTCTGGAGAGCCTTCCTGGAGAGACAAGTCTGTGGGCAGGAGGGCACATGCCAGGGGTTGCATGTAGCAGTGAGGCAGCTGCTAGCTCCTTCGGTCAGGGAAGCAGCCATAAGGCACGGAGGCTGCAGAAATGGCCTGAGACCATCCCAAGCACTCAGCAGACATGCACGTCAGAGCCCAATTATAGGCTGGGTTTTTCCTAAGCGAAGAGGAAGTTTTAAATGACATTGCTCACAAAGTGAGCGATAGCTCAAAGGAGGTGAGTGACTCAAGTGATAGGCATCAGGGGAACTTCGCTGTGAGGGGCAGAGGGCTTTCTTTACATGCGCCCACTTAGAAATAAAACAATGCAGTTCATGGATCTTTTTATTCCAATCTAATCTCAGACTCTGGAGACCAGCATTGTTTCTGTTTGGCTGTCATAAATCTGATTGTCCAGAGAAACATACTCATTGTTTATGGAGTATGAGAATGAAAATTGTTGCTAAATCTGAGGGAAGCTGATGGGAAGGCTGGTTCCACACTCCATGGCATACTCTGCTTGCTCTCTTGCCCTGGACTGCACCCAGGAATCGTGTTGTTGCAGAGACTATTACTGGCCTAAATTTCCTCTTGGCACCTTCTCAAGTGCCTCAATGGTAGCAGGGTTGCACAGGCTTATCACTGAGGCAAAGCAATGAGAATCAGGCCCTTTGAGCTACTTCTGCAACTTCCGTTTCCAGAACTGAACTGCAGCAGAATCCCAATGGGAGGTGCAAAAAAGCCAATTAATGTTCTTTTAAAAATGTATTTATTTTAAAACCCATTATTTTTTTCTCTGGGACTGGAAGCTGAAGTGACAGAAGTCCTAGGAGCTATCTCAAGGTTAGCTTTTCTTCATGAGGTTTCTCATTGAAGTCCTTGTGTAAATGCCCCAGGCCCAATGCTGAAGCCCAGGCTCTGCTGTCATGCCCTGGGGCATGCATCTCTTGCACACTGCACTGTACAACTAACAAACCCTGCACAGCTGTGCCATGCTGTCTCCCCTTAATCTGGACATTTCATAAGCTTTAGATGCTCATGTCTCCCTTGCAAGGACCAGAATAATATGACATCTGCTTTTACAGGTAGGAATCTGAGGCAGAGAAGATTAGTCCCCTCCCAGCACTGGCTCTTAACAAGCACAGCATGTAGTCTAATGTAACATTCAGCCTCTTTTATAGTCAGAAGAGGCAGGCAAGCACCACAGATACCAAAGCATTTCCTGTACATCTGACAGTCGTCTAAGATGGAGGGGACACAAACTCCCACCTGGAGTTAGTGTTCCCTTTTCTCTGTTGTGTGCACAAGGAGCCGAGACTGTCCTCCTAAATTTTAAGCACCAGATATTAGGGAAGATGATCCTTAACAGATAGGTGTTCAAGACATCAGTCTTCTCTACATGTAATTTACTCCCACAGCTGTGACGTCTGCAAAAGGAACCCTGCATACCAGGCAGTATGAATCTCTCCCCTGAATCACCTTCTGAATTTATGACACCCAGCCAAGGGGATCTGGAACGGAGGTGGCTCTAAACAGGGCACTAAGTGACTTTCTTCAGGTCATGGAAGGAAGCTGGGAGAGCAGCTCTTCAGGTTTCATACCCTAGGGATTGAATTAGCTGTTATCTCTTGCTCTTGCATCCTTCCTTGATATAACTTATCAGATTTTGGCAGGTTTTGTTTGTGTGTGGGTTTTTTTTTTTATCTTGGCCTATCGCTAATTATATTACTCTAAGCATTCCAGGAATCAGCCCCATGTATAGGAGCTAATGGGAAGATAAGAGTATTTGCTTAGCTCTTAACCCATCATTTATTGAGATAAAGATGTGCTGCTCTGATACTTACCCTCCTCTTCTCCACAGCTATCACCACACTCGGTTGCCTCTTCGTCAGTTGGGTATGGAGTGGTGGTCTCTTCGCTTTTCAAAGTGGGCACCATTGTCTCTGCAGTGGGCTTTACATCTGATAAAAATGGAATAGAGATGCTATTTGCAATAGACAGTACAAAAAGCCCAGGTAGGCGGAAACAAAGCAAAAAAACCCTTTTTCTCATGTTCTTATAATGGCAGGAAGAGATAGAGCAAGAATACCATGAAAATTCCACGTGCCACAAATGTCAGCATGGTTTGAACTTCCAAGTGAACTGGCTGTTTCCATATGGGAGTTCCTTTGATTTAGCATTCCCTTTGGACAAGGCTCTCCTCTAGACATACATACTACTTTTTCTCTTAATTTTTTAATCTACACTGGTGTCGGCAATCCGCTTAGCTGTCATTACTAGATAAGAGAGATCACAGGCAGAATGTATTTTTCTTTCATGAAGGCATATGACACGTTAAAAAAACACACACAACATTCCCACCAATTGTGCCAATTTATAAAACAAGTCACTCAAACCCACAAGCGATGTAACCGCAAAAGGACCCAGAGGATGTCCTAGTGCGCTCTGGCTCACTGCAGAAAGCATCTGGTTTCACACTCCAGGCTCCTGACTTTGCTTTCAAAGGGTCTCTATCCAATTTCCCTCTCTGCGACATGGCCTGTGTGTAACAACCTCCAAGCAGGTGTCGGGAAATTTAAGCAAGAAAGGGAAGGATATTAAGATCAACAATAAACAACATTAGGTTCCAGCAGTCTTTCCCTTTAGGGGTGCATTAACTGGAGTACAGCAGGCTTGATTCCTTCCACTTTTAAAAAGAGGCTGCTTTGCTCAGCTATGTGTGATTGTGTTTCTTTGTTGGCACCCTTCAGGATATCATTTAATAAAGCCAGAAGCAGGAGGAATGACTAAATACATTGAATATTTTCCATAGGATCCTTTCTACCCTTTTATATTCCTGTTATTAAACATGTTGTGCATAAAGTCTCTGGATTTTTTACTTTTTTTTTTCCACAGTGGCTGTCTTTTGTTCAGGATAAAATACCAAATAACCTCAAAGTCTTTTAATTTCTAAGTTCAAATTTGTTACAACCCCATAAAACTCCAAACACATCCAAGAAGCAAATTGCAAGCAGCCAGGCACAGAAAAACATCATAAAAAAGAAAAGAAAAAAAAAGCAGCAGGTGAAGGCAACTTATCAAAAGCTGCAAGTTATTTAGAGCCGGTACATTTTTTCAGGTTGTTGTTCTTGTATATTGAGATTTATAGCTGAAATGTGACAATGTGGAAGGACCTTGAAAGCCAAGTCCCATACGGGACACAGATGCTGAGTGGATGTAAATCAACAGTGTTGCATTGCCCTGGACAAGCCGCAGAAATATATCTTGAAAAATCAGTTACCATGGCAGAGCTGCAACATGATGGTTACAAGAGATAATGAAAATAGCAGGGAGGACAACGTGATGTGTGAAATGGAAAGTGAAAAAAGAGGTCTTGCTTGCTTGCTTTCTCTCTCCTTGGCCCAGCAAGTGTCTGTTCAACTGGTGGTAACTGCTGATCAAAATGCAAAGTCACTGAGCAATTGAAACCAGATGTTTGGAACTTCAAAGGAGAGAAAAGCAGCTGCAAGTGAACATTCATCAATCTCCACTCTTCAGAGAAAAATTTTGGCAGGTCTTTGAAAGAAGCCAATTGCCGACTGTCTGCTTCCCAATTTTTGAGTTACTAGCCAACTAGTTTGTGAGCCCAGTTGCTGTTACCTGTTTGACTCAGTAATTAAGATGTTCGTTGCTGATAAGAAATAGGAAGAACTGGGCAGGGTACACATGGGCTTAGACCCTCACTTGAAAATATTTTCAATCGGCTTGTTTTAATCCATTTCTTAATCTTGTTCAAAGCAGGTGCAATTGCCTGGGTTTTCACAGCCAGTTCTGTAACATGCCTGGGTCCACCCAGCAAAGGAGGGCTGTGTCTTGGCGTTGTCAAGGACTGCTGCATGTAGCCAGCCTGGATTTAGCATGCAGATAATGCCATGGGCTATCTCTGCTGCCCAGGTTGCATCAGGGATATAAATGTTTTTCATAACATGGTGAATCCACAAGATTACAAGCCCTGCTCTGATTACAAAGCTGAATGTCTGTAGATCAATAAAGCTACGAATATTTATGACTTGGCAGTTGAGTTTTAAACATTACAATGTGCAAATGATTAGACAGCCACACTGGGAAATGACCATAAAGCACCCTGCCTGGAAAAGCACGGGCTGTTGCTGCTGATATTGAAACTGAGCGTAGACATAGCTGTAAAAGCAACTTTGGACCAAAAATAGCACCAGAAGTTGAAGACGCCAAACCCTTCTTATTCTCTAGTTTGGAGGAGTGCAATGACATGCACATGGTCGGAGGTCTCGTGCAACTGCCTCACTTTGCAGCAGTGATGCAGTGCTGTGATGCACCAGCCATCAATGGTCTGCAGAGATCTGGCAGCTGGAGACTCCCAGGAGCTGCAGGAAGCAGCAATGTAGGAGCTGCCCGACTATTTCTGCATGGAACCTCAGCTCTTGCTGCTTGCATGAAAGCCACCGCGCCTGCTTCTCCGACAACATCCCAAAGATATTGTAAGATTTAAATTAAGATCTAATCTTGATTTAAAGTTTAGATCATTTACAATGGCTTCCCAGTCCAGGGGAAGACTTGCCATTGACTTTAAAGGTGACAAATATTCATTCTTAATTGTAGGTACCTGTGTTGTGTGATTTGCTGTTAAGTGTTTGCAGTGCATCTCACAGCACATCACAGGAGGAAAGGGCAGTAAAGACTCTACAAAAGGGTGGAAAAAAGCTCCGTGTCTTTTAAGCTTCCTAGAATGGGAATTCTTACAAGAAAATGCCTTCTACAGATGTGTTTATAAAATGGAAATCATACCTCTTTATTACTGACATCTGGACACCAGATTCAGATTTAAGCAGATTATTAAAAAATAAAACAGATTTTAAAAAGGGGCAACTAGCCCTTGGCACTGAAAAGCTAGCATCAGACTCAATGAGCTGTTTGGTAATTTTTGGCTTTTGGGGATGAAACTATGGAGCAATCAATCACCACTGAGCCTCAGAGGGTCAGAGGCACAACCTCTACTGCTCCCAGTGAGTGTGCTACAGGGAGTTTTCACCTCTGTATTAAAAATAACGGTGGCTGCAAGGTGAAAAACAGGTGGGAAAAAAGTAAAGAAACTTCCCTGATTTTAGGGATTTCTCTACAACATTGTGGAGTTAAATCCACAACCTTGCCTGCAAAAGGATTTCTACATGGGGTTCAATGAGAGAAGGACAGTTGTTTTTACAGTAAAGCCTTATTGTGGCAGCTCAAGGTACCTGTATGGGTCACTTCGCCCCTGTCCTGCACTTCTGCTTCTCTTCCTATTTTTTGTCTTATCCATTTGGATTAAAAAGCCCAAATGTTATCTAACACAGAGACTGGGAAAGCCTGAACAAATCTAGATAAAAGATCAGAAAGGACGGAGAAGGGAGTCTGGGACAAATCCCACATGGGGCTCTGTGTGAAAGCTTGGATTGAGGTCCAAACATTGCAGCTACATCCTACATCAAGGCCAGTTCTTTTAAAGGTGGAAGCAAAAAGATGTGGTCAGGCCACACTGCAGGTCCTGCCTTCATGGCTGCAGTCTCCCTGCCACGGCATGGCCCTGAGATGGGAGAGCAGGGAAAGTAATAACTTTACACTTGCACCTTGCTGTTTTAGTGCCTGCTGTGGCCCTGATGGAGCCAGTGGGCAGAAGCGCAGGGGGTCCTACCTGTCCAGTTGCAGCCCAGCACCTCCAGGCGCATTCCTATTCCGGCTGGGGACCACCTCTCTGGGTGCACTCGAATGTACTGGGCAGGAACAGGGTCAAATCTCCGGACTTCAGGGATATCGTAGTGGATGTTGCCTTCAAAAAGCTATGGAGAGAGAGAGAGAAAGAGAAAAAAAAAAAGGCAAGTTATGTGTGCATCCCACATAGTTTGAAATAGTTTAGCTATTACAGTTAGCTGTCCAACTCCAGGCCATTGAATCCAGCTGAATAGAAATTGGGCTGTCCCTCCTCAGTTTCAAGAGGACCAAACAGGCTGTTTCTAAGAAACTTGCACAATCTCTCTTGGCCTCTGCTTTATATCTAGGGGTCAGATTCTGATCCAAGCCACGCAGGGGAAGCCTGGGAAACATCCACTAGCTTCACATATAAATAAGATCAGATTTGTCCTTTGGCAAATAAAGAAGCTACTGCATGTTCTAGGATAGTGTAAACGCTCAGTTTTCTTCACAGCCCAAGTACTGCTGCTTTTCAGCTTACGTGCATGAACTCAAGTCTGTGGGGAATAAACAGAGGGCTATAGATAGCATCAGGCCTTCTAAGATACTTCATTTGTAGCATCAAGAAAAATTAAAACTTACCCACATTTTCAGAAGCAGATGAGTTTGCATAAAAACAGAGCAGGAAGTAGCAGAGAATTCATTTATTACTCAAGCACCCTGCCACTCCCATACCGCTAAGCAGAAGGATTATGGGGAACTCCAACGATATGGGAAAAACACAGGGAATTTCAGAGTCACACCAGTGTGGCAAAAGGGACTTCAGATATAGCAAATTTCCCAAAGAGAAGTTGTGATTCATCTTTTTCTTCCAGAGGTGCAAGCCACAACAGCAACACCTTTCCCCTTAAAATACGTAATTAGTTTGTGTCAAACATAATTGAACACACCATCTTGTTGGCTCTGACATGCAGAAGCTGGGAGGACCAGAAGGTGATGTCCACACCCCCAGGCATGGTCCACAATAAGAGATGAAGGGAAATTACTATACCTGGGGCAAGGTGGAACCTACAGCCTCTAGTACAGCTTAGAAGCAGGACCAGGGGATATAACCTGGGATTTCAAGGTGACAACCCAAACTCCCAGGGTCTCTGTGGGCAGAGACAGCTAATTTCCCAAGACCCCATCAGGCAGACTGAAGATATCCAGAAACATATCTTGTTTTGCAGCTGCTCCAGGCAGTGCCTACCTTGGCTTGCATTGTTTTGGGGTCCTGGATGAAGTCCCAGTCCTTTCCATTCATGCTGTAGGCCACCTTAAACTTCTTCACGAAGGAGCGGGACTCAGTGGTGGTCACACTGTCCCCTCCACGAGCCCCCTGGATAATGACGCCTTTGATATTCTTCGGGACACCAAGGTCCACCTGCAGCCACTCCTCCCCAGGCTGGGCTTGGGGGATGCGGGGAAACCAGCCTGAGCGGCTGCTCACCAGACGGGCCATACTGGGAGACCAGTCGTAGCCTCTGATGGAAGAGGCTGAGATCTGCGAGTCAGGGATGAGGCCAGAAAGCATTCCCAGCAAGTTGGAGCAGGGCGAATCTGCAGGGAAGGAAAAGGCTTGAACAGCTGGGGCAGCTGAAGGGACTACTTGTGGTTTTACCCGCAGATTTAAGCTCTGGACACTAAATGACCACCAGCACTGGGCACTTCCCTCCTGCCTTTGGGGCCTGCGTGCCTGTCCCACCAAGCGCATCCCTTGGGATGGCTACCTCCGTGCTGCTCACAGTATAACCATTCCCACCCCAAGCAGCCATGAGAGTTGCAGGGGACAACACCCTGTACTGAGAGGAGGGCTGAGGCCGAGGGGAGGAGGGGTCCCTCACCAGTGATGCGGCAGCCATACAGCTCCAGCCTCAGGGCGATGCCATTGTGCCAGCTCTGGGGACGGATGCGCACAAAGCGTGTGAGCACCGGGCTGTGGATCTTGTTGAGAACCACCTCGGTGGCATCCTCGTTGGCCTGAAAAGTCTGCAAGGGAGAGAGGGCACATATATGGTTACATCCTCTCCAGGCAGAAAGAAATAACCAGATCAGCAGTTGAAATAATCTCAGCAGGGAAAAACGAGGAGAGACTTTCTGGGCAGAGCCAGCCTCTGGCCAGGGCAAGCACCTAGGGGCAGGCAGAGAGAGCTGGGCTGCTGGCAGGACAGCATGGTGGATGGATTCGCCCATTAGGCAGGAGACCCAGGAGCTTGCTGCCCTCACACCACCTTGCTTGGTGCCTCTCACAGCATGCCCGAGGCGTCTCGGACTATCAGGCCACAGCTGCTTTGAGCTCACCCCCAAATCTAGAGCCGCTCCAACAGAGACGACCAGATGTCCATGGACACTGCATGAGATCTTGCCCCTCCTTCATGGGTAAATGGGCTCACATCCTGACACGTCCTCACACCGAACTCCACCAGGAAACATCGTGTGCAAGCACTGACATGAGCAGGGAGGGTGCCGCCTCTGCCTGGGGCGACAAGCTGCTGTCCCGGCCAGCCCCTTGCCCCTGCCTCTCCGGCACACATGCAGCCTGCCACACAGAGACAGCTTTTCAGGAGAGTTTATGATCCGACATGATATGAAAAGCCTGCTGCCTTACCAGATGGCCATAATCAATAACTACCAGATGGATGTTAGATCCACCCCTCCTGTCCATTATTTTAATAGGCTGGACAAGGATTGGATACTTATGTTTCTGTTTCAGGCTGCAAAGCTATAGTGGGGAAAAAAAGGGAGGGGAAGTGGAAATACCCAACCTGAGGGTAATTTTCAGCCCTTTCTCTGCCCTCAGCATAAAGCACTAAAGCTCACAGACCGAACCTGCAGGCATTGCTTGCTTTCCCTCCAAGCACACAGGCTCTCAGGACAGGGCTAGAGCATCCTCCAATCTCAGCCACACCCGCACTGAGATGTTGGCTGGGCTCTTCTGCAGGCTCCTACCCTGCATATGCCATGCTAAGCACAGGAGCTCCCGCTAAGTTTATCTCAGAGAGAAGCAGGAGAGTGTAATCTCTGGTACTGATCTCCTTCTGTTGGAGGCAAGAGTCAAACAACTTAACTGCAGATCCCTGTGATCCAGGGCAGAAAAAGGAATGAGACTGTATTCTGGCCTCTCACCTTGAATAGTGATTAAGAAGCATTTTATAAACCTCCCACTGCTCTAGGCCTTCAGATGGCACCTTACTGCTCTTCTCCCAGGATCCAGCATGCCAGGGTGTGCAGAGGGTGTTTGCACAGAGGGATGGTGGCTGTTCGTGGCACCACAGCCAGCTCTGGGCTGCCCCTGTGCATCACCATCCAGCCTGGGATGGCAGGACTCCTGCCAGGGCAGGGAGCAGCCTCCCCACAGAGGGCCTTGGTTGCAAATCTGGCTGGTAATTGGGATTTGGGGTTGATGCGAACTTGGGCAGAAATGCTAATCTGGAGAATATATATCATGCCGCTACCATTTAGCGACACAGCATGGTTTATGTGTTTTTAATATCCTATTTTATCCTGTCTGACCCCACTTCCCATCCTTTTCCTTGCTCAGCAGACACCAAATACCCTTTTTTCCAGCAGGAGGGCTGTAAGAGTGGCTACTGTGAAACACTCTCCAGGCATGCATGTGTGTGTGTCTTGTAAACCTGTGGGAACACACACACAGAGGCTGAAAGGATACATTTCCACACCACAGCAAAGCCTCCAGCTTTATGTCAACACAGAAGCTGACATACAACACCTTACCTCTGAACCTAATACCAGAGGACAGGAAATGTTTGTCTGAGCCAATGCAACTATTTTAGCACGAGAAGCAGCACGTTAGGTCAGCCCAAATGTCCCCCTGTCCCACAGGGCAGCTCCTGATGGCGGCCCCAGCAGATGCCCAGGAGCAGCAAGCCTGAGGAGGGAGTCTTCTCCTGGCAACCTCTCTTCACTTCCCACAATCAGCAGTTTGAAGACTCCATGAGCCAAAGGTTGCATATGGACCAGCATGTTTAACAGTCACTGACAAGGTTTGCTGCTCTTTTCGGTTTAACATATTTCCAGTTTTGTTCTTTTTTAGCTCACTTCACGCATACAAGCATCAGGGGCCAGAATCCAAATTTACACCAGCATAATTTGTTGCTGACTTCTGCAAAGTCAAGCTTGACAGAAAGCAGAGGCAGGACTAAGCCCAAAAACTTTATCACTACCACATGCATTGCTGAAATCATCTCTTACATGACCTTAGTCCCAACCACCTGCTTCCAAGGAGAACAATCTCATTTCTGCATTAGATTTGGGGGCCAGTAATTTCCTCAGACTAGATAACATTCAACAAGCTATGTAACTCTGAATCGGGGCCTTGACACTCCAGACTGCCAATTTATGAGGGCAGAAACAGCACCTGACTTCCAGCTCTAGTATCAGCCGCCTTGGCAGGATCTGCCCCAGTGAACCTTGTTTCTGAAAAGCCCCAACTGATCATAGCAAGTCATTGCTTCGCACCCCATTCAGAATAATAGAAAGGGGCTGTTTTCAGAGGGCAGGTGCTTAGTGCTGTTAGAGAAGCAGGGTCTTCCCATGCCTGGCCTTTCAGCCTCCTTCCCAAGTGGAAATGCGTCGCAAGCCTGCAGGTCCTGATGCTGCTGACTGGGGTCTGACACTGAGCGTACGGTTTCTCTGCACTGAAAATGCTGACCCCAGAGCCCAAATGCACTGTGAAGAGAGTCCCATTGACTTGAACAGGCTCTACATCATGCCTCAAATTAGCACTCATGGCATAGGAAGAACTAGCAGGAAAAATGTGTGAAATTGGGAGTGCCAAGAAAGCAAAGATTTCTTTCCCCTTACCAAAATAGAACATTGCTATTCCTCCCATCCTATCTGCTTCTCATCCCACTCAGCACATATTTTGAGCCAAGTCTTTGAATGGTGTAAATCAACATATTGCCATCGAAGTATAAGGAGTCACAGTAATTTACACCAGCAGTAAAAAAAAATCTGGCTGTGATCTATGGAGATAGATAGATACACACTCAGCAGAGAGCACACATGCGCATGCACACGCACACGCGCTGAAGGGTGACGGAGCCAGAAGACGAATGGGAAAACCATTAACAAATTAAAAGCACCTTCCAAGAAGCAGTCAAGGGAAATAATTTTCACTGCTGCATCAAAAGGCTGCCCATCCTCTCCCCGTATACTTTATGTTGACTTCCATTTTAGTCCAGTCGGCAGGTCTACATGTAAAATTAAATTGATAATCAATGAGAGCTGACCTGCTTAATTAATTTGCTGCAGAAAGCAAGTGGTGGGAGATGATGTCTAGGCTAGAGGAGGAGCAGGCAAATTCTCCGTGTGCACACACATACAGGCGCCACACCAGCACTTACAAGTTGTATTTCTGACACATTGGAACTGCTGCAGAGCAAGGCGGGGATTTCTGAAGCTGCATTAGTTCCAGTGGGTATGGGAATTTTGCCATTGACAGAGTTTGGAATGAAGGGTTAGAAGGACAGGGAGACAAAAAGTGCTGTGAAGCCGAAGAGGCAGCAAGTCAGGGAGGGGGCAGGAGGTAACCTCTCTCCCGCTTTATTTATTGTGCTGCTTGGCCAATACGCAATTTCTTGGGGAACTAAAGAAAGCGGCTGGGGGAGGCAGAGGAGAAGGCCAAGGATGGCAGCAGCCCTGACTTTGTCCATATGTATGTGTCTCTCTGGGCTCACTAGATTTACTGCAGGATTATGTTACTCCCATGGAGACAGAGCCCTGGAACAGAGCATGCTAACAGGATTAGGGCTTCAGGATTGAGACAGAGAAGCATGAAGGAGAAAAGTAGGGGAGATTATTTTCCTTGTCAGATAGGGAAGGCATAAAATGGGGCATGTTTGATGGTGGGAGGATTCTGGCTCAAGTGGAGGGTGGATAGTTCTGGATTTATTAAATCCAGGAACAAGGAGGTAAGAGAAAAATTATACTTGGCAACACTCAACAAAGAACAGCAGTCTGGGCAAGGCACAGTATGCTGGCCAGTACTGTGTCTTTGAGAGGCTCCACTCAGATCCAGGAGTCACCAGGGACATGAGGAGCAGCATTGTGTTAGCCTGCAAAGGAGATATCAGGCCCAGAAGTACAAAGCTGCAGCCATGCTCAGAAAGCCAGGGTTGTAATTCTCCCCTGGTACTGCACCAAGGGTGAATGCCTTTCCCAAAGCCTGATGTCTTTGTTCTGCCTGCAAAAGCAGCAGAAGCAGGCTGGGACCTGGGGGCGCTTCTGGGCAAACCATCTGCACCATGATGTCTCTGTGCAGAAGCACTTGTGGCCTTTTGGCTGATTACACAAGCTTTTCCTGAGTTTTCCAGATAAAGAAGCCACAGGACCGAAAGCTTTCCTCTCCATCCCCAGGTGAACAAACACAGAAGACCTCATTAAGAACTGAAAGGACAGAGAAATGCTCCTAAGGGAAGGCACAAGGGTCTCCAAAGGGCCATTCCCAATATTCTCTGCCAGCACCAAACACCTCTGACGTCCCCAAACCCATGCACATCTGAGATATTTGGCTCTTTGCAGCAATTCAACCTGTCTTCTTGCATCCACCTAAAATACCACCCAGGAAGGCTAGCTGATAACAAGCACAAAGCTGACAAAATGAGTAGGAAATGGAAAATGCACATCAGCTGGATCTTGCTGCCATTTCTCATCCATTGACTTCTCAAAGCAAATATTTCAGTTGCATCCTCCCATTTTACACACAGAGCAATGGAGGCAGTGAGAACACCCATCACATTCCCAACCCACCCCGAATCCTGAAACCCATCCTAGCCCCCAGTACCTCACCACACTAGATGATCCCTGTGAGCTGACCTCTGCAGTTACTAAGATGCAGCAGCTCAGACCACATGGGAACTGGAACCCGAGACCCTACAAAGGAGGAAGTGGACCAGAATGGATGAGCAATTTGTTTTCCAATAAAAGTCTCATAATTTAGTCTGTCTGAAGGAAATGGCCAAAACCAAAAGGTCAAATCCTGCCAGGTGTTCTTTTCCTTCCTTGGGTTCAAGAATGAGTTGTTTTCGAACAGCATTTGCAAACTGCTAGATAAGATCTCAGCACATACACCAGAGTCTGAAGATAACCTCTGGTGCCATCAACCACAGATGACACAGAGGGGGATATAGCAGGCAGGCCAAGAGCCAGAGCAGCCTTTCTGGGGCAGGGGTTGTTTGGCCCTGTCCCATGGGGATGCGCTGGTGGGTAGTGAGGGGCAAGTGTGGGCAACATGCGGTGGTGGCTGCTTTCCTCTCCATCCCCCCTCAGGGGACACACAGAAGACAGCTCTACACCTGTGGCCAGGTCACTGGGTTAGCCTCTCTCCCTGGTCCCATACCCCAGGCAAGGACAGGGCATCACCCCCTAGACAGGAAGATGTCTGGGCTGTGCTGGGCTGGGCTTTGTGGGGAGCAGGCTGCCAGGCAGGGGGAAAGCTTCCCCCATTTCTCTCACCATGAGTGCCAGCAGCTGGGGACTCAAACGTAAGCCTTCACGTTTCGCAGGGAAACACCCTGGCCCTACTCTCCTCCATAACGCCAGAGGGAGGGAAAGTAGGTGAGCAAAAAAGCGGAGGTCAGCACTCCCCATCCTTTGCAGAAAGCGCCATCCCCTCCCCACCTCTCCTGCACTCAGTGGTTTTCTCTTGCTTTAGCTCCCTGATGAAGATGTAAATGTCAGCTGACCCGCCTATAACATGGCAGAGCTTTGATTTTGGCCCACATAGCTGGCAGAAATTCAGAACAGTGTTTGATACACCCCATATGCCTATGTGTGCATGTGCATATATATATATGTGTGTGTGTGTGTATATATATATACATATATATCTGCATGTATATAGAGGAATAGAGAGTCCCTGTCTGTCCACCCCTTCCTCTCCCTCCCCACTTCTCATGGCACCAAGTCAAGCTGCGGCAGACTTGACAAATCTATTTGGCATGGTTCACTCCACCGTTGCAGCCTGAACCGTGCGGAGCAGCGCACTGACGCAGGGAGGAATCTGCACCTTGAATACAGACATCTGGGACCTTGCCTAACACAGGAATGGTGGAGATTCACATGGGCAGGGAATGTGGGGCCAGAGCCCCCTGGCATCAGACCTGTGAGAGAGGGGCTTTGCCCTGTCCCTGCTGCGGCTCAGTGGCTGGCAGCAGGTCATTTAGCAGGAAAAGAAAGCAGTCACCTGGATGCAAGGGGTAGGAGAGCCACCAAAAAGCAATTACTTATCCTCCAGCCTCGGGAGGTGTCTGCTAAATTGAGGCCAGAATATGGGAATGAAGTGAGACTGGAATAAAGGAGTAAAAAAGGAGATTTTTTTTTTTTTCCTCTTTTTTATGAAGAGAGAAAACAGAGCAGAAAAAGAGCTGATAGGACTCAAGGGACAAATCCTGAAATGGTGGCAATTCACGTGGCTATGGGACTGCTTTGTGTTGACACCAGCCAGGCTTTAGGGTCTTGCTGGAGCAATGCAAATTGGCCCAGCAGCACTGAAACCAGCCATGCTATCCTGCTTTACACTGGCTGAGGAACCAGTGTCCAACGCCAGCGACTGCAGGGATGGGACATCTACTCTCCCCTGCAACTACAAGCACCCTCCAGGCCAGGTATCTGCCCGAGTTAGACTCCAAAAGGTAAATTTATTGCCAGTGGTTATTTGAAACACTAAACTGTGTATTTAGCCCATCTCTCTGCCTGGCATGTTGCCAATCTTCCATCTGCCTCAGCTTGCAGAATCTGTCCCAGTGAGGCCTCAAACTCACCCATTTCCACGGGGTGCCTGGGATGAGGAGAGATGGCCCTGGTCCACAGAAAGGTCTGCCATGGCCAGTGAGAGAGCACAGAGCCTCCAAACCAGTGCATGGCCACTGCATTAGGGCTATACATGAGCTCTGCCATGAGCTGCAGTCCCAGAGCCAGCCTGCACGCGGTCTGGGGGAGCCTGGCTTCTGACTCTTCTATGGGGTGCTGGGCTGCCCTGTGCCTCCATTTCCCTATGTCTAAAATAGGACTAGCTCCACCTCACTGGCATGCAAGGAGCTTAAATGCTCCAAATATTGGAGGTATGAGACCCTGCTAGGGGCCTCTGCATAGGGAGGACTCATTCTGGGAAGCAGAGTGAATTTGAACTGTGAGACACACTTGTGGGGAAGGGGAAATCACATGGCCCGGAAGGGAAGGAAATGTCTGGATGAATCCTGGACAAGTCAGGCTACTGCATTTCACGCCAGCAGCACCTGTGCCAGTAAAGGGAGGGGACAGCTAATTTAGCAGAAGTACTGAGCAAGTAGAAATTGCTGGGACGGGGGAGGGGGGAGGTGTGTGGGACCCCAGCCACTGAGTTCACACAGACAGATTATGGCATATCAATGGGAGGACCTGAGATGCGGCAGCAGTGCTGGTGGGTGCCACAGAAGAGCAGGGAAGGGCTTTCCCAAGGTGCCCTTAACCAGGGGACAACCACATGACCAAGGCAAGTGACAGAGCAGGACCGGCCTGGCACCATGGCTGCCTTAACCCCCCTCCCCATACGCCAAAGCTCCCGTGCAGACCACCTCGAGCTTGCCTTGCCTGGCCATGCAGCAGCACCTGCGAAGCCTGGAAGGGCTGAACACCCATATTTACTCTCCCTCTCCTCAATTCCCTCTCTGTGTGCCTCCCAGAAACATGGCAAGACTGTGCAGCAGCAGCTCCCAGGGCTCAATACATCCTTGCTGATCGTGCCTGCTAGTGCAGATCCTGCAGCTCTGGCAGCCTGAATTGCTCCTCATTATTTATTGTTCATTTTGTTCTCTGGGATGCTGCGATGCCCTCTTAGGATTTGTGCCCTTTCATTTCCAGGCCTCAATAACTCCTGAACTACAGTTTCATGTGGTTTTGTGATTGTTAACCCAGCATGCAGACAGGGCTATGGCCATAAAAGCTCAATGAATCTTGTACAGCAAAACACAGGCTGTGAAAGCATTTTCTCCTTCATTTGCAGTCAAATAACATACTCTCACCACCACGAAAGATGCAACAGCAGCCAGGTTTTCCAAGGAATAGTGTTTCCTCATTGCTGTGCAGAGGAGAAAGGACTGTTTCTGCTCAGAGCATCATCAGCCTTTTAACCCTCATCAGAAAAAGGGTCCCTCACAGATTAAACCCTCCAGGCCTGTAAAACCTCTCTGCTCTATTCCATCCCGTTGGCTGCAAGACTCACCAAAGTGCATGCAAAAGAGACCAAAAGGCCTTTACCTTGTGGTTTTTTCCATGTCGGTACATCATCCAGTCCTCCCCATTGGTGCTGACCTCCAACTTGTAGGTACGGACATAGTAGCCATTCTGCGTTTCTCTGGAGATGGCACCCTGTGTGGCAATGGCTGTGAGCACAGTCAAGAAGTGGAGGTCCACCTTTCCAGGGGAAAAAGGGACAAGACAGAGAACAGTGACCACCTGAGAGCCCAGGTTGGCTAGGTAGTTCCTCCCTCTGTCTCTGAAACACAAAAAGGTGTGAATTCAGTCTGTCTCACTCCCTCTGTGGATGCACATTTCAAGAGGCACAAACTCCCTAGGCTAACTACAGCAGGGTGCTTGCAGATAGGACCATGGGACAAGAGTAACTAAGGATCTTGATGTCTGTCCATACGGGACCATCAAAAGCCTTCTTCCTGCATCAGACCAGGCAACAGGGTCTGCACAGAAGCTCATGTCCATTAAAGCACAACAGAGGCTGACTTTTTCCATGTAAAATAAAAGCATGATGTCCAATTAGCAAGTGCTGCAGTTCCTGGTTTTCCCTTGCTCTTTTTCTTTTTTTTACAATGTGGGTTGAGAAAGGTCAGCTGAACTGGCTTGGTAGCACTGCCATGAATGAAGAATGAGACATCTGCTAGAAGCAATGACATTCACCACCTCCCGTTCCTAGTGCCCTTTAGCAAGCAGTGTCTCACGATGATGTGACACAGCCAGAAGCCCTGTGCGGACAGAGACTGTGCATCTAACCAGCTCCCAGGGAAAGCCTTTGCTCTGTCAGCCCACTACCTGGTGTTAGCCTGCTCACATTCCCTGCATCACTGATGAGATAAATATTATTCTAGTTGTTTTTCTATGCTCCTCCTGGAGTCTTTGGCCCTCAGGCCAGCGGTGAAGTCAGTGGCCCTTGTAAGTGGCAGAGGTCTCTGTCAGTATGCTGAAAAGTCCATCAAGGTTTTGGGCAGGAAGGAGGGAGTGGGAGAGGCACAGCAGGTCGAGTCAGCCCTCGTGCAAGCATGCTAATGGGAGAGCCAACCTGTTGCATTTCACAGAGGCACTACAGCTCCCCTGCTGCTTATTCCCCATAAGCCACAGAGGCAATAAAAAATTCAACAAGCCTTATGGTCAAGGGTCAGTTTAACAGCATGACACTCCATTTGGTGGGGGAAGAGTAAGGGGGCTGGAAAGCATGCATACCTGGAGGTACTCTTTGTTGCTGTCTACATTGGGAGTCCAGCCATTGTCATCACTGTTGAGCCGGCTCTGTTGAGGGGTCCATCGCCCATCAGAGTAGGTGGAGGAGGCACTGATCTGCATGTTGGAGATCCTGCCAGACTCCATCCCCAGCGGCACATTGCACTGGAAGTCTGGAGCAGACACACACATGTACATGCGCATATCAGCTTACAGTCTCTGTACTTCACTCCCAGGTGGAAGGCAACCCTGAACTATCCTCCACAGCTAACCCCAGGCAAAGCTGCCTGCCTGGAAAGACGAACAGATCTGCACCATCTTGCAGGCTGTGTGTGCTCACAGATGGCACTGAAAAATTAAAGATGGGGCAGCTTTATGTGTGCATTGCCCTCTGAAAACGAATACAGTCCAGATCTTTCTCCCTTTCTCTACCTCCTTCACCTTTGCAGTTTTGAGACAATTCTGTTCCTTCCCTCCCTCCATTGCCACCAAGATGGCCCAAGTCACCTTGCCACAAATTGAAGGCTGGAGGTGAAATCTAAGCACTGACAAGGCAAGGAGTATGGGCAGGCAAAACAGAGGGTGCTTAATGCTGTGCTGCTGGCAGGAACGTCAAGGCCTGGAATGAGAAGGTCTAAAGGTTTTGTGTGCGTGTGAGAGTATGGATGCATGTGTGTATGTGCACGTGCTATATGTCATATCAGGCCCATAGGAACTAACAAGCTAAGAATATGAAAGACTACGGTATGCTTCATTGGGTTTCCTCTCTTTTAAGGCTTTAAAAGTCACGATTAGCTCAATCTTATTGCACATTTCATATATTTTATGGCAGCTGTCCTGTAAAAACAATAGCAAAGAAAACATTGATAGAAAATACCACAGGGGCCCAAGAGTGCCACTGCTGTAAACCAGTGGAGCTCCACCAAACTGCCTGTGTTTTTAACGTGGCCAAGTTAAAAACCAAGTCAACCCCGGGTGGAAATGATGGGCCAAGTTAAGATCTCAATGATATTATTGAAGTTTCAATTTTATACCAGCATAAATCAAAAGAGGCCTGGCCCTTTAACAGCTTTTGTGCTTGATTTCTCAAACTCTGTGTGTCATTAACATTTTATTTCCCGATCCTTTTAAATAACCGAGTAGAAAGGGGATTAAAGAACAGATCAACTAAGTGTGGCTATAGGTACTGGTGAAGAGCTCATGCTTGTCTGTAACTCTCACAGTCTCAGCAGAATACCCCTAACTCAATCACAGAGCAAGAGCCTGTAACCCAGCTGCCCTACTACTGTACAACCCCTACTCTACCCTGCTCTCTGTCATGGGCTTTCAGTGTCGGGCCAGGGACCCCCTCCCTCTCTTTCTCTGGGACTGAGGGGTGTCCTGAAGGCTTCTTCTATTGTATCACAGATTCACTGCTAACAGAGGTTGAGATCTGTAGCTCTAATGTAAAAATACCATGGGAAAACAAAACAAATCTTTCCTCGCTTGCAAGCATTATCACAAAGAATCAAAATTCTCTTGATTCTCAAAACACGCAACCTACTTCCTCACTCCACATCCATTTACCTCCTTTAATAAGGAATCTAAAACAAATTTTGGTTTGAAATTCTTAGAGCTTTAGGCATTTCTTAATTAGACAGCCAAGAAATTCCAATTTGTAGTTCAGGCCTGTGAATTTTTAGAAAACCAGGGAGAGGGAGTAGGTATTTTCCCCCATGCTTTAATGAATCTGCTGCACCCGCTGGGCAGAAGTCTTCCCCTAAATCCTTTGGGCTGAGCACATACACAAAGGATTCCCCAAAGGTATTGAGAAGACTTCGCAACCAAGTGAAAAGTCAAAGAAAGGTCAGAAAGTGGGATTCTTACTAAAAACTCACTTCTATGAGAATCAGAGAACACATCTAGTGTAACTACTGTCTGCATTGACAGTGGGGGACCAGCCCCTGGATGCACTCCTACCTGCCTCACTCTTGCAAGTGCCAAGTGAAAGACTTGGGAAAAACAGTTGACACGACTGCCTGAAGACATACATGTACACGTTTCCAACTTACTTTCTGGGATTTCCTGCTGGATCAAGTAGTACTGGGCGGAGAAACCGTCCTTAGCCACTGCCAGGTCTGTGTGGAAGGTGAGTGAGAGGACACCAGTGGTTGAGCGGATGTCTGACGGCATCTTAGTGCCACAGTACCTGCCTATCAAGGGGCCGACTGCAAAAGAAAGAGCAGCAAAGGTAACACCTGCTTTTCAACCAGCCTCCTGGGTCACCAGCAGATTGGCATCACTCAGCAGGGATGCTTTAGCGGGACCGATCAGGATAAAAGAAAGGCTTTGGGGATGGGCTATTTTTCACTTCTGCTCGCCTGGTGCCATGCAGTGCACCGTGCAGAAATATCCACTGCAGCAGGCGTTGCTCTGCAATTGCTGGGAAGTGCTCCAATCTGCTCTATTTCTCAATGTTGGGAGGCAGTAGGGAGGTCTTCCCAGCACTGCATGAACCCAATGACCTTCCCTGAGGGAGGACCAGTGTCCTTCCTCTTGGAGTGTCCCATGGGGGTTTTCAGATCAGTGGTTACAACAGAGCAGCAGTTTGGGCTTTAATGCGTGCAACCCCACAGCTAGCCACATGGAGCACCCTGATGGCAGGCTGCATGCTGCAGCCACGTCTGAGGTTAGGCAGCTTTGGTGTTCAGACACAGACTGCACAGTTTTGGAGCTTTGTGAGACACCAAGAGAGGCTTAAGACAGCAGCGCAGCACCCCATGACTTACCCTGAGGGATGCCGTCCCAGATGTCCAGCCAGTCATACTTGCAGTCTCCTTCCCCTGCCTGCAGCGGGTCATGCTCGAGGTCAAAGAGCAGGAAGTGGAGGAGGATTTCTGTCTTTGGCTTGGCTATGATGGTGAAGATGCAGTCCAGGTTGTGTGGATACTTGTCAGGGAAACCTGGAGACTCAATAGTGCCATTGGAGGCAGTGAAGTTTCTGGAGCAGTCCTCAGAGCCTGTAGTGGCAGAAAAAACCCGCAGCCTTAGCAACAATGCAGCTTAAAGCCAACAGCTTGACACACTGTGGAAACCCCATTTTGAGCTGAGAAGGATTGTGTATTTACTTCTGGAAATGTCCTGTAACCCAAGAGCTGTATGAATTCCTGCAAGGACCAAGAGGGTGTTTTTCAAAGCTTTCCACAGGTGGAAAGACAGGTCCACATGTTCATTGGAGTGGACAGCATGTGTCTAAATCCCTCAGACAGCTCTGTAAATGTAACCCATGTACCACTGCTGATTCTCCTGTCAATTGCTCCAAAAACGGGGCTAGAAGAGTGACCCCATCCAAAGCCATGGCTGTGATTTGGCAGGTCAGCACACTGCCGTGTCTCCCACACCAGTGGTGGTGGCCCTGATGGGGAAGGGAGGCCATGCTGAGCTGGGTTGGGCTTCCCCGGCCAGCCCTACCCACTATCTGCCAGGCTCCCCAACCAGCGACCTGCCAGGAGACCTGTGTCTCCCACCCCAAAGGCTGGGGAGGGGCCAGCCAGCACGCAGGTGGCCGTCTTCTGTAGTCCTTGCTGTGGCAGCTGCCACCTGCCAGCGGCACTGGCAAAGGGCCACAGCAACTCCAGGTCTCAGGGAGGGGCCCCTGTTTGGGGAGGGTACTGCCTCGGAAGGGGCAGAGAGGAGTAATGAGGATGCCATCTCTTTGGAAAAAGCTGTTTTCCAGGGCTGGTCTCCTGCAACCTCTCCCCCTCCAAGCACAGCCATCTGCGCCTCAGTTTCCTCTTGAGAAAATCAGGAAGCACAAATATTTACACAGTGAATGGGCCTGGGGGAGGGTGCTAATGTCTCCACTGTTAGCTGGAAACCCTCGGAAACGAAGCACGCAGCTAGCCTGCAGACCCGAGTCCCATGCAAAGGATGAGGGGCATTTCCAGCATACATCCCTGCTCCATGGCTGTGGAAAGAGTAAGGGTAATGGGGGACATCTCTGTGGAGAGGAAGAACAGAGCCCTCTTTCTTACAGACTGAGCCATCCACACCAGAAATGCAAGTTATTTCTATCCTTAAGGAAGACCTTTGCGTGGCGAGGAGGGCAGACAATGTTGCCTCTTATTTATTGCTGACCTCAGCACTGGCCTCGCTGCAGCCAGGCCAGTTCCATGCCCCCTCTCACACAGCCAAGGTGCCTCGGGGTGGCTCGGGAAAGGGGAGCATACCACGGTAACTTTGAAACTGCTTTGCTGTGGAGACAGGACAATAGGCAACAGAAATCTGCAGCCTGAAGCTATCAGAGGCAAAAGGGGATGTTGGAGAGGCTGCCAGCCACTGATGCAACCCAGCATTAGCATTTGCAAAGGTTTCTGCTTCGGTTTTGCTGGGACACCCTCCTTCTCCTTTACTAACCCTTCTGCTCCAGCTCTTCCAGGCAGCTCGAGCCTTCCTGGGACTAATGGGAGACTAGTTATTCAATTCAGCATTAACCTACAGGAGTCAGGCCAGCAGCCCACAGTAATAGCAGGATCCCAGCACTGCATTATGCAGCGCCTAGCTGGAGAGCTACTCAGGAGAGCCTCTTAATTGACTACCTAATGAAGCAGCCAGCTTTTCTGGTGTGAACCTGTGGGGTAAAACACAGAGGCAAAAAATAAGGCCAAACACAAATCACAGCATAACGCCATGAACATGGATAAGGGTATACTTTGTTCCAAACAGCTTGAAAGACAAATAGATAAATAGGGAAAATAACAAAAGCTCCAAGCTAGGGAGAAAATCAAAGACTAAACCCAAAGTCAGGGACTGTCCTCTAGAGACAGGAGAAAAACATAACTGTGTCACTGCATTAGACAACAGCATTTTCCTCATGTGGGGGCTCTTACTGCATTTGGCATCTTTGCCTACAGTTTGGCTGATACCAGCAAACACAATGATCAGGCTTTTTTATAAGGAAGCTGCAGATAATCAACGGAGTCATGCTGGCTTCAGCAGCACAGACCAGCCTGAGAGGACACTTTGATGCCCAGCAATGGAGAGCTCAGGCCAGTTCTGCCAAACTGACTCACAAAGTGAGCAGCAGGGAGGCTGGACCAGCCAGGGCAGGCTGCTCTTTTGTCCGCCCACAGACCGCTGACTGATACCCATCAGGGGATTCAAAGACTGGTATGCAGTTGTTTGTATGCAGATTGCTCCTCTCTCACACCATGATAAGGGAAATTTAGCACAAGGTGTGAAAATAAACTTTCAGTTGAAAAGAGTTGGGTTTTTAAGGTCACCTTTAAGAAAGAAAGAAGCTGCAGCCACACTGCCTTTACTGGTGTGGACAATGACAATCCGATGACCTTTAAAGCTGGTGACACCCTTGCAGGCTACGCTGACAGCTCAGAAGGAAACTTTGCCCGTGCCTGCCTGCCTACAAACAAAAGGGAAGGTTTGCTTATACTGCGGTGGCCCCGCCGCCAGCGCTGCCCACCGCCCTCCCTGGGAGCCCCGCAGGCAGGTGGGCTGGGGGTGCTCCCGGATGACAGGCTCATCCCCACTCCTGTGCCAAAACCTGCCTTCCTGGGCTGGATTTCTTGGGCTGTGGCTGGAAGAAAGCATGGCTATATCTGAAGAGGATGGCTGCCTGCGGGTGGGTAGGGTGGCTAAAGGAGCCCAACCACCACTTCAGACCACGAAGCTCTGCATGGACCTATATAGAGGGACACAACTAGGCTCCAGTCTCCGCCCAACATCTGCTCTCTCCCAGAGCATCCCTTGCTTCCTCTCCCTCCCTACCAGCAGCAACAAAATCTCCTTTTCCCATGAATTTGACTCTTGCTGGCTCCCCGCCAAGCAGACAGGGTTTCTGCCTGCTGTCCCTGCCCACTAGCCGTGCTCAGCCTGGCCCAGCCACATCAACTGGCTGGACCACTGCATATTGCCCTGTGCCTGACTCAGGGCATGGACCCAATGTGAGGACAAGCACAACCCAGCGCAGTCTGCTGGGCTCAGAGCAGGTGTGTACAGTGAGGGAGAGCCAAGGGAGGATGAAGTGGGTCAGCAGTCTTCCCACCTGAACACAGGCATTCTTTGCCATCCTCCGTGCTGGCAACTGGCCGTGGCAAACCCCAATAGCCAGGTGAACTACTAAACTCCTTCAGGACTAATCTGCAACCTAACCATTAGCAAACAGCAGTGGTGAGCTGGCTGCACCACAACAGCTCAGTGGCTGGTTATACAGCTCAGGCAACCATCAGCAACAGCATTTTCCTCATCCACCTGAACCCCCAGACACCTCCTGTCCCCACTATATCACAGTGAATTTCGGGAGTCCCATTCTCATCCTCTTGCAGCAGCACCTCTACATTCACATCTTCCTGTGACCAGGTTCCAGGCTGCCTGCGCACCTCTGCCTGCCGCACAGCTGGGCCAGGGCCCCTGGGCACTGGTGCCAGTGCTCCCTACCTTCCCTTTGAAGAGGCTGGGTAAGTGACGCAGTCATACTCCTTTCCGGTTCTTCACCGGGTGCGGGCATTATTTTTTTTTTTGCTGGATGTGATGATGTGAAAGCTGCATGTGCGTTTTCTTCCAACGCACCACCAAAGGAATGTGGGCACAGGGCGGGCGCCCATATCCCTGTGCAAAACACACTCTTGTTCCCTCAGCACACAGGCACACCTCTCTCACCTGCACACACAGACCACATACAGAGTGGATTTTATTTTCTCAAGCCTCCTTCTTCCCAGACACACAATTCTGGCAAATATTTAGACAGAAACATTATTAAAAGGCCTTTGAGCAGCTTTTCCTTTTCTCAACAATAGTTTGGTATTAAACAGAATTATGAATAGTTCCTCGTACATCTGTCTATAAAGGCACTGTCTCAGTCGTTGACAGCACTGCTGACAGCAGTCCCTGGAAAACCAGAGTTCTCCAGTTACAAATCCCACTTCCAGGGAGAGAAAACACAGCGTCATTGATCAGCCCTGAATCGCAGCTCCATGGAAGGGGAGCTCCATGCGCTCCTAACCGAGGGACAATCCCCACTTAGCCCTAACAAGCTCCACAGTGCCAAGGAGAAAAGATATACGTTACTAGTCCTCAAATACAAGAGAGCATTTAAGGAGGAACCCTGCTTTTGATGTCACCGTGTGATCCAAAAATGCACTATCATGCGCCACTAACATCTTTACCTTCTCGGAAATGTGATGCAACAGACTTGCTTAAATTAAAAAAAATAAAAAAGCAAGCTCTTTATCTCAGGAAAACATGCCAAAAATCATATTGAAATGGTGGCCAAAGACATCTCCTTGTGAAGATCATTGTGGCAAACAGCCTGGGAGACAGACACTCACCTGTCTTGTAGATCTCATAGCGCAGGGAGAAGCCGGCACCTTGCCGTGCGTAGTCCGAGGTGAATTTGATATAGAGAGAGGGGCCAGAAGAGATGATGGTAGGAGGTGCTATGTTCCCACAGTGCTTGCCCAGCAGGTCTGCCGCTTCACTGTCCCCATCTCGGATCTCAATGTAGTCATACCTGTGGAGGCAGGTGAAAAGGCAGTAAAACCATCTGTCAGGGAGATGCTTCAGATTCCAGGAACAAACACAAACCATTCTTTATGTCTGCGTATTTCACAGAACATCTTCCAGACAGGTACCTGGGACTCTGTCACTCACACCACACCACACACCCCCAATATGTTTTTCCCTTTTGTTTGTCTGGCTACATTTAAGTCCCTTCCCCTGTTGCTCCTCACATCATTAATTTATTGCAGCCACATCCACTTCTACTTCGTAGCCAACATGCAAAATTTGCCTCCATTGGCATGGGGAGCAGCTCAGTCACAACCCTCCTGGGGCTGCTCTCCTTCCCTTACCCCTCTCCTTAAGTGCCATCGTGCTACCTAGCACAGCTCAGTTTATTCCGCTATCCAGGTGGGATCTGGCCAAGCACACACCAAGCATTACACAAATAGTCAATGTTCAATCCATGTGAGCGGGTAGCTATTTTGTGCACTGTCTGACACCGCACTGGTCCTTTAACAAGTCTGCCTGGTACATTTACTTAGCACTTGGACAATAATACTGATCCTCTTCTGTTAAGTGCTTTCAAAGACTTCTGTGGATGAGAAATGCTGCATAAGAGCTGGGTGACCACATTCACTATTGCTGGATCCTTGTACACCCTGTAACTGCAACCTGCCTTTGCTAAACCCACCTTGGTGATGCCCCACCTGCCCAGCAGCATGGCTCCTGGGCACCTGAACCGTCTGGGGGAGGAATCTGTAGGTTTGGAAGAATTGCCTCCTGGCGCAGAGACAAAAGATTGCTGTAGAGTCTGGCTAGAAGGTGAAACTCCCACAGATTCCTTCATATTTTCTAGGCTATGACTAATGGCAAGGTAGTATCAGGCTCTGTGTGCTGTGAAGAAACAAACAGCTTTTACGTGAACATCTTGTTCTTCAGCTGCCTTCTAACACCCGCGCTCTCCCATCCCTCTTCTCTCTGGCCAGCACACTGCTATTTACAGAAACTGCCCATTTCTCTTCAACTGTTTATTCGCTTTGTATCAACCTGTTTGAACAACATGCTACAGCTCTTCTCACGGGGCCAGGGAAAGAAAAAGCATTTCTAGGCTGCCAGTAATCTGCCTTTCTTCTTTGTCACAAGATCTCCTGTTTGGGAATGGAGAGTTGAAAGGAGAAGTAGCTTGCTGGATACAGAATGATCCTCATGTGACTCATTCGTGTTCTGCAAAGCACACATCGGCAGACAACAACCTCAAAACAAACTTAGAGGGACTCAGTGTGCTCCTCCACAAAGAAAGATGGCCCAGATGGCTTCGGTTTCACTCCTTTCTGGGACTAAATAAGGCTGAGAGCCAGAAGCAAAATGCCTGCGGATAAAATCCTGTCTACACCGGACCAAGCACTCAGCCAGCTGCAATCACCCAGCCTTTAATTTTGTTACAGACTCAATTGGCTTGGCCAAGGTGAAATCCAACCGGTCTTAAGAAGAGGCGCTTACACAGAAGGAGCGTTTGGCTTAGCTGGTGGGTGGACACACGGTGATGTAAATGAAGATTTGTTCCTTCTGCTCTCTCCTCAGCTCAGTGTGTCTCCCTATCACCTCATGACCCCTTATTACCCTGACACTGGCCGGCAGCACCCTGCATGACCCCGCTAATGTCCATCATATGTGGCTTGATCCCACCGCCTCTCTAGGGAGGAGGAACATAAAGGGCAGAGTTAGTGCTTCTTTTAAGTAGATTTTTTTCCTCCCTGTTTGTCTATTTGTTTAAAGTAGTGCTGAGCAAACAGCAGGGACATTTTGTTCTCAAAGCTACTACTTGCTTTCAGTGTGCTTGCAGCCCTTCCACATCGGAAGTACATGCTTGTGCCTCAGGACTACTGGCTACTAGTGAAACCATGAATATGTGGCAAAAAAATTAATTTGGCAAAAGCATGAATGTTGGCAAAACACTGTTAACAGAGCGGACTATAAAAGCTGCCATTTACATGGCACAGGCAGGGGTTAGCTGCATCCCAAGGAATCACATCTGTTTGTGTCCTCATGGGGTTATAACTCGCCAACACAGTACACGGCTTCAACTACTTGACTGTAACAATCACAGTTTCTGCTGTAGCCAACACACCAAACAGCCTAGTGCTGACCACATGGCTCCTCAAACCACTCAGTGCTGCAGGAGCCCTGGCAATTTCAGAAGCACATTCTGGACGAAGAAATATTTGCTTATTGAATGGGTGAACAACTTCCAATAATACATACAATTTGGGAATATTGCAATCTGCTCATGGGCAATCTGCAAATGGAAAATTAAAAGAATGAATCTAGTAAGTAAATCATCAGGAAATATTTGCGCCTCTGAATTAAACCCTGTTTGGCTTCATCCAAGCATCTAACTGAGCTTTCTCCTATTGGAGTTAATCCTTAATAAATCACATGTTACAAACAACTAAAAAACCCCTAGGAGAAGGTCAGGGAATCATTTCTGCCAAATGTAAAATGAATATAAATGCATAAGCGTTTTCTTCCCTAGTTAAAAAAATCTTGGCCCAAGCTCTCTACTGCTCATGAGGCAAAACTCTCTTTCTTCAGGTCATATAAACAGAGTGTGAATTGGGAGTATTACACTCAGGAAATAACTCCTGCCCAGATGAGCAGGAGCACCTACTTCCTCTCCAACGCAGCAATTAAGCTTTAGGCTTTCAAAATGAAACACAAAAGACATCCAGTCCAAAGCATGAAACTTTCAAACTTCAGCAAGAACACCAGCTAATCCCCACCACAGACTATTTTGGCATCATATGCTTCAGTCATGTCCATGCCTTGGCCCACAATCAAACAAGCTGATAAACCCCATTCTCCTCAAGTTGGGTCACTGGCCATGTTAAAATCTAGTTTGGACAGACCTTTGCTTCTGTTGAGCTTAAGCATGGTTTCCAGACTTTGTTCTTCCCATGTGAAAAACAAGAAGAAAAATTGGAAAGAAGAAAACCCAACCCTGGGGATACTTTCTACTCTAACCATTTCATTTCCAGATAATTACAGACTAGGGCACAGCTGGGTGGGACATATTTATGCAGCAATGGCATGAAACTGCCTTGACAAGTGCCCAGCAATTTGCATTTCACTCATATAACCAAATCCATTGTTTCAGTCAATGTGCACCAACATCCTTGTGGGCTGACCTCTCTGGCATTACCTCCACTGGGCAAGCCGCCATCTCCAAGCACATTTCATGCCACTTCTCCCCATCTAGGCACTGTTCCAATGAGCCAACCATAAATATGTGAGGGCAGGGTGCAGAGACCGTAATCCACAAGTATAGTCAATGGATTAACCAAGTATTCTTGCAGGGAAGGTGGCTGTGGTTCGCTGCTCCTCCAGCAGAAGGGTATTTTCAGCTGTTGTTTGAGTGGGAAGGCCAGCTGGTTGGTTTGAAACCACCTCAAACAGAGGTTTCCACCAGGGAGTTTTAAGGCAGGGAGGCAAAGCTGAAATGCTTCTAAATGCCCAGACAGTGGGGGGTTGAGAAAGGAGGGAAATGCATTGCTTAGATGGTCTTCTTGGAGCTGTTTAACAGAATTAAGTAGAAAATGTACAATGCTTACAAATATTGCTGTGTTTTTATTAAAGATTTTTAGTAGACAGTGCATTGCTGATGTTAAGAGAGCTTTTATAAACTAATTATAAAGCACTTCTAATGCCTGTATTACTCATGCTTGCTTGCTTTTTCCTCTGGTCAACCCTCTGATTTCCAGTCTTTCCTTTCTTTCTATTTTCCCTAAGTCACTTTGCTGCTGGCTCTCCAAACAAGGCTGCAAGGCACAATAAAGGCAAACAAGCCCCAATTGCAGTTATGAGAAGACCTCTGCCTTTTCAGTCCTTTTCTGTTGTGAAATAGCTAATATGCTCCCTGGCCATTGAGCTGTGCTCCACTATCCCCCGAGACCAGCACAGACCTCCCAGGTGCCCACCCAGGGACTGGTAAGCTGCAGAAATGCTGCGACCCATCTCTGGGGAGCAGAGAGTGATTCCTCTGGGTGCTCCTCTCCTGAGGCTCACAACTGAACTTGATGATCCTAGAGGTCTTTTCCAACCTTAATAATTCTATGATAGCTCAGCACAAAGCACAGTTTTGAGACTCATGCTGCACCACACATGATCAACAAACCTATTGCCCCTCAGCCCCAAATCCTAAGAGATGCCGAGTCCTTCCCCACTGAAACATGCTTCAAGGACTTTATAGGGACATTAGCTTAGGGTGGAGAGAAACAAAAACAATAAATCATGTATATGTTCACAGCCATAATGTAAGTTCTCCTGATAAATAAACTTTTGCAAGCCTTGCTTCAAAGTCCGAGGAGGGCTGGCTCCCCAGACCAAGCTCTGACCTAGCTGGCAGCTTTCCCAGCATCTTCCCAGAGCTATGATTTGGAGTAGGTGAGGGCTTGCACACCGCTAAGCCCAGTTTCCAGTGCTTGCCAGGGCCAGAGAGAGTCACAAGGCTCCAACCTGAACTTCCCCAACATTTAATTTGGAGCTGTTATTTATAGGCATTTCCATGGGGCTTCTGACTGCACCTGGCAAACAGTAATGATGGGGTGCTCATGAGACCCTGAGAGGTGAGAAGGCAGAGAAGAGCAATAGTTGGCCCAAGGTCACACAGGAAGTTTGCAACACAGCCAAGAATAGAAGCCAGCCTTGATTAGACAGATTATATTATATTGGAGGAGTCTGGCCTAGATAGAGAGACAAATAGGTACTGACTGCATGCCAACAGCTCCAAGTTTGGGAATGCCCAGTGTTGACCGGAGCCTTTGAGACCTCTGTCATGGTGTCTTGAGCACATCTGCTGAAAATAGGAAGAGACACTGCAATTCTAGTGAAATTCAGCAGGCACTAGTACTCTGCAGGTAGCTGGTGGAAGGCGTGGGGAACCTGCTTAGCCATTATTTCAGCTGGTAAATGCAATTGTTGCTTTTGAGAAGGTGGCAGGTGGTTTGTTTCTCAGAAACTGTTATAAAAAGCATAATGTTTTTTATACATCCTTTAAGAAAAGGCTGTTTCTTAGATATTAAATAGCAGCTGCAGTACAGAGGAGGTTAAGAAATGGTGAACCAGAGGCTCTGTGCTTGTTTTGCAATCAAGGGGTGGCTAGAATTAACGTCCATTACATGCTAGCTGGCTTTGTTGATTTTAATGTGTCACCACCCATCTTCATGCTTTTTCATATGCCACCTTCAAACCACATCCTTATTTGATGAGTGGTTACATTGTAAAATATAAGAAAACTTTTTTGTGATGTTTATACAATCTTAAGAAACTGCAGGACATACCTCTCAAAGGTTAAATTGCTGCAGAAACTAGTGGGGACTTTTTCAACAGTATTTTTTTTTTGTTATAGCCACGATAGCAGTTAAGCACCCCTGCTGTCTGATGAAACAAGAGCAATGAAGTTTGATCTTAGCTACTAGCGCTTAATCAGAGTAATTGGTTATAAACATAGCAGATGAATTGGATTCTCCTTTGACTTGAACTGGTTTTACATGTGTGTAACATAATTTTAAGGGTAATCACTCCCCATTTATCCTGGGGCGAGAAGAGACTCAGTCGTCATAGACAGAGAACCTCATATAGATTTGTGCACAGACCTAAAAAGCTTGTATCATATCTAGCTTTAGCCAGCTAAACCTCCTCTGCTCTCAGTGGAAGCAGACTCCTCACACCCATCTTGGGATGGGATTAATCATTCTTCTGCACTGACGACAGAGGTAGTTTAAATCACTCTCGCTGACTGGACCTGGACTTTAGGTGGCTGAACATGAGAGATGAATCTGGTCTCAGTCTGCAGCTTGAGTGGCTGGTTTTGCCCATGCTGAGGCAAAAGATGCACACAGAGCCCTGTCTTGCCGTGATGGAAATTGATGCCCCTGGCAACAGCAGAGAGAAATAGGCTATCACTGCTCTAAATCTGAAGGGATTTCACTGGATTTCAGTGACTAAAATGACCAAATTCCAGTGGCAGCAGGGGGAGAGCCAGGCCGCAGTAGGGGATAATCACTTAGGATTTCTCGGAAGTTTGTTTTGAATTTGTTGCATCTAATTCCATCTTGTGTAATCACTGTATTGTGGGGCTTTGTAATCATTCCACTGTGCTTTCTGTTATTTTCTTATCTCCTCAAAAATCTGACCAGAATTTCTGAGAAATGAAAAAAATCCAGTCATCCCATTAAAAAAAAAAAAAAAAGAAAAGGAAAAAAAGACAGAGAGAGAGAGAGAGAGAAAATAACCCTAACAGATTGGAAAACTTCTTCAAAAATGCTTTGAAGACAAAAACTGGAAACTACAAATAGCCTCTATTTATACTCCTTTGGTTGTTTTCACCCCCATACAAGCATCGCTGACGGGAAGAGTCTTTCAGCAGTTACTGTTAACTTATGTGGGGGGAAAAAAAGGCGGCAAAAATAAATCTTGCAAAGGGAGGAATAAAACATAGCTGCAAACTGCTCCTGTGGCAAGTTCTGATTCAGGAGGGAATTTCAGCTCCTAGCATGCTGCATGCTGCTGACCCCCTTAGACAGAGTGCAAAGGCTCCCCCACGCTTTGCCGTTCATCCTTGGGCTGCCTTCTTCAAGCTGTGTTGCCAGATCACTGCGGAAAGGCGCGTTGGAGTAGAGAAGTGCTCTCATCTGGGGCATGTCTGGAAAACCGTTCATTATGTAAGAAAACAAGATGTGCTAATGTGCACTTTAGGGGTTTTCTGCAGGCTGTTGTTCAGGAGTTACACATGGCTGTTTAATTTTATTTCTGTCTCTAAAACTGTCTCTATAAATTCCTCACCCTTCTATCTTTAGCTGCAGGGGTCTTTTGTTGCAAGATGTCCTTGGTATTCTTTGGGGGGAAAATATAATGGTGAAACCAGGAATAAAATATATAAAGCATGTTAAGAATAGCCCCCCTTTCCATGGCATTCTGCCTTCTGTTGCTGCTCTAAGGGAACTGAAGCAACTCACAACCTTTTCATACCCCAAAATGCAGGACACTTGAGAAACTGCATTTGCACTTTCCTCCTTCTGCTACAATCCATCTGTGGAAAAAATTAAGACTTTGGTTTCTATGTCATTTTACTGTCACCACTCACAGGCTCTTGATCACTACAAGAAAGAAAAAAAGTGTATATAATGAAGGATAACAACCACAAGAGGAAAATCTACTGCCAAAAAGCAGCAGAGCAGGCAGAAGGAGGGGGCAAATGCTCACTTTGCTCGCTTTGTGGTGGGGAGAACAGGTGAACAGTCTCCCATCTCCTGATGGGATCCAGTGCCCGACAGCCCAAGCAATAGGTAAAGACCAGTTTGTGCAAGGCTAGCGCTGGTGGCTGAAGGCCTGGGGCCTGGCTGGCAGGTGCTGATGAGGATTAGGGGACACCCACATGCTCTGCTGTGCCAGCCCCGTTCCCAGAGAACACCACCCTCCATGAAGCCATAGTGAGGAATGTCCCATAACACCTCACTAGCATGGTATCAGTCGTGGCCTTAAACACAACATGCTGTGAAGACCAAAAGAGCTGGTAATAACTGGGATCATGGGAACTTCGCAGCTCAGCTTTCAACATATCACTCATTTGCACTGGCTTTTTTCAGCACAAAGCTGAAACAAACGCTCATTAAGCACCAATTGTATAAAGAAGGTTGCAAGAACAGGACCTTGACCAGCCCACCCTTGCGCTCCTGGCTGCCTACATCCCTCGTTAATGATGGACGGTCACCACAGGACAGCTTTCTGACCCTGCAGTTTCTCAGACACAGCCTGTTCAGAGCCCAGCTCCTGCCTTAGCTGGTAGACAAGTAAGCAAAGCTTTACCGCCAAGGCTGGCCTGCAGCCTCTGTTATTTGGGCGCTTCCACAACAACCTGACAGTGCCAGCTTGTAGTAAGAGCTGTTTCTGGGGCACACAGCACACTAAACCTGCCTGATCCCTCCTTGCATGCTGTGTAGGTAGCACATCATCTCCCACCGACTTGTCCCCCCAAAATATGGGCACTTGCAGCTCAACAGCCATCTGAACCAAGCCTCACTGAGGGTCTGAGCACACTCAATGCCTGGACAAGGGTGAGCACTGTGCCATGCACACATCATGCCTTGCTGAGCATTTGCAGCAGTGGTGGCCTCCCACCCGGGTCTTGGAGGCAGCAGTATCTATCTGGGGGGTGTGGGATGAATTAGCCACTTGAGAGGGGCTGGTCGGTACCCCTGAGGTGAGCTCAGCCCTGTCTGGGACTGCAGGTCCGAGTGGCAGCCACACCGAGATGGAAGAGGGAGAGGGCTGCTGCATGAAGCTGGTTGGAACCTTTTCTCCTTAATGTGCTCTGGGAACAGGGGATGGGAGTGCCCCTGTTTCTCCCACAAAAAAGAGTCCTGCCACTGCTTTGTTCAGGAAGATTTTCTTTGAAGCAACCCTTTGTGTCACCCCCTCACTCAGCTGTGGCAGTGCATCTGCTTTGTCCTGCCAGCTCAGCCATGGAGTGTTTACAAGCCTCCCTCACCCTTCCAGGCTGTGGTTCAGCTCCATTGACACTGAAGGCAACAGACTCCTCTCTCGGCGTGTGATGAATCAATTACTTCCTCTGACACTCTATTACTCTAGCCCTTATATCTCCAGATTGCAGATGAAAAGACAGGCTGAGAAGGGGGACAGGGAAGGGGAGAGGTCTCCTGAGGTCTCCTTCAATTGAGTTGTTGGACATCTGAAGAAATCCCCATCTGCCATATTTAAAGACACAGAGAGATGTTTTGCTCCTGAACGGCAGAAAAATCAGAAGGTTTTCACAAAAGAAAACCTAAGAAATCAAATGGGTCAAAAAATTTCAACAAGATGCAGTGAACATAGATCAATGGTGAGTCAGCCCCCTCTGCTGATGAAGATCCCAGACCTTGTTCCTGCCCATGATTATCAGCCAAACATCAGCATTACCAAAGGCACAACATAAGAGCCAGGTGTTATGCCTTCCCTTTTCACTGCAAAATAACAATGTAAATGAAACTTCACACCAACACTCGCAAAAGAGGAAGGAAGCTGAGCACATGCCTCAAACTCTCGTGCTTCCGGCAGGGGGTCGTAATCCTTGTTGGACATCCGTCAACAACCCCATCTCCAATAGTTCCCTGGAGGTTTCCAATACGTTGACCACTTCCCATGCAAACGCCCTGCATGTCGCACAGCCTGATCCTGAGTGCAGGATCTCACTGCCAGCGGGTGAGTGCTGCCTGTCTCAGCAAAGGGGGACCCACACCTCAAAAAACAGGGGTGCACCCTTCCTCACACTAACTGTAATGTTTTCTGTACCTTTACAAGAAGTGACATTTGGGAAAGCCACAGCACACACAAAGAGCAGCTACCCTGCCAGTCTCTGTGCCGTTTGTAAGAGGAATCCTATGCCTTTGGCATAGGATTTCTGCTGTCACACCCCACTGCTTCGGGCTCTGCTTCTAGCAATATATTAAATACTAATAATTCCATGTTTGACCCAGTACTACTTTAAACCACCACCATACTACTGGACTGTGATTGCTCAGCAACGCTGTATGTAGATCCCAAGAGTCACTTGGGATTCAGGGAGCAGAGAAAAAAAAACAATAAAAAAACCCCAGGTTATTCACTCTTTCTAACTATCTACTGATCTACTTGCTAAGCCAGCGTAAGGAAGGCTTTCTATGGTGTGTTTGAACTGATGTATCAAAGACAGTTGCTTAAAACGTCCTAGCTGTGATTAGTGGACCATGACTGCTATTAACTTATAAGGAATTCCAGGATCACCAGACTGTGGTTTGCAACATATTATTACATTGCCATTCAACGGTAGTGTACAGGCACTTGATTTAAAGAAAACGGAGAACTAGCCTCAGACTAAAATCTAACTTCCCTCAATTCTTTCAGATAAGCTCTGTTAGGAGCTCTGGCTAAAAGCAACCAGAGATTTCTTCTGTTTCAGCCTGCTCTTCGCAGTCTGTTCTTTTTATTTTGCATTCATATTTAATTGCAGAATTCACACCCAGCCAGAAAGGCTGGGAACGAACCAATCGTCGTCTGCAGTGCTCTGACCTGCTCCTGTGTGATGCTGCTATGCAGCAGCCTTTTGAGGGGAGTGTGCAATGCACTGCTGCTATCTAGACTGGGCTTTATGCCTGCAGATGCCCAGGTCTTCTCTTCTTTATAGGGTGGGGAATTGAAAGTGATTTGCCAAAGCAGGAACAGTACATCAATAGCAGGGAGAGGGAAGAACCCAAATCTCACAACTCCCAGCCTTGATATTGCTGGCGAGTCTGCCACTCCCGTTACAGCCTGACAATAGGGACGACATCCATTAGAAAGGCTGCATGTAGCTAAGGCAAACAGTTGCTCATTAAAAGCCTAAACCAGTTCCTATGGAAATCAAGGTAAAAACTCCTGCTGCCTTTGCTGGGCTTTGCATCTGATCCTTAACAAAAAAAGGGTAATTTTAAAAAATATCATTGTCGCACTCTCCTTACATTCACTAAATCTTCTAACTCCTGCATCCAGACAGCAAACCCATGACAAGGAAGAACACTGTTAACCCCACTGTGTGATGCAAAAAAAGTGACCGAGACTCATATCCCCACAGACATTTATGCTCCTGAGGCCCACCTGTTTGGGATGAGCCTCTGTGAACGGTGTCACCCAGTGAGCTGAAGCACTGTTGCAAAGACAGCCTAGGGCCTTGGGCTTTTTGCTGAAAGCACAAGCATCTCAACACTGTGGTTATCATCAGGCTTTTTCAATGAGATTGCTCCACTACTGCCCTGTAGCATCTGTGCTAAACAGGGTCAGTGAAGGTGCAAGGGGCTTAGAGCTGGAGCATGGCTGGCATTACGCGCTCTCAGAGGTCACAGGTTTCTGACACTCTTAGCTGGATCCTGAACCCAGCTAGTGAGGAGTCACCACAGCCAGCCCTGTGCTTGCTCCTTCCCCAGGTGCTGTGTGAGACCCACAGGTCCTGCTCCCTTCCTGACTGGCCATAGAGGTCAAGAAAGAAGCAAGTACACTACCACCACCACCTCCGCCACCTCCTCTTCCTTGTCACTAGCAGGAAGGAGGGGGAGAGGTCTCTGTCTCTAATGCTATTGTTCCCAGTGACACCAGCTGGCCCTCAATTTATCACCACGCCAACAGGATACAAGGTGCAAAACCAGATCTGACTCCTACGCACCGGATGCTGGTGAGCCAGCGGGATGTAGGAGACCCCAGGAGAGTGCCTTTGGGGCCACCACCTTCTGCAGAGCCTGGACCTGGCCTGTCCCTCCAGGGAGAGGCTCCAGGACATGTGAAGCACAGGTGCAGAGCAAGCAAAACCCTCACAGCTCTGCAGATGGGCAGCAGAGAAAAGATACATGAACAACCTTGAGCTGTTAACTCATGTGCAGGTCTAATGCCATCACAGCTAACCCATTCATTGATGTTTCATTTCAAGAAAATGACCTGGGCTTGATGGGAATTATGAACCATACAGCGGATGCTGGATGGTGTTAAACAGTAGAAGCTCATCTGAAGACAAGTTGAGCTGCAGTATCATGTTACCCAGACTGAATTATTTCCTGTATGTTAGAAATGTTGCTTCTGGCTACCCATGCCACAAATGTATGAGCAAGCAAATGCCTTCCTTAACATCTCATCTTTTACTTCCCCTCTCTGCAAAGTTAAAGCTTGACTCCCCCAGTGTTGCAGGAGATACAGTCACTTCCTCTTGCATCCCAGTGAAGAACCTCCCCCCAAGCCCTGGCTTTCTGTAGTGCTCCAAATGTGTTTCTCTTTTCTAAGCATTTTGCCAATGTCAAGATGAACCGCGTTGTTTCTAAAATGTTTACTAATAAGCTAATTATGCATACTTTTCAAAGCATTTACTAATTAGCTGTCCATAATTGCTGCCTTGTCTACTCCTAACCTTCACTGATGGCAGGACAGCTTCTTGCAATATTATGCTCTTGTTTGAAGGAGACGGTCAAGAGAGCCAGGCTGAATACTGCAGCTACCAGCTGCCTGCTTGTCTTTGGGCACTGGGTCTGGCTGCAGCTCCTCCCACCGCCTAAGCAAGGGACTGAGGCCAGCATCTCCACTGCTCTCTAGGAAGGATGCAGAACTGTTCTGTTCCAGTGCCTAGCTTTCTGGAAGCACAGCAGATGGCCGTGCTACCATAACAGGCCTTCACTGGCTAGCTGACCCCCCATGCCTTGTCCTCTGTAGTGTTGCCCAGGAACACCAGCATGTTACTGCCAGTTTCACCAGTAGGCAGTGCTCTGCAAGACAGGCTTTGGGAGTATGATGTCTTCCCTTGCCAAACCTTGGTCCCCTCTGCCCTTCAGGCTGGGAGCAGCAGCATTTCCTGCCATGCCTGCCTGGTATCCAGCACACACCAGGATGCTGAACTTGGTTCAACTCTCTTGACACCACCCAGGCACTTGCAAGGTCACAGTGACAACTGCATAAATTTCCTCATTATGGTGGCCCCAGTTCCTGTTTCTGGAAACCCCCAGGGCTTGACACAGGGAGCCGAAGTCAGGAAGAAGAGCCTGACTGTGCAGCCCCAGTGTGTCTCCAGAGACCTTAGACCGTCACCAGCACTTGGCATGTGCCACCAGAGGGGGCTGCAAACCACAGCAGCAGTCCCCCAAAGCCTGCCCAGACAGGGAGCCCCCTGGTTGCAACCCAGTTGTGGCATGTGACAAAATGCTACAGAAAAACCCACTGGCACAGTCAGATCCTCAGTCGGGTGTGTTTTTTGGTGTGGTTTTTTTTTTTTTTTTAAATAACGTTCCTCTAGTGCAGATGTTATGACTCATCTGAAAGGTCTTCTGCTTGCAGCAGGAGCATGAGCCCATCTGCTGCAGTCTGAAGGGAACATGCCTCTGCTGTGTGTGTACAGCAATGTCCAGGCACTCAACAGCAGCTTTGGCCAGCCTAATCCTCTGGCAGAGTCAGCAAGAGGGGCTGGGGATGGCAGAGTCAGTAGCCAATCTCAGGAGGCAGCTTTTAATAGTCTAAAGAGAAGCCCAGCAGTAGGAGGGAGGCACGAATGGAAAAGGTGGTTATAAATGCAGTGATTCACACAGAGCTGAGGTTTCTGACTTGGATTTTCCAAGCAAGCAGTGCAGACAGTGAAATGGCAATTAGGAAGAAGTGGACAGCTCAGCTACATGACTGCAAGCCAGGGGACAGCCACACTTATTGCACACTGTTCAGGTCACTCCTTGGATCACAAATAAACCCTGGCATGCCACAAGACTGCCCAGCTACCGCCATGACATGTGGGGAGCAGAAACAGTTCACCACAGCAGCAGCAGCGTGCTCTTTTCCACTGGATGCCACTTCCTTGTTCAGAGGGCAGATACCAACAGTGCAGGGCTGCAGTGCCTGAGCAACAGCCGCACTCACAGCACGGAGAGGAAGAAATGGTGAGCAGACAGGTTATTACAATTATTTCCGAATAGTTTGGCAGACCTTTTATTGGAACATCAAACTTCCCTTCTGGCTCTGCCATTTCTGCTATGACCCCACAGCTGCAGGACAGTGTGAATGATGGTCCAGATCCCATATTCCCTGTCACAGTGTGCCCACTCTCCCACAACAGGGATCCCTGCTGCACTGGCACACAAGAGCTACAACAGCTGGATAAGGCGAGTTTTCTTAACCTGAAGTGCCTTCCTAAAGTATGGCACTTCCTTGGGACACAGATGAAGCACAGAGAAAGAGAAGAATATGTCCTGGGGCCTCAATTACACCAAATTATTCATTTCATGATGGCAGGAGGGGGCAGTTACTTCTTAATGCAGCCAAAAAAAAGCAGCCTAGATGTGCCTCCAGAAAAATAATAGCAATGATCAGCACTGAGCAGTCGCCCCTGGCTGCCACCTCTGGGTGTCCATCTCCACCTGACGCTCCCGCCTCTAGGCAGGGAGGGCCGGCTGCCGAAACTGCTCTCCGCAGCCAGCTCTTGCTCTGGCATCTGGGCAGCACCAGGTATGCAGGCCCTTTCCGGCCAGCTGCCGGGCAAGGGGAAGTCACTGACCTTTCCACAGAGGTCCCCAGGGTGCCAGGCACTGTACAAAACACAGGAGGAAACACCTCCCACCCCAAAGGGGAATCTAAAGCAGATACAAGGAAGGCCAGAAAAGACACAGTGAGACTAAAAAGACTTTTGCAGATATTTTTGTAGGCCTTAGAATGGGTTTTAGGAATGTAAGTGTTATGCTTTATGAGGGAGAAACTTTAGCCTAATAAGGTAAAATGAAACGTGGAAGGAAGAAGTAGAGGAAGGGGTTATGCTGTTTACTTCTGGCAGCTGGAGCGGGGCTGCTCAGTGCTTCCCAGTCTGATAGCTGCCAGGTAGCAATCCAGAGTAGGGGGAACCTTGTCTGCTCAGAGACCGGGTGCCACAGTGGGGTTCATCAGCCTGTCACCTTTGTGTGAATGTGCTCTATATCAATGATCAGACGTCAGAAGAAGGGCTCTGCCCTGAGACTGTATTTCTCTGATGCTGAACAACTGTTCCTGTTAAGATTCCGACCTGCACCTGCAGTGAGGCCTTTGGTTCTTCATAAAATACCCTCTAACACTCAGATGAGATTTATTACTAGATGATCCCCTATAAGTACTGCTTAATGCACAAACATTACACAGCGTTAATACTTGTCTCCTTCTGGTAGGTCACTTAAAAAACCTCACTCTTATTAATTTTTTTCAGGTGATTTTTTTTTGTGCAGTGTTTTCCTTTGTTTGATTATGCTTCCTATCAAGCACTATCCATAAAGTTCTTTCAAACCCATTCATTTGCAGCACTGGCTCTGGGGACCAGGCACCCAACATCAGCCTGGCTCTCAGCTCATTTCTGTGGCCAGCAGAAGCCTAAGTGCACTGTGGATGAACCCTGTTTCACTTGCACACAGGTAGCAGCTGAGGGGACAGAGATGCAAGCAAACTTCACTTTCATGAGAGGTTTGATGTTAATATCGGGTTTCTGGAGACCAATGCTGCTGCAGGAGCTGAACTGAATCAGAGATCCTGACAAACCCTCCACCATTTGTGTCCCACACAGGGGATCAAACCCCTCCAACTCAAACCTTTCTGCTTTAACTAGAGGCTACCTTGTGCACATACGTGCAGAAAGGAAAAGGGCAGGACCACAGAGCAGCTACTCAGAAGATATACCACAGTAGAAAGCAGTAAAGGGAGAAAATCTCCAGCACTCAAGCAGCCCCTCCAGCACACACCACCTGCAGCTCAGCACCAGACCCTGCTCTCTCACAGGCAGCAGAACATGGCAAAAATTGTCCAAGGTTCTCAGAGCTAAAATTGACAGCTTCCTACACGTGAAGGAAAAGCCAGGTGCCCATGGAAGTTTCTGGCCTTCTGACCAGCCTGGCTTTGCTTGCCCAAGACCTTGGAGAGGCAGAAGCTGGAGTCCCTCCTGCCCTGCACAAAACACTGCCCTGCCTGATACATATTGCATACTCTGCAGACTGTGAATATAGGCCTATAAAGCTTTTATTACTGTGAATTTGGGGCAACTGCATTAGCTATAAGAAGGCTATAAGATTCAGCCTGTACATACAATAATAAAATCTGATAGCAACGATCATTTCTCACACACACTGGCGAGGCCTTGTTGTGTTCATCTATGCCCACATTAAGCCTTTCTCTACTTTCTCCCCTCTCTAAATACAGACCTGATCCTGCAAAGTGCTGAATGCCTTGCACAACAGTGACTTCAGGGATGGTTTGTGGTGCTAAAGCCTTATTAGCCCAGGCTTTATCTATAGGGGGTGATTAGATCCTCAATGACATCAATCAGCACACCTTCATTAGAGTTAAAGGAGCTATGCTGATTTTTGGTAGCTGAGGATCCAGCTCTACACTTCATAACCTTCAGTACATCAAACCCATGCTGAATTCTTTGTTCTCCACAGGAGTGATTCTACAGCCCCATAAATGCTTCCCATGTCCCTCTGTCCTTTTTGCAAACAGAGTTCCCCTCTCCATATATAACTCCTTTTAATCAACAGGGCCAGCGTGTCTGGCAAGACTGCTGTGTCAGGCCCATTTTAGGAGACCCCAAGCTCCTTCATGGCTCAGGCATCCCTGTAGCTGGCTGTGGATTCCAGATTAAACACACAGGTTTATACGTCTGCTGAGACCATGTTATTAACTCAGTCTTTTATGGTGCCCTTTGATGCCGTTAATTATTCTTTACTAGCTGTTAATTGTTTTTCCCGGATATATAGTTTCCAAGTCCCTTCTTAGAAGAAAAGGGAAAAAAACATAAGCAAATAAAAACAAACCTCCAGTTTACCAAACACAGCAAATGAGCACTGTGGAGAGTCAGATCCAGCCCAAATAGCTCAGGCCCCAAAGCCCCCAGCCTCACATGACCTGAGCCTGGGTCTCCAGCCCTAGCCATACTTCTATACCATACCTCTTGCCTAGTTACATGCCAGGAAATGGTTCTGCTCCTCCAGCATGGTTTAAAAGGACAGTGAGGCCACTTCAACACTGAGGAAAAACAAGCTGCCCTTTAACCAAAGTCAAACCCAGGTTGAAAGGCACTTAGACCTTGCTTTCAGGTAATATCAGGCTGAGTTAAGAACCACCAGTTCAATGCAGAATCTGCTCATCCTATGTGCCCAAAGCACCATCTTATAACAACCCAGTCGGTAGAGGCAGACTTGCCCCTGAAAGGCAATGAGACACAGTGCTATAGGCATAGTCCTGAGCCCCCATTTTTCACACGCAAGGAAACATGAGGCAGCTATCCAAAAGTGGGAAGAGGTGACTATGTACTAGAGAGGAAAAGGAAGGTTCTTACTTGCAGTCATGCTTTTCGATTTCAAAGTGAGGGTTGAAGTTGAGGATAATCTTCTGGTTGGATTCAGGGGCATAGATGACCCACTCACAGTTCTGGTGGGAGGGGTAGTCATTGGGGTACCCCGGGGAGGTGATGTACCCAGCATCCTTGGAGTTCAGGCGGCCCCCACACGGTTGAGCTGCAGAGACACAGAAGGGAACAAGGCATTGAAATGGGTTCTGGGCATCAGCCGCACACAGCCAGTCCCTCCGGGCCACTGCTAGGGGTGGTCTGATAATGGCTGTTCTCCAGGCTGTTGACATCCGTTTGATACTCTAATATTTCATATTAATCTCTAAGCAAGAGCAACTATTCTACACAACAAGCCTACTCCTTTTCCTCTCCACCTCCTGCCACACTTACGTACCACATTTCATACAGACCAGAAAAGAGAAATAAATGCTCTTGCCGAGGCAATTACAGAGCCATAAAGCAAGAGACAGATTGATATCAGATCATCTGGAACCACCTCGTTTTATCCCTTCTTTTGCCTCCTTTGCAAGCTGCTCTGTGGCAGTCTCCCACAGCTGCCTTGAGAGACATCAAATTCTGGACATGTATGACCCTCAGTACAGCTGCAGGAGTGCAGAAAGCTTTGCTGGTCCCAAGGAAGGAAACAGGCATGGCAGGGCTGAGGACAGCCCTTCTCCACTTGCTGTGCTCTCCCTTCCCAACCCCACCAACCCCCACCACCCCATCTTGGCAGATTGGCCTCCCACCTCCCAGAACCTTTCAAGCCAACCCAGCTATTGGAATTGCAGACATGGATCATCAGCAGCGGCGGTTTTGTGGGGCTAGCCCACAAATGGCTGGCAACAGCTGCATGGTGAACAGAGGAAGCACACTCAGCTTTGGGTTAGAACAGGCCCTGGAGGGTGATTTCATCTTCAAAAAAAAACATTTAATCTCATGAACACTGCAAATCAGATTTATTGTTACATTACTTGCTGGGAGGAAAATCTGCATCAGAGGGTCAATTGATAACACACTACAAACCCCGTGGGGCCCTTATTGCTGCCTCTTGCTGCTCCCCATCACCACCCCGTCCCAGTGCCATGGCCCCATGGGCTGCCACAGCTGCCCCTGGAAAACAGCATTGCCTCCTCACACCCAACAGAACAGGCAAAAACCAGCAAAACCCTACGTCCCTCCACAGGGCAGGCTGGCAGTAATACAGGGTGACCCTGGTCCCGTGTTGCAGAAAGGCTTTCCCCTCCCTGACAATAAGCAATGGGGTATATAACATGGGACGCAAACCCTTGTGGGTTTTCCCCACTGCGAGGCTGTTCCCACAGCCTCCCCTCAGTCCTGGAGGCTCCAGTTCTGCAGGAAGGTGCAGGTGGGCATTCAGATTTCCAGGGGCCCAGATGCACACACCTTGTGATGGGGCTTGAAGCGCATCCCATACCTCTGAGGGAGCTGATGCACAGAGGGAGCATCACTCTCTGTGCAGGAGAGTAACCACATGTCCCACACCACACTAGCTCTGCGGGCCGAGGGTCCCATGGTGCTCCTCACCACCCTGGACTTGAGGGCTGTTCCTGTCCCTCCTGCAGCAGCACTCGCTACAAAGCCCTGGGACCACTCAGAAGCAGCAAAGCAGTGCAGACTTGTGTGGGCTCAACCCCACACCATGGGTCTGGCTCTGGCTGCCAGGCCCCAAGGGTGTCCTCTGCCAGGCTGTCACAAGGCTGTCCACTCTTGGTGGGGACATCCCAGCCTGCCCTCAAACTGCCTTCTTGCCAGAGCCAATGGGAGCAGCAGGAACAAGGCAGGACCCCTAATCAGCAATGCTTCCTGGAATAAAGTGCTTTGAATAAACAACTTGCTGCCTGCACACTGCCTGCATACTGCCTGCAGAAAATGCACGTGCCCTGTGTGGGAGCAAGGGCAACAGGAGGGCCCTTCGTGGGGGAGCAAGGCTTCCTTCACAATGAAAAATAACTATCTCAGTTTCCCCCATATTTTCCATGCCCTCTAACACATTCATTCTTCAAAATAACTTTCTTCTCACACACCCAAAGGCATCTCTGCAGCCTTCCCTTTTTTCTTAAAATAATCCTTTAAGTATCCTGAAAAATACGAGGGGAAAAAATCACAACACTGCCACAGAAGAGCTGAGAATACCAAAAAACATCTGGTTTTGTTCGACAGAAGAGCTTGCTCAACACACAAACATTTACAAACCTACGTTCTTGCACAAATCTCTTCTCTCAGCAAGGCATATTTGCCCACACACGTGTCTATGTGGGTTTGGGGAAGAGAAAGAGACATTCACGTGGAAGGAAGAAATTCACGGACTTGTTGACATCAATGTACAAATAGACGTGTAATTCACACTTCACTCATGTACGCACTTTCACACCTTCTCATAAAAATTCACACCTCGTTTGCACACATATCCACCCCCTCCAGCAAAGAGAAATATTCAAGCTGCAGATTATTTTTCTTGGAAAGGGCAAAGTCTCAAAGCAATGAAAATACAGTCAATCCTTCCACACCTCGTCATCCCCTCTCTGTCTCTCCAGCTTTCACACACATGCTACCCGCTAGGTTGATACCACCAACATCACCCACCACTCAGAAGTTGCTAGCCCCTTACTCACGCCGGATACTATGAATACTCTGTGAGCTGTTGCAACTCAACCAATTGAAGGGGAACTGCAATGTGAACAGGGGTGTCAGGCTCCAGCTTGCTCCAGCTCTTCCCTGAAAAATGAACTCAGGATCAGAAACCCAAGTTTACCCTGATCTTAAAACCTCTCCCTTGCCCTGCAAGGCCATTGCAAGCTAAGGAAATCTGTGGGCTTGATCCTGATTTCAGGTCAGCTTGGTGCGCAAGTTCAGCTGCTGGTACTGGTCAGGACAGCCTGAGTGAGAGGGGCTCTCTGCAGCAAAACAGGACAAGCAGGCAAAACTACTGAGCAGACAGGAACACCGGCCCCATCCCTCAGGTGTTCAGATACCACCAGGAAAGTGTCACCATCTTTCTGCAGCAGGGAAAGCCTTCACCTGCAGGAAAGCTTATCTGTGTCTCTCAGAGAAACAGTTTTTGTCCCCTCATTCACCCCTCCGCAAGAAGGTACAGAGAAATGAAGGGGGCTACTTCAGTACAGTGCTGCCTTGTCCATGCACAGCACCAGGCCACGTGGTACATAACAGTGTACCAGGGACACTGGGACTTCTTGGAGTTATCTGAATAGGCAAAATGACTTCAATATCTTTGTAATTGTTCTGTTGGACTTCTCTTTTGATTCACTGGTATCCAGCAGATAAACACCTGCAACAAAATCTGTCACTGTGCCCACTGTTGGGCAAAAGGTTTGCCTCAGTAGACATGCCAGCCACTATCTTTCTGAATAAAATCAGGCCTGTTTTGTACACAGTAGAGGGTCAAGTGTCTACATAAATGTGTCCTTTCACACTGATGCATTAAATCCATGCAAAAGTATTTTTAAAAGAGTGAGTGGCATGGCTACTGCCCAGGCTGTATGCTTTGGAAGCAAGATGTGCTCCACAGCTAATGGTCTCTGGCAGCTTTTGCCAGCCAGCCCTGAATTCACTTAATAAAATTAAAATTAAATTCTGAAGCATAAGCCAAGTCTGCCAGGTGCATGGGACATCCCATTGCTCAGTAAGCATAATCCAGGTGTTGAAAGCAAACTGCTGGGGTTCCTGCCAGCCTGCATGGTAGATGGGCCAGTGGGGTGCTGTGCTGATGGCAGAGCTGCAGGAGAGCTGCTGAGCTCCTCAGAGGCTACAGAGGTTGGCACTCCCTGGCAGTGTTGGAGCGGGCCATGTTCAGGATGGGAAATCTCCAGATCCCCTCATTCATTAAGGCCCACCACATGACTTATATTATCCCAGCAAACTTCTTGCAGGACCACCCCGACAGGGGAACTATACACCAGAGGACAACCACCAATCCATAGGGATGGCAGAGGAAGACCTGGAGAAGCTCATGAGGGTAGACTCCTGCAAGTGCCACAGCATATAGCAGGCAACTCTGAAGTTTCCCATGGAGATACATATCAGCAGCCGAGCTCCTCACCCTTTGCAAGGGGCAGACCCCTCCTTCCCTGCCCTGACCTGCTGAAAACATCCAGGATGATGAAGTCTCCCCTTGCCTACCCTGTGCTGCAACAAGCAATCATCACTTAGGGGACTCAAAAATAAGTCAGGCCCCATCAACCTCCACCCACACCAGGGATTTTTCAGCTCTGCAACTCATCAGCACATGCTGAAGCCTTAGGCCGGGAGCAGAGCATTCTCCTACTTGAATTTCCTGCCGGTTAAACCCCTCTGGATTTCCCTCACCCCAGGAGAGCAGGGCTCACTGTTATTGTTGGACCTTCAACACAAAGTCAAGCCAACTCTGCCTGTAGCAAAAATAATCATCACCAGAGAGACCCATTTCACCACAAACACACATACTACAGCCTCTCAGAGCCTGTAGTGTCCAGCAGAAAACTATCACATGTTTTGATCTGCTGGGTTCAGTTTACTTTGGGGATGTAATTTGGGGCTGCACACAAAACATAAGGCCTTTTTGTTGCCTCAGAGACACACAGCAGCATCAGTGTCAGTGCTGCTTGGAAAGAGCAGCCTCCAAGGGCAGCGAAGAAGCAAGAGGGAGAGATCCCAGGAGTTCCACAGCACAGAAATGCACTGCCTGGCCTCATCACTTATCTTTCTTCATCACCTGAGGCCCTCGCAGCCCAGCTCTGCACTCATCCCACCACTGCAGAAGATTTCTTTATCCCAGAATTCAGCACTGAGCAGAGGACATTTGCCCTGCCAACCCTGTACACAGCAGAACACAGGTCCTGGTACACACAACCTTCTGCTATCAGAGCTGCTGAATTTTTTGCAAGCTCTTGTGCAAGAAACTCCACATTTCAATCCTGTTATAGTCAATCAGCTCCTCAAGAAGAAAAGTTTTTCAAGGTCCACATGTGTCCAAGCGCTTTGCTAAACCCTGCCACGGAGGGGAGAAACAGATCTCTTCTGCCAAGGATTCATTACTATTAATGCTCATCTGCTTTGTTCCCCAGGCTCTGGCCCTGGGGGAGAGTCTGGGCACGGCTAACGTGGCAGGGCTTTCACCCCAAACTGTACAGCACAGCTTTCACATCAGGCAGGAACACAAATGCAAACTCTTGGATTTAAATGATACAGCTTAGCCATTGGACAAGGAGAAAGACATAGTGCAGAGGAAGCTAATGAGATTAGATATTTTATCTCCAGTAGCATAGATCATTTTAGCAGAAGCGTGTTTGCTTTGGATTGCGAGATAAAGCTTCAAAGGCTTCCTGAACAAATTAATGAACACACACACACAAACAACACAGAGTGCTTCCATGCACATTTCATCTTAGAGCGGTACCCACATCCACATCTTGGGTTATCACACAACCAGGGAAAAGTCCCCATAACGTTTCATTGAGGGCCTTTATCAGTTCAACTAAAATTTCACTTAAAAATAGAAACACAGCAAAGCAGAATTTAAAGGCTGCTTTTGTGATCTGAACTAGGATTTTGTTTGATTCAATGCGTCTCAAGCCTGTCACGAGACAGGCTCATAAAAACACTGTCTGGGCTTAAGCAAGAAAGGAACGCGCCAATCCATCAGTTGAGGAATGCAGCCGTTTGACCACTTCCTAAGGCAACTGGGGAGGGATGCAATATATTCACTTTATAGCGCTGGACAGCAGTGAGAGCAAAGCTCAGCAAATGGAACATTTTAGCTGTGAGCCTTTGCAAAAAGAGATCATTTTAAATTATTTTTAAACAAGAGGGAGTGTTGGAGGGAAGAAGAGAAAGGAGGAGATTGGGAGATTTCTGATACCTGCACTTTCTCTGCCCTGTTAATCCACATGAGAATTAAGCAGAAACCTGAAACAGAGAATTCAAGCCTCACCATGGAAAACAAGAGGCAAAATCCCACATGCAAATCCAGGTAATTTTCTTTGAAATCACTGGAGTTCAGCTGATTTCCATCACTGCAGCTCTGGATAGCACTTTCCAGGGGCTGGCATTGCTTTGCACCACTTGAGACAGCGGCAACCTTGACCTTTAAATGTTGCCACTCCGGAGTTCTGGTGTTTCCCACCCCACCCAACCTTGTACCTTGGATGAGCTTTTATAGCCTGGTTTTACATGGTGCCACCTCCGCTAACTTTGTCATTTTATATCACAGGCAAATGCAATTCCAATAGGACAACTGGCTTAATAATGTTAGTCTCCATATGGGTATGTTGGCACACAATTCTCACGGCTTGCCTGCAAATGTAATTGGTGGGCCTGGAATTACAAATCCTGGCTACTCCAGGTAATCATTCAAGAGAGCATGTGAGAGTGTGTGTGCACATGCAAGGGAGTGGGATAATTGCATATTAAACTTTCAGGAATCACACCTGTTTCTTCTGCCTCTGTGTTAGGCTCCTAAGGGTTTGAAGTCTCATGGATACACATTGCCATCTCCCAGGAACAGGTGGCAGCTTCAGGAGACCTTCAAACTGCAGATCAGGCAGTTTTGGAAGAACCCTCACCAGTACTGCAAGCAGGGAAACAGAGACTTGTGGAAACTTGAAGGATCAGAGCAGAGGAAGAAATAAAAGCAGAGTCTTCCTGCATGGCAGCCTGCCGTCCTACCTATAGGTTACACTAGGAAATAATAAGAGGATGAAACAATTTGCTGAGCCACCCCTGTGAATGCTATCAATAACAGGCTGGTTCGAGGGCCATGGAGGAAAAGCAAGAGACATTTCTAATTCCACACATTAAAGAAAGAGCCACGGATTCACCTAGGATTCATCTCTAAAGAGCTTCAGGCTTGATGAAAGGTGTTCAATGCCTCTGAAATACTAATTAGCATTGTTATTATGACAATTCCAAGAAGAAAAAAAGCTTATCTCGTCTCTCATCTCCCTCTGCGCCCTCCCAGTTTCCCCACACCTTTTGAGCCCATCTGTCAGGGTCCATTCTTCATGAAAACTGAATCCTGGCTTTCCCCGCTGGGCAATGGCAGTCTATTCCTGCCTCTTCCCAAAGTGGCTGGCACAGCCTCTCTGAATCCCACACCTCCCCTGGCTCAGTCCTCCCTCCCAAGGGCCCTGTTGGAGTCACAGAGGAAAATTCAGTGCCTTGGCAGTGGGCAGCCCCATGGATAGAACAGGATGGGAGGAGAAGCAGCCCCTCCGGAGCCACCTGTGGGGAGGCCCTGTGCAGCTCCCTCCACAAATGCTGCCGAGCAGCAGCAGCTTCAGCATTTACAACGGCTTGCTCAAATCCAGCTACTGCGGAGCCTCACTACTAGCGCCAAAGTTATTACACATTCTGGCGAGTGTCTTAAACACATTGTTTCCTGCTGAGCACATATTCAGCGGTCAAACAGAAAGAGAGGAAAGCAGGAGTGAGCCTGGGGGTGTGCATGAGGGAGAAAGTTGCTGAGGGGCTCTTAGCACACAAGGGAGAGCGCAAGGAAGGGAAGGATGCAGGAGCATGTGCGTGGCAGGCAGCAAGGTGGGGTGGATGGGAGCAGAGGGGCTCTGTGCGCAAAAGAAAATGTAGAGAATTGTGTGCTTGTCAAGAGAGAGGAGGAACCAGGGCGATAGCATGTGCGTATATGTCTACATACACAAGGGGTTGGGTGTTTCTCCCCTCCTCTCCCCACAGGCATTCCCTAAAAACCACAGTCCAAAGAAGCCTTTCAACAAAACGTAAGCAGAGTAAAAGGATGGCGTCCTTTTGGCTTTACCATCTTCCTAGGAGGGACGTAGAGAAAGGCAGGCATTTGAGCCCCACACAGATAGTACTTCACAGCTACAGGTAACCCACCAGAACAGCTGGGGTAGATGTCTTGCCTTTGTCTTAAATGCATGGAGAGAAAATTAGGGCAGGTTTCAAAGACCCAGAGCACAGCACTTTTGTCTCTGGGGCCCATTTCCTTTGGTTTATCAAGTATTTAGATAGGGGGAGAAGCGTTCAGACAGAAAGTTTCTGCAGCCATCCATCCCTGCAAATAATACTTTGGGCTATTCTGTATGCTATGTCACTGCTTGTACCCCTTTCCCCAACCTGTTTGGGAAGAGGCTGCCTTACCAAGGCTGCAGCTGGGGGCCTGGCTCACAGCATTACCCTAGCTGTCCTCCCTCCCTCACATGATCCACAAGCACTGCTTGCACATAGAAAGGGTTACAGATCCGAGTCATGATTTTGAGTGTTTGGCTCTGTGCCTGCCAACCTCGTGCTGACAAACCTCTTCTCCGCGTCTGTGCTTGTGTCTTTTCACTGCACAGGCATCAAGCCTGGCTCAGGATCTGTCCTTCTGAGATTGCGATTTGGCTCAGGAAGGGAGAAGGCTGACCCTTTGATTCTGAGTATGATTAAAACCATGCTACTGTAGCGCTAAGCCGTGTGCAACACTGCTAGCAACAGCCCTGATTTATGTTGTTGCTAGTATTGCGGTTTCCACCAGGGTGTAGACAGAGATTTCAAAAATAGCCCAGCTACCTCTTTGTCTGTGTGCCTATTATAATTAGAAATGTGTCAAAGGGCTGTTACAGAGTAAGGGTAGAGCTTGAAATGTTCACACCCCACTTCTGCCCCCACCTCCGTACCAACATGGTCAGCCCCAGCTTGGGTGTGTACAGGCACATCAGCTCTCCACGCTTCCCGGATTAGACAACTGTATTCCCAAGACCCCATGGGGACACAGCAATGGTGACTTCACCACACAATGGAGAGCAAGTTTAGCAGCCTCCAGTTTGATCTCAGGCTGCTGCAGTCTGCCCCCACCATCGTGGCTAAACACTGACTTTTTCTATTTCGATTTCAGATAGGATCACGGGTCTCAGATACAGACGATTTATTTTTCCTAGCACAGCTGGTCTGTCAGAGGTCATATAATTTGGCAGCAATCCCAGTGCTTAAAAATTAATTTTTCCATATTAATACAACTGGGGGTCCCACAGGATAGGATCCCAGCCTTATCTGAACCTTACAGCTTCCTAAACCCCATGAAGGATGCTTTCTCCTCTCAGGCTATCTGTGATACAAGGCCATCATGTCCTGGAGCCCAGCAGCACTGGAGGTTTCCACTAGGAAACCAACCCACCCGCCTGCCCGGAGTGGCACACTCGGAAGTGCTGCCTTCCTCAGCCCAGCAAAACCAGCTGCTTCTTCATTTTAACCTTCTAAGCCATGCACAAGGTACCAAACACAGAGTAAATCCTGGAAGAGGGCCGGGGGGGGGGGGGGGGGGGGCGCGGAGAAGGAGCAGGGCAGGGAGACAGGAAGCACCTCTGTAGAGCCCCCTGGGACCAGTATGCCTGCATGTCACTCCAGACACCACACACACGATTTTTTCTGTGTCAGGAAAGTTAGGAAAACAAAATGCAGCATCCTAACCTGGGTCAGAGCCCCCCACTGAGCTTGTATCAGTCGTTTTCAGTGATGCTCCTGACAACTGTCTGATTCCTAGGCTAAAAACACTTTTGTTCCCAGTAAGAGCTGAGTTCACAGCACAATGGGCAAAAGGCATTACACTCAACGCTTGCCTGTGTGTATGTTTGTATGTGTGCAGCAGTGTGCCTGCTTGGCAGCATTTTGTTTTGGTCCCCCTTCCCACCTTGCTACCTCTCCTAAGTCATTACTAAAAATACTAGCTTTTAAGCAAACTCTTTGGAAGGCTTCAAGAGTGAGCTTTGCTCAGAGCTGCATAACATCATCTGAATGGCTCAGTACTTGGGTCACTCAAATCTGTTACTTTCTTACTTGATTGCTTTGTACAGGAAGATGAAAAATACACAGTCATCCAGCCTCCAGACTTATCTTCCAGGGTCTCCGACCCACTCCCCTCCACAGTTATCTCAGGGTTTGCTTGGCTTCGTACAAATTGGCAGCTGCACTGTTTATCTCTTACTGTAGAAATATTGCACAGGGGTTTTTTTCCATGTGGATTATCATATTATTGTCTATTAAAAACATCTCCCCTCTCTACTAACCTCCCTTAGGGAACCTTAAGAGGGACTTTCATAATGGGGGAAGGCTTTCAGATACACCAGACTGAAACATAAATCCATCTACCTCTGGCATGTTTTTCTTACTAGGCTGGCTAATTCACTGGAGCCGAGCATAGCCTGATCGAGGGTTGCATCCTGCTACCCCATACCTTTGCTCACTAGGCTAGCAATAAAGTCATTTGACTGGGTTTGCAGCACCACAACGTCTCAGCAAACAGCTGCTGGTGTCAGCCGCAGGGAGACAACTTCCTTGCTGGCTCCAACACCATGTGATGCTCTGCTGAGCCGGGAAAACCCCGCATTCAAATAAACATTTCTTAGGGCGACTGAACGGCCTCAGAGACACGGTTGGCTCATAAAACCCTTCCCAGCTACAACTCCTGATCCCGAGCCTACTCAAGGCTAGAAGGAGGTACACACGCAGTCACACACTCAGGCTCAGCAGCCCCATGGATCGCAGCCAGGCTGGCCAGTGCACCCTCAGGAGCGAGCCTCAGGTTACAGCCCGATCTGCCTCAGCACAATACCCACTCCAGGAGACCAGACACTGCCTCTGCATCAGGGACCATCTGAAAAGATTGTGGCACTCAGCAGGGGCCTCCCAGGACTTTGCCCTTTCCCTTCACCCCATCGAGTGCCTATTCATTTCTTTTCGGATTTGAACAAAAGATGGTATTTTCTTTCTTTCCTTCATAACCATAAGGAAGGAGGTGATGCCAACCGGCAACTGAATGTACACGGAGCACGTTTGCCAGGAGCGTCTGTGCTTCGCTGCTGCTGCAAAAAGAGGGACTTTCGCAGGCAGCACAAACTCTCCCACTTCCCTTTCCGAGGGGAGCCGATGGCCATGCCGCTCCGGGGCCGGGGAAGGCGGGACCGACGGGCGCACATCGCGCCTCGCCCCCTGACACTGCCCGGCTCAGACCGCGGCTCGGGACCCCGCGGCCCCCCGGGCTGCCCGAGGCCCGGCTGACGGGAGGGGAAGCCCACAGCCCAGCGGCTGCTGCCTTGGCACCGCCGTCCTGCCAGGCGGCTCCTGGGCTGCTGACCGCAGGAGCCCCGGGAGAGCGGTGGACGGCTGGGCGAGGCATATCCTCTTCCTCCAGTGACTGCTGCGGATGGGGACCCTGCTGCCCCCGTTAGCCAGACCCAAAGCAAGTGGATGGGGAGCACAGGGCCCACCCTTAGCCCACCCTTGCCCCTATCCTATCCCCAAGACGAAGCAACGCAAGGACTGGCGCTTCAACCCAGCGCCTCCTGACAGCCCAGCCCAGCTCTTAAGGGAAGACCAGAAAACCACACTCGCGCCCCAAAACCTGCCACGAACCCGCCAGGTCCCGGGACACCCCGGCGGTTACAAAGTAAGTGCGGGTCCCGCACGCACCGCGGCCAGGCTTTCCCGGGGGCTGCCCGGAGGCCGCCTCCGGCGGGCGGGTGCCGCTACCGCCGTTAAGCCTCGCCCGCTACCACGTTGCCCCGCACGGCTCCCGGCTGCCTGCTCCCTGCCAGGTGATTTTAATTTCTCACCTAAAGTTTCCCGAGGTTGCAGCCAGGCACGGGGCCGCGAGCATCCGGACGCGGGTGTGCGAGGTACGGCTAGACCCTATCCCTCCTTTCTCCGTACCCCCTCTCCCAAAAACCGGCTCGCAACTTTCCAGTGCGGCTCCGTCTCCTTCCCCCTTCACGCCGGGAGCTGCGGGGCTACACCCGCGGCACGCCTCGCCGAGGGGGGCTGCGCCATACCCGCCCCGCCACACACAACGAACTCCCCCCAAAACCCGTGCCGCGAAGGCTGCCCGGCGCCGCCGACCCCTCGTGTGTCCCCTGTGCGATGCCCGAGGCCGGGCAAAGCCTCTGTGCGGACGCCCGGGACCGCGCACGGGCTGCCGAAAGTTGGGCGGGCGGGGAGGGCTGCCTCGCCCCGGTGGATGCCTTACCTGTCTCCGCCGTACCTCCGGGGCCGGGCAAGCACAGCCCTAGAAATCCCCACGCGAGAAGAAACGTATCCATCCTTCGGAAGAAATTAAAAAAACCCCAAAAACCAAAAAACCAAACCAACAACCCCAACGCCCGAGGCTGCGGGGCCGGGCTTCGCCTCCCTGCCCCGGGCGCGCCGCGACGCACCCCACTCGCGAGAGGCTCCGGCGGGGCTCAGCGGGGGGCGGCGGCTCCCCCCGGGCCGGGGCTGCGGGGCGGGCGGTGCCGGCGGAGCGCCTCTCCCCTAGGGCGACCCGCGGGGCCGGCGCCTCGGCATCCCCCGGGGCGCGGCGGCTGCGGTGCGGTGCGGGCTGGGGCGCCGTCTGCGCCTCCTCTCCCTCCCCACCGGCGCCTCGCAGCCTTTTCAGGCAGGGCGACATGTGGCTGTCAGCGCCGAGCGCCGGCGCCGCCCCCCGCGCACCCCCGCGCCGCCCCGCGCCCGCGCGCCGCCCCGCGCCCGCGCGCCGCCCCGCCCCCCGGGCCCCGCCCCGCCCGCGGCCGCGGGGAAGCGCGGAGGCTCCCGCGGCACCGGGGCGGGACGGGGACACGCACACGCGGGACAGGCGCGGAGCGGCTCCGCGGTGCGCGGTGCCGGGCACCGGGCACGTCCCCTTCCCCGAGCGCTCAGGGCCTCCCAGTGCAGGCGGGAATCGAAACACCCGACTGAAGTAATTGCAAAAGAGCAGGGCTGTGCGAAGGGAGACACCCAGAAATTGTCAGATGGGGGAGCATCAGGACAAGGATTGTCCCTGCTCGTGGGCTTCCGCCGCTGCCGGCCGAGAGCCAGGAGCGCCGTGCCTCGGCAGGAGCCGCCGTGCCGGAGCGGGAGCGGGGAGCTCACGGGGCCTCGCTTCTGACACCCATGTTGCGGTGTAAAGGCTGCTACAAGGGACAAACGCAAAACCTCTCCGGGACCGCACCGCGCCTGGCTTCCGCGCTCCCAAGCAATTCTTTCCAAGGTGTTCTTTAAAAACACGAGCCGAGCGCAGCGTTCGCATAGGCCCCTTACGTGTGCTTAGAAAGTTTTGTTCCCTTTTGCCCCCGAGAAGGTGAGGAGTCCCTGCCTCGGTTGGAACCACCAGGACCTTGCAGGTACTTGCCAGTTAAATTCACAGACCAGAACAGGCTTAAAAGCCGGTACCTGGCAAACTGGGACCAACTCACACCTCCATTCTGTTTAAGAGGTGAAATTTCAAAGCACGCCAAGTGAAATGAGCCCCAAAACCCCACACCAAAAAGCTACTTAAAAACAAATTCTTTACGTTGTTGATCAGTCCCCAGATTATAGATTCCAACTCCCGAATTTACAGTAGACAAAGGGATCTAAACTACATTACCTCAGCTTTTTAAAGTTGGTAATTAGTGAAGAGATACTGGCATGTGGCAGAAGTGAGATACATCATTGTGTGGGTGAGAGGGAAAGTACAAATGTTTCGCTGGTATTCGCTTAGGGTGATGAGACTAATTATTTTGTACTCTGCTGTCTATCAGTTACGGGTAGCATCACCAGCTCACGTCAATGAAATCACGATGCCAACCTGTTTGAGCACATTCACACAACACGAACGCACCAAGTTCCTCCGAGGCCAGTGGAAGTTCATTGACAGCAACAGATTTGGCCTGACAGATAGATCTGGAGTTTCAGACACTACACTGAGGGCTGTAGCATCCCTCTTCCTTCTCTGTGTTTTGATACCTGATTTTGCTTCTTCTGCAGCTCAAATGTGCCCCAACACCTGCTGAAGTCAGGGCAAAGCCAGTGGCGACTGAGTCTACTGCCTTATTTATTGTATTCGGATGTGGAATTATGCAACTATTATTTACTACTTGCTTATAGTTAGACTACTACCAAGCTAGCAAAGTGTGATTTTTTGAGTGTATAAATAGCCCTCGCAAACCATAACACAGATATTAGAGCGTAATATAAACCCACAGCATGAATCATTCCTCTCTTGAGATGTTCGTGGAGAAGGAAGAAGTTACCAAGCCCTAGTCAGAGACGGCCCCATCTGACACACCATACAGCACAGGGGCAATTTTCCTCCCATTGCATTCAGTCAGAGTTTCCCCTGGTTAAGGTCAATAGAAAAGTGCAAACACGACCTTGAACTGATATCAGCTCTGATCTGCTACTGAGCGAAGAGAAGATAACCCTAGGAAAGAAAATAGTGATGGGAAATGAAGTTACCTGCTGCTCCACAGAGGCTTCTCTCAGCTGCTTTTCAATAGCTCTCCACAAATCCAGCCCTGTGTTTAGTGTCAGATCTGAAGTCTCCTCTCCACAACACGCTGCTGTCAGGAAAGGAAAGGCACAGCTAAAATACCAGGCAGCGCTACTGCAGTTCCTACCTCTGCAGGTGTTCAGGACAGGATGATAACCAAGCTGGTGACACCTGCTAGTCCAGCTCAGGTACAAAAGAGTGAAAAAATACTTCTTCTGGGAGCATATAAGACTCAGATCCTCTCTCAGATTTGAAGGAACTGAGCACGAGGCAAAGCTGTAAACTTGGACTTACCTCTGCCTGTTTTCAGGGACAGCTGCTGCTGCTGGGAGCATTGCGCCTTGCTCCACGCAAGGCTGGACCTCCTCAGATAGCCATGCCAGGGAAGTCCCGCTTCTGCCTAAGGGCTCAGGGCTCTGCTTTCTGTTCAGTCCTCCTGTGGGTATTTAAAACCCATGAGTAAGCACTCGCCAAACCCTCGGGAACTGCAGCATTTTTCCATATGTGTATGTCAGAAACATCCACAAAACCTCACTGAAAATGAGACAATATGTAATTTAACAGTACTGTAATATTTAATGTACCATCTGCATTAAATTTGGTTGAAGGAATTTTGCAGCCCAAGCGTTAGTCAGGGCTGTGATGTAGTGAAATTTCCCCACCTCTCTCCTCTCCTCCAGCAGAAAGCCTTTGCCTCCTCAAACTCTGCCTAGCTCTCTGCTGCAGACCTGAGGGCCCGTGTACCTCGAGTTTTCCCTGGCACTCTTCAGCTCTGCTCTTCTCTTCCCTCTAATTGTAGCTCCTTTACAGCATTGGTCATACAGCCTCGTTTATTTTCAGTCATAGCTTCCTCTTTCTAAAGGAGTCCTCACCCCATGAACTGACTATCAGGAGGTGTCTGTAAAGCCGGAAAGCCCCCAGCTTTTCCTTAGATCCTTTCTCAATCCTGATTTAAGAAAAAATGAAATTAAAACCAAGGTGACATATAACCTTCTCTGGGCTCCAGAGTAGCTGGACAAACAGGGTCTCTCCCCCAGTTTTTTTGTCAAAACACACTAATTCCAATGCAGAACTTGATAGCCTTCCAGAGAAAACAACACGGCAGGACTGAAACAGGGTAGGAATGAGAGTGGAGAAAAATGATACTCAGCCTAGATAAAACTGTAAGTTTCATCAGTCAGCAGGAGAACAGGGACTCAAACATTTTTGGCAGGATACCTGAGGAGCGGGAGTGCAGGGCACGGGCGCAGGCGGCATGGGGTATCTCCTCAACTCCTTGCGGAAGCACGGACTTCTCGCTGCAGTTTTCCTCCTCCAGACAGTGCTTTGAGATCCTCAGCTAAAAAGCTCTAAGTGCCTCATATAAAATGTTTTTATTAGTCTATCAGGTGCGTGATTACGAGATCTTGTTTTATAGCCACAAATAGCCAATAATTACCTTAGCATCCCATTAGCCCTAGTCTTCAGCCGACTATTTGCTCAGGAATTTGTCCATATTCAAAAGGCAGGGCAATACCCCAACCTGGAGGAGGCAGTTTGGCACATTGCATTCAAGTCCATAAACTTCCAACGTAGTGGTAGCTTAATTAGCAAGGTGCCCTGTTAATTTTTCATGGGGAGTGCCACAGCTGCTAACCTGTGGTTGAAAACAGCGGCTGCTGGGTAAACCCAGAGGCTCCTGCTTCATCCCTGTGGGTGCTGTGGCAGGTCAGTGCTCGCCCACCCTGGTATTGCCCACCCACCCCACTCCTGCCCACCCTGTTACTGCTCGCCTCCTCCTAACATGTGTTGCCCCCCCCCTATTTTTCTGGCTGCCAGCCTGACTGCAGGGTGGCAGGGAGCTGCTTTCTTCCCCACCTCTCCTGCTCATAGATATTTCCTACAGGCGGAGCGTTGCTGGTATGCAGAGGCTACTCCAGTGTTCACGCTGCCTGGCTGCAGCGTGGCGGCCACCGTGGGCCCTGGGCCAGTACACCCTGCCATGGTGCTGGGAGCTGGCAGAGGCTGTGGGGAAAGCCAGGGAGCAACACGACCATAGAGGAATCGAGGGGAGTGCTGTGGCAGCCTGGAAAGGAGAAATGAAGGGAGGAAAAAAACAGAGGAAAAAGGAGAAAAGAGTGGAGAAGGGAGGTGGTGAAAGAAACAAAGAGACAGAACAAGGGGACAGGGGAAAATGAATAAATGGCAGAAAACAGGGAAGAGAACAGAGGAAGCAAACTAATGGAGTTAAAATCCATCATCGGATTAGCAGAGAGAGGGACAGCGATTCCTCGTGGCTCGGCTCGGGAGGTGCTCAGCCACAGGAGGGGCACAGGCGTGCTGCTGGGGGCCTGCTCCGAGCAGCAGCCTGGAGGGGGGGGGGTGGGCAGTGACGGCTGGGGGGAGGAAAGCCTCTGCATTTTTAGAGTTAATAAAAAAAAGCTTTCAGACTTCAGCAGGCTGACTAAATTAGGCTGAATATAAAGGTGCTGTATTATTTCTCAATACGGCAGCGGTATGAAAGGAGGCAATGGGTTTCTTTTGAAGCAGCTGCTGTGTAATCCAGGGCTTTCAGGTGTACTTCAACCAAACGCTCTCCTAGTTTCAGCAGGTTAACTTCATTAAAGGCTCCATCTACCGCTTTGATGTTCACTGAAATCCCCCTGGGTGGGTACATTAGGCAGAAATAACCCCCATGAGATGATTGCATGCTGTTGTTTGGCATAGTGAATGAACCTAGAAGGGGAAATAGAGGATGTAAGGTGGTCACACAGTGACCCAGGCTGGAGAGGACAAATCCTGAACCACAGTAACACATCAACTGGCCTGGCCCTTTGCTAATGGCAGCAGAAGGCACTGCAGCAAAACCCCAAGCCTGCAGGGAGCCATCCCTCCTGACCCCATCTCCTTGAATGACTTGCTTAGTTCCTACTTCACTTTGGTATCGTCCTTCTCCATGCAGCCACTGGTGCTGGCCCTCAGCTTGTGAGGAAAGTGCCAATCCCCCACAGCTTCTCCCCACCTGCAAAGAGGAGACCATGGAGCTGTAAAGGCCATCTGTCCCTCCAACAGACCCTGGTAATTCTGTTGGCTTTGCTGCTGAGGGCTTTGAATTGGGCTCGAGTTTCTGTGGGGTATAGTTAAGACTCTTGAAAAATTGAACAACCTCTTGTTAGTGCGAGGTGACCCAGCTCTGCACATTCATCTGCTAAAAGCACTCAAAATGGCCCACTGACCGTGGGCTCTGCAGGTCTCTACCCACAGGGCAGCATCCGGTCACCTTCACGCTGGAGAAGCTCCAGTTGGACCACACTCCAGGTAGGGTCAACAGCAAATTTTCCACAGACTGAATTAGAGGGGCACATTTGTGCCCCTACCCAGTCAGAAACCAAGGGCCTCATTTAAAGCCTGCTGAAGCTGGTGGGAGTTCATCCAACAACTTCACTGATGTCTGGATGTGACCCAAGTGGCTGAGCCCTGCAAAGCCGGCATGACGTCTTTAACTGTACGTGCTGCCATTGACTTCCGCCGGGCTGGCTTCCACAGTGTGTGTGTCATGCTCTGTAGTAAGTACTTACAGGGCTGTGTGCTTGGTGTTATAAAGGGTGACACCAGCAATCTTATTAAAACACCTCCTTAAAAATACACAAATTGTTAAAACAAGTCATTTACACCCCCCTTCCCTGAAACTTGTCAAACAAATCCTTAGGCCAGAAGCAATTTCTTTTTCCTCATTAAAAAAATGCCATTACCATGCTTTGGCTTTTGGCTTGATAGATCCTGGCAAGAAAATGTGTGTGTATATTTTAAAGGGCTTTCTCCTTTGCTTATCACGCTTTAGCTTTTGACCTCTCCTCTCCCCCTGTGCCCAGGCGCATTCCGGGGTTGGCTCCTGTGGCGGGACGTCGCACAGCCCTCCCAGCAACTGGGGTTAGACACTCCCTCCAGCAGATAGCACATTCTTCTGGAGCACTGTCATGGGGGAAGACTTGAGCTATGAAAGGTTTTCTTTCCCTTTTAATCTTTTATTTTCTTTGATGTTCATTTTAAAATAAATTATTGTGCCTTATTTGTATTACGGTACCTGGCTCTGCAAGGACTGGGACCCCTCTGCTGTCCAAACACAGAGTCAGAGACAGTTCTTGCCTCAAACAGTTTACAGTCTGAAGAGACAAAGCAGACAAAAACCAAGAGCCAGATACAACATGGATGACAAGCCTGTGGATTACTTTTGCATTTAGTTAAGTTGTAAACTGTTGAGGGAGAGATTGCCATTTGACTACGCCTGTGCAATATCAGAGGTACGAACTTTCTTCTGATGCTGCTGGATATCCAGTTGTCTGGAGACGGGTTTTCAACACGGAGCACTTAGGTGAGGATGTCCCAGAAAGTCAGTGATTCCTAAGGGAGCCCCTACTTTTCACCTGACGTCACCAAGCATGTGTCAGTGACCCCAAAAAAGCAATCTCATAACAGAAAAAGCCATGTATATTCTGCTAGTAAAAGACAGATGAGGAAGGAAAGGGAACAGATCTAGAGGATCCCAGCTGATAGCTGGAAGCAAGGCTGAGCTGTGTTTTAATCATAGCCAGACATGCCTGTGTTTTGGGAACATTTCAAAGCATGTTTAGCACAAACTTATGTCCATGCTTACCTTCCTAAAAATTTCATAGTGATACTATGATCTTGCTGGAGACTGCTCTGCTGGATGTATCAAGCTGAAGATTGTCTTTGTAATCCTCCCTTTGACATATGGACACACCTCAAGTTAGACCTGCTTCCTAGACAAGAAATCCATAATCTCAGAGGAGCTCTACCCTGCTTCCTTTCCCTTTCTGTGAATGTTCTGAGTGACAGTCATCACCCTTTCCCTCTGGGGATGAGGCTGTTTCCTTATCATTGCAGAGTAGCTTTTTTTCCCAAGAGGTATCTTTGCTCTCTCCCCAGGATCCTTCATGCAGACCCCATTGAATTTTCAGTGTGACTTCTCATGGGAATCAATGGTTCTAAGGCTGCTTCACAGTCAGTAGGATGGCAGTGAGGCCCTTGCCTCAAATAACTACACTGGATGGTCCTGCAGGGAACTGGGACCTGCAGAACAACAGTCAAGAAGCTGTCCATTTTTGGACCGCTCCTACGGCCGGCCAGTGTTTTCACTTTTGTGCTCAGCTGCCTCCACAGGACATTAGGAGCATGTGGCACTCCTCAAATTCAGGCTGTGCTTCTTGGAAGTTCAAACCTGGGGCTTAGCACTGAGAATTTACTGAAGTAAAGAGGTGCACTAGAATGACAACTATGAGGCACTCTGAAATGAGGGGTGGTTTTGTGGCCATGCAACCATAGATTAGGATAATCGGTATGGTCTTTTGGTCTTCCTGAGTCAGGCAGGTGATTCAGAACCCAACCCAGTCTAAGCCTGTGGGCAGTACTGGACCTTTACCATACTGTGTTTCTTTTCCATGTTAGCAAAATGTGATGGCTAGTACTTTTTGTCTCCTAACCCTTGTCTGAGTCCTCTGCTTGAGTTTGAACTCCTGAATGGTCTCTCCCCGTGTGCAGCACAGTGGATCCCATGGCTACTGTAATACAAACAATCCTCAGTTGCAAGGTTTTCTTTTTCTTCCTCAGTGTGCTACATTTATCAGCATCAGCCACGAGCCCAGCACAGTCAGGCTTTCCCTTGCTCTCAGCACCTCAGAGCATTTGGGTTTGCGAATATTGCTATTAATAATACATTGTGCGAAGTTGGTACAGAGCTCAAAGTTTTCCATGTGTGTGCTGGAGTTTGATTGTAACTGTGGGTATCATTATCATCAAAGAGACTGAGGAATGGCAGCTTTTAGTTAAACAAATGGAAAGCTGTATTTAGTCTCTTTTGCCACATTGTGATAGGAAAGAATAAAGGCTTTTAAATATATTTTACAGCTGCTGTTTCTTAGGTTTTTCTGCCTTACAATAGTCTCCGTGGTTCTGACTGGGAAGTTGTTGCAAAAGCTTTTTGTTTTTAAGCCTCCTATTGAAATAATACATATTAATTGCCTCATTCCTGAGTTTTTTGTTGTGGTGGAAATTTCGGATGGGGGGTGGAGGGAGAGGCTGTAAAGCATCAACAGCTGAGAGGGGGTGCCCTGGGTGAGTAATGAAGGAGGGAGCTTAGATGACACTCTGCTAGCAGAGTGCAAAGTAGAAGAAATGTCTCCCTGGAAAGTGAGAAGACAATTGGCAGAGGAACCCAGGGTTCTTTGGGGGGAGCAGGGCAGTGGCAAAGCTGGGAAGGGGGAGCCAAAACTGCTCAGCAAGGAGGCCAGGTGGGAGCAGGCACACCGCTAGAAAGGAGCAGAATGAGAGCGTACTCTTTGAAGAAGAAAAAAAAGAGCTGGATTTGTCATACTGTGGCCACCAGAAATGAATATCAGTGAAGCAATTAGCCCCATGAACAATGGGACAAATGAACACTGCTTTCCTAGAGGTGCTTAGCATGTGGCTGGATCCACAGGTGTATAATAAAGGTTGAGTTCAGGTTTTTCCTGTCGTGATGGCACTAACACGGTCTCTCTGTCCTATCTCCCCAGATGTTTTCACAAACCTTGCAGGAGATTTGTATTTCTCATGAAATTGCCCAATGGTCCAAAAGTTACTGTGGCAGCAGCAGAGAAACACGAGGCCATATACCATATATAAGCCTCTTCTTTTCCTTACAGACTTAAGGTAAAAGTATATGTGTATATCCTAATACTTGCAATCCAGTGCTATCCCAAAGGGCTACAGGTAGTTCAGGAAAGCCATAGTGATTGCAGTTACCTCGATTTTACAGGACACAACACAGAGTTACTAGACCCATGTCAGGCAGAGCAGAGGGCTCTGTGCCCCTCACTACCACTCACCTCTCTCCTCTGTGCTCTGAGAAACATTTTGGCCTTTCACCTGCCGGTGCTGAAAAATCTGGAGGCAGTGACTTTGACTTTCTCATCGAAGTACTCTAACACATTTGGACCAAAGGTGCCCAGGGAAGGCAACATGAGCTCCTTCCTTCTCTCAGCTCAGTCCCACAGCACAGCCACAGGTCCCATGTGTGCCAGGTCCTGGGTGGCCATCACCCAGAAGAGACTGGTTACAGTGCTGACGCCAAACAGAAGGTGAGCAGCAAAGAAGCTCCATCTGTCAAATACATGAAAGGTGAATTGACGGGAGCTCAAGCCAAGTACTGAAATGTAGCTGCAAATTCGAAAGCTTTGTTCCAAAGAAACAAAGACTCACTTTAAAATAAGTCCAAAAAATCCCATCCTGCTTCCATTGAAGTCAATGGCAAAATTCCCACTGGTTTAACCAGGAACAGGATCAGGCCACTTCCAGACAGATTTACAGCCAACACATGCTGTAATGCTCACATACTGCATGTGCTTACTTCTATTTCCAGCCATGTTAAAAAATTATAGCAAATGCCTACAGATTTGTGCGTATGAGTTATCGTGCTGCTAATGAGAGGAAGAATTACTCGAACATGGTTTAGATGGTCATCTGTTGCCAGCTCAGATGAAATTGCTGGGTCATTCACTGGCTTTGTATCGCTGTTCATCCCATTAGCATTTCCATTAGAATTATTGCAAAATGTAACTCAATTTCTCCTTTTTTTTTTTTTTTTTTTGGCAGATGTGGGGAGGGACACAGGCTGTGTTTGCAATTAGAGCTGCTAAGGAATTGGAACTGAAGCCCTAGGCACACTCTTGTGCCACACTGCAGCCAGTAATGGCTCCTCTGACAGGACCACTTCTGCTTAACCAGGGGGAGTAGGAGAGGTTCTAGGTAATGAAATAAACCACAATGAGTTCTTACAGCTGAAGGCCTCTACATAATGCATGCATGCTCATGCACTAGAAAGCTTTGCCTAATTCATTCCCACATGCTCCTTGCTTTGGGCAGCTGAGTCCGTCCCTCTTAAGTGTTAAGAAGTTTGCAGTCTAAACCCCACACAGATCTTGTTTTCCAGCGGGGTCCCCAGAAGCTTCTGTTTGCTAGTCCCTTTGGTAACTAGGCCCCATGTTCTTTGCAACTATCATAACAAAAAACCAGAAGAAAATAATCTCATGGCTGAAGCCTCCCTCCCCTCACTCCTCCCACTTGGAAAAAAACCCATCTATTGTTTTCCTGTAATTGACCAAGCATAAACATTCAGCTCTACAGTTTTATGACTAATCACTCTACTTCTAAGACACGTGTTTGCAGCTATGCAAGGCACCAGCTGCTGTCATTCCAATGGATATTAATTTATATTGTCTCCCGCTCCCGTCCTCCCTGCGCCGGCACACAAAGGGAGTGGGGTGGCGGTGGGAGCTTTAGATGAAGACATCTGCTTGAAAGGCAGACAGTAGCCGTGCTGCTGAGATTGCACCTGGACTTTCACTGGAAAATCAGACACACCAGTTGCTCCCTGGCACTCCAGGCTTCGGTACACACACAGGGTTTTGAATACCATTATTTAGTTATTTACCTCACTCCAAGGGAAACGAAATGTTGGGACACAGGGAGGGAGGCAGATTTCAGGAGTAAAACTGAGCCGACTGAAATAAAATATCACAGACGTGCAGTGCAGTGCAGGGAGGGGTGCAGAGGAGGAAGACGAAAGCTGGCGCCTCTAATTTTGCCCCCTAAAAAGGTTCTTTCATGATGGCTGGCTGTGCTCCTTTCCTCTCCAGAGAGGCTGGCAGCTGCCCGGGCTTGCGTGCAGGCTGAACCCAGCCACCTGCGGCCTTGGGAGGAGGAGGGGGTGGAGGAGAAGAGGACTCGTTGGTTGTCCCTCTGTGAAAGCCCACAGAGAAAGAGTGAGCATGACCCCGGCAGCTTGAGCCTCTGACTCCCACTGCAGCATACAAAGCTTGTCTCTGCCGTCTCTGCCCCCGGCCAGCACCCAATAACTGAGCTTAAAAGCAAAGCACACAAATTCACGAGCATTCCCTATCTGTGGTCTGACAGCCACAGCCCTGCATGCAGTGGGCACACAGGACGCTCACAAACCACAACGGAGTCTGCCACAGACCTCCTCTGGGACCACCACAAGACATTTCTCCTTCAGCCGGCACCCCCAGGGGAAAGTCCTGTGCACAGGGACCTACAGGGACTAACGTGCTCTGGTAGAACAGCCTGTTCTGCTAAAGCATTCAGATACCATCTCCCAGATAAAACAAAGCTGAGAGCTTGACTACAGGGGATATGAAAGATTTCTTTCTCCTAAGAGCAGGGCTGTTTCCCAGTCCCTTCGGGTTTGCTAATCAAATACCAATGTGACTGGGGTCACATTACATTATGGCTGTCAGCTCTAAGCGCATACTGTATTTTTCATGTCCTGTCCTGGTCTGCTGTGTTATGTTGCTGTTTCACCCCCAGGGGCAGCACTAGAAGATTTTTCTTTATCACTCACTTCGTGTTTTTGTTTGGAAGCCCTGATCGAGGCTTGGACCCTGTCCTGTCGCATCCCATGCAAACGACTAGTGAAAAGTTTACTAAGCAAAGACGTTGGTTAATCCATTGCTTTGTGGGATTTAATTATACTAGTAAAGAGCTGAGGGATGGTAATGTGCAGTTCAGATGTGAGGTGCTGTTTGCCCATGTTTCCTGCAGCAATTTTTCAAAATAAAGAACTAGGCTCAAAGTGGGGACATATTTCTCTCTTTTTAAGACATAGATAGACATGAAAGTTTGGGATTCTTTTCTAGAATGTCTGAGCTAGGAGGGTTCCTGACACAAATCTAAAAATCCTTTCTTGTTATTACATTACACGCCTGAATTCCCACTGCTGTATACCACATGAAGTCACTGACCCTCTGTGAGTGGGTATAAAATACTGCTTCTGGTGGAGAATTCATATCTAGGCATGCTTTGTTGTTTTTTAGTTGGTTTTTTTGTTTTTTTTTTTTCCCAAGGTAAATGAGAATGTGGGTACAGGTTGAGTAGGGCATCTTTCTTCCTTGTTTTTTTCATTAGCTTAAGCTGAACCTATTGATTCTTTTGGTAATCCCTTCAGAGCCTGTAGTTATAGGAAGGTGACACAAACATCTCTTTTTGCTCTGCAAAATTTTCCCTGCTCCCTGAGCTTATGGTTTCTTCACTCCTCTACTCTCCCCACAGGCCTCCAGAGAGTTCTGCCTCCCCAGGGATGCGCGGGGCACCAGCCATGTGAAACATCAGTGCTCCCTCTACACATACACCCTTGAATAAGTCAAGATATTTTGGGACAGAACTGTTATTTTTAGCATCCCTGTCCCTCTGCCACAGCCACTGTGAGGAAGAAGCTAAGGAGCACTGACCACTGTGCCATTAGAGAGTTTTGACTGACTAGTCCCACTAAAACATATGACTCCTCAAAGATGATGTTGGGAAGTAATGCATTTTAACAGACGCTTGCCACCCCCTTCTTTTCTATAAACAGAGATGACATCTCAAAGGGGCAGGCTGCAGATGGTATTGTTTGTCTCTTAGCGACACGTATATCCCAGGTTGAAGTTTCATGGGGAATTGTACCCAGGCCACTGGTAAGTCAATATCTCTGAAGTATGTCCATTTAAAGGGCTGCTTTCTAGCTGCCCTCTTAGACAGAGACCTAAGGTCTCGAGGCAGATCAGGGAATAGTTATTTCTTACGGTCTCATGTTCCCCAAAACTCTTCCACTGGATTTCCCAGTCCATTACCCACACTTTCTGTCAAGGCCGTTCAGATTCCTAGGAGCTCTAAGCCAGATGATATTGGAATGATTTACTGAGGGTGTGAGATGACAAGCAGACTGTGGCAAACGTTTCCTTGTGGCCTTGGCCACTCAGATAGCTTGGAAGGAGCTTGGGTAGTGAGAGAGACTATGAAGCATGCACAGCAGAAACTTCCACTGCCCCAGCCTATTCCACACTGTGTCCACATGGAAATCCTCACAGAGCACACGTGCACTGAAAGGAGAGGTAGATTTTTTTTTGGCGGGGGGTATTAGAAAAAACTCTTAGATGTAACCTGGGATCAAAATCACAGGGATTGCCCACACATTCATCTGTATACTACACCTATGCTATACAACTCTGCATAGAGACCTGTATTTGAAATAACAGCTGCTTGCCTTTTTTCTTCCTTTTTCCTTACCCTGCTCTTCAGAATGCCAGTGATTTCTGTGTGCAGCCAGTGCTCCCCTCTATGCAAGAGACAAGAAGGGTTCTCTCTTGCAAGGGTTAACTGTGTTGTGTTTGTAAAGATCTTGGAGAGCTCTAGTCTTTGAGTGCCAAGTTGTCTCCTGCTTGCTCTTCCTTCCAAGTATTACGATTCTGTGGGCCAAATACAAGTTACTTTTACACGTACTGTAGCTCAGTCCAAGGGAAAGTAAGGGTGCAGCTCAGATCTCCAAACTCTTTCTATACGCACACAGTGCTTTTTGTGCCCTGGGGCTCTCTACAGGAGGGACTCACATAGGTCAAGCTATTGGGTTGTCAAGGCTTTGGGGCCGCCTGTCTTGGGAAGGCACAGAACAGCTGTAAGACAGCTATGCTAAACACTTTATCAGCTTCCATCCAGGACCATCAGTTATCACAGGATCACCACTTGCTGGCAACACTGAGGAGAACCATCCCTTGAAATGCAGCCAAGACCCCAGGGCCTCTCATCACAGAGGTAAAGAGGGACAGCTCGATCCTCCAGGGAACAGGAAAAACCCCAAGTGCCCATGACTATGACCAGACCATGCAAGTGCCCAGGAGGGGTGGAACTGGAAAATGATCGCCTCTGCTCTGCCATCCCTCCTGTCTCCCTGCTGCTGCCAGCACTTCAGCATCTCTCTACTTGTGCCATGGCAAGAGATGTGACAAGGGGATACAAGGAGCCCATTTCCCCAGCTTGTCACAGGAGATGCAGATGAATAAGTGGCAGGAGCAGAGGGACACACTGTGATGTCCGGCACTGCAGGGCTCAGAGCAGAAGGGCCCTGCTGGAGGCAGCAGAGCCTGGTGGGGCAGGACCTGCCCAGGGAGGCCCCCATCTTGCTCCCTAGGTGAAGGGCTATTGAAAAGAGAGGAGGGCTGGGAGAGGGCCAGGCGCAATGCTGTGGCAGGAACCTCCTTCTCCTAGTTGTTTTTCAGCCATGTTAGCAGTCTGTGTGCTTGACCCCAGCTGATCAAAGCCTCAATAGGACATTGCCCTCGTCCTCCTGCCCTGTCACAGCCAGCAGGGTCATAGGTTATTCCTCTTTTGTGTGTGAGGCCCTCCTCCTGGGGACCTCATCTTCCCTCTAATCAAATAATCAGATGCGTTTATTGTTGTGGAAATCATGCCCTCCCCTGAAACGCCTGACCAGCAGCAGCTTCCTGGCTTTGTCTGCAGCCCAACCGCCTGGATCCCACCTCTCCCCTGGTGTGGCCGGGGAGGGGGGCTGCACGGGGGGGTGGGTGGGGGGGCAGTTAGACACTCGGGGGGCCAGTCCCACGTGTGTTGTGCCTGCACGGAGGGGACCCCAGCTGACAGGAGTGAAAATGCACCCATGCCAGGGTTTGTCTCTCCATGACCAACCTTTGCAAGGGGAGAAAACCGGCCACATCTCAAGAGGTTTCCATTTGGAGAAGATGCTGTGTCACTGGGACACACAAGTGAGGGAGAGGATGGCCACAACCATGGTGCTTTCTCTGCCTCCACAGAAGGTGGCTGAGGAGCCTAGAGGCCCTCCTTGTCCAGCCATGGTGGCCGTGGGGCATGACATACCAGCCTGCCTCACCTGGGTTTCCCCTGCGGCTGAGGGAAGCTGGCCAGGAGCTCGCTCTGCTTGCTTGTGGCCATCTCACCTGCTGCGGTGGAGCTGCCAGCAAGGCAGGCATGCCCCGTGCCCATGGGGCTGCAGCTCTGCCTGGGACCCTCACCTGACCAGCCGCCTCTGCCGCTCTGGCCCCCTTGCTGCCAGCGGGCCCCGTGGGTGCCGAACCCTGTGGTGCCTCCTCACCCGCCTGCAGCCCTGGCTCGGGGACACACCACTGCAGGGACCTGCTGCTAAACCGTCTCATTTCACGGGCTTTCCAGCTCAGCCAGCAATGTGCTTCGCTTGTCTACTGACCCCCTTGCCCCCCGGACACACATTATATAATGCATTTTTTTTTCCTCTGATCCCATATCCTGTTAGGAAAAGAAATGTCCTGACTGCATAGCACCAGCCTGAATTTTTTGGGTGGGTTTTTCTTTTTTTTTGTCCGGTTCTTTTCCTGTGTTTACACTCCCACAGTGCAGCATTTATTAATCTGAGGATAAGGACAATTTAAAACATCGTAGTTTGAGAAGGCTCTCAGCAGGGGTAAAAGTAAACTGAGCCCACGCCCTGCTTAATCATCAGTCGGTGCTGGCCCGGAGTGCTGCACAGCCCCCGGCAGCCCTGCCACACTCCCCTGCGCGCAAACCATCTCGGATGTGGCAGGGCACTGCACGTTTGGTTGCCTGCAGCTGAATCACCGTATGTAGAGCCTGCCTGCCTTGCATCGGGACCCACGCAACGTGCCTGTCTCTGCTCGGCGTTTGTTGGGCCTATTTTATGTTTTAACACCGACTGGCATTCTGGCTTGTGAGCCAAGGCTCTGACTACAGGAGGTGTGGGGAGAAGGGCAAGATAGAGGTGAAAGGAGCAGAGTGAACTGATTGGAAGTGGGTTTTTAAAAATAAATAAAGGATTTCTTAAAAATAAAAAGGCTTAGCAAATTAAAGCAGACAAGCAGGTTACTTAGCAGCTAGAGGATAAACCTGAACATCCTGGGTACATGAAGCATCAAAGCACTCCCTAAAGCAGAGGGCCCTGAGAGCTGCCCTGTGGGCTCAGAACCCAGACCCTGCTCCAGTGAGGTTTGCAAAGCGTGTTTTTGTTCCTGCTGCTGGGAGCATGGGGACAATGATGGGTCCCCAGGGAAGCGCTGCACCCAGGCTCTCCCAGGATGGGGCAGCTGATGGGTGTATTGTTGGCTCTCTACACCTAAAGCACAAATCCAGCTGGACTCAACCTCACTGAAGCCAGTGAGAGAACAAGTCCCTCTTGTTCAGCATAAACATCCAAGAGGAGACATGTAACCAAACAGCCAAAACAAAAGCCACAGTCCTTGAAACTCTGCCCCAAACCAAGGGCTCCCACTGTTCTCCCTGAGTCTGTAGGGCCAGGGAGGACTCAAAGCTCAGCTAGCAGACAGGCTCCTTTCTTGCCTCTGGGGCCCAGGGAGCACCAGCCAAATGTTACTGCTGCTGGCCAAACCCGTGACTGATACAAACCATGTTGCAGGGTGACTTGAATCATTTGCTGGCATCCCTGAGCCAGCCCCTGCCAGGGGAACAAAAAAGTCCTACAGGAAAACCACCATGATAGAGCCCTCCTGTGACAGTGACCACCGCGGCCATGCTTTGGGACCTGCTGCTCTGGTCGCCACCTCGCTGTCCCCTGTACCCCTCATGCAGGAATCTTCGGGCAGCAGCCATCCTGAGCTGAGGAAGCCCAAGCAGGCGTGAACCTCAGCGTGCCCTGCACAGCTGGGCCCATGACTACACTGTCTCACCCAATGCCCCGTGTCCCCAGGCCATTGAGGTGACATGTGTGTTACCCTGGGTCTGCAAGGGGGAGAGGGGGTCCCAGGGCTCCCTGGTGCCTCCATGCATAAGTCATCCCAGGAAAGGGAAAAGCCACAACCTAAGTGAAGCTTCACGATTCCCCCTCTTTCCCTAATGCTAAACGCAGAAGAAAATCCACAGGCAAGAGAGCCTCAGGAATTCAAACTCGGTGAATGCTGCCTCTGCTCTCAGGAAACTTGGCCAGAAGTAAACGTGCAGAGGAATGTAACCATTGCAGAAGATGGTGCTTGGCTTTTCAAATACAACCCCTAAATACATTCTGCTTTGGCTGTGATTTAGCGTTCTTGCTTTTCTTTTCCTTTTCTGTTTTCTAGCAACGGCAGTCTATCCACTCTCCAGCCCATCTTCACCCCCCAGCCTTGTTCCCATCACCGCTCTATCCACTCTGTTGTGCCATCAAAGCAATTTGGGGGACTGAGTTGGGAAACGATCCATGTTAAAAACAGCCGAGCAAAGAAAAAAAATCAAGTCAGTTGTTTTTTTTTTTCAATAGCAGCTCAGTTACCTTTGTCCTCTCACAGCAATGAAAATCCATACAATTTGGGAAGGAGAAAGGACATGGGGGATGGGGTGGGACCAAGTGCTAGGAGGCAGGGATGGTGCAGGAGGGGGAGACTGGCAGCATGACTGTGTTAAACACATGTTGGACTGAGGCCTCACTGTCATCTTGAAATACATAAAATAAAATGACTGGCCTGGAGGGCTTAGTTCCAATAGAGGGGAGAGAGGAAGAGGGAAGGAGGGAAGCAAGGAGAGACTTTCTCCATGGTAAAGGGGATGTGTGCATGTATGTGCCTCTATGAACAGATCCAGAAACACCCTTCTTGTACCTAACACTCCTGTAACTGAATTAGTTGTGACTGATCTGGCCAAATCTGAATGTGTAGCTGGCAACTGGACATTCTAAGAGTGCCTTTGTTTTCCTCTGCTTGCTGAAATAACCAGCAGGCTGTCAGGCTGCTTAACATATTCTTAGAGCAGCCTCACAATTGCTTTAACTTATGCTCTGGTTTCAGTCTTCCTAGACGTGCCGCCTGCCCTTCCCATCCTGGCCAGGCCAATGAGCGCACTGCCTCTGCGCCACGGCGCTGGTGCCTGTCTGGGAGTGCTCACCCACTGCAGCAACCCTGGCAAACCCCTTCCACAGCTGGGGCAGGGACCTCCCTGCAAACTCAGCCCGCCTCTGCAAATTGCCACTTACGGACGTGCAGGAGTTGGAGCGATGCGTAGCATGTGGAAAAGCTGCTCTATCTGAAAACTTCCTCCTCACTTTGCTGTGTGTGGCTTAGTCCTGGTTGTTTTGTACATCCATCCACTCACGAACTAGGAGGTCACTGTTTTTACCACTTCTCTCATGTGCATCCATCACTGTAAATACTGACTCCCTTTGGAGAAAGGGAATGGCTAGAAATAAGTTGGAAAAGTAAACTAGCTTTTAAATCAAAAGCAGCAATACCTAAGTATATATGCATGTATATATGTGCACATATATACCTAGGAAGAAGGGAAAAGGGAAGGAAGGAGGAAGGGAGGGCTGGCTTTTTTACCTTTATTTACTTATAAACTAGTTTCTTCATATTTGGTCTATTTTTTGTTCTCTCTTAATTCCAAGAAAAATTATGGCAGATGAAGCCTCTTAATATTGTAGTTTGCTGATTTGAAAATCTAGGCTGCAATTTTTTATCTTTTTTTTTTTTTGTACTCTGGATTGAAGGATGTGATGCATGAAAACTCCAATTTAACAGAGCCTAAAGATTAAATCTCATTGCGTAGGTAAGGTTTTGGCAGAGAAGCAGACACTGCTTCCTAACCAGTACCGAGAATTCGGAGGAGAATAGGGTAGATTTTAATGCAAGTTTACTTTTCTTGTAATGAATTTTAATGACAGCTTTCACGACTGCTTCTGTGATTCATAAGAGAAAATTAAAAACCTACACCTTGAAACTTACACGACAATGCTGCTAACATCTTGCAGCTTCTGGCATTATCTTGGAGAACCTTTCAGTCCTGTTTCTATGCCACATTGTTTTCCTCACAAAATGTATTTTAAATATAAAACATTGAATGTTCATTGCTTCTTTATATCATTTTTATTCATTACCTGCTGGAGGCAAAGGGCACGGTTTTATATAGAATCCTTGCTGAATGTCTTATTTTGCAATTTTACTCTACTGTACATATTTCCCAATAAATTATTTTCTTTCAGATGCAGATATTCTTCTGGAAAAGCGAAGCAGGGCTGTTTTCTCTGCACTGAGTTTTTTTTTGCTGTGAGCACAGCCAGCTCGTCTGGCTTGGGTTAGTTTGTCAGGCATATTTTAGGAACGGTTTGAGAATTAATTCTGCTTTAAAGACTATAATCACCTTTTTGGCCTCTGAAACTGGTTCAGGATTTTTGCGCCAGGCCAGCAATAAAACAGCTTTTGTGCATGTCAAAGGCTTGTTCTAGACAAGCAAAAAGATGGTGGAGATAAATCTGTGTCTTTCTTACAATCTATACCAACAAAGCAACTGATTCAAAAGTGCCTGCGACTTGTCCTTGTCTGTAATGACGGCGCAGCCCCAGCCTGCACTGCACGGGAACGCCGGCCCTGGGGGCCACATGCTTTGACTCCATATTGCTTTCAGGTGCCGGTGAAACTCTTGGTGTTGGTTACCTACGCTCACAGATGGCTCAAGACTTCTCAGCAGTGAAGGCAAAAGCAGTGTTTGAAGGTCAACATGGCTTCGGGGATGTCAGAGATCGGGGGGAACCGGGGATGAAAGAGGCAGTTAGGGAAGGGAACTTTGTGGTGTCAGTGGTACCCAGGGAGGTGAAGGGAGGTGTGTGGGGAGCAGGCCGTGAGACCTGGGTGGTAAGATGTGATCTAGGGCAGGAGGCAGTGATGGGCAAGGAGTTTCTCTCTTTTTCCCCATGCTGGTTGATGGGATTCCTCAAAACTCCTACTTGCCCTTATGCTTCCTCCCTCAAGCACGGGTAGCTTTGTGCTACAAACAGGTCCTGACTCTGGGCTCAGTGAAGGGGCGTCACAAGCCTGGGATGCAAAATGGAAATTGGGGAACAGCTGTCAGTGTACCAGACAGTGCCTCCTTCCTTGTAGGTACGTGAACTTCACACATCAGGGACAATCCCCTCTTCTCTCTGCTACTTATTTCCTGCTCAGGTCTGATATCCCCCTATCCTCCCCTTCCCAACCTATTCTAATTTCTCATCCCTTTTGCTTTGCTCCAGTTGCCTGTCCCTGTCACTTCCCACTCTCCCCCCACACCTCTACTTCCCAATTCCCAGACCAATCCTGTCTCTCTGGCTGTCTGTATCAGGCACTCCCTTCCAGACCGTGGGCAAAAACAGCAGCAGAGCTGCCCTCCCTGGAGCAGATCCCATGCTTGGGAAGTGGGATCCCTTCTCAGTCTCATTTGTTTCTGCACTTTCCCAAGCCATGCCTCAGCACCTCTGCACCTCCTCTGCAGGGACAAGCGCACCAAGTGCAGGGAGCCTGTGCAGCCTCCAGAGCCTTTGAGCCAGAAGCCTCTGGGGCTTATTAAAAGCCCCGAACACCTTCTGGGAGGCTGCTGGAGCAGCGCTGCTCCACTCCACTCTTGATAATGGCATTTTGCTCTCTAAAAGCCTCCCTAGCAGTGCAGCTGCCACGGTCCTCAGCCCTGAAAGGCTGCCATGCTCTGCCCCTGGGTAGTGCTCAGCTGCTGCCACATTGCAGCAGGTCACTGCCTTTCTGCTGGGGTGAGTAACCCAGCTCTGAGACTCTCCCTTGGGAAAGGCACTACGTCCCGTGCTGCTTACAGCAGGATGCAGGTCTCACGAGGGTGTAGTCTGGTTCACTAAAATTAACAGTCAAATGGCTCCACATACTTCTTTATGCAGTCACAGCAGTGACTGCAAAATAGATCTTAACTTGAGCCCAGGTCCCAGGGAAGTGAGTGCTGCTGTGGGGAAACCAAGGGAGACCACTGCCAAGGCAGAACGGGCGCCTTCTCAAACTGTGGTCACTGACTTTCCAGCTGTTAATACACTCCTAGTTTGTCTTTTGTCACTCTTTGTACAACTTCAGCAGAAGGAGAAACTGAGGTATCAGTTTTTTATTTGCGTAGTTTCTAGCTATGAGTGAAAGTTATGACCCAGTAACTTCAAAAATTGGCATCTATGTGAATTATAATTTAATACATGCTAAAATTGACTCAGAGTTGCCCATGAACTGTCTTGGCCATAAATACCAAGATCTGCATTCAAAATGTCTTGGAGTGCAGTACACATTTATTTTTACTGAACCATTACTGCAATTTCTCCTGTATCTTGTGTTGTAAACCCTCTGCACTTTTGTCCTTCAGTTTTGTTCTTTTATTCTTTCCTTTTTCTTTGTAGTAAAACAAAATTTTCATCTCAGAAAGGCTACATCCTTCCTTCTCTCTGTTCTAGTGACTTTTCACTTAAATATCTGCTATTTTGAAAATTACTTCATCTAACATAACACTCTTGCCTGAATCTCAGTGTGCTCTGCAACCCATAGCTCTGATCCTACAGATTTATGTTTGCGCATAATCTGGAGTAAGAAAAGTAGTGTCATCAGCTTCAGTGAAACAACCCACGTACCTCAAGTTAAGTACCTGTGTAAAACTTTCAAGGAGTCCTAAATCTGTGGCAAGATAGCGCTGCAGCCATCTCAGTGAAATACAGTCTCAGCTGGTTGGACCTGGTACCTGCTACATGGCCACAGAACACCTTGGTTGTTATTGACAGCAAGAGAAGAGCTTGACGTTGAGATGAAACTGCCCGGGGAACTTTTGCAACGAATATGCAGTTGCCTAAGCTGAAGTTCACCAAGGTGGCAAGGGACTTCTCTCTTGCTTCTTCTTTCAATCAGGGCTAGGAAATCAGGACTCTGGCTCTACAACTGAAGACAATGCAGATTTGAGAGGGAATCAAGTTAAGTCCTGTGATGTTTTTTTCCCCACAAGGCAGCGCATGGCTGCTGTGGGTTTTTTTTTGTTTGTTCGTTTTTTGTTTTACTTTAAAAGTCACCTTACCAATTCTGATCCGGCCTGATCACACATGAGCATCTAATATCAAATCACATCCAGGGGTGAGGATGACTTTGTAGCTACAAAGAAGAGAAAGACTCTACATACATACATAAACATACATAGTCTTAAAGCCTTTATTTTAATGCAAAATAAAACAGGTAAAATTTATATAGCCATATGTAACAAAAGATCAAAATCTTTGATATGGTACTAGAAAAAAACTCTCAAATTGTGTGTTGAATTTCTCCCCCAAAACAATCACGCATGATTTTTAAATCAGTTTCACTTAAGCACACAGGTATTGTCAGGATAACAAACACCTCTCTCTCCCCCACAATAACAGAATAGTGTCTTATAAAGCCTTCTCTTCTATGCACAGATAGTGAATAGCACTTCCGATTTTGCAAGTAAAGCTTAGAGACTCTGCAGAACAACTGTGATGGAGAGCACAGGTGTAGGGCCTTTCAGAAGTGCAAAGCAGTCCCTGCTCAGAGCAGAGTGTCAGGATGCGGCCCTGGCAGAGCAATCGGTAGGATTCACTCACAGCACTAACTCTCTGATAAACAAATCTGTGATGGCTGGGAGGAGGAGGTAGCACAATTCATCTGTAAAAAAATTAGGCAGCATGTGAAGCTATTTCTAGATCAGGAAGCTGGAGTGAATTGGAATTCAGGGCTGCATGCACTTTTTCAACGCAGGAGCCTTTTTTTTTTCCTTTAATGCTTAGTTCCTCCCTTTTTTTTTTACCCCACAAAGGGCAATTGATATTTTTTTATGCATTCAAGGGGTGCCTAGAGACTTCTGCATCATAGTATATCACAGTGGTAATGTCTGCTCGCAGGCCAAGATCATGGCTCACTAGTGGGTGGTCACTCAGAAAATCCACAGGCTCTTTTTCTATCTCTTAATCTTTCAACTGCTGGGCCCGGCTGGCCCCACGCCAGAGCCAGAAATGCAGGCTGCACACCACCAGCTCAGGAAATCAAAGCTTCCAGCTTCACGTGAGAGCAGGCCTCTCTCCCCCTTGTCTTGACTCCTGTTCACACGCACACTTACGGCACGCTGCTCCTGTGGCAAACCCAAACTCTCTCTTCACACCCGCCACGTCGGTAACTTTACTGCTGGACTGGCACATTTTGGATGAGGGAGTGCGAGGCAATTACGTGTCAAGAGCATTTCAGACTCACGATTTTCCCAAACATATGGACATATGGGGAAAAGAACAACTTGTTACTTAACGGCTCTTTTGGATTTTGCAAGTGTGTATTTTCAACCGTCAGTTGTAGCACCTCGTGAATTCTGCACGGTACATATTTTTCCACAATATGGTGCTGAAATCATACATTTTACACTGCAGAGAAGCTGACTATATATACTGTAGTTACACATTATACTTTTGAAAATACTGTACCTCTACCAGATATTAAACCAGCAAATGGCAACTTACTCCCAGAACAATGGCACCAGAAATGGATGAGATGCTCTGTAATACTTTTTGGTCTGTTCTCCCAGCTAGGTCAAACTGCTCTTCCTCCTTAGCTCCTCACCTGTAGGATGCATCCATGTATTATACTTGTAGAACTTTTTTTCTTTTAATAGGAAGCTCTGTACTGATCTGACAGCAGAAGCATCATAACCTGCTGGGCAAGATTAACAGCTCAGAAGGTGTTCGTTTGATCTGTCTGCCTCAACTGAGTGGAGCCGAAGCAGTCAAGGGGAGCTCTTAAGCAGAGATTCAGGTTATGGGGAGACAATTGCGCAGGTCCTTCAAAGGCTATAAATAATGCAGGAGCTGTTTCCATCCAGATTTCATTTGGCCCTGGCTCTTGAAATACTGTAAATAAGTTCTGTTCACTGTGCTGTGATACCATTTGAAGGGTTAGTCCAGAGTGATTTATAAAGGCAGTAGCTTATATTCAGAGCTGTTCTTAATTGTGGCCTGGCTTGATAAAGCCACTGTCGCAAACATATTAGTTTCTTTACAGCTGGATCAAATGTATCAGGGTTATATTTCAAGGAGGGAAAGGAAAGTATTTTAATTTGTTTTCGCTTCACTTTCAGCGGGCCTTCATAACACCAGCGGCTACCCTGTGGCTGCCAAGTCCTGGCTGAGTATACTACAGCATCTAAAACTCTCTGAGAGAAGTACAAGGCTGTGTACCACACGTACACGACAGACAGTGTTTCCTTGGGGAATGCGCCTTATTTATGGAGGGTACCGAGAGACATCCAGCTTTACATCCAGCCCTCCCTTGAGAGATTTTTCCCTCCTACATTACTAGGGAAGAGGGCAGAAAGAAATGGAACAGGAACTGAACACACTTGCTTCATAATCAGTTGTGTTCCTCTCCCTCTCTCCCTCCCACCAATGCTTCATCCTGACTGGATTTAGAGCTGTGCCTGCCCCTGCCCCAGGGAGTCCAGCCCTGCGTCTGAATCATAGACATGTTTCCCCACCACCCCAAAGCTGCCTCCTCTCCCCTGCTTCCCAGCCTGCTTGGTGGGTAGAGTTTGGCATGAACGTAAATGCTAGAGCCTGCCAGCCAGCCGGGCAGCTGCAAGCGCTCCCTGTGCCTCAGGGTTATGCCAGTCTCTCACCAGCATTAGCAGCACAGAAGAAACGATGGCTGGGATTAAACGCTGCTCCTCATCAGGGCCATTCCTACTGGCAGTGGCCCCTGGAAAGCAGCAGCACACAGACCTACCCTGCCCTGTGCCTTATGGACCTCTTACTCTAAGGAGCCCTTTTCCCAGGGATATCTAGTAAAGGGACATGCTCCTAGCAGGACAAACCTTCCTGGTGATATTTAATACCTGGGAAGTGACCTATGTGATTTAATCTGTTGCATACCAAAGGTGTCAAAAAGACATCAAAGAAATCCCTGTGCTTAATCCTTGGCGAGGTCACAGTCTCCCCCTGATGAGGAGAGGAGCCCAAACGGTTTAATAACACTTCCAATAGGCAGAAGTTGAGGAATTAAGGACACTTGGAAACTTCACAAGATATTATTTTAGGTGGCAAGACTGTATGGTTTCCCTATGACAAAATCCTTGAGACAAATCTCTGAGCACCCACAGCCCTGTTGGGCCAGGTAGCACAGGTCCCTGTGGCTGGGGACATGCATTTCTGACCTCCTTCCAGGCTGGCTGGCTGCAGAGCAAGCTCAGGCTGTGTGGGGCAAAGAGCCAGACACATACCCCACCACCCTGTCCCCACACAGCTCTGCTGTGCTGCTGGCCCACTCTCCCCACCCACACCTCCTCTTTTCCTATGCACTGCTGCAAATAACTTGCTACAGCTATTCTCTCCTCTTCCTCCTGGGCCCCAGGGTCTTGAAGCCCTCCCTGTTGCTTTCCTTGTCTTTTCCCTCACCCCTTTCTGTGAAAAGCCCCTTTACACACTGGACTTATGGCCCCTGACTGCAGGAACTCAAGTTGTTTGGCACTTGGCACTGGCCTGGCGCTGCCCAAAGCTGAGCTTCACTAGGGGGACTGAGGGTGGGTCCCGCAGGTGGCAGCAGGCTCCTGAGGGCAGGGCACGTTGCTGGCAGGCACTTCACTGTAACCCTGGCCAGAGCAGGCCGGGAAGGGGCTGCTCTGCTGGAGCCAAGGCAGCACCTGATAGAGTAACCTAATATGAGTTATGGAGACCATGCTCGCGGTCACCTCCTCCGTCACTTCATATAGGCCAGCTCCACTGAAACACCAAAAGTGACACTTATTGAGAGCAGCTGAGGATCTGATCTCCAGGGTTTACATTTAAAGAGTGCACACGGAATAACTAAGAAACGCTCACAAGCACACACACGCACATCTACAGACGCACACTTCTCAGGTGGCTGGCTGCCTTGTCCTCTACAAGCCTGCCCTGGCATGGCGGATAAAGCTTTTTACCTTATTCCAAACGCAGCAGGTGTAATAAGAGGAGAATCTTGCTACAGAAACTGCAAAAAATGAAGGCTACAAGATAAATGCTGCCACCACCAAACAGAAAGAGGAAGACAGAGGCCAGATTGCAAATCTGGAACTGCAGCATCCTTAAAGCACAGAGCTGCTGGTCTGAACGTGCCTGGAATGTGGCAGCTACCCCCACGGCAGTCCCTTGTCAACTGATGATCACACGCTGCATTACACAAGATCCCCAGCTCTGCACGAAGTCCATACTCAAAGGCTCTACAACAGCACTCTGAAGTAAACTCTGGTGACACCACTGCCCTTATACAGACAGCTACGTACTATGTAGGTGTAACCGGATTCGGTAAATAGCCCTGAGGTGTATTAAGTGTTGCGCTTAATTTCCAGCAGCCACTTTCTATTTTTAAAAGGAATTAAAAAATACTCAACTGTCTGGTACCTCACATACCCAAAACACATCGTACCTCATGTGACTTCAGTTCGCCTGTTAGAAAGCCCCTACACTGAGCCCAGCTCAGTAAGAACAACTCCAGGTCTCATGTGCCATTCTTACAGGCAGTTACGCTTGGGAACAACTCTACAAGGATGATTTCCAATGGGATTCTTCCAGGGCTGTGCTGGCAAGTCTAGTGCGTGGCTATACAGCTGCAGTCATGGGGTTCTTCTGCCTGGGATCCTGTTGCCTGTACTGGTACTGGTCTGGACTGGTCCCACGGTGTCGGACAATTTCATTATAAGATGGTGCTCGGTGGGACTGAGGAGGGGAAGGTGGCACATCCTGCCGGAGGGGTCCTTTATGCTGGTTTGTGACAGGCTGGGCTGGGTAGTATTGGGGGTACCTCAATTCTGCCGCTCTCGTGTCCGGTGCACGGATGTAGTTCCCCTTAGATGGGTGGACAACAGGCTGTCCTCCTTGGTAGTAGGGAAGATCTCTTTCTTTGTATATTACTCGTGGCCCTGTTAAATACTCCAGTGGCTCTGCAGGTCCACGCCTGAGGAGGAAAAATATAATAAACCACATAAAAAGGCAGTCTACTAGCCCAGCAACACTTTATTGTACTCACAGTCTATGTTTACTTTGGGAAAGGAAATGCCACCTCAAGCATGACAGGTCCAGATGAATCAAAAGAACTTCTGAAGGATAACAAGCCTCCCACCTGCATGCTACAAAAGTCTGTAACACCCAGGACGCTGGAGGAAGGGTCCAGCACACATCACAGCCCTTTTACAATGGGGGAGCACTGGAGCCCTTCAGCTCCCAATGTCAGCCTCCTGTGATCCATTTGCCATAATGGAAACAAAGCTCCTTTAAACAATGCATGTTTGACTGAATCTTATCTAGCCTGAGGATAAACAGATGAGTTGGGTCTGCAAGTCTGCAAATCCCATAAGCTTTACATGCACAAATATTCACGCTTTCTAAGCCATTTCCCACTATTTTTTCTCCTAACATGTCAGACTGTAAAACTTTCCAAACACCATAGCTGGAAAAACTGGAACTCCTGGAAGAAACACTAGGGATGTCAGGCTATAATACCTGTGTTTAACAGGCGAGCTGCCAATGGGGTTTCAAAAAAAATCCTGTGATCTAGAAAGCCTGATATTACAACAGCCCTGTAACTTGTCTGCATCAGTATGGATCTGACAAGCTCTAGTTCACGTGAAAAGCAACATGTGAACATGTCATCCCTGAGGATGTGCCATGAAGCCCTCTCTGTAGCTTCCTGCATCTTAATTCCATGATTTGCACTAATGAAGCATTGATATTTTTACTAGTACAGCTTAACTTGTGATACTTTTGAAATGGCAAAAATAATTGTTCTCAGAGACATGTCACCAGAGCATCACCAAAAGTTCAACTCAATTAGGAGTTTTTGCCAGTCTGGTTGCAAATGTCTTTGCACTTGGGCAAAACCTCCCATTGACTGCAGAGGAAGCTTCTCTCTGAGCGAGACCTGAAGGTTTTGACCGAAAACAGGGGCTGAAAGTATAAATCAGTTACACCTGCTCTGTGGCTTTGGGACTGAACTCATCAATTGTTTAAATATTCTTTGCATAGCTTTATTTAAAACGTCATCATTCTAGTACAGCAGATCAGGTGTTCATAATTTGTCAATGCCTCTCTTTTGTTCACACAGATTTTACAAGCATGCTCCCCCTTTCTTAATCTGGGCTCCCAGACTCCACTGGAACTTGTTTTGCATGAAGTAAAACAAAACATGTGGTTTTCTGCTGCACTCGTTTAAGCCCATGGGGTAAATCATGGACACAGGCAATGAACAAACATTATCTGCCTTGAAATGAACCTACAATTCTCCCCCTGGAATAACTTAGTGCAAATGTTTCCTGTTTAAAATGGAAAGAGCAAAAGGAAGAATTCCAGGCCTTGGACTTTTAGGACCCTAGGCTCCCCAGAGACTTTTTGCTTTAAAAACAGAACATTATAAAAGGCAGGCACTCCTGGCTTCCCACCCCCTCCCACCCCCCCCACACCGGTGAGACAGTCCAGACAAAGTGCTGAAGGGCCTGAAGCCACCCTGCCACCCTCTGAGATACTAAAAGGACTCTTAACTGTATGTATTGAGACAACTGCTGTCTCTGCTCACACACCTACACCTTGCAACAAAACCTAATTTCCACAGCAGGCCAAAGAGTTGCTCCATGTATTTCTATATGAAGACTTACTCACTAGTCAGTCCTATCACACTCAGCTTTTAATTCCTCTTTGTGCAAAAACGCACTTCCAATCATAAAAGGCTTCTGCAGTGGTAGGAACTGCTTTGTGTCAAGCAGCAAACCAACAGGAAAAAATGTCAAACCTACACCCACCACCTTTTAATGTAAGGATAATGCTCAGAATCCTGTGTATTAGATTTTATAAGATGTTATCGGCAGCTATAACCAACCAAATTCTTGCGGATCACACTAAGTAGGGACTGAGCTTGGAACCTGATCCAGAATTCACTGAAGAGCCAGGCAGCTTTTGGACAGAGCTCGAACTGCAAAATTTAATTACTCTAAAATAATAAATTCAGGATTAGTTGGTCCCAAATGACTGTTGAGAACAGGACTGACCCACCACCATCACCTACTGAGCCTTCAGCACACAGCTCATCCCTCAACTCACACGAGAGGCCTGGATGTTGCAGGAAAAGGAGATGTGTTTTGCCATCCAGCCAGAAGAGCTGTTTGCAGGAAAGCTCAGTGTGTCCTGTTCTAGGAAACAGTGTGACACTGCTGCCACAGAAACTGTGACTGTGCAGAGGGTAGCGCATTCAGGCAGCTTTGACCTAGGACTGTGCAGTGAAGATGAGCCTGAGCCATCAAAGCACAAGCATGCCAGACCTGAGGCATGTACCCCAGCTGCTTCAGCTTGTGCTATCAGGTCTTCATTGCCATTACCTATACTACAGACTAAATCCACCATTTGGTCACTTATAGCTAATACCGTCCCTGGTTGTGTAGACAAACTGCAAAGAGGAATGTGTGAGATGGGCAAAATCTTTCTTGCTGTTCATTCTCAGCACCAGTTTCCCTTCTCTGAGGGTGAAACACCCATAGGTGATATCATTCTCGAGTGTCTTCCCCAGAGTCAGTGCTTAGCAGCTGGAGGAGAGGTTGTACAGGGAAACAAGGCTTGAATCCACTTTCATAAAGAAAGGAAGATAGAAGGTATGTGCGTTCTTTTTCGTTGCCTTGGCAATAATACAAGCAGTGATCTAACCAATGATTACCAGAACTCTGGCATGAGAAAAACCTTGGGAAACCCTGGTAACTGCCCAAAAGGCTGCCACTAGGCAGCATGACCCGGGGGAAATTTCATGAAAGGTATCCTCATGGCCGCACCACACTCTCCAGCCTACTTCCCCTCGTGATCCCAGTGGGTGTTACGTGTGCAGATACACATACTACAGTGATGACACTTTTCTTCCCTTTTATGACCACCACTGCATCTTGAAGCCCAGTTATTTCCTGAGGATCCATTCTTCCCCACCTACTAGCCATGCTCAGTGAAGTCTGCAACCAACCAGCCTGGGGAGTCTCCACGAACCTCTGACATGAGCCTTCTTCTGACAAGCCTTAAAATACAGGAGAAAACAGCCCTTCCCTGCCCAAGTGTGTCAAATCAACCATCAGAAAGTCAACCTTTTTAAGGTAGAATAAACACCTACAGATACCAGGCTCTGGCTGTAGAAATGCTGTCACCATCAGGAGCAAGTCTGGGACACTGGGAACAGTTCCCAGCAGGAAGAGCAGGGCTTCTCTGAAGCAGCACTATTTTCACTTGCTAGCTCATGGTGTAAAAGTATATCCTGTTGTTTATCCTTAAAGAAATTGCCATAACTCAAGCCAAACACTTTCTACTTGGCAGCCCCTTGCAGACGTTACGCTTGTTTCTACAAGAAACAAAACAACCCCTGCCTTTTCACTCAGCAGACATTGCCACCTCTGAGGAAGACCTAATGAAATTCTTCTCCCCTCCCTTGCTGTTTTTGTTGGCTCCTGATGAGTTCAGAGTTCACAGGGCCATATCACACCTCCCAAGTGACCCACAGTTTGGGGGTCAAACTAATAACCTCAAGTGGAAAATCAGTGACCCAGGGGAGTGATCAGAAATCCACAAATTGGGTCAAGCAGGTCCAGCCACTCAAAAGGACCAGGCCAGGCGTATGCCCCCTGAGATGACATGCTGAGTAGGAGCAGCTCTGACCATCAGCTGTTTTCCAGATTTTTGGCCAGTTGTTTGACCTGGGGGTCCATTGAAATTAATGGCAGGCAGAAGGTAGGGAAGCTGACACAACATCCTGGGAAGGAACTGATCTCAAGCACTCAGAAAGTGTTTTTGCTGATAGTTCAGCTCTGCTGGGTCCCACTGGAAGATGCATCACTGATGCAGGGCTAGCTAAAAGCAGAGGCTGCAGCTGAAGGAAGCAGTGGAACGAAGGGAGGCAGAAGCACTGGGTGCAAGAAAGGAGTGAAACTGCTGGGGCAGTGTGAAAATGGACTCCTCAAAAATGTCATGGGCAAGGTGCCCCTTAAAATGTTCATTTTATTGTGAGGAAGGAAAATCTCACCTTCCCCCGCAGACAAATTATAGATCACATGCACAGGAGTTTGTAAACATGTTTCACCATATCGTTTCAAATGCTGGTTAGCAGCTCTACCGGCTTATCTTCTAAATGATTCACCAGGTAAGACCCATGATCCATTTTGAGCTTTAAGAGCACAAAGTGGCCTTGTCCAAATAAAGCAGGTAACTTGTGACTGATGTTCAATTAACAGTACATGTGTTATTTTCTTTATGACAAGTAAAGCCTGAAGTAGGTTGTTTTTCTACCCCTGCTTTATTCATCTTCCAAGCACAAAGAATATAAAATCTAATATTTTCTGTCTTTGCTGCAGAGTTTTTAAGAGCTTCTGGGTTTATTTAAAACTGAACCAAAGGATTCGGAATACTCAAGAAAGGCTTCTTTTACCCAAAATGTTATTTAGTCATTGAAGCTAAGCAGGTATCAGTAGGTTTAAAAAAACCTAACTAAACCACTTTGCTTTATGCAGGTCCCTTTTTTTTAAAGCCTCAATTCCAGTAATTCTTCAGTTGTGGAGAAACTCACAGGGTAGACTGGCCTAAATACCTGATGCTTCAAAAAACAACCAGAAAAAAATAATTTCACAGAGTAGACTGGACTAAATACCAGATGCTTCAAAAAACAACCAGAATAAAATAATTTCATTTCAGGTTTACTGTGTTTCATTGTTAACCCCCATTTGCAGGTCACCTTTAACATGAGCCACGAGACATATGCTCGGGTTATCTGAAAGGAAAGCAAAGCAAAATGATGGTCTGGCTGTTCATGCTGTGCCCCATCATGTTGGGGGTTTGGATTTCACCATGACAAAGAGTTTTTCTTGCCTCTGTTCTATAGGGAGAATCACAGAGATCACCCTCTTAGTACCTGGTAAAAAGCAAGGAAGGGAACACACTCGTCTTACATCACTCTCTCCTTCTTGCTGCTGAGGGAATATTTTGCAAGGGATATAATCTCACACGAAAAACTGCCTTCTTTGTCAGGGAGCACTTCTTGAAATAAACTTCAAAGACAGTCACAGACTAAGTGGCAAATGGAAAGCCCACATTTGGCTGCAGTCTCTTTCATGTCTAAACAAGACATACAGAGACTCTGGGTGATGGCATCAGGCAGCTCAGGCTGTGATTAAAGAACAGGAGAAAGCAACAAGGTCCTATCTGTGTCCAAATTCTTACTGAAGAACTCTATTGTATGCATCGTGATTGCATGCTGTTTGCTCTCAGCCAGGAGGATCTACTTTTAAAGAAGAAAAGAGAAGCTGATGTAAGAATTAAATTATGCAAACAAACAATCTTACAGTATCAAATACATTACACTGTCTTTACAAAGCTCTTCTCAACATACACTAAAAACAACTGACTGAAAAGACTGTGTAGTCCCTATCTCTCCAGTTACAGCACTAAAGACACCGGAGTGCTGTTTGTAGTCAGTGGCACTAAGAACTTCTGTTAATATTCAACGTGCATACAACTAAAAAAAAAAACCACTGCATGGCTCTGAGCTTCATAAAAAGTCTGTCTCTGTATCTTAATAGGTGAGATACTCCTATTACAAATATTCTTTGCCATTTCAGACCAGTACTTCCCATAGCTGATCAGTGGTTTTGCATTTAAAAAGCCACTGGAAATCAAATTTGGTATCTAAGCACTGGGAAGAATCTGCAGCACAAGGAAGGGCTCAGTGGCTGCTGTCTGCGAGAGGCTTGTACCTCTCAGAAGGCGGCAGATGTCTAGCAATGTCATACTAACCTCAAACACACCACACACAGATTATTTATGGGCTGAGCTGGCGGAGGTGCTTTCCTCTCCTGTTCTTTTATCAACAATACAAGGCTAAAAAATCAGATAACGTAAACAAATACAATCCCTGGCTCTCATGTAGCATATGCCATGTGAAGAGAGCTGTTTTTAGTTTGAGGACTGTGTTTGGAATTCCTTCAGTGTCAGGTTTCCAGTTACCAGACCCTCATCCCTGGGCCAGGCATGACTGCGGTTGGACTGGATTAGCAGAACACTCTGCAATGTATATTACATCGCTTTGACTTCTATAGGCTTTGCAGACCCATAAAAATAACGATCATTTCATGACCTACGTTACTGGGGGGAAAAAAAAGAGTGGAATAATATCTCCCTCCTTTTTTTAAAGAATTCATATTTGTTTTGGATTTGGAGAAGGAGGGATCCATACAAGTTTGTTTGAAATTCAAGCAAGAGTACATGTTTCAGATGCAATGCAGGCAGGCCTGATTCTCTTCCCTTGCATGCAGTTTTGCAAAGTTTAACAGTGGCCTTGACTGGCCTGAACATAAGAGTTTATATACATAGTTTTTCTCTCTCTATAGTATTACGGCTTGGAATATTTAGAAACAAACAGCAAAAGCACCACAATCCAAGAAGGTAAGTGCAGAGACATGTTTATATTACTCCAGTTGAAGTCTAGCCTGAAAGTGGCTGGAGAACAAAATCCTAAAGGATAAACAATAAATTGTTTGCAGAGGGCCCCATTTTGAGAGATGTTGGGCCCCAGCAGCTCCCTGGGCCGTTCCTAGCAACTGGAGACATTTAGGTTTCCCACTTGTATTAACATCCAGAACCAAGCATAAAGTTTAGTCAGATGCTAGGTTTCCATGCAGATACGCAGTCTGCAGAAACAACTGTCAGACAGGAAAACAGTAGTCTGACAGGTTTAAAGCTTTACTATAGATTATATAAGATTTCTTATGACAACACGAACAGTGTATTTTGCACGCAAGCAAACTGATTGTTCTCAATCCCTAACAGAACAAACTAAGGCACAGATTGGTTAACATCAGAATTTAGAGTGCTATTTAATTAAACCCTCTCCCACCAGCAACAACGCCATAAAGCATTGTGTTGCTTCTTTGCTCCAGAATTAGTTTATTTTCCACAGCAGATAGGCCAGCTTCTGATAATCCCATCCTGCAGGCAAAGCTCCCCTTTCTTTCCTTCCTTCCCTAAATCCAACCTACAAGTATAGGAGCTGCGATAATCAGGATTAAAACCTTCAAATCAAAAGAAACAAACCCCCGAATATGCTAGCCGGTGCTCTATAAACGCCCAATAAGCATTCAAAACAACTAGTCCCATAATCCTTCCTAGTCAATTCCTCACTTGTTTTGTTCATATGCTCTCAGGCATGGTACATCTCTTGTACCAGGAGGCATAAAATAAAGTAGCACCTATTGAACAAGACATCGCTATTCTGTGATCTCTTCAAGTTTAAAGAGATCTTAAGTAGATTGGTACTTTAAGTAGCGAGTCATTACAACATGTGTCATTTCATATGTTACTCATTATTCAACACAACATAATACCGCGTGAGTCATTAACCTCTTGGCATTGGTAACCTACTCTCAATGCTAAACAGTCATGCTTGTTGCTCAGGAACCCCCATGCTCTGTCAGGGAGAGACCTGGATGAGATTTTAAGGTCCCTTTAGTCTTTTGTTTTGCAGATCAGCAGGGGCCGAAAGCTCTTCCTCTAAACTAGAAGAGTTCTTGGCCTTTGGTCTCTTGCGTACATTACTGAGATGATGCTGGCCAAGTTAACATTGGAGGGGAGAAAACTTCTTTTTAAAGGATGTATGCATCTTAAGCCAGCAAGAGAAGCAAGTGTTTAGGTTTCTCAGCTGAATTTTGCATTTCAGTGTAGACTCAAACTAATATGAAGAAGTACTGAATACATGCAGAACTGCCACCACTGAGGCAAGATGCTAAAGTGAAATCTCTCTTACAGTAATATTTGTGCTGTGTTATTGTGCAGTAGCTCCAATGGACATGGGAACCCCGCAACCCCCGCCAGGAGAAGAGCCAGCTATTTCCCTCAAGAGAGGGCGAGCAATGAGAAGGGGGAGAGAGACGCAGGGAGGTGAGACCCCAGTGCTGGCCCCAGCACAGCAACGGCACAGAAGCCAGAAATACTATCCAATCTCTTTGCCTCACCCTAACCCCTACTGCAGATCTCTGCTTTTTTGGAGGCTATCAGGATAGAAATTAAGGGTCCTGTGGAGGTTCAGGAGATTTTAATGTAATGTAAAAGAAATTATGTTGCCATAGTCAAAATCCCTCTTCAGAAGGAAACAGATACACCACTCGGGCTCCAGGAGAGCTCCTCTCGAGCAAGGAAGCCTCTTCCCTTTGCGTATCCATTCACAGCACTACTGCTATCCATGCTGGTTTTGTAAAGTGCTTTCAAAGACACATAAACCCAAATTCTATCCTGTTCTCATTTTTCATGTGAAATGAATTTAAAGCATGGTGATTATTCAGCTGTGCTGCTCAAATGATTTTCAACAAATAACAGAAGTCATTAAAGGAATCTTCCTAAGTAATAACAACCTGGGCCCAGGTCTTTACTATTCAGCTGCTGGGATCTTAACACGCTGTCTGATCTTTAGTGGGCTAGTAAAAACCTGTAAAAAGTGGTTATTAATGTTATTACCAAGCTTTTAGGCTTTTTTTTTTTTTAATCTCTCATTTAAATTAAAGCATTCCTTGCAGCATTTTCTCCCATTGCCATGATGAAGCATGGCTGTCAATTCTGCCTCCAATGGCACAAACTGGGTAGTAAAACCATGCTTCAGTAAAAAAGGAAAATGATTTTTGAAACTGATTGTAGCTGGTTATTTTACCCTCCATTTCGTTTCTTTCTGGGTCCAGACATTCTGTTAAACTCCCTGGGATGTGCCATTCCCTTTTTTCCCCTTTACAACAAAGGCAAAACTCAAGATCCAGAGGAGAATGATGGCTGCTTTTTGGGGGCGAGTGGGATCTTAAAAACAAGCAGCTCTTATTTCTTTCTTCAGGTGGTATTTCAGTCCCCATTGTTCCCCTACTGCTCATGTACTGATTTGCTCCTAAACAGTGCAAACACCCTGTAAGTACACCCCCCCCCCCTTTTTTTTTTTCTTTAGTTAGAACCATTAATTTCCATGCAGGCATTAGATTATAAATTTCCTGGCTTGCCGCACTCCATTAACACTCTGGTAACCACCCCTTTTCCAGCCAGCCATTAAACACCACCTTTAATAATTGAGATTTAAAGGCTCAGGGCATGATAAACAGCTGAAGTTATAACTTTACAGCTGCCTCTACAGAGGTGTGTAAATCTCCAGATTTGGATAGGCAAATCAGTTAATTAGACTTGCATTAAGTCACAAACTTCACGGGTGCTTTGACAGCAGACATCCTGAAGTTGAGCTTTAAATAACAAGGGTCAAACCCCTCAGTCCCACTGGGCTAGGAGAGACGGAAATGTCCCACCCGGTGCCCAGAGTGCAGTAGCACTGACTGCAGCTGCTGTCACTCGCAGACGGCTGCGAGCACCCTGCGACTGCAGCCCATCCCAGCTGTGTTTATGCTGGCTTCTTCCTTAAGAGCTTCTACAGTTACACGAACATCAGTGCAGCTGCAGCAAGCGGAGCGACTGCTGACTGGACATGCTGTACCTGCTGCCCATGGCAGAGACAACCCTTGTTTTACCACTCTGCACTTCCTGCCCACCAGCACACAGGTTGCTCTTTCAAAGTGGGGCACTGCAAGTTGTGGGACTGAGTGCAACTTCCTCCTGCCCCTACCTGCAGCTGTAGAAATGCTATGTGGATCACCCTGAGTCACTGCTAGCCAGTAAATGGTCAAAGCTGGTGAGATTTGGATGTGCAGGCCACTGGCCTCTTTAGGGACATGGGTAGTAAGAGGTTAACCTTTGGTTGTGAGGCCCAAGTGCCTGTGCTCCATCTCTGAATGAGTTATCTCCCTGTTGCTGCATTTAAAAATACTGTATGTAATTAACTGTTATCAGGTTGTTAAGCAGTGTGCTGAAGTGTGAACTTATCATTCAATTGTTCCCTTTATTTACAAAGTCCCTGCCATTCTCCCAGGCAGCCTGGGACAGGCTGTTGACTTGCTCAGATGAGGAGGGTTTAGCGCACCAGATTCTGGTAGCAGAAGCAGATTCTGGAGAGGTGAGACACAGCCGTGAATCTGTTTGGTTCCTCAAACACCCCCCCAAACGCCCTGCAGAATAGCTGTGTGTGAATGAAACACACAGACGCGGCACCGCTACCAAATACATCACTGTAACATTGCTTTGAGACCTGAACCACACAGCACTAAGGAAATGCACAATACAGCTCCCAGCTGCTGTAACCCAGCCTTATGGGCATAGGCAGAGTTTTTACTCGTATATATGGCAGTAACTTTAATACCTATAGATATATACAAGCTATGTGGTCCATTCATAGATGAAGACGACATAACTGCTGACTTTCATGCACTTCTGTGCTCTGTTCTTCCCCTTCCCCTTTTCATTTGCTGGACTTTGTTTCTTTAAGAAAAACTAATCTGGAAGTCTGTGAACATCATGTTAGACCACATGCTGGAGACGGGAGGACATGACAACAGGGCAAGATGCCACATCTCCTGCTGTCCTCTTTGCCTCCCTCCACAAGGCCCAGGTTTGGTTTCCTGGGGCCCATGGCTCCCACCACTTTTTTTTTTTCCACTTTCCTCTCCTGGCCCGGCTACTGTTCTCTTCTTTGCTTTCTTCCCCAGCAGCACCAAACCAGGCAACGCCTGCAAGGAGTCCAAGATGACATGAGACCTCATCAGATCTATGTAATTTCATTCCGTGCATTCCTCATCTGGGGCAGCACCATGCATCCAGCAGGACTTATGAGCACAGTCCCTGGGCATGCAGCATCCTTTGCCCTTTACCCAAGTACTGGTGCAATCATCAATATTCCAGATCTGTGGAATATTGACAATGCTGATCTGAAAGCAGATCTGTGCACTCCCCCCACCCCCCAATACTTGTAGTAGAGGAGACATGTAGCTTCTAAACAAATTTCTTCTTTGCCATCTGCACACCATGCTGCGTGCCAGATGACAAGATAAAATTTGCAACAGCAAAGTTCTTGGAGCACAGCAGCCTCCCAGAGAGAGCAAGCACAACCTGTGGCAACACAGTTATATCAGCTTAGTCATGTACCTAGAACGGAAGACATCAGGATGCTGAAGCTGGAAGAAGACAGGGAAAAAAAATGCTTTAAAGACACACCAAAACGCTGCATCCCTGAGCAATGGGAAAGTGATGCCAACAGCTGGGAATTAGTGATACCTTACAAAGGTGACAGCACAGCAGCTGGAAGATAGGGGCAAGCCAATATTGAGATAAAGAGAGGCTTTGGACAGCACCACCAGGTATAGACCTCAATTCCTTTTGAACACACATATACATCATTTGTCCAAGACTATGACATGCACTGGAGTCTTATGTGCAAGACATGATGCTGTCAGTAGCTTCAGCTTTGATTATGATCAACACCACCACAATCAGAGAAGCACCCCTGCTCCACCCAGGAAGGCTACTACATGCCGTCAGTGAGAAAAAGAAAAGCAACAGCACTTCCCGATCTGAACCTGGTAAGAACCTGGCAAAGATTCCAGACAGCATGTCTCAATTTGGCTGGGGAAAAAAAATTAAATAAAAACACCCTCTAACTTGAAACAATCTTTTACATAATGAAATCAATCAAACAATTATCTTCGCTCTCGTATGTTCAAATCAAGGGAATCATCATTGAAAATAACAACCAATTTATATAGCTTGTTTAAAGCCACAGCAAGCTAGGCTGCTGATGTACTAATGAACAATAAAGGTCACTACTACAATATCATTCTAAGTATTTTCAGATTGTGCGGTGTGATAGACTTGAAGTGACATGTTCATTAAAAAAAATCAAGATACTTTGCAGAGTTAAGTAAAGATGGAAGGAGATCTGTGCTTGGCCTAGATACCAGACTGAGAAGAGGGAATAACTCGATGTGATGAGGAACTTTATGCCTCAGACTCATCCAGCCTCAGCCAAAGCCTCTGGATGTCTGGAAGCACTTCAATGAGCTTTGGATTAGGCTCTTGTATAGGAGAATGGTATCTGAAAGGGGAGGAGAGGGCAGGGAGAGAATGAGACATCTGTATCCTGGAATGAAGTCAGGAAGTTAAGGCCTGACAGCCTTAGACAGCAAATAAATAGCTAAAGTACTAGATGTGGGTTGCTGAAATGCCTCACTCTGCGTGGAAACATTCCTTTTCAATTGTGTCTCTCAGGTATTCAGAGAAAAGACTGACCAAAATGCAGTTATTTTTTATTTTTTTACTTTTTGAGTGTTCATGATCTAGAGACGTGCACTTATATGTAATAATAAGAAACCAGACATTCTACCAGATGAACAGCACACTGCTACATGGATGTTACATCTACAATTATTAATAGCGTGGCAACTGGGGCAACACAGCGGAGTGCTCCCTAAATTGCAGCATCACGTCTTTGACTCCTACCAGAAGCAGATGCTTCAGAGGAAGCTGCAGTTAGTCGGCAATTAATAGTCTCCATAGGCCTTACAGCTTAAAAGCAACCTCCTTTCCTCCCCAGAAGCTAGCTCAAAACAAAGCAACTATTGGTCTAAGTCCAGGTTTGCAGGAAGACCCAGATTTCAGAGACACAGAACACTTGATGGCATGCCTGTACTTACAGATGTTGATATAAAAAAGTAAAACCCATCATATTTAACCTTGACAGACCTACTATTTGAATGCCATAGGAAAAACACACAGTATAGTAGAGAGCCTGTGGTGAGTTGAGAATGACGTCTTTTCCAAACCTCAATGTTTAATGTTGAGTTGGGTTTCTCTTTAATAAAAATGTGTAATTCTACTTCCAGTAAAATGGGATTTTCTTTAAAAGAACTTTGTGACATTTCAAAGGCCCCTCTTTTTTAATGACCAAAAAGTAAAAGGGAGAAATTTCGTTTCACATCAAGCAGCTACAATATAAACCATTACTCAAGAAGAACATTCTGGTTTGTAAGTCAGAAAAGTGTAAAGCAGCAATACCATTCTAAGGATGCGAAATGGTCTCTGTATACTAAAGTCCCTTCAAAAACTTACAAAACTTGTGGTATAAACTAGTACAACTTAAAATGAAATGCCTAAGGAGGAAAAGACCAGGGTTAAGGGTTCTGTATTCTTTTTTTTTCCCCAACATTGGGATTAAAGTGATGTCAGCTGGGACCCAGCATTACAGATGTAATTATAATTTCCATCTATATTTTTAGACTGTGTACAAAGAAGTGTAACAATGGACAGCTGAATATTTTCAATTGTCCATTAAAAATGAAATGTTTCTAATGAAATTGCTGTAAGACCAAGGACCACTGCAGTAATCTCTCAATAACAGAGCTTTCTTCAGATGTTTGGTGAGGAGAGAATGGAGAGCTGTCAGCCCTTCACACAAAGAAATCAAACCAAAATGACATTAAGGTGGTTATTCTCCTCAATAATACTAAAGAGATTCCAAGTTAAGATCAGTAACAAGTCTCTTCAAACAAAAAGTCAGATTATTCATTAAATAACCTTTCTTGATAATATTTACAGGTTATTTAACAAAAAAGCATTGCATTAAGGCAACATTAAGGAGGTATTATTTAAACCACAGAAAGCGCAGGCAGTGAAAAAGTGAAATTTCTCTAAGTACCACTGACCGTCTGCCATCCTTCCCCCACGCTTTACAATGCACGTTTAAGTCCAGGTTTCCTGGAGGCCTCTGATAGCTAGGCAAATGATTGCTATTGAAAAGCAGAATGTATTCAAGGTAAAGCAGGTGCTTAAGTGCTCTGATGGACCTGGGCCTAAAAATTCAAGTTGTAAACCCCAACTCAATTTAAACTGACTAATTGAATTAATTTTTTTTTTTTTTTTAAATTCCCTTTCATTTCAAACCGATCTGCTCTGTGCTTTCTGCCATAAAGCCTGGTGCAGTCAGTACTGCAGCACAGCCTGCGCCACCGAGCTGCTTCCACTCACCATTCCAGAGGGGGCTGCAGCACACCATGCAGTAAAGAGATCCTTACAAGAAATGCTAAAAAACAGCACGTGTATATTCAGGCAGCCTAAATCCAGCCTAATTCCCAAGTCACTGAGAAACCCAGATGCCTTCAGAGACCCCTACAAAGCTAATTAGAGGACTACCAGCAGTCGAGTCAACCAGTAAGAAACAGTATGCACAGCGAAGTCACATAGGCTTTCTAAGCATGGCTACTGGGATCCTTAAAGCTTTTAACTGATTTTGGAAATCATTAATTGCTGAACATAGAGCTGTAAAGTGTGTTTGCTGTTGGAGGATCTTTGGAAGACAGACTGTTAGCATGTCCTCTCCTCTATTCGTTTTGTCCCAGCTATCGTTTTGGGTGGTTGATTTCAGTTCAAGAACATATCACTACTATCTCTAAGAAAGGAAAAAAAAGGGGAAAACTGTGACGATACCATGCTTCCAAAAATACATTCTTTTTATACTGAAGACATCTCAGTTCTCAGTAAACAAATATTCCTTTTCTTAAAAGCACGGCATCTCAGACTGAGCCAAAATTCGTAACAAAAATGCTAAATGAGGGACCAAAACCTGGTGACACATGGGTATGTACAACAGTACGATAACACCTAGATCCAAGTAAAAAGACATTCACATGGATATTCAACTGTGAAATCCTGCTGAGATTGGTTTTGCTTGCCAGATTTTGTCATGATTTACAACAGACTGCTCTCAAAGTACTTCCTTTCACCTGGAAAACAAAGGCTATTTTTCTTCTTTAAATGAAGAAAAGTGCCAGCTACTCAATATCCAAGGAACCCCGTTGGCTCAGGGTTTTACTTGATAACCTAGGCTGGGTTTTGTTCACACATTCGCCTCCCTCCCTCTCTGCCCTTGGCTGGAACCGGACGCTAATTTCCAAGGTGCTGTCTCCAACTATCTAATGCACAGATCCAATCTCCTTGCTGAATTACATCTGGAGTGGAACAAAAATGGCAGATAATTCACTTTCTATTAAAGTTAACCATCTCTTCCTCTTGCTTCCCATGCATGTTATACAGTGGACGTGTTTGCATGCTCTGCTCTGTTTTTTCAGCTGTTCTAAGTGCATGAGCTATTAATTACTCTGTGTGCAGAGAGGACAGTGACTGGAGGAACAGCTTCCAGTTTACATGACTCCTCACCTCATCACTGCTTGAACATTTAAATGAACCTTGTTGGGGAAGAGGCCTGACACAGAGAGATTCCTTAGGTGTTCTCTGCCCCGCCATGTCCCTCCTCACTGAATGGTTAATCAGAGCAGAATAACTCTTTAAAACTAATATTTATTCAAACAGCTGTAGGATCCCATCTGCTCATGCAGAACAGAGCGCAGATCTAGTAGAGGCCACACCGATACCAGACAGAAGCCAGCAGAAGGTATGAGTTCTGTCAATATCTCTATAGCCAGATTAAGTTATGTTTGGCAGACAAAGTTTTTGAGTACAGCAAAGACACTACCATCACTGTAAAGATGTGGTTAAGTTTTTAGCATATGCATTATGGTATTTAATATATTTCCAAAATACAGCTTGCTGAAAGTTTGACTAGTGGCTTATGCACTATTTAACAGCAACCACATGCCTACAGAGTTTTGCTGGCGTGCTTCTGGCATATCCACATCATCTTTACCTGTAGTAAAGATGCTCTAATAGCTTATGCAGATTTTCCCAAATAAACATCAATGAAAGAGCAGTATCGCTGTGCATCTTGTGCTTTGTTTATGCCATATTTTAAAGAACTGTTCTAGTAGAAAATTTCCTGCAGGTGCTAAGTGACAAAATTAGTGCTAATTTACATAACTATTAAATGCTAGAACAATGCAATCTTTTCCAAGCCTGAAGATGATGGTAAAGATTCTTAAGAAAGCAGGAATTAATTTTTTCTAAGAGGGTACAACAGGAGTTTTAGCTCCATGCTTGCTCTTAAAGTTACTGGTCCATAACCGCTAGCGATCTGAACGTTTGCAATTCTTCAACAACCTTGTTTTACATTAGTTTTTAAGTCCTACTTTTACTTCACTTATATCTCTGGTAAGATGGGATGGGGTGGAGAAGAACATAGAGAGCAGGCAAAAATATATTCCTTTTTCCAAGATCTCCAAAATATGGAGAGATTTGGTCTGCAAACATTGGTGGGCAGAGTTCCCAGGGAAGAAGTAAATATCCTAATCGGAGTCTATGAAATTACTACCAGACTGACCCAGACAGCAAAGAAATGAAGGAATATGCTCTAACAGCGATCACGTTTCAGCCTAAAGCTACTGCTGTCTGCAATCAGTAGGAACACGTCCATGGATTGCAGTGGTTCTGGATCAGGCTCATACTAGCTTCTACAACATTTCTTGCAGAATAAGGTGTTACTCAACCTGGATCGACATATTCAAAGCATGATTTTCTAAAGTGTCATAGTTGAAGAGCAACGTAAAAGTGTTACATTAATATATGGGCACAGAAAGCTGGACAAAACCCCATGGAATTTAGAATATTCTCCTGATACATGTTTAAGAGACTTCTGTGCAGAGAAATTAAATGTGTCACCTACTTATGAAATGGAAGCAGTTTGGCTGCCAATTGTATGAGCTATGTTGAAACAGCTGCTCTAGCAACTGTTTTTACTATTAAATTCTTCAGTGATTCTCTTAATCCCAAATTAGATACCTCTTTCCTTTAATCACCAGTTTATATAAAAGCCCTCTCCTCAAATGGCAGGGTTTCACCAAGGATAACAATCACAAACAACTGCAGGTCTGCTTAAACCATCACCCTTGTGTTTCTCTACGGCTCTCATCTCCCCCACCCTGTTCCTTATTTCTCGGTGGGTGGCACACTGAGTGTTCATGACTCTGTCCCCTATGTGTTTGTAAAAGAACCCAGAACTATATTTGAGATCTTAAGATTTCACAGCCTGTCATTACCTTACAGCATGCAATTAAAACTGTCCACATACAATTCACTTTCTACTTTATCATCATAATCTCCTTTCCTCTTTCACAAATGTGTATAATAAGAATACCTATAACTGACTCACTCTAAATGGCTTGCTATTAGAAGCTTGAAACTTGCCATTGTGACAGTGCAACTTCCCTGTTCTTTTCAACATCTTTCCTGGTTTTTTCTGAACCTGCTTTGCAAAGATTGGATGAAGATAAGGGAACTGGATGGATTATGGAGAACTAACTACAGTCTGCCCCTGAGCAATGGGTGCCATCGCAAAGTTGCTGATTGCTTACAGGAACCTAGCTGAGCCATAAAGGAACATACAGGAGGTTTGTGCACAAAGCTGTGAGAGCTGCAAGAAACTCACTCAAAAAATCCTGACCCAACATCCTTGAAAATCATATGTATTTATACCCAGTGCTGTTGGCTTCCCACATTTCTCCTTTTTTAGCGGTTTTTAAAGCATGTTCGCTGACAACCATCTTTCAGCCACACCTCCACAGCCAAAGCTAAGAACTGCAGCAGAGTTGTTTTATTTTACAATTAAATTTCTCACAGAAAGAAAAACTTACTTCCTCACTTTTGCAGCCTAGAGTCCACACTTTCTGATCAGTTCTGATTTATAACCCAACATAAGTGGCAATGTTTTTATTCCAAATATCCGTACCTATAAAGCAGCCAGCTGAGCTTCCCAGCCTGTTGGTCTCCTGAGCAATTTCAATATCCTTCTCAACAATGCAAAAATGTATTTGCATTTTGTAGCACCCATCTCATTCCCCAGGCTTCACTCAGCACATCACTCTGTTGATGTATTCCATGGGACGTATGCTTTTGGGCTTTAATTTGATCATCTTTTTAATTTGCATTCACTTCTCTTTTTCCCACAGATCCTTCATCTCAACCTAACCATTTTGTACTGACATTTCTTTCTTTCATTAATATTTTGTTCCCTAACATTCGTTTTGTTCTTTTACCCACTGGAGGCATAGCTAATACAGCTTCCTTTTCTGAGGCAATGTCTCCACAACTTCATTAAATTTTATAGTATTAATTCAAGCCCTTTTGTTCAAACACAGTATTTTCCTCCACCTTCCTTATTTTTAAGCTGAATTTGTTGCTCTTTGTTTGAGTGGGAGGTCCTTATGCCTGATTATACATTAAAATCCATACCAAATCCATGTTTTTTGTAAATGTGACACATGAAAGTATTTTTATTTACTCCAGCTAGTATCTCCTTGCAAAAAGACTGGCTGTTTAGCTTCAAAATATTAATTGACTTCTAAACTATTCCATATTGCATTAACTGGCTTTTTGCTATAAGGAGTTGACTGACTTATTAGAAAAATTGACAAAACCCATCCCTGTCTGCCTCCTTCTACAGTTCCAAAGTATTCTTCTGGGACATCTGGGTTTTAGTGTTTTTTTTTTCAAGCCATGTCCCAGTTGTTGTAGACATTTTCTTTGCTCAATTTTCTTTAGTTATTCCCATGGAAATTATACAAATGGTCTGCCAGCCACAATCTATGATTTGATGTCATGAACCTTGACCTTCCTGACTTTCCAAAGTATACTTTTTCAGTATTAAGACTTAATTTGGCTTGGACAGAGACGTCCTGTTTGTTTCAACTGATACTTCTATTTTATTAGAAAGCTGGGCATATGTTTTACAACCAAATCTCCTTCCTTTTGAATTCAGAGTAGAGATATCTGTAATTGTGATCCAGTTTACAATTTTCTTTCCTCCTTTCAGCCAAGTCTTAGAGAAAGACACAAGACACAAGACCATTTTTTGAAATGTCTACAGTACACTGACCCTTTGCTACCTGCTCTGCTTTTAATGCCTGAGACTCTCCCTGTAGAAGCATACACAGGTTATTTAAGAACTCTGCATATTTTTGGGCAAATGTGTTTTGACACTATGCACAAAAAAGGCCTTCAGGCCTCACATATGACACTGAGGTGATATTAGTACCATGGCACACTGCAGCAGAGTAGCCAAAACTGAGATAAAACAGAACAAGTTGCAACAGAGAACCTCCAGCCTTCTCCTGCATGTACGTATCACAAATCTGGTGTCCCACTTGGGATGTGGGCTCTGTCCTTCTTGAAGAACAATGACTTTCCTGACATCTCAGAGGCACTGGGCAGTTTCCACAGCAATCAGTTTTATTACCTTGCAGAGTTAAGTAAAATTAGCTAAGCAAATCTTAAACTGTTTGATATTGGATTTAAGCTAATCTTTTAACACGCACATCAGCTTGATTCCCAAGCCTGTGCTCTAGCATGCGAGAATGATCTTTTTTCTTTGCCTCGATTTCATCTTGGCTGGTATATTGCAACGTATCTTGGAGGTCCTTGAGTAGGGACCAGTATTTCCATTAAAACTGATTCTAAATTAATCTGCCAGGACTTAAAACCCAACTGAAACCATACACATATTTCATTAATAATGAGATCACCACATTGGAAGATACAGGCAGATAAGATCCTGCTGCATTTTCAATGAAAGTACAGCTGTCAAGATATAAATCGTATTTTAAAAAATATCCCTGAGTTATTGATATTACTTCAGATGATTAAAACAGAAGAAAAAGTTAATAATCAAGTATACTGCAAAATATACTGTTTTAATATTATTTGTATTTCACATGACTAGGATGATGAAATTAACTGGGCCACTCATTTTTGTGCCCTACTTAGATTTAATCCTATTTAAGACCCCAAATTATCAAGTCTTCTTAGTTTTGTAGTTGTGTCAGGGGAATATTAAAAAAAAAGATATTATTTACATTGAAAATTAAAAAAGACAACTCAAAATTGGTTCTCAAATCTTTCCCTTGACCCTTGTATCTTAATTTTAATCAATATAAGAAATGGGGGAGACACAGACTTCATTTCCACTACCCAAAACTACAAAATATTTTCCCATCACCCTGCCCTTCACTGTTCTGCACTATTCTGGAGGGAAAACCTGGGCATTACTAAAAATACTGTGTATTATATTATGCACCAAAAGTTCACAGAATCACAGGTTGGAAGGGACCTCAGGGATCATCTAGTCCAACGTTTCCGGGAAGAGCTGAGTCTAAACAAGATGGCCCAGCACCCTGTCCAGAAGACTCTTGAAGGTGTCCAACGTGGCCAAGTCAACCACTTCCCTGGGGACATTATTCCAATGGTTGACGGTCCTCAGTGTGAAAAATTTCCCTCTGGCATCCAATAGGACAGGTTTGCTTTGTAACTGTATAATATATATCCAGTAACGTGATTTCGCTGGCAGACTATGACCTTGGTGATTCTGGACTGGGTTGGTAAGTTATTTCACTGTCATTAAGGTTTTTGGGGAAAAAACCCCACATTATATCTGCAGATGCTCTTTTTAACCAGGTGAATGATATTCTAATTTAAACAGTGCTACAAGGCAGCAATGCATTCACTACGATACCTGCAGCCTGCATTAGCATTGTCACCCTCTGCCTTCCATAAATCACAATTTTGGGGTAAAAAAAAAAAAAAAAAGGCAAATTCTGTAGAGGCATATAAGGAAGACAACTGAAGAGAGGAACAGTGGAAAATTGAGGGGCACACTGTTACTAGGAAGTGGCTCAGCACCAAGAAGGTCCCTGGAAGATAAGGGACAGAGGGCGACCTTATAAGATAAGATGAGGGTGCCAGAGCAGTGGCACAGGCTGCCAGGGAGGCTGTGGAGTCTCCTTCCCTGGAGACATTCAAAACCCATCTGGATGCGTTCCTGTGCCCCTGCTCTAGGTGTCCCTGCTCAAGCAGGGGGGTTGGACAAGATGATCTCCAGAGGTCCCTTCCAACCCCTACCATTCTGTGATTCTGTGATAACTTGGCAGAATAGCAGCAGTATTGTGGGACAGAGCAACACTGTTGCCATTACTGAGAACCACTGTGCCACTGCCACGTGCCTGTGAGTGCAGATGGGTGAACACCAAAGAACAACCAGAACATCACATCCCTCAGCTGATGGCTATAACCACAGCTGTACTGCTGGGTCAAGGCTGTGTAATATACTGTTGGATGTCAAGGAGGTATGTAAATGAAAAATACAATGAGAATGGGGACAGATTTTTTGAAATGTGGGATGGAGTAAATTAAATCAAAGTAATTTAAAGCAAAAAAAATTAATTGTGATTTAAACCACACAAACAGGGAATTTTGATTTAAATAATTGATTTTAAATCTTGCATTTTCATCTGTGCTCCTTGGTTAGTCAACTCCCATAGGCTGGGAATGCTCTGACAAGTTGATTTGCAGCTAATTATAGTCTGCACTAAAATTGTGATTTCTTTTTGTTAACCAGGAGAATACACTATATACATATTTAAGTAATGTCAGTATATTAATTTCAGATTCTGCTAGACAATGGTGAATGATTACTCTTATTTAATAGACAATTAACTTTTTCTTGTGATTTGTGTCAAGTCACTTTCTGATTATGTTTTTGGGATTCAATTAAATTGCAGAAATCCTGCATTTTGAAATAAATTTGGTTAATAAAATAAAGGCAAGAACACTCAAGTGCAAGAAAAAGCTAATGAAACTTGCTACGTAATCCATTCCTTCTGTTTGAGGAACCTTACCTCTTCATGACATCGGTGTTACAGAAACTTTGCTTTCGATCCAAGAAGTTGGAAATGTTTTTCACTCAACCCTAGAGGCTATCTCATAAATTGACTACTTGGAGACTCCATCCCCTTGAGTCAATGCTGTTTGCATGCTCTATAGTGTAAGACCTAAGTGCTCAATCTATTCATTTTACTGAAAGGGAGGTTAAAAGAAACAGAAATCATCACCACATACAAATACCGAAGGGGAGGCATTTTGCAGGCTTGGCTCTTAAAATCTAACAGAAAATATATTTACCTTAGTATCTAGAAACTGAAATTAGGTAATTTCAGACTTAGGAAAAAAAGGGCAAATTTTTTTAAAACAGTAAAATAACCTCTGAAGAATGTAACAAATTCTCCACAATGTGACGTTTTAATTCTAGGTTAGATGTTTTTGTAAATACGTTTATAAAAGTAATGTGATGGATCAAAATTGAAATTTAGTTTAATGCAGAAATGTAGAAGGTCTTGGAGGGCTCAGGCAAGATCAAAATTGTCCTTTCTGGCTTCATACCTAGAAATGGAGGATGTGCAGCTTTTAGCTACCGCCTTAAGAAGTGCAAGTTGCATGGTTACTCTGAAGAGAAGCTTCCAGCATGGCAAAACTACATGCTGCCACTGTACTGCAAGGCTAGTTCCTTAATACATTTGAAAGTTTCCCATTTTTAAGATGCATGTTACATTTAAGGCAGATATTCCTGTGAGCCAATTACCAGTGTGCTCAGTGGTCCCCTCCCAGACACAGCAATACAACTGAACTCATCTACACAGCCTGAAGTCATTTTTCCATGCCAGCAGTTATTTTCTAATGGTCTTACTGCCTTTCCAGGCCCACCCCTTTTCTCGACAAAAATGCGTGTTTTTCAGTAACATGAGGATTCCAGAGAAAATCTGGAGTGTTAGCTTTCCTTTGGAATCAGCATTTCTTACCAGGAAGATGGCTGAGCTTTCTGATCTACACTCATCATGTCACCAGTGTCTCTCCTCAGTGCCTGACAGTCTGCTTTTGGTCACAGCCAGCTTCTCCATCAGCACTGAAAAGAACGTGTCCTCGAACACGAGACTTCTCCAAACAAGGCTGCCATTGGCAGGGCTCTGATTTACATGAAGACAGACTTCCATAAAAGCAAGCTCAAAAATAAAACTATGAACAAACAGAGCAGCTTCAGCTTCATATCTGTTCCATAGCTGCATCAGGAAAATATTCTGGATCACACCAAGAAAATAGGCGTTAAAAATAGTTTAAAAAGTACAAATGTTTTTCTGGCTCCCACACCCTTGCCCTGCTCTCTCCCCAAATGAAGATGCTAAGAGGTATAAGAATCAAGCCATTCTCCTCCTAAGCAGGAGGATTTAACATTGCTTAATACTACTACTCAGCACTACTTAGCCGTAGCCCCAGGGCAACATGTAAGTATTGAGTGCAAAGAACTGTATCTCTTGCAAAGCCTTCCATTCTGTCTTTCCCACTTTGCTGCTTTTCTGCAGACAGAACAGCACAATGCAGTGTGAGATGAAGACCTGTCACTCTCCTGCCACAGCCACTTATCATCTAATTCAGACGTTTGACTCTCTAGACATGTCCAAACCAAGTCTACAGACTGGCATTATTTTACCCAGGAACATAACTACGTAACTTGGCTGGCCACTCATTAAGCCAGTCACATACAAAGCCTTCCTCCAAAGGCTGCTGCCTCCTGTTTTCAGCTTTTAATTAAAAATGTAACCTTACACAGGAACAGATCCTCCACTCAAAGGCAAAAAGAGCATCACTGAGTTCAATGAGAGTGGGACGCTGGATTTGCTGCTGCATCTGCTGAAAAGGCAAGCACACCTGACACGGCTGAATTACTCAAATACAGTTAATACAGACTTATATCACGTGAATTTGGCCCATAATATCTAGGCTTAAATTAGCAGCTTTAGAGAAAGACAGAAAAATACAAAACAAAAGGGCAAAGCAGCAATGATGTTTCAAAGCCTAGATTTTTACAACCCAGCAGCAGGTATGTTCAGATGCTGCTGGCAATCTGACTTCCCCTTCATGCAGGATGCGCGACTTTTCGTGGGAATGGGGTAGTGCCTTAGGGGCAACAGACAATTCATAAAGCTATTTAGCAGGTGATCATTCCTCCTTCTTGCCCAGTGGGGAGGAAACCAAAGCTCTCTTACACAATTTGTCCATGCCTACACATTGGCACGACTCCTGCTGGCTTCCAGGTAAGCAGAACAGTTTCCTTGTGTAGGTCCCAGCTACTCTTGACATGGCACAGATCCCCTCCTCCCCCTTCATCCAGTGAAACTGGCTGCAGACCAAGCGCTTTCCTCTCTCTCCTTTTGTTGTGCCACACCAGAGTGGCAGGCAAAGGTCATATCCTCCTGGACTCAACACAATATTGCAATAAGAATCTGCTTCCCAGCATCTACAACCCTCATCTGAAGCCTCTTTAAGTATCTTTTATTAAACTGGACCTAAATGGCCATGTATGCAGACAATTAACACCATGTCCACACCAAAGGCAGCTCAGTGGTTTGACCAAGGTGAGGACAGGAACAAGACAAGGGCAGGAAATCATGAATTAGTACTAGAATGCTGGGGAGAAGAAAGCTGCTCTTTGAGGAAATACTACCTCTGTATTTCTTTCTACCTTCCTATTTCTTTCTCTCTTTTTTTTTTAATAATGATGTCCATTACAGTAGTATTCATGGATCCTCCACTGAGAATAGGTTGGCAAATGGGTGGTTTTTACCTGGACTCCTCCATACTCCTGGGCAGTCAGCCATGAGAACAAAAGAAATCACTCATTTCCATTAGTGGCTGGCAATGAGACTGCATCCCCTTCGTCTGGATTTAGACTTCACTGTAGCATTCTAGTCATTTGTGACTGCCAGGGTTTAATTACTGCAGTAACATGAAACTGCAAAACTTACAAAAGTGAAGTATAAAAGGCAGCAGCCAATTGCTGGACTGCGGGCGCACCCAGGGGTGTGCTGTCCCAGAGCTCTGCTCCTGCCAGGGTGGAAACCCCCTAGAGACATGGCCTGTGTGTGCCAGTGCAAGTGTTTGGGTCACGAAGCACACACAACCCTGCTGAAGTGCATGCCCTCTCACTCTCCAGCATAATCTTCTCTAGGCACTGAGGGAAATGACACTCTTCACACTGATCTTCAAAAGCTTATTGAATGTTTGGATGACTTCCTAAATGCTGAGTCCCAGCCAGCTAAATACTCAAACCTGTCATAAGAGGTGGAGAGTCATGTTTCCAGCAAGTTAAATGGAGGTTTTGGGAAGAACACTGTAAGATTCATGACCTGATTCAGACAGACCAGCTTTAAAAAAACCCAACCAACCAACCAACCAACCAACCAACCAACCAACCAACCAACCAACACCCCAAAAAACAAATCACAAAAACCCAGGGTGCAGAGGCAAGCAGTACATACACCTTGGGGACACACCAAGGATGCAGCGGGTTTGAAAAGGAATGGAATAGAAGAAATACAGAGAGCACTGCTGCATAAAGCAAGGGCATGTCTGCATCTGCACCATTGTGCTCGCTTCTGGTCAACCTCGTGTGAAAGGAATACCAGTGAAATAAAAACAATTATGGGTGGTGGAAGTTACTTCGCTGGGAAATTTCCATTTTATAAATATTGATAAAATAAGGTTGATTAGCTTGAAGAGAAAAAGAATAAAAGGAGACATGATAGAGGAATATGAAAATTGCTGTAGAGAGTTATACTGGGCACCAATTGCTAATTTAATCTTGTAATTCACAATGAACTACTCAACAAAATTGAAGTTTAAAATAGATAAAAAAGAGTGTGCATAATTAAACTACACCTAACTAACCTGCAGAAATCACTGCTAAATACGTAACAGGAGACATGAGTGTTGGAGGACTATGAAAAAAGATGGCTATTTACCCAAGAGAGTAAAAATATCCACAGTCAGTCAGGAACTACATACAGGACACACTGCTGGGAAGCAGACCTCTGTTAGTGACTGTTAGTTACTGTCAGTACAGTAATTTCTTAGAAATGCCAGTTACTGTACAGGACAAATTTCCAAAATGATGGCTGACACAAGTATCGTTTGAAGGTGGTAACTAAACTACAGACACATCCTCTGGTTTAGAAACTACGTGCATTAAAAATGCCTACAAACATCCAACTATGTCTTGTGAGACTGCCTTTTTATATTGGTTTCCAAAAGTAAGATATTCTTTGTATTTTCATCTGGATTTACCAATCAGTCTCTCCAGTGACACCTTTGAATGTAAATAGCACAGTGGAAAAAGAAGCAAAAAGAAACTATTCACTGATTTCCTAAATGCCAGCACTACTTCACAACGAAGAACCTTGTCTTGCTTGTAAAGAGCTATTTTTAATTTGTTTTTGCAAATTATCATGCTTGTAGGTCCAAGAAGTGGACTGGGCAACCCCTCCAATGTCTTTCCCAGACCTCTATTTCTAAAGTGGGGATATTTTTCTATTTTTGTTTTCCTCACACTGCTTCCCACTATCTCTTCTAGCATCCTCTTGCTCCCCTTCCTGGCTTGCTATATCTTTCACTCCACTATGAGAACTCCCTTAGAAATGGGACTGAAGTCTCTGAAATGCTTCCTTTTTGTTACACCCCACTGGTTTCAGACTAGAATTACCCTTCATTGAGTTGATAAGGATTAGAAATTTTAAAAAGCCCTCAGAGAATTCACTCTCATTTCCACAGTGTTCTGTTAAAGCACAGAGATGCTCTACTGGAATAGGACTGCTAGTCAGATGGTCTTTGCAGCGACAGTGGGACTTCAGTAGCTGTGGCTGCTGTAGTGGAGGCTTTTCACAGCAGTACTCTGTCAATGCCAGCTAGGATTGTATCACTATAAATTCGGTCATTTATGCCCTGCCACAACCTGTTATAACTCTTGCAGAGCCAGCTTCCTCAGTGTCATGTTCTCTACCTGTGGATCATGACTCTTGCTGACATGTCCAATGAGAGACCTTTATTTTTTAAATTCCACAGTCCAAATTAATAGTACCATTATAAAGATGGCACTAAATCAGCAGCAAAAGGTGACAAGACAAAACCGCAAAATAATCTCTCATGTCGGAGCTGGACATCAGCTGTGGGCTGATTTCCCTTCCTATCGGAGAGGGTGAATCAGAGCACGTGTGTATGAGGCTTGGTGCTGTACCTGGGTAAGGACGCATACTGCCTTTCCATCCCCTCGAAGTGGAGATTGTATGAGCTCCCATCTGGACCTTTTCCAGGCACCTGTGGAAAGGAGAGTAATTAGAGATGAAGATCAATTATGCAGCTCAGCTACTAACAATGCATCTCAAAACGATAAGCAGAGAACACATGATGCTGCAACATGCCAAAATCAACAAAAGAAAGGCAGGGGCGCAAAGAAGCTCCAAATCCCATACATAATCTTATCACTGCTAACAAGAAAGGCTTCTGTATCAAAGAACTGTTTAAAACAGGTACAACCTTCAGAGACTTTTCCTCAACTGCATGCTAGCTGGGATACTCTTTCCTTCCCTGGCTGGCCTTCCTCCATGGTATTCAGTACCATAAGGACGTAATCTCATTAAGCACGCCCCTTCTGATTCCAGTAGCATAACTACTTAAATCAAAGCTAGCATCTTAGTACAAAGTTTGCTGTTTTTTCTCCATTTCTGTGTTTTGCTCAAGTATAAAACGTGATATAAACAGGCTTTACTTTCATTCTTAACACAACTCCAGAAACTTTCCCTAATGCCATTGCAAAGCTAAGTAACCAACTGGGAGTTAAGTGCATTTATCATGCTCTGGTGCCATTTCAAAAGTGAAGCATTAGTGCACTCAGTCAAAATGCCAGCTCGCTACTTGGTTTGTTTTCAAGATGGCAACTGGAGTTGGCTGAAGAGCACAATTCTATCAGGAAGGCTCCAACTGGGGTACAAAATGGTGAACTTCAATGCTTTTAGCACACAGGAGCTCTCCCAATTTCACTCACTCAATGCCTGCTGATGGCCCAAAGTGTTAAGAGCCTTGTTAAAATGGAGCTATTAGTCTTTTCCTCCATAAATGCAGGAGGCTCTGACTGCCTTCAGTGTTTCCTACATTAGTATGTATTCCTATTCTGGTGCTGCTAGAATCAGCAGTTTTATAAAGCAATATACTAAGAGGCCATTTAAAATCCCCTTCCCCTTTTACAGATTAATAGCAGAAAGGAAGATTTAATGCCTTTTCAAACATTTTTAACAATTCATTAAAAAGAAAAGAATAAATCACACCAAGCTTTCAGCAAATGCCTGATTATAAAAAGAGAAAACAAACAAAAATTAACGTGTTTTTCACATTCTACAGGGTAGAGTACATTTCTGTCGGTCCTGTAATTTATGCACAATACACCATTTTCACTGAAGAGATGTTTAAGCTTCCACAATGGGAAGGACTGTGCACTCAGGTGTAGTAACTGTTATCTACCTTTACATAGCATTTCCGCGTACGATCTCTTGTAGACCCATTACATAAGCCAAGCCCAGTGCAAAGAGAGGAACTGCCCCTTGGAGCTACTAGGCAAGCTTAGGAATTATTCTAGACAAATACCATCATGCACCTTGAACATCCAAGATATAAATGAAAAAAATTATGTAGCACAGGCCTCTTGCTAACTCCCCTCTATCTGGCTCAAAACAGAAAAGAGTCCCCAAGGAACTGATGGCCACAAGAAATAACAACCTCTGATTTGAAATGACCCACGCTTTAGCAGTGCCTGACTTTGGACAAGCAAAAAATAACGATAATTGCCCCACATTTCAAAAAGAGGGCAGCAGGCTAAATGGATCATTCATTCATTTTTTCCACCAGAAAAAAGTGACTTGTAGAGAGGATTTATAAAGACAGACTCACTTAGGCAGAGCCACTCTGGCTGTTCTTACACTGCTAATTTGATCAGGTTGATAATTCCTCTTAATTCACCAGGTACGCCGGTGAGAGAAGAGCCTCCAGATCTCTGCTGCTTTATGAAGAAGAATGAGGGGAAAAGAAATGAATGTATAATTTGGCTCACTCAGCACAAAAGCCATGTAGTATACAGCCTACCTGCATGGCTGTAGATAGGCTATTAATTATGTGCAGCGGCAAGATGTTTATGAGCTAAAGGATGCGCCTGGTAACTCAGTGTATTAGCAACCCTGTGCAAGTTTCCTGGTGATCACTCTCACACCTACCAGGAGTAACAGCAGGCAGTCAACGTGCAATAACACGAACAGATTCAGAATTGAACCAGCATCGAGCAGTGATCCCAAAACTTATACCAGTCACCAGAAAATAAAAAAATATTTACAACGCAAGGCCTTTTTGCAGCCTGAAAACACCCCTTTTCTGACGGTTTCCTACAGATTAGATAGAAGGTGATACCCCCTGCCAGGTCTGTTTGTATATATGATTTGAGAGACAGTTACCATAGAAACACCCCGGCAGTGGATACACAATTTTGCTAATTTGGATCCATCGAGCAGCTGAGTCTCCACACCCTATATAAAACCCCCAACGCACTCAAAAAGCATGCTCTGGCTCTGCACGGCTAATTAAAGACTCAGCCATTTCTTCTCCTTTCCCTTCTCCATCTGTCCATGCGACAGTAAAAACGTATCATCAGTCAGCCACCAGCAAAATGGTGCCCAGAACAAAATATTACCCTGATGAAGAAAGAAACTGTGAAAATGGAAACACCTCCCTAGTAAAAGCTATTTATGTATCAGAGATAGTCAAAGCAAGGGGTTCCTTGCTGTCTTTTACAACAAACTAAGCTAAAAATCAGTGTGAAAGGAACTTATTAACAAGATCAAAATATTCCAGCTTCTCCTCCTTCCCCAAAGCAGGACATATGCAGCTGGCCCTCAGTACAGGTGCGGAGTTTTCCACTGCATAGTTAAAAATCACAAAATATTTACGTAAGCAAACAATAACCTTAATAAAAAGGATTAAAAACTGGATGTCCTACTGAAGCCGAATGGACACTGACCATGAGGCGACCAGTGGGACGCAGGATCTGACAGAAGGTGCATTACTTAGTTGAGCCTGTATTTGGCTAGAAGAGCTTTTGGGACCAACATCCCAATCAGTAAAGAGAGAACATGACAGCAGATGAAATACACGTTTCACAAATGTATGGTAATGAACAGCAGAAAGAATGATTGAAAACATGCTCCCATATTTTTAGGGTTTAAATTAACGACATCAACTTAAGTAAGAGCCATCATTATGAAGAGATCATCTCTTAGTCTAGAGCGGCCTCAACTAACAAGCAAAACATGAATATGCAAAAATAACGGGGTAGAGATAAACACAGAAACAGCCATCATCCCATCAGTGCAATTAAAAGAGCAGCATACTTAAATTGAGTAAAGGAAATGCTATCTTTATCGAAAAACAACAACAATTCATGAAACTTAACTGTTGCAAAGTATCAGTATGGCCAAGCCCTTTGTAGAATGGAAAATTAATAAACTGGATACACATATGAATCAAAACAACTAGCATCAGGTTAGCAGAAGACAGTAAAGCCTTTGACAGGTTGAAGAGATGTAAAGCCTCTAAGAATCAGCCATTCCCTGAAAGAGAGACCAGGCAGAAACCTCTGTACCAGCAGGTTATTCTCCTAATTGCCCCTTTGGGAATCCCAATGAATTCTCTGAAGCATGTAGCAAGTGGCCACACTTGGAGTTACCAGACAAATGGGCAAGACATCGAATCCATATAACTCAGTGTCTTCATGGTCACAATTTTCTGTGTGCCAGAAAGGCATTTCATCTACATAGCTAGTAACATTTTTGTTGTTCAAGTCTCTCTCTTTCTTTTTTTTAAACCAGTAATTTCCATTAGCAAACAAGATTTCTGCGATAGAAAGACGTCACTTCAGAAAAAAACCTATGACACCTCTGCATCTTTAATTAAACCCCTGCCAGTCATCAGCAGAACCAGGCTAGGGGATGCGCAGGCTGGAGAGTGGTGTGGGCACTGCCCGCTGCTCTCCTCTCTCTAACTCCACAGCCCTCAGCAGGGGACCAACGTGAAGGGCCAAAAGGCAGAAAACAACAAACGCGTGCTGAGGCTACCTCCAGTTCCCTGGACAAATGGAATCCATGTTTGTTTCAAGACAGAGTACTGTAGAAAGAGTCATAGTTTCATGTATCACATGCAGATCCAAAACAGACAGAAAAGGAAAGCAACTGTAAAGAAAAGGAGAAAACAAAAGCTGTGCAGGTGTCAGTGCAAGCTTTGTCCCTGGCAAACATGACAAATGCAGGCCACTTCAAGAAGTTTTCCAATGGAACTGATAAGCCTACAGCAAATATCTCTAACCTGCCAATTCTCCCCAGGAAAACTTCCCAGGAAAAAAATAAAAGAGGTGATGTGAACATGCACATGTAGATCAAGCCAGAAACAAATATCTCAAGACTATTCAAATATTTGCAAATAAATTATAAGGCATAAGTAGAGTACACCTGCAGGCAGGTATCTTGAAATAAGTCTAGGATTTGCCTACAGGAAAACTCTGGGGCTGCAGAAGAACAATTCTTTAAGAGCAGAGAAAGGATTTACTTCATCCTGAAGCCTGAGGCTACCCTGAAAACGGTGCAGAAAAGTGCATGAGGCCGTGTTTTTTCCCAGGAGACAATACATTTCATTCCTCCTCACCTGCCTTACACTGCCTTCCTCCTGGAGCATTTGTTAAAGGCTAAAAGACTAGCTGCTAGCAGGAGAGCCTCTCTTGCCCCTTTCATACGGATCAAGGTGTTTGGGGTAGGACACCCACTGCGATATGGACAATAACAACTATAGAGGTCTTTTTTAAAGTTTAAGCTTCACGAAGCCAGAATCAACTTTTTCTTGTGCATTCACACACAGCTCAAGATGAGAGCTACCACACTGCAAATGGAAGACAGCAGCAACTCCCTGCTCTAGGAGGCACATTCAGCAGGACAGTGCGGGGCTCTACCTCCTCTCACAAATTCCCACCGGAGCTCCCTGCTCCAGGTATGTCCCGAGTGAAGTCGGCAGGCTGAGGACCCAAGACTTTGGGTACTGCTCAAAGGACAAGAATGATGCAAACCCATTTTCAGGGTGGCTGTCTCAGAAAGCCGCAGTCACCTCTCCTGCAGGTATTTTATTTAGAGCTGCATATAGAAAACTTTAATGATCTTTGCAGAGATTAGTTTGTTAAAAATTTTGTTTAAAGCTTCCTAACTAGCTATAGAAAACCACAGCTCAGAGTCAGAATTTTCACACTCTTAAAAAGGAATAACACACAGTGGGTGTTGCATTCAGGCTTATTAATTTTTCACTTATTCGTTAAATATCTCCTTTGCCCTTTTAATTCTTTTTAACCCTTTGTTTTTCCCACTTCTGAACAATAAGCCTCCTCCAAACATTTCAATTATCATTAAGATCAGAAAGAAACTAAAGAGTGTGTGCTGCCCAGTAGATGAGTAGCAATAGCATAACTTTATCAAGGCTGATGTAATTTTAGCTACACGTTTGTGAACCCAATGCAAAATACTGCTGACTCCCCTTGAGTCATGCCTGACTTAAAATTATGTAAGATCAGGAAGAGCTTATGGAGATAGGAGTTCTGGGACTCCTAACTTTTTCACTTATTCACAGTGTATACTCAGGAAAGTCACTTGAGCTTGTGCATTGTGGTTTTCTCCCCATAAAAAATGGCATGATACCACTGCTGTACTTTATATGACTGACATGCACTATAAGACAGGAGCCGTCCCAGGAAGGCTGCAGAGTGAGGCATGTGCTCTGTCATCACCCAAGTGCCTTGAAAATGCCACCTAGTTCTGCTTTTTGCCTGGAAGCCTATGTATAAACATGGCACACGGTACTGCTGCATTGCTTAGTACATTTTTCAATAGAATTGTGATCATTTGTTAAAGGAGTTGATTCAGATGCTGCTTTGACCTCTGTTCTCAAAGCTCTTCCTTTGTCTGTGAGCGTTTCTAATCACATGGGTTGAGATTCAGCATGCCAAAAGAGCCGTGGTATAACGGAATTTGCCCTTTAACCTTCAGGTCTCCCCTCTGCTGAGACACAGTTGGTTTTTGTTTTCAATTAAGTGAAAACTGAAGAAAAACTGAGAGAGGTAAGTGAATTTGTTCCCCACCCCAGTCTCAATGTTTCGTACGTGGGTGAAGCACCAAAATTCACCCATTTTATTTTCTGCATTTCAACAGTCTGCCTGGTTCTAGGGACTGCAAGTGAAAGTCAAGAGCACAATTTGACTCACTAACACTTTCTTTAGCAGTTAAAACAGAGGTGTAAGGTAGTGAACTGGATGTTCCATGTGAAATGGAGGAAGTTGATTGAAGGGGTCTTCTTAATTCCTTACTGCTGTGATATCCTAATTATCCCAGCCTCCAAGACCTCCAGCATTTCCAGAGAAAACATGTTTTCCTCCGTCTAGCTTTTTTATGTTTTGCATCAAAAGGTAAAAATTAAAAATTCTACCAGTGTCCATGATTCAAAAGAATTTTCCTGATGTTTTCCTTACATACACAAAGAGGGATGTATTTTGCTTTCCTGGTTTTGCAATGAAAGTTGAAACAGTGATTTTGCGTTATTATAACACTCATCATTTCTCCCTCTAATTTGGATGGTTTTTAATAAAGCTCCATTGATTCCACTGAAAGAAATCCCTCCTGGCAAAAGCAGAACACACACGCTGATTGCTAAATATGCAGCAATTATCATATTCAGCAGCGCACTTTAATATCTTATTTATAGATGTATCTATCTATAATTTGCTTTAATTAAGTTGCATTGATTTTAATGACAGAAGCAGTCCTCAAAGAAGATTCTAATGTTACATGAGCCCATTGGTACTGCTTTACCATTGTTAGGATCTAAGACAGCACCTTTAATACTTCTTTTTGATATTCTTAGTGGTGCTTTTCTTTGCTAAGCGGCTGCAGCGGCAAACCAAGATGATGTTCCACAGGAACTCTCAGAATCACCTCCACAACTGGAGGGAGAGCACTTTCAACTTCCCTGTTACAAACTTGCTCACAGGACAGTTTTCAAGAATAAAGAAGGAAGCAGTATCTTCCCAGAAGGTCCTGAGAAACGTTGCGTTTCTGTTTCCACTCCATTTTACAAACATCTTGGTGGTATAACTGTTAGAGGTTCTCAGATCATGGTCTGATGCCTTCAAAGTTGGTTTTGGGCAGTCTGGCAACTAATTTAAACTTTTTTGTTTTCTTGTCAACAGAAAATACAGGGTAAATAATTTGGGAAGGTGAATCAACAGATGGCTATCGGTGGCTGTTCACAGCCCCATCACCAAGTCATGATCTCATAGACAAAGTTCTGTTTTCTGGGCTCAGTCATAGGGAACATTGAGCCTTCTTTTTGTTAAGCACATGCTCACTTTAATTCCAAAGAACACTTGATGCTATTGGAATTTTGTCAATTTGTCTGAAATTAGAAGTTTGTCAAAAAACATCTTGAAGAGCTAAAGAAAAGTATTGCTGCACTCCTAGTAGACTGTCACAGCCTTGGTTTCTGCTGGGTGCTACCACATACCTTGGCCCTGATTCAGGAAAGCATGCTAAATACTGATGAGGGTGGTTTGTTTTAACTTCAATAGCACTTGATTCCTCTTGGAGGCATTCCCAAAGCTGATATACACCTGCATTTCTCAGTGGCTGTATCTCCTTTTTGAGTGAAAATACACAGGAAAAACATTTATATCTCTGTATCCTGAACACATCTTCACACATCTGAATGCAGCATTCTAGTAATGATGACCTTGGCACCTCCATCTCTGAAGTAACCCCCTAAGATATTACTGGCTCACATCAGTTGAGGATCTATCTCAGAGACTACTGAGGTAGCTTTATAACATCACTTATGCAGATCTTAATGTATCATTCACTGTTAGTATTTTTTTAAGAGCAAAAAATAAGTGCTGGCTTTTTAAATCACAGCCTTTTGGAATATATCAGCACTAATTTTCTAAGAATTGTTCATGTTAAAACGAAAGGGCATGATCTCAAAGGAAAAGCACCAAAGTAGCTATGCAAGTACATTTTCAGTTTCTGGTCATCATTTTTCATTCACTGATTATTGCTTAAGTGTTGATTAATAGTTATGTTCATGCTGCTAGAATGCGTTTCTCTTGGGTGAGAAAAACATCCTTGTCTAAAGGGAAAAAGAGACAGTAATCAAACCATCCTTCCTCTTCCCTGTTAGAAACACAGACACACACTCCAGAGTCACTGATGATCTTGGTTTTGCTGGTGAGTAGTTTTGAAATTTTTCACTTAGAAAATCAGCTGTATGCAATCAGAACACTACTTGGTCGGTCAGATTGCTAGGCAATTAAATGCTCCCCTTCTGTCTCTCTCTCTCTCTCCATATACACACATACGTACATACATATACATACGCACACACAAATGTATGTACTTACAGGCATTGTCCCTTCTCCCTATGCAAAGAACACCAGGAACACTGATGATGGCAGTGCTCCATGCTGGAACTAAGCAGGGCTGATTATCTCTGGATTTACTTCTCCTCCTACCTCTTGTTCAAGGAGGTGAAACTAATGGTTTAGATTTAGAGAGAGCGGAAAATTCTCTATAAAGGCAATAGACTGAGGGAAATACAAACACAGATGGGAACTTTAAAAGGGAAACAGGCTGTTCCCATAACAGTTTAAAAACATGGCAATTGCCTTAGCTTAGTAGAAAACAAGCTCTCAGCATTTGCTGTATCTTGCAACACTAAGTAGAGAGAAAATAGCAAAGATGGAGGTGAAGCCAAAACTGCAAAGTGTTTTTGCACAGCCCCACACAGATAATATTCTGCTTTCTGAACCCTAGCTCTGTGATCACCCGATCCCTGGTGCTGGAGGACTATGGTTTCCCGTGACCATGCAAAATGAGATAATTTCCTGGCCTGTGTCCGTCTCTGTGGGTGGCTTCCTTTTCATTAGTTGTATAATATGTTTTGGTTAATTTTACCTCTTAATTGTCTTTAATGAGCACCAGATTTGCGACACCCTCACTTGCAAACCTTTTCTCAGAGTAGAGGCAAACAGAGGCCCTTGAGCTGAGAGCAAAACTTAAAAGCAGCAAAACAAAAAAACCTCAGCACCCATCAACATTGATTCTTTCCAGCTACAAGGGGGCATTTCAATTGCTCTTCCACTGAACCAGGGCAATGTAATTAATCTCTTACCAGCCACTAGAGAGAATAACTTGTCACTGAGATACACTTGTGATGCAATATACAGCATACATAATACATACATGTGAATACATTTCTGAAGCAGATCTCCTGAAGTTCTTCTACAGTACAGTGTACAATCCCCCCATGAAACCAGTCCTCTGCCTTAGCCTGTTTGAAACTAAGCTGCTTCTTGTTCCTCCCAGTCTCACATTCTTTGCTTCTCTTCTCACTGTAATTAGTTTACAAGACTACTTATCCAGATGATTACTGCTCTTAAATGACAGTCATCTTTTCTTTTACTCCCGTTTATTGTTGTGTATCATTTTGTCTTGCTATCTGAATACCCAGTTCTCTAAAGCATTTTCTCATTATCTTATCTCCTGATATAAGGCATTTTGAAATACTTCATGAGAGACACTGTATGAAGTAAATTGAATTGAATTTTCTCTCAAAGTCAGGGGCTTTCAGCATCTTTCTGTAGCTAAGTCAGCAGAGTTCTTGGCACCAGTGCCAGGGTGTAATGGCCACGCTTTGCAGCCCAGCTACGAGCTTGTGTTCTTTTTAGGGAAAATGAAATGACAGTGTCAGTACCTGGAAAGCAAACAGGGGACAGATCAATATTTCCATTTATGATGAGGATGGCGAAACAAAAATGTTTGGGGTATTGTTGAGGTTTTTAATGCACACATAGAGATAATGCTATTTTGCCACATCTACCTACATCTGGTGTTGGTGCTGAATGTGTACGTGGGGGGTATATGCATGTGTATGTCAGGGAAGGAAAGAGGGAGGGAAGGCAGAAATAGCAGGGCATGGAACTAAATTGCAGAGCAAGGAGTGGAAATAGACAGTGAAAAGCTTCCTGCAGGCAGGCAGCTTCACAGGGGAGAGTGAGCCTTTCATTGTCTATAAAATCATGCCTTGCTGGAGGTCCTCAAGAGTAGAAGGGGTAGCGCCTAGAGGCAGTAAATCTCTCACTGTTGTATTATTACATTCTAAACACTTAGCTACTGTACAAACCAGCACACTGCTTCAAGAGAAGAAAAGGAGGAAGAAGGGGGAAAATGAACAAAGGGAAGAAGAGGAAGATGGCAATAAAATTGGGAAACAACCCCGTACTGCAGCTCTCCCCAAGAATACCTCACATCAAAGAAAAACGGCAAAGAGTAAATCGTCACGGAGTTACAAGTTAACCTCAAGTCCTTCCATTGTGATTTGACATCACTCTGGAACAGCACTCCTAGAATCTGAATGGTTAGTCTGTAGCACAGGGTATTAAATCCTCCTTAATCCTGTTAAACATAGATGCCACTAAAGAGAGGCGCTCTCTCAATGGCATCATGACAAAAGCTCTCCAGGCTGCAAATTCAATATGGTTAACAAAAAAACCCCACCCACCACCAAATCAAAAAAACTTCACCACCAAAAAACCTGAACAAACAAAAAAACCCCCCACAACAAAACCCCCCAAACCTGGATTAGTACTGAGCAAACAACATCAGCATAAGCAGGCTTAGAGAGAGGAATTGCTTTCCATATGCTATGGCACCAGGTTCCTCCGGATCTTCAGATACCAGTCTGTAAATGTTACAGACATTGTTTCTCCTGCTTGCAACTGCTGTTGGGTGGCGACCTTCTTTACTTGCTGATACCAATTTAGCAGTTGGTACGGTTTCTCTGTGATTTGGTACTGTCTGTTGTTTGCTGGTACCAGATGGATACCAGATGGGTAACTGTGGGCAATGGTTCCTCTGTGTTCCAGTCCCAAAAATCACTGCCTATAGGGTCAGTCTTGTCAGTTGACTCCTAAATGGCACTTCAAAGCAGCATTCTGAAAACCCTCAACATCTGTTCCTTACTCCTAATGACCTTAAAAAAATGTTGCAGACATACTTTCCTTTAGCCAGGAGTTACTGTGCATCTGCACGAAAAATACAACCTTGCAGATGCTTGCAGCCATCAAACTCACTCCTTGCTAATGGCAGCTCCAGGAGCCACCACCTCAACTCTGAAAGTCAGCGCTGAATGTGAAGTATAATCAATATATTCTTTTCTGTGGTAGCTCCACAATGTAGGAGTTCAGAGATATTTCAAGGCATTTTTCAAACAGTACTTTCAGCAGTGAAGTGGAAGAACAAGAAAACAAAAAAAACTTAAAGTGCCTTTGAAAGGCAGCAAGGATACCTGAGGGCCAAACATAAAGCATGGAGGGAAAACAAGGAGACAGAAAGTGATGGAAGAGATCTGTTTTAAGTATTAATTTGTTATTGGTCTTTCAAAATGTTGACCTAGTTGTCAAACTATAGACAGTAACTGAAAGGTCAGTTAATGGTTTTGAATACTGCCTATTGCAGTTCCCTCCTATGTTATTCTATATGACTGCTTCCGTTTCTAAGAAAGGGAAAGAAGTTTATTCAGTGCACTATGGGAGCATTTTGGTAAATTCTCTATATGTGCTACAGCAGAATGCTGTCTACAGAAAAATACAGCTGACATCAAAGCGTGTTCCCCACCCCCTGTCTTGCTTCATGGAGAAGTTATGATAAACAGGTTATGTGTTCCCTAAGGTTACCATGGAAACTCATTCTTTTCAGGCCATCATTTGCAAAGGTAAAATTTGCATTAAAATGTGATGGAATTTGATTTTGTGCATGTGTGTGTGAAACTCAAGTGGGGTCATGCTACCACGCAATATAGCTATTATTTCAAACCCCGGAGCATACGCTTAAGAGAGAGATCTATTAATCCGTGTAAACACCTCAGTGACCAAATTACAGTTTAATTGCTAACTTGACAGGTATCTTCCTAGCAAATTAAGAGAAATACTTTGAAAATTAACTTCAAATGCAAATGTAAATGTTAATACTGATCCACTGGTGGGTATCACTAGATACTATTTTGCTAAATTCCCCTATAATCATTCCACAGGAATATTGAATTTAGATTGTCAGAATGACTTTGTTTTGGTGATAGCAGACCAGGGATGGAAGGCACAGGCATGTATTTCAAATTATAAATTTTCATCTTATCTTGAAGGCATTATTATAAAATTATGAAGTACAGAATATAATTTGATATAACCACGCTTACTACAATACAAGAAACTTTTGGATCTCCTCAGAATCCCAATTTGCTCACTTTGTTTTGAGTCATATAGTAACTTCAAAGTCATAATTTCACCCTAGGTATTCTGCTACTCTGACTCTTCTTGGACTATCTGATGGTGTAAAGCACACACCTGGTTCAGGCGTCCCCAGGGTCCATGTTCCTTGAGAGACACTGCCATTATTTGTTGCCACATGCAGCAATGGTCTTCCTAACACAGGAAGGAGTGCATTATTTGCAATAGTAATTTTGACAGTCATTCCTTCCAGCCTATCAAGAAAACAGATGAAAGGACTAAACCCAGAAGAATCTTACAATTGGTGACCAGACTGCATTTTAGAAGAGATACCTGTATTTGTCCTCTTGCTCAGTTGTACGCATTCACAACATACACGCTGAATTTGATATACCACATTATGAAATCTATCCTACTCTGGGACACTGGATTATTCACATATCATCTGCCTGGAAGAGCAGGCCCCCTTGGAGGCAGCAGGGCCAGGACTCATGTTTCTGCTTGGAAGGCAGACATCCCACTATCACCTGGATTACAGAAGACTCAATATCTCCTATCATACAGAACTCATGACATACAGTTCAGCTGGAATGGCTATACTTAATGTTGGATAGCATGACACTTAACACAGCAGCCAGGCCATTTCATGAGGAAAAAGCTGCAAAAACACAGACAGCAGTATTTGTCGTTCTTGCTTTCTTATTGTTAATAAATACAGTTGCACAGCAAGTGTCTCAAAAATACTAAAAAAAAAAAATCAAACTGAAATCAACCCTTCAGATTAGGTTGTACAGAGCCAGTATTTTATTAGACTTTCTTCTGCATTGGGAAATTCCTGCTTACAAATTCAGTTTACTAAACAAATCAAGAACATTAAAGAAGGTTTAAAAAACCAAATGCAAACAAAACTGAAATTGATTACTAACTTTTTCAGAACTTCTCAGAACTCAGCACAACTGACAGAAGGAATGTGTTCCAGTTGGATCCCCTATTGAGCAAGAAACAAGGTGCTAGTGCTCCTTTTTCCAAGTGTTCTTTAACAGTTGAGATTGAAAGTTAAAAAGAGCTGGCCTTGAGCAGAAAACCAAACTCATGTACAGCACCAGCTTTACAGGGTAAATGGAGTTCTCTTTTTCCATATTTTGTACTTTATTTTAATGCAGTCTTGATATTAGATTAGCATCTGCACTACAGAGCTTAGACTTGGAACTAATAAAGTTATCCGCCCAATCTCTCCATGTCTGAGTCAGTGCAGTGACTTACTTTTTCGTTTTAAATAATTATAACAATTTTGCCTGTTTGTTGAGAAGAATAGAGCTTTATATATTCATAGATAATTGCTTACACCCAGCACCCAGTGATAGATTCTAATTACTTTCACACCTTGGCTGTGAAGAAATCTTGAACTTTTCAGTGTTTTTTAACGGCAAGACAACAATGTAGCCAGAGCACCGACACCCTGACTGCTGAAACTGCGCCTAGGATGAAATTTAACAAGCAGTTCTGCTAATGCATTTTGCAGTGAGGAACTTCAGCAAAACTCAAGAAGACCCAAGGCCTCCACCTCAGATCTTGTGCTGCAGTAGTGAGAACTGCTGCATAGATATACAATAGAATAACTCAATCCAGAAATCAAAAGTAATCGAAAGTCCATTATTTCAGTTGGCTTCTGCCACATACTTAACTATAACAAATAAAAGATCTGTACTCTGTAACAGCCTCAATGACATAGTTGTATTGCTTGACCCAGCTTCTTTCAAGCTCGACCTTGTTCTGTATATGCCGGACAACCGTTGCTGTTTGCCTCACTGAGGTCATTCTGCTTTCCATTATGTTAAAAGGACAAATTTTGCAGTCCTTTGTCAAAGCTACTATCCATTTTAGTGGGATGTTATCCCTAGCAGGCAGAGCTGGACGGTGACCAGCACCTTTAGGAAGCAGAGTGCTCTCTGGGCCAACAGGAGCTAGGCAACTCTTTGGATAATTTTTTTAGTGAAGAGATTCCTTTTTAATCAGCGACGCACTGAACAAGAACATAACTCAGGGAGATTAAGCTGTGAGAATTCAAAAAGAAGTCAACCATGTCAGCATCTATTTGATAAATGCACCAGATACCTGGTAGTAAAGGCAAAAGCTTGCGCCTAAGAAGGGGTCAAGTTTGAGGCCTGATTTCAGGCCTGATCTAATAAATACTTAAGTGCATGCTTAGCTTCAGACATGAATTTCAATAGCATTACAGACATGTCTTGTGATTAAAAAATGAGCATAGTTGTAACTGGGGCCCCTTTCCAGAAGTTGAAGCAGGCCTCTTACTAATGGCCTGAGGAAGAGGAGGTCAATTTTAAAAGGAAACCTACCTTTTTTCCCCTCCTTGTAGTCAGACCCATGAGCAGCTGTATTTGATTCTATAGTATGTAGGGCACTGACTTGCTAGGGGTCGGGACCAAGCTGTCATGGAGAAGTACGTATCACTGAGGGTAAGGAAGGTGCAAAGTGCAAAGTGTTAGCTTTAGCAACCCACATGCAAAGGCTCTGTGTTAAAATCTCAATCCTCTTCTACCTTCTCCATGTGATGCTGGCCTAAGATCTGACAGAGTGTGTACACACACTCAGGCAAAGTGGCCACACAGTCACCTATCTATGGAGCGATCAACAAGTCGACAGAAAACTGTTAAAGTCTATACTGCAAAGACCCAGCCACTGTGCTGCTCAGAACTGCAGTGAAGCCAGATACAGCCTAGCTCTAAAAAGGCTATTTCTGTGCCCATTCAGCTGTGCCCCAGAGGAAAAAAGCTGCAGAGCTGTGGCCTCTATGTGCACAAATGCAGTAACTGTTCAGCATACTATAGCGCACGGATTACCTGTTCACCAACTCCCTTCATCAATTTGTTTCTTGCCTCCCTAAACATACAGGCAAATTAGAAAAAATATGTACAACAGAAAACCTCTAGGGCTCTTCATATCGTATCAACGTGATCTGTGGCAGCTGTCATGATCTCTGTGATGCCCCACTCAAGTTCTCTATTCAGGCAACATCAGAAGAACCTCTCCTAACTGCAAGGGACACGACCGCTGGCACGTGTTAATGTAGAACCTCTCAGTGCTGCAAGCCTGCAAAGATGGCCACAGCCTGGCAGCACCGCATGTTTTTGTCTGATTTTCTTCAACTACTTGTATGAAGAAGGAGAAATGCTTAGTGTTTGTCCTCCTCAGAATCACCCGCCCCGTGTTGAAATAAAACAAAAAGTATCTGTGTGATGAGGTACCTTGCGCAATAGATGGCATGATGTATTTCTGGAATCCACATAATAATGTAGGGTATAAACAGTACCAGTGGGCTTTGATAAGACGACATATGGCATCAAAACTATTTCCCTTGGTAAATAAGAGTGTGTACATACTGCTAGCATGAAGACACGAGCATTTCAGATTCCCCTCTGGTTCAGATAATCTACGCCAAATCAACCTTTGTGTAAGTAGGAATGACTCCAAACAAGTTACAACAGTCACTCTTTATTACTAGTATTAATGGAATTGAGTTTGGCTCTCCTTGCATGTGCCATTTGGAATAGTTTATTTTTCGCATGAGGTTTGGCAGGGATTTCTCCAAAATAATTTCCCCCCAAACCTACTCCCAAAAGCCAGCCTGTAAATTTCAAAACCTCTCTGCTTAGTTTGAACAACTCTTTAAAATACACCCAAATCTGAAACCTTCATTATACAGATAAATAGTGACCATAAAAAGTTTTTGATAGGTAAGTTAATCATACATCCTAATAAAATATTTTATGTACTTTCTTAATTAATATTTTCATAACATATATACAAATACTTCCAATTCATTGTTTTCAAAGCAGTTATACTCTTAAGTTTTTTTTTTTAATTCAATCTTTTCTACTAATAGTTTGTGGGCTCAGAAAGTCTGGAATTCACAGCCGTTTCTGCTATATGGTTTCACATAGTACATAAAATTGTCAGCTTCTCCCATTGCGCTAGAAGACAGGAATGTTATTCAAAAGTTGGAATTTTGGTTTCTAACCACGGTCCAACACAAACGTCTGTGTGTTTTGGGAACCTAACCTATTTGAATGCAACATCCTGAACCTGGAATTAATTGATCATGAAAAGTACAAACAGCTCCTTATTCATCCTGAAGCAAGCATAGAACCTTTTGACACATTATGGAAAAATAATGCAGTTCTTAATGCTCCTTTTTTTGTTCTGGTTGATTTTTAGGCTTGGATCCCTGCCAGGCACACAATAAAGTAATTAGCCTTTAACACGGACAGGTATGATTCTTCTTTCATACTCTCAGCTGGGAACTGACAAAACTCAGTATATTACAGATTTGTTTCAATTGAAATGTTCATAGATAGTATCCAGAAAGAGGTTTTCTTATATCTTTAGGTTATTTATCAGCTTGCAAATCTGATCTGCAAATAAAAAAACGGCTTTTAGAACCACTTTATATAAGGTATAGTACAGTGAAGCTCATGTGGTCACTAACAGATGAAGAACTATTTGCAATGTGGCCAGTGTTACACGCATTCCTTGACTGTACCTTAAAAAAAGATAAAGTTTCAAGGATTTACTGCCACCCTGAAGGAAAGAATTGATGTTTTGAGTAACTGGATTTGTACAAAGTCTGTAAGACAATCCAAGTAAATCCTCAAACAGATGATTAATTCCTCATTATTTAAATGCCCCTAAATACAAGTGCAGATGCTAACTTCACGGCTTTGTCTTGACAGCTCCTTCTCTGTTTCTCATGATCTGTTATTAGTTTGTGACACTAAAGCCTTGAAGAAGAGTGCCCCATGAAAAAGCCCTCCAACTCCTAGGGATACTGTCTGAGTTCTTGCAGCTTATTGCTTGCATAGTTCTCACAGGTTCTGACTGATACTGCTGTATAAGACAATACTACATAAACATATCATAGCTGTTTCTGTAGAGCCAGGTTAAGTTTGTACAGGATATGTTAATGAACACTTTTGATACCTGATGTCCCACTAAGACATGAGTATGCACATGACTAAACTCTGTCTTGTGCCGATACTTGCCAATACACCCTAGCTGTCAGAAAATTTTAAGGTAAGCTCATATTACACTGACAACAACAGGCATCCATTTTCCTAGACAATATTTATCATCAGCCTGTCCTTTGGTTAACTTGCTGAGGTTTACTTTAAGCCTTGTGATTCAACCTACAGAATTTGGCTTATCATTTATCCCAGTTATAAACCTGAAAAAGGGATGGTGGGGGTGGGGAGGAGTCCAAAGGATGCAAAACTCAACAATAAACTGAAGCACAAAAGAACTGGAAAATCATTTCAAAGGATCCGGCTCTATAGCACAGACAGTGCTATATACATGCGTCTGTTTATGGAGACACATTAAACTGAATTATTCAGTTACTTACAAAAAGAAAAAGAACAGACTGTGGGGAAGGGAGAGCAGAATGAAGGCGCAAGAGAGCAAAAAATTCATCCAGCAACAGACGAGAAGAACAGAGGAGAATTGGAAAATGGATGCAGGGAGGAGGAATGGATGATGAGAGAATAGCAAGCCTATTTAAAATGAATTTTTGACCTTATTTTTAAAACATTTATGGATCCCAATTGCCTGTCATGAGATCATTTTCCCTTACAATGCTAGCTTTTCAGCCTGCTCTGCACTTTAACTTGATTTATCCCACTTCAAAAAAAGTAGATTGTTAGAAATACCCCTTCTATTAGAAATTCTGTCCCATTACAGTGTCAGCTAAAGGCCACTTGTCAATGTCAGCTTTATCAGATAGAAATTTGCCTCATGAGTTCTCAGATACTTTTTTGGAGGACAAGACGCAGGGTCCATTTCTGAGGCCGTTGATTCGTGACGGGATAGTGTCTTCTCAAATTATCTTCTGTTATTTCCCAACTTATCTGCACATTTCATGAGATGGTGGGAAGTGATTACAGCAGCTGCTGTACATTAGAAAGACATCTTCTAGGAAAGCTGGCTTAGGTAAAACAGCTGACTGACAAAAGCATAGAAAGAACTAATCGAGTATTAAAAATACATAGGGAGACCCAGCATCTCCTTTCCAGCTGCAGCTTCCCTGGTGCCATAACCTCCTGTGGGAAGGAAGAAAACTTATACCAGAAGGTTTTCCTCCTCCTCAGCTGTCTGTCCTCAGCTTTAAAGAAAGACCCGATACCCTGAAGATTAGCATAAGTTTTTATTTATTTAGAATTATGCAATTAGTCACCAGCATGTCTCTTCACTGACGAATAAAGGTGGAAAAAAATCAGCTGTTGTTCAATCTGTGTTACCACAGTACTGCTGAGGGTCAGAAGCCCGAGGTGGGAAAGACTACATTGCTTATAAAGTATCTTGAGGACTCTCCTGGCAAGATGCTTTGAGACATTTGTCTTCTTTTTAATATTTTGATTCTATTTTTGTTTCCTCTTTTCTGTCTGAATGGATTGATGTAACATATGTATTTTATGGATAAAACTACATGTCAGAGTAGAAATTTCAGCCAGGAGTCGAAAGAGAGCCAGCTGGGGCCACAGTATTTTCCAGACTGAAAGACAGTGCCTATGAAAGCAAGGCTGAATGGATCAATGGATGGTATTGTTGCAGTGAAGAGACCAGAAGTCTTTGAAATTTTAAAACCACTTCAACAAGATGAACTGTTGCAGCAACAAACTTCAGAGTATTAAAGCAATCAAGGTAAACTCTGATTTTTGAGCAGACTGCCATGCTTCACAATAAAAACATCTGAAAATATTCTGCATTGGAAGGACAAAAAGAAACAATCCTGGTGCCACTATTATTAATCAGTTCAAGATTGAGATACTTAAGGCTCCCTTTCAGATGTTCTGATGAAGTAAAACTTGCCTCACAGGAAAAGCAAAGCTTTTGGAAATCAGTAATCTCTGGGCATTATACCTAATAGGAAAGGCTTAAAAAGGATTACCTAGAAGAAACCTTTGTGAATCTTAGGAAACTATACTGGACCATAAATCTCAGACTCCTCTGAGGATTAATAAGCTTTATCAGTTTCAGATAAGAAGTAGAAATCCTCAAGCTGCTGAAGACGTACCACTGGCCCAGTCTGGGGCCTTTGTCAGGACACTTAACTTGGCATACAATTTCAACAGTAAGACATATTTGATGCATATTCTCATTTTAGTTTACAAAAGCTATTCAGAAGAATGGCAGCTACATAGATTCCCAAATTTGGGTCACAAAATTTAAAGCAGTAGATTAAAGTTAACTGCTCTAAGGAAAGAGTTATTTTGCTGAAGGTGACACTTTTGGTAACAGAATAATATATACAACCACATTTTTTTGGTTAACGAACAAATATATATGATAATTTATGTAAAAACATCCCTTTTAACTCTATCTCTCTGTGACCGCAATAAAGTCTAGTCTTGCATAGGATTTTTTTTGGACTATAACCCCAATCATTGAAGATTTCACTTCAGCATTCACACTGATAGTTTGGAGGACATTAAAACCAACAATGTTAGTTCAAACTTCAGGTGTGTTTAGATTCTTAATATTTTAACATAATTCTGCCTCTTTTTAAACTAAAATTTCAAATCTAGCATAAATTGCATCTTATCAAAGTTACATTTTTGAATGCTGGTTGATTATAATTACTTCTAGAGAGACAGAGTCCAACTCTGAAACCTGTTCAGGTGGAGCTCTTGAGTGCTGCAGTTGTAATCCCATAGACTATAGCTGTTGCATTTATTTAACACATTCAAAAACCCAGCACTCTTGATTTAGTCTCTGGTTCTACCATAGGTTACTCTTCAGTAGTGGGGTAGAAAATACATCTCTGTATTGCGTGACTCCTAGATGTAAAATAGGGAATACAGCATGTTGATAACAGTTCTATAGTGTTAGTAGAATATTTTAAGATCCTTTGATGGGAGAGGAGAAAATTATTCCATTTTTCACTTTATAAAAGTTACTCAGGATGTATTGTGGCCAGATTGCTACTGTCCAGTGTGCAGAAGGAAAGGCAGGAGCAGACAAGCCTCTATTTCCTCCGTGTTGCTTTGCAGCTGAGCACAGTGAGTCTCCTCTTCTAACACTCTTGTTAACCCAGGGAATCACTGGATGAACTGCCAGAGTACCATAAATCCTGCTGAAAAGCATTGATGCTACCACATGTGACAAAGTTTAGCAGTGACTTTGTATCTTGGGCCTAATGAGAGGAAACCTGGGCCTAAATCAAACACAGCGAACAGACAAGTGATTTTTAGCCAAGTTTTCATGTTATTAATGTTTTCTTTGGTGGGCTGGCATTAAGCATTTCTCCATTTCTACAAATCCCCCAAATTCATGTTAAGCTGACACAGGATTTCTGGAAAACACAAACAAATCAGCACCTTCTGCTAACCCTGAATGCTGCAAAAGCACTTTGCACCATATTGTGGACCTACCCAGCGCTGCTCATAATCAGATGGCTGCATTCTTCCTTCATCATCCTCATAGAAAGGTAAGCCTTCTCGCCTGGCCTGATGGTACTCCTTCCGTAACTTCTGGATACGATCAGCATTCCCACCACCTGCGCAGACACTGAAAAAAATGAAAAATGCTAAATAAAACTCATATGTACACACAAATGTAACACTTACCAGGCTCCCATGTGAGCATACACAGAGGATTGCCACACCTGAGACAAATGGATTACGAACATTTGATTCTCCTGACTTGCATAGTGCCTACTGGCTCATATCACCCTTATTTTTGCTTTCTCGTATTAATGAAGCTGCTAATTGTGAACTTGATCCCTGTTTTTCAAAAAGGCGGTCCCTGTCCAAAGAACTTAACAATTCCAGTACAAGACAAGAGACAACAGATGGATGCAGACAGATGGGGGAGCACAAGGAAACTTTTAACATTCCTATGAGCAGCTATAAATGGCTATCATATTTTAATAATAATGATGATGATGATGATAAGCTGCCAGAAAAATGTTTCCTTTTGCTCCCACGCTAAATGTGGAATTTCCCTAAAATTACATTTGTTCAAGGTAAAGAATAGGCCATATTCACAGAGAAGCACAGAAAGTAGTTTTATCTCATAAAAAAACAACCTCCCTCCCAATTATACAAAGAACTGAAACATCAGCCATGAAAATAGAGGGGAGGCAAGAGAGATGGGAAAGCACACTATTAAAGCTTGACACCATTTATTAAAAGTGGTAATTAAACAGTAATCCACTTAGTAATCCACAAAGACTCACTTGTATGCTGAACTGCATACACTGCAAATTGCTGTGGTAAAGCTAGTGAAGTTGCTTAGTTTGTCAAGTTAAACACATGCCTGTCTTTGTGGATTTTGACCCTGGTGAGCCTTCCAGAATCTTACAGCTGGACTTGTATAACTGTGGAAGATCAAGCTATATCTGGAAGGATTAAAGAAAAATATCTGAAAGCCACGTTGAAAATGAATAAATTAAAAGTTTCCCACAGCTATTTCCAGCCCTGCTCTAGTCAGTACTGTGGTGAATACTGACTGTATGCCTCAGTAGCATTTACTGGCATTCATAGGGAATTGTAATAGAATTTATTTGTGGCTGCTCCTAAACTCAGACCATTGTTATTGCAGCACATCGTCATATATTCCCTTAATCTGTAACCTTAACTCTGCTTCACCAACAATGGGATACACAGATAAAGATTTATTCACATGAGCATAGACTTTTTGGAGCATCATCTCACATTGCACTCCACTATGATTATGCCAGAATCTAGGGAAGCCTTTTGTAGGGTATAAAGATACAGGATATAGGATTCAGTCTGCACAGCAAACTGAATTTGGAAAGCACATACAAAAGATTGGACATAAGCCTATCAGTTCAATAACAAGTAGTTTCTACTATCTAATAGCAATCTAGATTGGAGGCAATCAATGAAGGGAAATTCCACGTAAGGTGCAAATACAACTGAATATGCAACCAGGATTGGAAATGTTTACTTGCAGCATCAGTATGTTTCCATGAAAAAGCAAACACTTAAATTACTTGCCTTCCCTGGATCCTAAGGTATCCAAGCCCCTCTATTCTACAAAGTCCCAGAGGTTTCAAGCTTCTCTGGCTGACTTACCGAACTCTTCCAGAGCATATGAAATTTTTCTCATGATCTGCCAAGACAGTGCAGAAAGCTTACACAAACCCTGTGGACTATTGAGAAAAAAAAAAGTACATTCCCTTTTCCCCTTGACTCATTCCACAGATAAATGCTTCTGTTCCTTGCATGAATTCTTGTCAAATAGTGGAGAACCATTTCCAGTTTGCAAAACACTGGAATTGAGGACTAGCTAATGGGGGCTATCACTTAGAACAGTGAAGCTTGGTCCACAGCTCATGAGCAATACAATACCTGTGAAATCCCCTGACTTTACTTGTGAGTACAGATAAAGCATTTAATTAGGGCTGCTAACATACAGATAAGGCCCAAAGTGTTGTCCCTGTTGCTTTGCCAACATCATTACCCAAAGCAGCACTAGCTAAGAGAGGGAAATGCTGAAATACAGGAAACGGGTCTAGTTTGATTTTGGCCAATCTGGCTCCCTGCAGCTCTCTGCAAACGGTATTAGCACCTGCCACCAGTGGCCTCATGGCCACGTACCCACTTTCTACCTCCAGGTATTTTGGCTGAAGAGGTAATCTGAAAATACATGTTTCCACACACACACCCCCCCTTTTAAAATGAAATCTGAGATTTTTATTGTAAGAGGGAGTAACAGCAGCCTGTGCTCCATTTATTGCAGTTCTCCTGCAGGTGAACTTCCTTCTGCTTAAACCCATCTACCCAGCAAGTGAAGGTGCTGCAGAGATCAAGCTGATTAGATATATTAAAAGACTGGGCCTGACAGCTTGTTCTTTGGCAAACCTCTGCCACACCGTATTAAAGTACAAACCCTAACAATGACAATGAGTAGGAACATTCGAATGAAAGATAGCAGCACATGGAATGTTATCCATCTGGATTAGTGTGAAAACACAAACATAATCTCTGTGGAAACAAACAGCTCCGTGAAGTCTGATTTCCTGTGCTTCTCTCCTGTGGGTTCTCTGGTGTCCGATAATGGGACTGAGTTCACACTGCAGCATTTCTCCCCAGCAAGGGCATTTGTCTGGGCCTCTCTAGCAGGCTGCCTATTTTCATGAAACTTAGTGAGCCAGTATATTTTGAACATTGAATCACTTGCCAAGTCTGGTCAAAAATGGCCAGCAGGTTAAGAATTTGTTAGAAAGGTGGGGGGAACAGGTTGGGAGAGGGCCGGTCAGACTGTCAGTTTCATTTTTTCAGGAAATGGTTGAAGTGCCACAACTCTTTTTTTCCCTTCCTCCACCGCTGTTTATAAGCACAAATGTAAAAGACATTGGCTTTTGAAAGAGCTGCATATCTAGCTTACCATGAAAGTTTTACCCGCTCCTGAGTAATGTGAGATGAATATGATGCCCTGTGCAATGCTCATGAAACAGTTCTGAATTTAAAGTTGGCTCCTGACAATTATGTGAATATATGAACCACATTCAAACTCACCAGATGAATTCAATCAGCACTGTGCAAATATCGCATACATAATCTATTAGTTTACCCCAAAGAAACTGAAGCATTGAATTCAAACAGAATGAAGTCATCAGTAATAAAAAAAGAGAAACTGATAAGGCAATATTAAAAAAAAACCCCACAATTTTCCAAGATTTGCAGAGAAGATCATACATTGACTGTAAACTATTCTCCCATCTGCCTATAAATACATAATTAAAAAATATTGGTTTGATCAGATAGCAGTTCTCAGACAGGGAAACAGCAGATGAATACCAGTTCAAATGTTTCCGATGCATGACTATTGATACGGAAAAGAAACCTGAACTTACAGAATAAACAGAAAAACAATGCTCCAATCAAAGTAAATTTATATTAAGGAAGCTTACTGCAGGTTTTCACCAAGTCTAGTAAGTACAGCAGACAGATTTCTTTTAATGTAGTGCTTGCTCCTTGAGGAGATATAAATATTACAGTCCTCATCAGATCTACAGTTTTGTGCAGAACTCACTTCCCTGACATGGCTCCCTGTGCTACACATTCTTCAGAGAACTGCGCAACCACACATTAGCCATTCCCCACCACTATCATGTGTTCCCAGGCTCTGACACTTAATCTACCCATGGACTTCTCTGTGGTTACGACAGGACTGTAAGAGAACCATCCATTCTGCATCTTGCAATTGATTTCAGAATGATTTCCTAAAATTGTGCTACATATAAGGAGGCTGATTTGCAAGCAGCTGATACGGGGATAGAACCTGAACCTTTTTGGGCAAGTTTTAAAGAAGGTCTAGGTGAGGGAATATCTGAGAAACTTTACAAAGAGTTTAGCAAAGATTCAGATGCTGATTTCAAACAACAGAAACAAAACCTGTCCAAAATCCCATGCCACAAACAATCTTAAGAGAAGTGCAACAGTTTGTTGAATAAGCTGCACACACTGCAAAGATTTTTTTTGGAAATAGAAAAAATAAATAATAAGTAATCTTATACAAACATTCAAAAGACGAAAAAGCACATTCCTGTTAGCCATTCCATAGTTTTGCTAGATAGAATCCTTAAAAACCAAACCTTTCTTCTGGCCTGGGAGAAAGAAAAAATAAAGTCTGCGCGACTGTTCTAACCCATGCTGCTGGGGCTGCACTACCAACTAGATAAACAACCGCCACAAATCACCATCTTGCAGCCTGTGCCTGAATCTGTCAGAGGCACTATACAGGTTCCACCTTGCCCACTGTGACTGTAAAGGGACCTCCTACAAAACAGCCACTCAAACGATACAGTTGGAACAGGAAACCCAAAACAAGAAGGAAACTGTAATTTAGCACAGACTTAGCTTCATGCTATCTCTAACGTTATATAAAATATGACTGCGAAATTTCATCCCATCATCTCTGAAGAGGTAGACGAACAAGCACCATAGCAATAACACCATATACCCAGTATGACAGACAAGTTATTTTTTTCAAAGAATCAAAACACCATCCTCAGTATTTAATACATATGGCTCAGGTTTTGCACAGTAAAATCTCCCCTCTGTTCTTTCTCTGAGTTGCTCATCTGGATTTCAATCATACAGGTTAAAAATGTCATTTTTTAAATTAGTGACTTCTTACTGCAGCTCTCTAGGTAATACAAAATTAAAACAAGTGTTGCATGTACAGAGTAAGATGAACCACTTAAAGCTGTAGATAAACATACATTTAAAGAGGCAATAAACATTTTGTTTCCAGTGGTTTTCCTAAACACATTAATATTGCACAGGGATTTTTTGCCAGCCTCTTCTTTCAAACGCTGATTTCACCCAGCGACTGTCAGCCTCTAAACAAACAACTGGTGCTTCCAAGTTAAAAAAGAAAAGAAAAACAAAGATTATTCTTTTAGTGAATTTTCCATCAACAAAAAAAATCCCAGACATGATGTGATTCATAGACTCAAGAGAATGGACAATCTTCCATTCACAATGTGCTATAAAACAAAACTAATTTTGAATGTAGTGGTCTGTGAAGATACACAGTATAAGGGAGTCCAACAGAGCATGTAAGAGTATCTTTCACTTAGGACAAAACTTTCATTTTGAACTTATAACAAATAAATATTTGAGTATGTTACTCATTAGACTCCAGCCTTTGTCCTTCTACTCTGAAGTATTACATTGCTTATGAAGATATTTCTGCAACCTCAGTAATAAGAGGGAATAAAAAGAATGCTGGGAAGTGATAAAAAGTAAATCAATGGTAAGAACAAAATTCTACAATATTTGAGCTTTCATCTTTGTCAACCACCAAGAGAAAGTAAGTTTAGGAAGAAATAAACATTTGTTGTTTTCATATGCACTTGAGTAAATGAATGATATTGCAATTAAGCACTTGTCAGAAATACCTTATTGACACCACTGATACTGCTTTGCAGGCTCAGGAATCTTCTTTGATGTCCAGCCAGAGCCTGCCCGGTTTTTGGCTATACGCAGCCCGCGGTGAGGACCCAACTTAAGAATGTCTTAAGAATGTCTATTTGTCTCCATAACATTTGCTTTCTCGCCTGGGCAGGAATATGCCCTATGCATACTCAACTACTGTCTTTATCAATGGAGAGGGGCCCCAGTAGGACACTTGTTTTGGAAACCTGTGCAAAATGACTGGGAGGAAGACTCTGAGCCCAGTTCCATTTAAAGAGGACTATCTTGAGAGGGTCTGTATAGATGGGCTGACATAAGAAGCATTAGATGGATATGTTTCTCTCTATCTCTATGTACATAAATACATATAAAGTCAGGAATCATAAATAAACTGCCAGAAAACAAACCACACTGAAAAAGCTATTAATACTTATCTGAGTTTATTTGAACTTGTATACTAAAGTCCCTGAGTCTTTATCTGCTTTACAGTATTTAAAAAAGTTGTAACTGTGCTTCAGTGGAACATAAGCTGTCACCTTTCAGTTCTTTAGGCTAACATAAAAGCAGTACAACCACTTCTGTCCAAAAGGTCAAAGACTTCTAGGGCAGCACATGACTACCATTTGTCTGGATGTAAATTGAGTCCTATTGACCCTGTAACATCACTACTGACCTCTTGACATTAGGAGCTTAGCGGAAAGAAAGAAGATGATATTCTTAGGTTCCTACAGACTCATTAGGAAGAAAGAAGGAAAGAACCTTGCATGATATGAATTAGCAGTGTCATTAACCTTTTCTTTCCCCAAATAGTTAATAATATGTTTACAGAAACCTCAGAAGAACAATTTGAAGATTGAGACCAACAGATTTGTATCACTTTCAGTTTTTCCAAACTGTTTATAAAATATCTCTCAGTGGCTTGACATAAAGCATCCTTTTATGTTTCCCTCCTTTCACATGATATACAACACCTTTTCCTGTTTGTCATGGCAGATGGTCTAGACATTCAGATGAACATCATCTTTTCAATCCAGGCCACTTCTCATCTCCATTACTCTCCTTTATAACTTATAGTGGACTAGAGCTGGCCAGAAATAATGGGAGGTATAGCTTAATTTATTGCTGTACAGAAACAAAATTGGCACACTGAGGTTTAACTTCACCGTAACAGCAGATATGGTATGTGCTACTCTACCAGAAACAGGTTATTCGCAATCAAGTAGGAAGGAAAGAGAAAAGGGGACATTTTCTTGTTTGTAGCCAGCTTGTCATCTTTACTTCAAAGAAAAGACTTTTTTTCTGCTCGATGTATTGTGCCTCATCAAGGAAGGCAATCACCAGATTTTAACTAATAATAAAAAAAGATGCCTTATGGTTCAGGCTGGTTAATAGCAATGTCTGTTTCTGGCATGTGACCAGTTTACTGCTGTCTTGCTGATCTGAGACGTGCACGTGTCTCCGAAGGGCTAGGAAAGCAGTGAGATTAGGGACTCGGCTGCTGACAACAACCAAACTCTCTATAAACAATACACAATGAAAATAATGAAAAACAGATTTTCCTGGTATTTTCAGTAGCCTCTAGACAATGCAACAGTTTCTGGTTTCTTCACTAAAGATGATATCAATTATGCCTTTTATCCATCATGCAGAAGTCACGTGTGAAGCATAATTGAGGTCCTTCTCTCCAAGGTAATTTCTTCTGGATTTACACAGCAAAGTACTTAAATTGCCTTTTTTGGCACTTTGTATTACAACATGGCTTGGGAAGGGATATTTTACTTCACTGATGTAAAGCAGCTGGCATATTTACAATAGATAGGTCACATCAACACAGAGCAGATTTTCAGCCCTCCAAAGCTTTAACAATTCAACAAAGCAAATGCTGAACGCTAAGCTCTTGTGTGGAAATGTAGCTGTATTTCTTAATGGCTATCACACCTGCCTGCAACTGGCAGCTAGTTTTTTTCACTCACAGGCTACTGCTTTTTGCACTACAGTTTATTAAACTTATCACTAAAGCTGAGATAATACGTACTTTACAGACTTCCAGTGAATTAGCCATTCAAGAGTCCCTCAGGAATTCCCTTTAGCACACACAAAGCAAAAGCAGGAGGGAGAGGTGGTGACAATTCAGTGCAGTCTTAATTTCTGCACTCCCTTGTGAGGGAAGAATCTAGGATCTAAGAATTCACTCATAGTAGATGCTGCTGCCCATGTTCTAAAACATATCTTGTTGAAAACTACAGAGCCTGGAGTAGCTATCCATTTTCTCCCAGAAATTCCCTCTCCAAGTTTCACATTAGAGACTGTGTCCTACCCGTCGTTACACACATGCAAATCTATGCCACTCGCAGAATGGCAGCAACTGATCCTTTATGTGGTTTGTTTTTATATCTGGCCTAGGTGGAAACGAGGTAGAAATCTCAACCTCAACTACAAAAAAAGTCTCTGTGTCTGTAATCCTCTTACAGATCCAGTTTACATATTTATAAAAAAAAAAAAAAAAAAGGCGCATTTATACCATGTGCAAAGCATCAGGGAAAAGCATAGATCTCATAGCCGAAATGCATCCTTACTATAAAGTTGGCTTTTTTGGGTGTTTTTAATGAATGGTCACTATGAGGATAACATTAATTCAGCATCAGGACTTTTACGGGAAAAAAATACAAATGTAATTTATCTTTTTTAACTGTCAGCTGCATTTCTAAAGCTTTAAAGTCTGTAGCTTCCAGCGGCCTTTTGTCTTTCTGCCATGGCAGGAATATCTTGGACAGCTGTAAGAGCTTTGTAAGCTATCTTTCTCGAAATCCATTAGCTAATTCAAGGAACCTAATTAGAGCTGCCATTTTGATGGAGCATATTGAATGCTCTGTATAAACCAGTAACACCATCAATGTTTATTAAAAATTGCAAGAACCAAAGCTCTCAGTTCCATATAAATATTAATGGACAGATACACAATACTTACTGAAACACAGACGGCGTTATGTCCATAGAAATACACACAGGTATACTTACAATCCAGTGTGATGCATTTATTCACAAAGGCTGAAGTACAGAAGCAAAACCTAGGGACAATTTTACACAAACTGTTGTAAATTGACCGGCTTCCATTTACACTATCCTTATGTGCATTAAAGGAAGCAAAGCGCACTAAAGATGATTTGTTTCTTGTGTTTTTCCTGAGTAGTGTGCTGACAATTTGGAGTGTATTCTGAGCTTACCTCAAGAATGCACTCCAGCTGGAACTGTTTTATAGCTCCTCTTAAACCAGCCACTCCAATCACTGTACTTTGTACACATTTACACATATTCCAGTACTACGCTGTTTAAGGGCATCCAAAGATTCAAAGGGAATTTGCACTGTAGAGCTAAAACTCAAATTTTGCTGTAGACAGCAACAAAATTGGTGAAAGGAGCCAGACATCTGGAGCAATGCTCTCCTACGTTCTGTTGCATAGAAGACGAACTATAATGAAAAAGCAACTTGCAGACAATGATACAACACATGAAATACTGACCATTCTAAGAATATATCAGAGACCTAATTAAGTTAGACTGTACAAGTATATGCCTTTGGCTGCAGAAATAAAAAAGTTTTCTGGCTACTTCACAGCTTCATTTTTAACTTGATGTTTCATAAATGGAACTGCAGAAAACCTCATATGTTACCATTTCAATCTGACATACACTTTCATATGCATCTAACAGTGCCTGGATTCTATTTATATGTACAACTAAATATACGTGCATAGAAAAATCATCAGATTTGTTACAGAGAGACAGCAGATGTTCTTATTAAGCCACTGGCACATGCAAGGTGAAGCACGTAAGCCTTATAAGGAAAGCATGTAACGTTACAACTACAAGCTAAAGAAAAGCAAAGACAAATGAAATTATTTCTAATGTATTTTACTGTGCAATGCACAGCAAAATGAAAGCACCGTCGAGCATGCTCTAATGACTCTTATAATACATGGGGCTTCTCACAGAGGGGAGTATAATCCATATGCGCTTTTCAGAACATCCTAAGTCCAATATAATGATACAAAGGTCACTTCTTCTGAATATATACTAAAATGACACAAGAAGCATTTAACAGATGTGCAAGAGAAACAGGCTTAATTATATTTTCTACACTGCAGTAGTGCAAGGGGCTAAAAATTTTATGACAATCTTACCATGGGGACAACCCTGAAGGTAAATTAATTTTAGTTCTCTGACAGGGCAGTATTTCCAAACTACAACTGAGATCTGAGCAGTTTCACAGGAACGCACTCAAAAGTCAAAACATCAGTTACCACTAGCTTCTCTCAGGAATTATATATGGCAAATTTAGCTTGTGGTTATTGCTCAACAGAAACCCTGCCAGATGCTGAAGCGGTTGATGGATTTTGCAAAGTTCTGCTGCCTTCAAGGCCACCCGGCCTACCCTTCCAGCAGCCTCCCTCCTTGGGCACCTCTCCCCCATGCAGCTGGGCTCCTCATAGCACAGTTGTTTCATTTGCATTCGCAGAGACTGGGGAGCGTACATTCCTTCAACTAGCTTTCATCACAAGTTCCACATCAACACAGTTAAACACTTTATAAGCTGAACTATGTTTCGGAGAAATATTTCTGAACTCAGGGTCCTAAAGTTAGTAGTGTAACTTTATCGCTTTTTATTATGCAGGGAACGGAAGCTCCCAGACTTCCAGACTTGCACGACTTTTGCAGCTCCTCCTTATGGCTGCAGCTCCACTGCGCCTCTGAAATTACTCCCACTTTTCCACTTGGAGAAGTCAGGGCTGATTTTCAGTGTTTAAGACTGAAGTACTAGTCCTTTTCAGTAATTGTTGGGAAAAATGTTAAATTAAAATGGAAAAAAACCCGAAGTAATGGAATCTTCAAACTACACACAATCATTTCCTGGTGTATTTAACCCAGAAGAGGAAGAGCAAGCCTCTCTCTCTGCATTTGGGTGGAAAGTCCCAGAAATGCTAAAGCAAGTGTTCTGGTTGAGGCCTATTTCTCTCTCTACACAATGATTCTCATATGGTTCAACTGCTGTGTTTAGAGACACACCTTACAAATCCTTCCACATCTGTTTCTGCCTTGCTGCCTTCGTTCTCTGTTCTCATCCTGGTGTTCAGAAGTCTTTCCCTTTATACCTTTCAGCCAAGGATGCCAATTTCCTCCACCCATTTATTGGCTTCCCATACAAGCACATCCCTGTCCCACAGGCTGCTTGAGTACAGAAACACCTCCCCTGACACACCTAGGTCAGCATTTCTCCTTCCAGCACTCCTTGAAACCCATCTCCCATTTCACAAAGCAGCCTGCCAGTAATGATGAGGCCGTAGGTGGCTTGGGACACCCAACAGCACTTCTTCCCATCTGCATTGGTTCAAATGAGCATTTGAACAGGACGTTGAACTTCTCTCTACTCTGAAGCACCCACTTACTGCCCACAACTCTGCCCTGAACCATCACTCCTCCTTTATCCTCCCCATCCTTTGGCTGCTCCAGCAATCCTTCCTCTTCTCTGTCCTGCCTGCCATGGCATTCTTAGGCTTTTGCATTCAAATCAGCTCACCCTCTCCCTCCCTGGAAGGTGGGGCCTAAGGGCAAGGGGACACTGTTCATGCTCCAGTTCACCTCATCCTTCATTCCTGCAACAGGAACCTCTCTGGTCCCTGCAGTGAGGAAAACCAACTACTGGAAAGCACGTCTAGGCTCTGGCAGCTCAGGACGAGCACTTTTGGTGAAGTCAGCAGCCAAGTTTCTATCATGTGTGTGGGAAGTACTCTAAATCTTATAACACAGTCAAATTGTCATCGTTCAAGGGGTGGCAAAGGCACAGTCTGGTATAAGACTAGCCTGTGTTCCCTTCCTAAATATAAAGCCCCTCTTCCAGCGTATGGAAAGGCTACAGCTTCTTATTGAAAGAATCATATGCTGCTTATTTTTACTTTTTACACAGACAAAACAACCCCTTGTCTTCTTTCTCCAGGCCCCCCCAAAACAGCTGTCATCATGTTCCATAAAAACTCAGCTTCAGCACACCTCCTACAAAGGCATTTTCAACCCAAATTGCTGAAGGCTGGTTATTAACAGGTGGAAATACGTTTTCCAATGGAAGTCAGGCCAACAACTCCTGTCACACAACTGGCGCAGTCCGGGTTTGTATGGCTGTCCCCCTCCCTGCCTGGTAGGACTGCATGCTCCCTGGTCCAGTGGCTGGCTGCGCGTTCCTGAAGGCAGCATAAAGCTCATTTTCTCCCGGCATCTGTGGTATGAGCACTCCTTAAGAAAAACCGCAACACCTTTGAGGTACAGCCTGGTAAGCACAGAGTACTCCTGGCATGTGCTCCAGATTAAGCTGTAGTCAGCTTAATGAGAGACTTAATTGATGAGTGCTACTTCCTTCACTTGTCCATTAAGATAAGTACAGCACATGGACATTTCAACCCATCAAAGATGAGAAAATGCATTAATTTTAGTTTTCTTAGAGCTGTTAATAAATCTGACACTGTCTGGCAGTTTTCTTCATTTCCTACCGTTTGACAGATACTGTGATCACAAGTTACAGATGATGTTTTTCCTCTGAAATTATCACTCTGGTAATACAAGCCAGAAGGAAACTTTATCAAGATACCGAGAAGCTGGGTATCATTTTTATTTTTAACTTTATGTGGCTGGTTTGTGAATATCTCAATGTGATAAAAAAATAAATTCCATCCGGCACTATTAAAAATACATATACACTCACACACACATTACGAATGACTGTATTACAGCAATAATCACACTGTGTATTTATTAGTAAAAGTCAATATTCCTCTCATATCATCACCCTGGCTCTACTTAGACCTCTTTACTGTAAGAACTCCTGCAACTGTTTTCTTTTTCTCTCTCTCAAATTGACATTTGTATGGAATCAAGAAAAATCTTCCTTAATAATTTTTCATTACTAATGGCTTTTTTTGGTATGTGTATTTGGGAGGAGGGAAGGCAAAGGGCAGGAAAAAGCAGCTCTAAGTGCTCTGCAAATGATCCTCCTGAATCTGGGCCTCATAAATCCTATCAAATGTTATATTTCATCAATAGGCTGGAAAAGCTTTTTTCTCTGCAATGATGAAGCCTGGCTTTGAAATTTATGGTTTCATTTTAGAAATGGACTATAAAAAGAGTCTGACTTAGCTGTCTATCAACTGCAGCTGACATTAGCAAGTTAGGTGTGGACTTTCAAAGTGTTTTAAGTATTTTTTATTTATTATACGTGTACATTCATACATATAGAGGTATATGAGGACATGTATACCACTGTGGGTGTGTGCATGCATAAGTACACAGCTGGCTTTTTTTTTTTTGTGTGTCTTAAAATAACATTTTCTCCCAATGCAAGAGGATCTGAGATATTCAGCAGATTCGATTGCAAAGTGATAAAAGTGTCCAGACCAGAGTTGGCTCAAAGATCTGCAGCAACACAAGCAAATTGCATTTTGCTGCCCAATGATTGAGATAAAGTAGTTTATTTTGTTCTCATTCGTGGGGTGGTAAGATGCAATTCAGCAATGGCAGAGCAAGCTTCAGGGGGAGGCAGGGAAGATATCAATAGGCTGTGGGGAAAAAAAAAAGAGGAGAGCAGGAAAGGACCAAAAAGTTTTAGGTTGGAGAAGACAATTAGCAAAGGACTGATAGACTGGGGAAAAAGGGGTGCAGAGCTTCTGTACCACTCATGGGGAGGCGGGGAGGGAGACAGACAGACAGCCTCCCCTGCCTCTGTGCAACTCTCTACCTGTACTCCCACCAGCCCTGGAAATAATTCTGTTTCTCTGAGTAGCTGCTCTTACTTGCTCTCCTGCACTCCCTGGGGAAGGAGAACACTGAGAATACGGCTCCTATTCCTGTTGCTGCCACCACTGATGAGAGCCATGTGGGTGCCACAGCTGGCCCCTATAAACCCAAAGCTTCCTCTGGCAGCCACAGCAGCAGCTTCCTCAGATGAAGGAGGAGACAGTCTGTGAATGCTGCTGTAACACCCACTTCTCCCTCACCACCAGAGCTGGAGGTTTGCAGCCAGTGACTACTGCTTAGTTCCCCCTATGCTTAAAAGCATTACTGGTCCCCAAAATCCTCATGCCTGAGAAAGCAAACCACTTTAAAAATAAAAACCAGATATATAAAGTGACATAGCTGCAGCTGGAGAAAGTGAAGTTCCACTCTGAATGCAGGGGAGCCCATCTCTCTCCATCTACCTCAGAAGAACCTAGTTTCCTAACTCAGACAATTAATGATGGATTACGTGAAAACAGCAAATCAGATCATGCTGTTGAGGCACGATATGAACTAAACAGAAGAACAGTTAATCTAAATCTGATGTGGGTGGTTATTATTGCATGTTGCCATTGTTGCTGCTGAGTCCGGCTGTAACATCGGTTTTGGTGGCAACACATAGAAAAACCTGAAAGTACTGTTCCTCGTTATAAAATGAGCAGAAATCTCACCCTGGGGAACATGGTTAAAGCTGACAAGTGAATACTACAGGAAAGCTTGGGGGGGAGTGGTTAATGGTAAATGTTCTGAGTCAAGAGTAAGAAAACAAATCTCTTCTTCCATTGCCTCTATTTTGTAACATGAACAAGATGAATAAATAAAAGAACTCATAATCGATGGTGAGGATGCGTGTCTACTGTGGCCTCAGATCACTCCTGAAATTCCCTGTTGGGAGGCACTGCATCAGGGTAGGACCCCAATTGCAGCTCCTCTAACACACCCACTGCAGGGGCCTCCTCTGACTATTGAAGGGAGCTGGGTCTGCTCCCCATGGTCAACGATGGTACAGGCTAGCAAGGGATAATCACTTATTTGGTACTATTCAAGCAGGGAAACAGGTAGGGGAATGCCACCCATCCACATTCTGCAAATCCAAATGTGTTCTGCTTCTAGCACTAAGTTCCTACTGCAAGTATACAAAACACTGTGCTTACACCAGTTCATGGAAATGAGAGGAGCTGAAACCGACTATTTCCACAAAAGGGTATTTGTATAACTGAAGGGTAACTTTATCAATCCTTGATCTATGAACAGCACATCTCTGGAATTCTGCATTTTTTACTGGTAGGAGGCATATAGCGGTGTCGCATCACATGAGCAGAAGTTACTTAAAAAAAAGAAAATCTCAAAATGTTTTGGATTCATACAAGTTAACCCCATTTAACAATGAAATTCAGGACACTAAAACCGTGTTGACATGATAGCATTTTCAAACACAAACACACTCATCCCACAGCAGATCAAGACTATTTCTAGCAGTGTATTTTTTCCCATAGCTTTCCAATATGTTTCTCCTTGAAGGTTTCAAAATAATTAAGCAATTTAGCTTTCCCTATAACTCTTGGACTTTTTCAAACCTGAATTAACTCTTCAATACACAAACGTCTTTTTGCCAGTCTGCAAGGAGAAGCTCCTGGCACTGTTCAAATCCTTAATTTTTCTCCCTTTTAAAGATATTTTCATCTAACTTTCCCCTCCCCCCCAAAGGATGCTTTTTTAGGGTTCTTATTCCTTCTTCTTTCCTTACCTCCTTATTTCCCCACCTCTTCCCTGAGACTCATCTCCAGTTTTTCTTTTTGTTTGTATCTTGCCTGAGCTGTTATGAAACCTAGACCTGTTTACAGAGAAAATCCCCACAGAGCTCAAGGGCTAATGTTTTACCCCTTACTCACCATCCCATACCTGGCTGCAGTCAACAGTAACCAGAATTCATCATCATCAATGGATTTTCAGTGACATGCACTGTATTTGCTCAGATAATGGCCCCATACGTTGCCTTTGAAATGAGGGTGTGACCATTACTTAGGGATATTCTCAAGAGCCAGTAATTGGCATTGCTGCAGGACATGTTTGCTTCATGTTTTGAAGGCAGACCTGAAGAAAAGCAAGCTTTGAAGTTTTTTTTGGATGGCACTGTGCTCTCAGAAGGACACACCAATATTAACCTAAGCACATCACCTTTGGATTGGAGCAGGCCATTTGCTAGCTGGTTTGGAGCACAGGGGAGGAACAGGCATAGGCTACCTCTGAAAGGTCAGGCACACACGAGGGTACAAAACTTTCCAAATTCTGTAGTGAGGGCCAGGCTAAACAACGTAGGCTGAAGTGGCCCCACCCCAGGTTCTGACAGGTATCTTTCTTACCTCCACATAGTTTTGAGATGGCCTTCAAATCTTTCAAGACTACCTCAGGAACACCTGCAGACAAAACAGCGCTGTAACACCCCCATCAGAGATGCAACTCTCCTTGCAATAGGCTCTGCACAGATGTGTAATAAAAAAGATAGTCCTGTTCCCACACACCGCAGAACAATGGAAACAGTAAAAGCAGGTGGGGGAGCAACAGATAATATGGAATCAATACTGGTCCGCAGAATGCCTGACAGTGATACTTGGTGTTTGAGGAAGGAAACAAATGTAACATGCCTATACAGGCTGCAAAGACAATTTCAGAGTTTATGAACCTCGCTGCTTTTTAAAGTCACTGCATACAGACAGTGTACATTTTTTTTTTTTTATTTAAAAGAACTAACAATTTGATAGAGCTACTGGACAAATAGGACCAAGCCATCTTGGTGCCAGGTAACTGTAAAGTGTACAGAATACCTGTGAGAATACAGCCTCCAAAATTACTATTTCCAGTGCAGGATAAACATCCATCCACTTCTCTAGTCCTCAGCTTTATAAGGTTGCCAACTGAGCACAAACGTGGCTCACAGCCTCCATTCTGGGAGTAGGAGAGAGATAGATATGCTGTATCCAGTCCAGCCCTGTACACTTGTCCCACCTGGAGAGAGGAAAGCAAGCTGGCCCACCAAGATTTGCGAGGAGGAGAGATCGCTTCCATCTGCTGTATTTTTTTCTGCAATGGCCAAGGTTTGAAAGCTGGTGGATGTGCATTTTCACTGACTTAAGCACAGTGACCGTAAGAATTTTCCTTCCCTCATTTTTCTCCCTTCAAGTACATACTCCATTAATGCACAAAATTACCCTTTTTTCCCCCCCATCTAATTCACTGCTCCCCATGGGATAGCCATTAAAATTGATTCATGAATACAGGCAAAAGTGGGAACAGAGAACTCCCCTCCCCATCATGTCCCTCTCCAGGAGGGAGTTTGAGACACATTGAACAAAGAACCCTCAAATCTTCTGGCATACAGCTTAGAAATCAGAATGTGATTTCCAGTCTGTATCTCTTGCTTCATTACAGAAGATATGGCCCTTAAAATAGGCAATTGGCTTTGACCATTAATGTCTTAGGCTCTAGCTCTTAGTTTTGTTTTTCTGTAGATGCCACTCTGCAACAGGCAGCTTCCTTCTGTCCAGTCCTGCCCCTCAACCCCAGCTGCAGCAGGGAAGATACCTAAAGGATTCAGGCAGCTGGGCAAAATGCAAGACCCTGGCTCTTGGGCCTCATCTGTGTTTCACTCCTGACCACACATCTGGATTTGACAGTCATGCTTATCCGATAGATCAGCAGATAATCTGCTATCTGTGTTGTGGTGCAGAATTAGGTCAGAAGAGTGCTCTGCCAGCTTGTGTTTTGCTGTTTAATCCTGCACAGAGTAGTCGTGGAGACAGCAATAAAGGACAACTCATCGCACTAACCAAATTCTTCACCCCTAATCCCAGTCAATATTCCAACCTTGAGAGAAAAATGAAATACAAATAATACATCACTGCATATTCCAATGGCACAAATCTATGAGAATACAACTGAGGCCAGGAGGCAAATCCACTTTATGAAAATACATCATGTTTGAGGACAAATTGAATGCTATAAAAATAAAGTCTGAAGAATGGTAGTTCTCAACTCTTAAGCTGTCGTCTTCTGCGATGCCATAGCTGGGTCTTCCAGCTGGCCTCACCAGATGGCCACATTGGCCACCATCAGAATAGCAGTCTGGAAACAAGTGCCCTACAGCCTTGCCTCAGCATCTTGGCTGGAATAGACTCTGAGGCAGCAGCTCTGTATTCACAGTTCAGAGATATTCCCAGTGCACTTGCTTAAGAATTCCTGAAATTTGTGAAGAGATTAAAGTCAAATTTCTGGTCCCATAGAGGTCAGGGAAAATAACAGAATATTGGTTACTAGCTTTTAAATGTTAATCATCACTATTCACACTAAAACCTCATTACTCTAAAAACAACCCCTCCCCACACCAGGACACAGTATGAAAATTTGCTTAAAAATAGTATATTAAAAAAGGAATTTTTTCCTAAGCAGTAGGTAAGTTCAGCTGCAGAGGATTCCAGCACCTACATACAATTTTTTTGTTTCACGGAGGCTGTGCAACCATTCCTGCTCTTACATACAACTGTACAAATCAGTGCATTAGTGATGCTTTTGCAAAGAGGGTTTGACAACAATAGAGAGTCCCCAGCCTGCTAAATAAGAAGCGACAACTCCATTTGAAAGCTGTCTCTGGATGTGTTTTATGTGCAGAAATTATCTGTGACAGTTCAGATCAAAATAGAGTTTTCATTTCATGTGGGAGGTAAATGGACAATAGAATAGGTTACTTTAAATGCTGTAGTCTAGTCCAATTACTGTTTCAGACTTTTTTCCTATGGATTTCTTCCATACTCTATGCTCCAAACTTTGGGGTAAAAAAATGTAAAACTCATTTTGTCTATAGCATGATGCAAAGAACAGGTCAAAAGGTAATGAAAGCGGTTAACAAAAACAGTCATGCAGAAGTATGGCAAAAAAGATCAACTTACAGTAATCCGGCTGTGAAACTAATAAGTATAAAACAGAAAAGAAAATATCACTTCATCATTCTTTCAGGGAGAACCAGGCAGGGGAACCAGTTCTGTTTTCCCACCTCAATCAACAGAAATTTTGCCACTTACTTTGATGGAAACAGGACTTCAATGTTGGTCGTCTTTTTGAGCAGCAGATACAAATCCACACGCTACCATTTGCTTTTCAGATTGTGCAACATAAATTTACCATTTATAGCTTATGTAACTACACCAATGACACAATTTGTACTTTAAAAACATGTCAGATGCAAGACATTGCTTTGGCCTCTGATGCAAGGTTGCGGATTTTCAGGTTTTGCAGAACACCATACCTGCTGATTCTTTCAAAGATATGCCCCATTAAGTACCAGGCATGCTGTGTCACCAGAAATAATACAGGATACAATATGAAAGCATTAATGATTTCATCTGTTCTGGTATCCTTTTATGTACTGTGGCAACTGCTGCGATCTTATATACAGTGACTATCACATGTTACTACCTACATCTACAGAAATGAAGCATCCACTATCAAATTTATTCCAGTGTTTATCTAAATTCAGATGTGAACTGTCACTTTTCTTCCCAGTAAACACACATTCACATTTGTTACCTGTAAATCAATCAGTTGTTTCCTGACCCATTTTAAAAAAACAAGTTTTCTTAAAGGCCTGGAGCCACCGTTGTGTTACTCAAGCACAACCGTGGCTCTCATGTAGAACTGAAGGGAGCTGTGCTGAGTCAGTGCTGTAGCATCCTAACTATCTTTTTCAAAGTCAACGGGGAAAACCAGTAGTTCACACATTGGTTTTTAGATGCAACCACTAAGTATCATTAGTAGAGAAGCTATGGACCCACGGGTGAGTGATCTCATCCCAAACAAGGGCCCACAAACCTTACATAATCTATTTTGTTTATGCCACATTTTAAACAATGCATATTTTGAATCTTTTCTGAGAAACAGCATTTTTCTTGGCAAAATTCTCAATTTCCACCCACTTGGAAGAGCAGGTGTCTTTGTGTATAATTTCTCAACCCTGGGAATAAAGAAAACATTTAGAAAACATGTTAAAATTGTTTTCTTAAAAGTCAAGGGACATTAATTTAAGGTTCCATGGGCATTACAGAAGAACAGACCTCCACCATAAATGCACTGAGCTAGCAGAAACACTAACTGACACAAAGCATTCAGAAGATATGAGAGCTCAGTATCTCTACCGGCCAAAGACTGAACACTGGTAATCTTATTCCTTGGAGGCACGTTTTAACACAAAAGAGAAATTAACATCTATCTATGCACTAGGGTCTTGAAAAGAAAAACAACAGAACAATGAAGCTGCTTAGACATCTGCTATATTTGCCATAGCTAATAGTAATGAGATAGTGGGCAGAGTGCACATTAAAGGTGAAAAGGTATGGAGGAATACTGTTAATCATTTCAGAAGCCACACAGACATGTAAAAAAATACCAGTACTCAGACTAACGAGTCTAAATTTTGGGAGGAATTCTCAAGCAGGTCTCATATTTAGATTGATAATCTATTTGTAGCAGCACTCAAAGAAAGAGAATTAGATTTCTGCCTATTCCATTTTGGAGCCAGAACATGTCACTAAGTGCAAAAGACTTTTCAAGCTCTGTAGCAAAGAGGTCAAAGCATCACCACTGATGCAGACAGTGGTATTTACAAAGAAAAGGAGGAAAAGATCAATCCCTTCCCCCCAGTCCCTTTTACTCTCCCTCTGGAGCAGCTGCTGCTTAAACATTGTCATTGAATACAGAGGCACAAAATAATTGCCTCCTGTTTTGTTTTTTTTTTCAAATCAGGGACTGGGACAGCAGAAGACGTTAGAGGAAGAAAACAATACCTTATTCAGGTGAAGGACTGCAGACTGTCTGCTTGTAACTTGTGTACTAACAATCAATAACAATTAGGAACAGGCTTCTTGCTCTGATGCTGTTCCCCAACCTTCCTCCACAACCTCGCACCCCTTCGTTATGCTATGGAAGTATCAGCTGATATGTAAAGCAGGGACTCCAGCCGTGGAAGGCTTCCTCTGTCATTACTCGAGAGCAGGGCAGAAGCAATCCAGGTCCCCTGGTTAGCAGCACACTCACAGCATACAAGTGCTCAATTAAAGCAGTCCTTTCAGACAATTATTGAGCATTATGGTGACTCAGGCATAGAAAACAGTTGCCCTCTCCCCGCCTCACTGCAAGACAGACCATGTTTTGAACGTGTTTTCATCCCTCTGAAGGTGCATTGTTACTTACTTTTCAATTACCAGGCCATGTACAACGCTTGCATTAGAAATATGTTCTATGCTTAAATTTACAGCCCAGTCTCAAAATAATTGTTTTCCATGCATTTTATGTAAATACCATAATGATGATTTGCAGTTGATTCCCATTTACAAGGTAATAACCATATCCAGAACTAAGTAGGCATCAAAGCCCAAGGGCAGAAGTGTTTGTAACAGATAACTCCACAGCTGAAGGACATGTTCTAGCTAATACTAGTCGGAGAAGAAATGCCCCCAAGATACTATTATGTTGAAAAATTTATTAAAGATTAAAATTTTAAGTGAATAAAGAATTAAACCATAAATATGGATCAAAACCTGAATGATACGATATTGTTTGAAATGTCGAAACATTAGTTGGCTCTTTCTCATTTCTCCTCACTGCTTCCAAGTCACTGGAGGGAAGGGGCTAACAACCTCCCAGCGGGCAGATTCAACTGTGACACTCCAAAACTGTCACACTGACCTACTGGTACACAAGTAGGAAACCCGAAAGAAACAAGAAGGGGAAAAAAATGAAGAGGACATTTATTGGTCTACAAGTATGTTGTATATATTTAGTTTTTAGCACTTTCTAGAAGTATCTCACACTCACTCTTGCGTCTTTTTTATTGTGAGTTGTTTTTTGTTTTTCCCCACTTCAGTTTGGTGGAATGAAAAAACAAAGGCACCTACCTGTTTCGCAGGCAACTGAAGAGTATAAAATCTTTCATGCAATCACTCTCCACTGCTTTCTAAAAATGACCTCCAGACATCCAAGGACAAGTTAGTGACAAAAAAAAAGATAACTAGTATGGTTTTCTGAAGCAACATCATTTTCTCATGTCCCTCTGTCCTAATGAAAGGCCTCACTTTCCCTCAGACACAGGCCACAATATAGTTTAAGACAAGTTATTTATTTCGTTTTCCACGACATTCTAACAAAATAGTCACAATTCTCTTAGACGATCCCAAGATCAATACAGATACCTTGATCAATGTCAACAAATGCTCTGCTGCTGCATGGCCTGCCAGAGAAACTGCTCCTTAGCCACAGTACATGTTGACTCCACATGGTGCCAGGTCTTGTTTTGGGGATGTAAGGACAATCACAGAGGTTCAGAGTATACACCAACTTAACTACATCAGGAGACTCCAGCTGATGAAACAATAAACTATTTCTTGGCTTACTACGACCCCTTGGATTACTGTCTGTGCCAGTGGACTTGTGATCGTGGATTGACAAATAGCACGTTTTAGAGTTTGTCATCGACTGCAAGCTCTGCACAGCTGTCAGACAATAATCACAATTATTCTCTTTTTATTCAGCATCCTGTTGCCTATTAAGCCATTTCTATCACATCTCATCAGTCCTCCCAATATTTTTGCTAGCACAATATTGAGTGATTTTCAGCTTTTCAAACAACATCAATTTTTACAGTTTTCTACTAACTGAAAGATCTTGTTCGTGCTTGTGCCTATGCTTGCTGTCAGCAATGCTGCTTACTAAGTGTTTGGGTAACCTTTCACCACTGGCATCTTGACACAAGCAGGGAGCAAGGTCCTGGACTTTTTTTAGGAGCAGTCATTTTATCCTGCTATTAGATGCTTGAACCCTCCATGAGAAGGTTCCCATCAACTCATTCGGAGGTCAGATCTCTGGCCCGGTTAGAGATATTATATCTTATTATGTTGAGAGCTAAGTCACTCAGTCGAACAGAAAAATGAAGATTAGCAGAAAAATCTTAAAGATCTGCCAGCGTAAACCCCAGGTAAGCTGGGACTGCAGAAAAATCAGTGTGCAAACTATCTTCTCAGAATATGGCAAGAATTCCCTACGTCTTATGGATGCATTTCCACGGTAAGGTTTCCACTACCCAGTTAAGCTGCATGAGCGGCATACCGATCTAAGCACTTTGCCCGGACATGGGCAGTCATGCTGGAAAACCCTACCAGAGTTACTGCATTGTTCCTGGCAGGAGCGTAACCGGGCAATGCTGGTAGGTCTGAGGTGTGCCCCATGGTTCCCTGTGCTGCAGTCATCTCAATTGGTGTAAGAGGTTTTCCTGGTGAACTGAAAAAAACAATCGACTGCTTACTTTGAGAACATATGAGAAACTGGGATGTTGCTTGAAAACTCCCAGGACTCAGTTATGCTCCTCACTGCTTAATGAGGAGGGAAGCTGAGGATTGCTTTACCTGAAGCTCTGAGGAACCTGTTAGGACAGGTCCCACTGACCTTGGATAACTTCAAACAGAAGTGAAGATACTGTGAAAACTTTTTTCATGGCTCCAGTCAGTCTGTGTCCATTCTTCCTGTCACATCTAAGAGTTACTTCTCCATCCTTATTAGACAGATATCACCGCTGTCTTAACTGGAACTACTCAGCATTTTGGAGCAGTCCGGTGATAGCCCTTTTTTTCCTCTCCTCCAAACTTAACCCATTTTGCATTGTTTTAAGATTTCTGGGAAAGGATTCTTTGCCCCCCCACTAAACTTTGACGGCTTTTTCAAAATAGTTTGACCAGAAGCCACTAATTTATCTCAGCAAAGTGAAAAGTCAGGACAGAGCTTGCGGTGAGCTCATGTCATCACCTAGAGTCTGAACATACGGGTGCTCATACACATGACCTGGCCTATGCTCCTCAACGTCCAACCTCTTCCACCTCCAAAAGACAGACGTATGTACAGACTTAAAAGTCTAGCACAACAAAAACCCACACCCTCCTCTACTGGTCAGTTTTATTAAGCCAAGATTATCTTTACAACAAAAGGAAGAATCCCTTTCTACCATTTAACTAGTAGCAGCTAAGAAAAAAATTAGGAGTTTTGGATAGAGTGTGAGCTCCCTGAGGTCAGCAATGTAGATTCACCTTACATTGGGCTACACAGCAAAGCTTGCACAAGGCCAAGTCACCAGGCCTTTCTCCGGAACTACTTGCATATCCAGAAGCTAGATGGTGGTAAGGCAAAATGACTGTGTTGGGAAGCTGGGGGAAAGCCAGCAGATAGTTAACAAGAAGATCAAGAACTGGGAAAACAAAAGAAAATCAGTTTCTTGGCAAAGGACTAGCTGGAAGGACAAGCCTCTCAACTGTGAGCAGCATAATGACCTGTTTGTTTCTCTTTGATCAGGAAAATGGGCCTTGGTTAATATTCACCATTTAACCAGAATTGCAGTACAGAATAAACCTGACTGAAAACATACCTTTTTTTTTTTTTTCTTCCTTAGCTAGAGCAACTCTGCAAGACTAAAGAGACTCAATTTGATAGAAAACAACCTGGAGCAATGAAAAGCTGGGCATTTTGAAAATCCTAAAGTGCTGAGAACAGACTACTGGAGAGTAGTGGGAAAATAGAACCACATCAGATTTAACCATGTCCCTTACACTTTAATTAAAATAAGATTTAGCAATTTTATTTAAGATTACCATATTCTCAGAGGAAATGTATTTCTCTGTACTGCTACCAGACAAGTATTAATTAGGGAAAAGAAAACACAGTATGCAATGCTAGATTCATTCATCCATCCATCCATCCATCCATCCACCCATACTGCATATCCAGTAAGGTAGATTTCCTTGTTCAAGAAAAATATCCTAGCTACGTTGTTTGCCTGCTGAATGGAAATACCACATGCTATTAGGGTTTGCACTTAAGTATGGAAGTGACTGGCTGTGCTGGTTTTGGCTGGGGTAAAGTTAATTTTCCTAATAGTAGCTAGTATGAGGCTATGTTTTGGATTTGTGCTGAAAACAGTGTTGATAGAACAGGGGTGTTTTAGTCACTGCTGAGCAGGGCTTACACAGAGGCAAGGCCTTTTCTGCTTCTCACCCCACCCCACCAGCGAGTGGCTGGGGGTGCACAAGGAGTTGGGAGGGGGCACAACCAGGACAGCTGACCCCAACTGACCCAAGGGATATTCCACACCATATGACATCATGCTCAGCATATAAATCTGGTGGAAGAAGGAGGAAGTGGGGGACCTTCAGTGTTACAGTGTTTGTCTTCCCAAGTAAGCATTAAGTATGATGAAGCCCTGCTTTCCTGGAGATGGCTGAACACCCGCCTGCCAACGGGAAGGAGTGAATGAATTTCTCATTGTACTTTGCTTGTGCGTGTGTGTGGCTTTTCTTTTACCTATTAAACTGTCTTTATCTCAACCCCTGAGTTTTCTCACTTTTACTATTCTGATTCTCTCCCCCATCCCACTGGGGAGGAGTGAACAAGTGAACAGCTGTGTGGTGCTTAGTTGATAGCTGGGGTTAAACCACAACACTGGCCTATACACAAGATTTTCACAGCTTCTCTTTTGAAAAACTCTGTTTAATTAATCTTCAGCCATTAACCATTCCTTTAAAATGCTACTGCCGAAATCTTAATTTTGCACATTATCAGCTGGTTCACAAATAGCTATAAGCAGAAGTGTAGTGATCTTCGTCTTTCTTTCTTGGAACTTACCAGCCTTATAGTCAGTTGTGGCTTCTTAATTAACCGCACACACATATTAGCTTTTAAAATTAAATGATGTTTTGTTAAAAAAATATTCTGCAGAGAAAAGTTAATACATACACACATCATTCTGCTGCTGATTAAAGGAGCAAGTATGAGCTTTTGGTCAAACAACATCCTGCTTAAGACAGAACTTAGAGTCTCTTGCTCACACTAGGAAATACGCTATGGCAGGAACATACACAAGGCCATATGATTTCATTCCAGCTGCACGGACAATCTCATTTTGTCTTTATTTGTACATTTAAGAGGCTAACAACACCATCTGCATTTCACTCTGTATCCTCTGGTATGGTCTCATCTTCCAGTAACAGACCTGCTCTTTCTCCAGGGATTTATCTTTTGCATTTGCATCCAAATGACTGAAAGAATGGGACATTACCAATAAATAGGCAGAATTAATGTAAAATAATTCCATGCAATAATATATCACATAAGAAAAGACATGGCTGGAGGGGGGAAGAAAAACCCAACCTGAATGCATATGAATGTTTAACACAGCTGCCAAAACTCAGGCTCACCAGCATCTGCAGCAGGACAGTCACAAGAGAGTTGTGGGAGTGCAGTATATAAAATTTTACACATCTGTCAATAAGTGAGGTGATCCAAATGCAAACCGTAGCAGGCAGGACATACGCAGGCAGATTTGTGACTATTCCTGACAGAATTTATTTCTGCTGAAGAATGCATGGCCTTGAACAAGCATGCATGCACAGCACCAGCAGCTCTGCTCTGGTTAAAGATGACAACTTCCTTCTGTTTTGATACACTCTAAAATGCTCAGGGTCACCTGAGTTCCATGAAATCTGGGGTTTCCATAAGAAGTGAATGATAGGGCTAGGGTCCCAAAGTTGGAAGGATCTAGATGAGGGGTTCCTGGGAAATGGAACTTTGAACTCTATCTGTAAAGTAGTTTATCTTGAATGCTACCAGTAGTTTGTGGTTTGTTTGGTTTTTTTTTTTTTTCCATATGGGTAGGAAATAAAACCAAGGCTCATTTAAACATGTCCCAGGAGGTCCAGGTACTCAACATTTTCCCTGTTTAGCATAGTGAGTATGCAGTACCCATTTGTCCTTTCTGAGGAAGAAAATCGCAAATAGCATCAGGAGCAAAAAACACAGTGCAAGTGTAACTCTAGTGGCACAACCTACAGTCCTGCGGAACTGGTGGCCAAAGGGGTTTCTGGACTGCCCTCCTCCCACGAGCAGCACACCTTTTCTGAGAGCCCCAGGAACCACTGAACCACTGCTGTGCTTGCCAATGCCAGTTTGAATTTAATTGCTGTCAGAAATCTGTCAGCCAGGAAGGACAGTAAGCTGCCAGACATTAAGTTTCTGGTTTTAACGTTATGGGGAACAGTGGCCGGATCGCAGCCAAAGGTTCAGAAGACCCCGCGTTATGTTTCAGAAAAAAATAAATTCCAGAGGTAAAGGAGTCAGAGGACAGTCTCAGGAGGCATAGGTTAGTAAAGGACAGGGAAACAGCACAGGTGATTTTAGGACACCAAGCAGAGAAGGCTATGCAGTAAGAGAGAGCACATGGCTTGCTCATACTTGTCCTGCTTTGTAAATCAAAATATTTAAATGCATGACCATAATCCTCTTCCCAGTGTAACACAAGATACAGAGGCAAAGCACATGTAGCTATTACACAGCCTCATTCAATTTCTACCTTGCCTCTACACTATCCATCTTAAAGAATAACCATTCCTGTGTAAAGGACCATCCACTCCTAGAGGAGTGTATTTTTTTTTTTTGCTAATCAGTGACAAAACATGTTGTAGATGGATGCACAGTGAGCAATGCCAACCATACTTTGTACTGAGAACAAGAAAACTTCACTTTCTGACTGACTAGAAATTTAAGGCTCAGTAACATGCCTGGGCAACCATAACTTGCCCTTTTTGAACAAAGCCTTTTCTGTGCAGCTCTGGATACGGCCTTACATTGAGCAGGACAGAAGTGACCCATACCTGCCCAAAAGACAAGCATTTAGCCTGTTTTTTTAGTAAAGAATGCTCCCTTTGCTGAATTTCAAAACTCCAGACCCTTTATGCTCTCCTCTCAGACTTACACATAGCTTATATTTGCCATTTGTTTTCTCAGGACATGCATATCAATTTTTTTCCTGCAATCCATTCCAGGGAGAGGCAGACTGCTCAGTGTCTTGCCCCTCTCTTTCATGACCCTGGCCAGCTCTGAGGGTGGGACACAAGAGGCAGAGTTAGGGTTGTGCAGAGGTATGGGGTTCATTTCCCCATTTTCAACTTTGTATGCTGCTAGATTGAATGTTCTGGAGGAGTGCAAGTTTCCATAAGGAAACTTTCACCCTAAAATAAGGAAGATCTATTTTTCAATTAATTAATTAACTTTGTTGAGTATAAGACCTTGCACAGTGGGACCCAACATAGCATCTCCAAAAATAGAAAGCTGGATGAGATTGGGGCTTTGGACTCTACTCCTATGTAATGTAACAGTGTTGGGTTTTTTATTAGTATTTTTTTAAAATCTGCAACAAGATACAGCTCTGAATCTATTTTCACTAAACAAAGGAAAACTGTATTCATTTTTGTCAGACCAGCACTTTGAAACTCCCCAAGATAAGACACAAATAAATGAAGAATTATACTTGGCAATGAATTTGGCATCAGACTTTAAATGTTTCATAGTTCTGGGCTGAGGAAATAAGTCAAGCAAAGTCTCTAGAACCTTTCCGGAGATGTACTCAGCATGTTTGGATATACTTGACAGCACCATGTTCAAGGGAGGAAAAAAGAGGAAATTGCTTATTCAAAACGTGAGAAAGGGTTGCACCATGTGACGTGTCTGACATTTAAGTGATAATAGTGTTGTGCATATGCTCTTTTGGCTTTGGTCTGACACCTAGGCTCTGCCATGGTGCAACTTAGCACTGTCATGGTACAGTCTTGATGACTAAACCCAGAGAGATGTGACTTACTACTTGTTTCAGGAACATATGGCCCACAGATCACCCAGCCTCTGCCACAAGCTGAAGAAAAGTACAGCATCTCAGGCAAAGTCCCTGCAAGTTCCCCAGCTGCACAAGGTGGCTGTGCAGGCTGCACCATCCTTTGGGATGCCATTTGCATTACAGAAAATTGTGGCTAATTAGAAGTAAACATAAAAATGCTTGATTTACAAAGAAATGTGTGATTTTGCCAGCTAATTTTTTTTTCACTCTCTTTAACTTAACATTCACAAATACACTGATCATGCTAATGCTTTCGCTATATTCATTAATAAGGACAATTTACATTTATATAGCACCTCTCTCTGTTAAGAATCCCAAAGCTTTCAGCAAAATATACACAAAAAATTACATCTATTTCACGGAATATAGTCATCATCGAAATGAAAATCAACAATTGTGCAGTGCAGGAGAACGTTACACAACAGTTGCAAATAAGACACAAAGCAAACCCCCGAAGAACCCAAAGCAAAAAACCCCTGAGATGCCAGATGCAAGTGGAGGTAAAGGGGACGTTAGTATCCAAACAGCAATGTGAAGCAGGTCTGTGTGTGCCCTGAGGAGCAGTGCTTGAAGGCAGCAAACATACTTCATAATGATTAAAGCAACAGACTTCATACGTGTGCAGCCTATTGCTTGATGGATTCTGGTGATGAGAAAAAGGAAGTGAACACAAATTGTGAACAGCACTTATCTGACCACTAAGATTCTTACTTTACAAAATGGCCTCCAAATTTTAAAAGGCATTAATTATGTTAATACATTCTTCTGCAAAAATAAAATAAAAAAGAACAACTTGTTTCAAATGATGAATTTTAATTCCACATAACTGGAATTCCCAGACAAAAATGAAATAATCTAATCTCTCTGTGTTCAAATCCCCTTTCTACCCCAAAACCCATTTGCTTTAGTCACTGATCAAGTCTCCACACATTGTATTACAAGTTGAGAGTCAGAGGAGGGAGAAAAAGCCATCCATCTAAAGTAAAATTAATAGCAAAACTTTGAGAGAGAGCATGCATGCATTAGCAAGACCAAAGCATGAGCTATTACATGACAAACGTGTTGATAAATGTTCAGCCCTGCAAACACAAAATAACTTTGGTTTGGCTAATAAGCATCCATTCTAGCCCCTTCCAACCATTTTGAGGCAGACAAGGTAGTTTTCATACTTGACCCTTGAAAGCAGTTTTGTTTTTGTAATTAACATGTTATCCAGGGATTTTTCTTTCCACACCTCTTTCTCCTTTCAATACTCTCCCTCTAGCATAGAAAGATTTCCTTGCCTGAAGTTGCTGCTATATTCAACAACCGCTGGCTCAGACCTCACGACCCACTGCATAAATTCACATAAAATTATTCACGTTTGCCACATTTCTGCTGGTGAATAACAAACACCTTTTTGTTTCTGAGACAACGGAAAGAAAGATTTAAAAAAAGAACAAAGGCAGCCTAATAAGAATCCCACATTTCCTTTCTTTTTTCCTAATCTGGTTAAACAGCCTCTACAAGCCTGAGAAAGTCAACAAAGCAAAGTTGTTGTGGACTATTTGTCTTTCAGTACAGAATCAACACAGATGGAACAGCCTCTCAGCATGACTTCTGATCATGGGCTCAGATATGAAGTAACTTGTCTTGCCTGTTGGATGTTTTGGTTTTAGTTTTTCACTTGTTATCATGCTATTGTGCAATTACAGCTAAATCCACACTAAAATCCAGGATCCCAACACTGAATCCAAACCTGGTTGGGACTTCAATCTTGTCCACATAGCAAGTCAAGAGTTCACGCAGTGTAGTTACAACCACAATGCAAGCAATCAAATAAAAGAGGCCAGAGGGAAAGACTTGAGCATTTCTTTTTCCTGCATAGAAAAACAATGAATGTATAGACCACACTTCAAAACTGACAACATTTTTAAAATGTAAAGTTACAAAGTCCTTTTAAAACTGAAATTATGAAGAAACCTTTATGACAATCATAGAATCATTAAGGTTGGAAAAGACCTCTAAGATCATAAAGCCCAACTGTCAACCCAACACCACCATGACTCCTAAACTATGTCCCGAAGTGCCCACATCTACACATTTTTTCAACACCTCCAGAGATGGTGGCTCCACCACCTCTCTGGGCAGCCTCTTCCAATGCCTGACCACTCTTTCAGTAAGGAAATTTTTCCTAATATCCAATCTAAACCTCCCCTGGTGCAACTTGAAGCCATTTCCTCTCATCCTACAGGTAGGTAGTTGGGAAAAGAGACTGACACCCACCTCACTACCACCTCCTTTCAGGTAGTTGTACAGAATGATAAGGTCTCCCCTCAGCCTCCTCCAGACTAAACAGCCACAGTTCACTCACAACCTCTTCTCATAAGACTTGTTTTCCACACCCTTCACCAGTTTTGTGGCCGTCTCTGGACAGCTCCAGCAACGTAATGCCCTTCTTGTAAACAATGCCAATTGCAAAATGGTTCAATATCTTACTCCAATTGAGTTACATCTGTATACATTTATATTTGAAAAACACATGAACCTCAATTTAGACTCCCTCCCACTGGGAATTCTCAGATCTTCGTTTACTGAATTAGCATAAACTCAGTTTCTGATCCCTTTGCTATATACAAACATTCGTGTGACTTCAGTGACAATGGTCTCAAGACTCTTCTAGTAAAGCAAAACCTGCTAGATGTCAAAAAGCTGTGATCTCTACCTCTTATTTCACCCTCTTCACCCTTATGCAGTAGGGGAAGAGTTAATAATATAGAAGAAAAGAAATTAGCAATGTTGTTATGTTTGGAAAGATCTCTACCATGCTGTATTTAGGTGAAAAAGAGAGATACTTGGCCCATTCCCTGCTACAAACTTAGATTTATGTCAGAAGTGTTTTATTACTATTTATAACAATGACTCAGTAGACTTTTTTAAAATACGATGATGCCACAAACTGAAAACACTTCTATATCTGTGCTCACATATTTATCCAAAATTAACAAGTGTGGTATCACATAGCACAGGCTGAGGCTATGGGGAGACACTATGGATTTTAATATGAACTCAAAGCATGAACAATTCCTCAAGTCCCCCATGTCTTACTTTGTCAGCTCTTCTTTTCACATAGACTTGTGTATCTTCCCTACACACTCATACATTGGTTTGAAAAACCCAACATCGATATATTAACGCCATGGTAGTAAGGAAGCCTTATGTTCTTTTAGTCCCAAATTCCAGAAGCAACCAGTTTTAAAATGGGTATGCCATCAACTCAAAGGAATTTCTGTTTTCTTTTTAACCCAGGAAAAAAACTTGACCATCTTTCTTTAATGCTATAAACCTGGAAGCTTGACAGTAAGGATTAAAAATTGCTCTTTCCTTCCCGCTTGGTTATTGGAAAGGCTGTGAAAGGCAATCAGTCTTCTGAAGCCACACTTCATAGTCTGCATAAAAATGCCATGATTCCCAGTCCTCTCCCCAACATAATTGAAAGTGCGTAATATCACACAGCTGGGGAAAACTAAACCATAAACATATGCAATATATCATGCTATCATACAAAACCTGTTACTAATAGGCACTTGATGATCAGCAGGATCGAAAGGGATCTGAAAACAGAGATTGTTTTTGCTGCAGGGTAAGAACTTTTCCCGATTGAAAGAGGGAAAAACACTCTCTCAGCAGTGCAGGAATTGGACTGGAGTCAGTTCATTCATTCTGTTTGTGAAATATAGACTTTTCTTTAATGATTTCTGTTTGACTGCTGCCTTGCTCAGATGCTTTGGGAGTACTGCTGCAGCAAATCATGTTTTTGGTTAAGATGAAATCCATGGCTTTCTAGTCAGTAAATACACAGGTTTGGGGCATCTGAGCCCCGCCTAGCCCCAGGTTCCCTCCCCACTAAGGCAGCATTGTTCGTTAATGCCAGGTGGCAATATTACCTGTCACCAGGAGTCTGTGGGTAGTGCTGCTTGTTTATTTTTGCATACAGTCCTTCCAAGTGCTCCCTCTCCATTGGTGCTGAAGGAGAATCACGTGGATATACAAAGGCCTCTGCTACTGCTGGTGATGATGGTCTGTAGATGCTTGCTGTTGGATAAGCCTCTCGGAAGTGGTTTACTCTGGCATAATTTGGATCCATCTCATCATCATCAATGTCAGGTCCTCCAGGACCAGTAGAGTAATCGCTCAGGCCTCTCAGTTGCTTTTGCCGTAACTCCTGATGCTTTGTACCAATCCTAACAATGAAAAAGAAAGAACAAATATACAGTTGAATCTGCTTCAACAGCAACCACAGGCACTGATTCATCACACAAATTTGGAGCACCAACCCCAAATCCAACTATTTAGAATTTCCAGTACACTGTGAAACCAGTGCCAGATAAAACAAAATGGTGCATGCAGCAAGTTTGTTCTTTATCCCTGGCAATCACCTTTGTAACTGAGGTTGGCCATCATTCCGATTAAAAATATTAATGCTGAATATGTTGTGGCTTTTCACAAGTGTGTTTGTGTGTGTGTATGCATGAACACATACAGTTTTAATGCTACACCTACTCTCTACTTTGCAGTTAAAGTATCTAACCCAATCCTGAAACTTTTTATCTAAATTAGCTAGTGAAATTGTTACTGCCCCTTAGTCACTTGACCCACCCAGATTCTCCTAAATACATTAACTTGTGAAAAGTTGATTAAATGTGAACATAAATGGAAAGATGGCACAGTTGTCTCAAATCAAAGGACCAGAGTTAATGTGCTGAAGATTTAATTTTTTTTTATTTTATTTTGGCTACATAAATGTGGAAATCATGCCTTATTATACAGAGGATAGGGGTAAAGTAAAACAGCAAAGAAATTAATAGAAACCTGACAGAGATGAATTGGTACATATAAGTGAATTAAAGACTATTACTGGCAATACTCCACTGTGATAAAGCCTTAAGTGGTATTACAAAATGCTGCTGCTAATCAGGGCCATTGTGTAATCTCTTTGGAATAGTAAAATATATTCAGGTAAATTTCAAACTCAGCTGATATTCAGTGATTCAACATTCATGCTGGAGAAAAAAAAAAACTATAGCAAGGCTCTGTGAGCATGCAACTTCTGTTAACTGCTCAGCTACTCTTCAACACAGTGTAATTAAATGCAGTGAGATGGATCTGGCAGAATGCTGACCACAGTACGTAATAAATACCATTTCCAGAAAATAACAGAGCATGGAGGTAAAAACAAAGAATGGAAGGCAGATACAGAGATGCAGTGCCTGACAGAAGTAGTCAACATTTGCTGTTGTCTGTATCTGAAGCACGGCAGCAGTGTAGAAAGAATGGTATAATTTGTACCATAGAAGAATAAGTAAAAAGGGTCTAGGAGACCTGGTTACCCCAGTAAAGCATAATGGCCTCATGTCTCTGCATAGTGAAAAATGAAGATGTTCTGGAGAAAGTCTTTAAAAGGCATGGAGAAAGTGGTTCCCTAAAGAAACAGATGAGCGCATTGGGAGCTTCCAGTCTGACAGACAGGAGCTGTTAAGTACAGAATGGGATTCATACAATTTATTTTGCTTCATTAGAATTGTATAATCAAAGTAAATGGTAATACTTTTCAAATAATTTATAGCTAAAAAGGTTCACAAATAACTCTAACGAGAACAGCATGCCTTTCTACATATATACTTGTGTACATTAATGTGTATCGTGCATGCTTTCCAGTTATACCTCTCCACTAAATGTAGTACGACATATCTAGAGGTGATGCTAGTTTTTAACACTTGAAAAGTAGTCATACTTTACAATGGGATGAGCCTGCATATGATACAGTCCTTGACAGTTGTGGGGTGTCCACTCTGCCTTCCCTCAGTGAAGCAGATGACCCTTCTCCTCTCTAGTACTCGAGTACTGTGTGCGGTTTTGGGTGCCTCAACATAAGGAGGACATGACACTATTAGAGTGTGTCCAGAGGAAGGCGACCATGATGGTGAAAGGCCCGAGGGCACGACTTATGAGGAGTGTCTGAGGTCACTTGCTTTCTTCAGCTTGGAGAAGGGTGAGGGGTGACCTCATTGCCATCTACAACTTCCTCAAGGGGGGCAGTGGAGGGGGAGGTGCAGATCTCCTCTCTATGGTAACCACCCTCAGGACACGAGGAACGAAGCTGTGCCAGTGTAAGTTCATATTGGACATTAGGAAAAAGTTCTTCACTGAGAGGGTGGTTGGTCACTGGAGGAGGCTCCCCAGGGAAATGGTCACAGCACCAGGTCTGAGAGTTCAAGGAGCATCTGAACAATGCTGTTAGTCATATGATTTAGTTTTAGGTAGCCCTGCAAGGAGCAGGGAGTTGGACTTGATGATCCTTATGGGTCCCTTCCAACTTGAGGTATTATATGACTCTATGAAAAAATTTTAATATAAAGACCATGTGAGAGGATAATTATTTTCTTAACACACCATTTCTGCTTTTTTTCAACTTCCTGATCATAGCCCACTTAGCTCATTTTCTTTAATTTTTCTTCAGACATCACTAAAAATACTCACAAAACGTTAATGTAATCTACTACAGTAGCTCTTAGAGATGAAAGGATGATAAGAAGAAATAAGCTACAATCCATCTATATCCTTAACACCTCTCAGGTTTCTACACTGAGGCTTCCTAAGAATTCCTAAGAATTTCTCCTTTTTTCTTCCTGGAGCTTATTTCCCTGTACAGTCACCTCCTCTTCCTGTAATCGTCACTCCACTTCTCTTTTGCTCCAGGTTTTCATGCCACACACCCACCCTATTTTGAATAAAATGGTGGCCCAGGTCACGATCGGTGCTATGCTCAAATGCAACCTCACCCAGGGTAAGGCAGTGTCTTGAAGAAGTCACAGACTTTTAATTGAGCCTTTGATTCTGCACGGTTCTGACTCTATCCACAAGGAAAATTTTATTGGACAATCCTATGGAAGGCATAGCCTGCTGTCAATAGATGATCAATTCAGTTAGTAAGGCACAAATTTTCTCATTTTACTGCTAAATGCACTGGCCTAGCTTGCTGATGGCTTCCTGGGACAGCGAGAGTTTAATGGCATTTGTGGAATGATGGGACATACAACTTATTCTTTGTAAAACTAATGGTGACACTGGTAACATCATGCTTTTATTTATAAAGCAATGGACAATGGCATGGGGAGAAAGTCAACACTGAGGAGCTGTATATGAAAACAGAAACTCAAAAGCAGTTATCAGCTTACATTTCTATCTAAACCACAAACATTGCTCTGAAATGACTAATAATTAGAGAGCAGCTGAAAGTGTGCACAGCCTTTATCCTCCAAGGGTTTGTGAATAAAGATAAAAGAGAGACTGCAGCAGGGAGTGGTGGAGGTAGCCATTCTACCTGTGTCTGTGAGTGAAACACTGCATGTATCGTTCACATAAAGGGATTTGGGGCAAAGTTATCACTTGGCCCATTCACGTAAAAAAACAGTCTTTTCAGTTAGCTCGTCATCCTACAAGGACAAGGATGGAATTCCATTGCAAATAAGGCCTCAGACATAAACGAAGCAGGGAGGGAGACCTACACTGCTGATTTCCATCTTTTATACATTCAGGGACTTCAAGACAAACCCTCTTGCCGAAGGATTAATATTTTACATGTCCCACATAAGATTATGCCAGAAATGTAAAAATGAAGGCACTGTCTTTTTTTTTTTTTTTAAATCATCACACAACTATTAGCTCCTGCACCCAATAACTCTGTCAGTTTGGTAGTAGTACTTGCCTCCACAATTTATCCTGCTGCTCTTCTACTAAAATGTATAAAGCGCTTTGAGATTGTTGCCGTTTTCCAGATTAACTCTGAAAAAGCACTGAATCTTCTTAAAAACCTGGGAAACTGTCGAGGGCTCTGCCTTCAATTAGTGACTAAAAAAGCCTCAACAAAGACTTCAGTGCAGGAATATATCATACGAGGTACAAGTTTCATGGCAAACATGTAGGTCTATGTGGGATGATACAGGCCGAAAAATGGGACGACGCTGCATTTCTGGGAATGGTCTTACCACATGCCAGTGCAGAAGGCATGCCACACAGTCCCAAGAAGAGTTTCTCAGAAAATGATGAGCCATAATGTTCTTTGGACCAATACATTGCTGGTCCCCTAAGTATTTAAGACCTATTCAAAAGCAAGAGTAGTACAGCACAGCAGCATCATGTGAATCTTGCTTTCGTGTCTGACAGTGAAAGTAATTTGTCCTGCTATCAATACTGGTATATTCTGCACAACAAAAGCTGGAATTAGGTCACCACAATTTTCTTTTGTTCCTGTGAATAAGCCTAGCTTCTTCAACTTCTCCTTCTGAATGCAACCTTCAATTGCTGTCACTATTATAAGTCGAACCTGCTCAAGAACAATTACTTCTGTTCTATATGATATTGACCAGTCAATACCAGGTTATGTGAAATTCTTAATGATCAATGTTTAATCTTTTCAGTATGGCTATTATAATTGCATTAATATTTCTTGTTTCCTTTTTACTCTTCCACACAAATCTATGACATTTGCTCAGTGATCTCTTTTTCATTTCAATCCAAATGTTCAAATATAGGGAAGCAAACTGTAAGATGGCTGTTTTTTCTTTCTTTCTATTTACCTGTCTCTCCATACCTTCTCTTATGTTTTTCACCTTTGAAGTTTCTTCATATTTTTGTGAAGTTCTAAATATCTTCGCTGTATTTCTGCATCATGTTTTCACCCAGTTTTAAAGCAATCTTTCCTATAGCACATCCCAGTACATGGTGCAGAGTTCTTTACTGAGGTATAAAAAATGAATGTGCTATTCCTTCCATCACTCCTATAACACTCTGCCAACCCTGCTAAACAGGCTAGTTCTGCTATATCCCATGCTAGTTGTTTACCATTTCTGCACCTCCCTCTACATTTCTCCCTATCTGAAACAGTATTATCTTTACTCCCTGTCACAAAAAAAAGGTCTTCCAAATCAACACAACTATCATAGCAATGAACAGACAGTTATTATGAACAATTACTACAAGAGAGCCCCAAATGTGCAGCACAGGATGGGTCTGGTTAAACAACTGGCACAAATTTGTGTCAAAAGATAAAATATCACTCAGCACCACGATGAAACCAAAGATGAAGAGAGGCACAGGTCACCATCTGAACAATTTAGTGTAGCACTAAAGTTTCTACAAACTTCCTGATGAGGGAAAGGGAAAAGAAAAACTCACAGAAAATGAAGGGAAGTTAGATATATTTCCTTTTGGGTATCCCATATCAATCCTGCTTGCTCTCTTCCGCCACCTGAACACCATGCTCTCCGGTTAAATCACTGCATGACAACTACATCTACTTCCTTTAGCTGTGTATCTGTAAAAACACAACCTTTGCACACAAGCAGCCAGAGGACAGGCAACAGAAGTGCCATACCAAGCTATCCAAACACATATCCTACCCTAATCTTTTCTGTTGCTTTCAAGACCCACTAGCTATCACTGGAACCTTTCTCTACAACAAATGATTTCAGCAAAAAAGTATAGTTTGTTAAAATATATAACCTCAATAGAACTATAGGTAACATTTCCAACACATGTTGTGTCCTATTTGTAGCAGCCAAACAAAGACAGGTTCCCATATACCTAACGTACTTCTGGAAGTGGGACGCGGTATTTTGAAAACGCTTCTCGATGCCTCGCATACTGTTCAGTAGCACATGCCCAGAGCTACAAATCAAGGAAACGCTCTCATTTATTCTTCAAACAATCTTCCTATCTGACATATCCACACAAATAATATATGGTGATTTCTCACGTACTGACACATGAAAAGATGCATAAACCTAGAGTGCAGCAACATAAAAGGGTTAAGAGGCCAAACAGCTCCTTCCAGCTGCAGCTCAGACACAGGATTGAATTACTGTAGCTTAACAAGTTATTGTGTTTCTGCTGAGCTACTGTCAATGACCACATATGTATTCGCCGCTGTGACAAACACAATGTAAAATGCTTTAGCCTGACACAAGTGACAGAGATACTGACAGGCAAAAACTGGCTTAAAAAGACTGCAGCACACGCAGAGTGAGGCAGCTGCAGGAAGGGATATGGTCCACCTTGAGAAAACTCCAGAAGAGCTGAGCAGAAGTGACTTTTGGAGCAGACCCAGAAATGCTTTTGGGAATAGAATGAGAGGGCTAGGAGAAGCCCTAAGAGATACTTCTCTTTTCTTGGTCCACCAGGCTGGGTGGAAGCTGGGTGGGTGGCTGGGTTGCCAGTGGGGAACAAGAAAATGCTGAAGCTTCTAAACCCAGTGCTCTAAGCTCCTGTGAAAATAAAAACACAGGACTTAATGTTATCAGCACAGTAGCCCAAAGAAGGCCAAGGTCATTAAAAGTCATGGAACTCAAAGACTGCCTCCAACGGGGAACAAACAGCAAGATACTGGATGGAGCTCAACCAGTTCTGGAGGCCTAAGTTCAGCCCTAGCTCAAAAGGAGCTTTGCACAGTGAGTCCCAGTCTAACAAGCCATCACCTTGGATCAGGACAAAAATCGAAACAGAATGTCCTCCTGGCTCTGCCAGGCCCCAGCGAGGGACAGGGTGCCTGCTGCCCAACAGGAGACATGAGAAACAACTCAGTGGCACCAACAGCTACTAGATCTGGCCAGTGTGAAAACTGCGGGTGGGAAGCTTGGCACAGGAGAGAGTATGGGCTCTCTTAGTCGGAGAGCTGCAAGGCTGCGCTTCACATCAGAACAGTTTTGGATGGGGAAAACTGCCCAAAATAGGCCCACGACAAAAAAGCACCACCTTTCCTGAGGTGTTTGAACTCCTCCTCCCTTATACTCCCCATGAGCTCAGCGTCATTCTGTTTCTTCTGACCTTCCAGGGAAAGTGTAAAAGCGATGCAACATTTTTTAATTTAGCATGAACTGGCCACGTATTTCATATTGAGCAGAGCACAAAGAATGGCATGGTTTGAGCCCAAGACACCTATCTAAGTAGTCAAACACAGGACAGAAAATGTAGTTGCTGACCAAAACAGCGTATTTCACAGAGGGACCTTGTTTTATACTTCAGATTAACACAGCAACATTTCTTGTATGGTGGATTAAAAGCAATAGACTTTGTGGAAGCACAGACAAACAGGTATATGAATGAGCAAGATGCTGGCTAAGTCAATGAAAGATGTTCCCTGGGGGAGATGGATGAATAGTACGGAAAGACAAAATGTGTAACAGAAACAGCGCCATAGGTCTTTTTAGGATAATTTTAGGATAATTCTGGGCTTGTTCAGCCTTCAGAAAAGGAGGCTCAGAGGGGATCTCATCACTGTGTACCAAGACTTAAGGGGTAGCTACAAAGAAGATTGAGACTCCCATTTTACAAGGAGTCACATGGAGAGGACAAGGGGGAACAGACACAAGTTGCTCTTGGGGAGATTCTGATTGGACACCAGAGGAAAAGTTTTTCACAGTGAGGACAGTCAACCACTGGAATAATCTCCCCAGGGACGTGGTTTACTCGGCCACGTTGGACACCTTCAAGTGTCTTCTGGATAGGGTGCTGGGCCATCTTGTCTAGACTGCGCTCTTCCTGGAAAGGTTGGACTAGATGATCCCTGAGGTCCCTTCCAACCTGTCATTCTGTGGTTCTGTGTCATTTCTATTCTGTTTGCAATAAGAGGAGCTGAATAAAAGCAGGTAAGTGAGTGTGCGTACAATCAGTTTGAAGTATAACTAAACTCCAAAAAAGGACCTGATCCTTTATGTCTTTTGAGATCATTGAGATGATAAACATTCATCCACTCATTTGGTTGTTCCTTGTGAACAGCAGCATAAAAGCTGCTGCATTGCTTTTATCCCTACTCATGTGACTCTCCCCGAGATCTACATACCGCAATGATTATTCAATGTACACCTGATTTAGTATCTTAATACTTCAACTGTGATTTGACATAACATGTCTGCTTTTGTCTCTCATTTACCTTACTCATACATATATTGAGTAACAGGTTGTCTAGAGGAAAGCAGCCTATTTCTGCAGGAGGTCACTTAGATTTCCATTGGGTTTAATGTTTTAATTCCTTCCTAGCTGCTAGGAAAATATATTTTGGTAACTAAAACCTTGTATTTTCATTTGTTTACATAATAGTGTACTGAATACATCCTGCCTTCAGATATTCATAAGCCATAATCACTGATGGGAGTGGGTATATTCCACTTGAATATCTGAAAAGATAATTTCAGTACAGTGCTTTTAATTTTTTTTACTTTATAATTGTTTTTCAGATGGTCATGATCTATAATGACATTAACAATCTTATTTGAACCTGCATATTTTATCAGGAAAAGACTAATTAGTATTTTTTCAACTGCCACCTAGGAAAACTTTAGAGGCAGGCAGTCACATAGCTTAAAAAAAACAAAAAATCTGCCTCCTGCCAGTAAATTGAAGACATCCGATATGGACTCACCAAGATTCCAATAATATCTAATTTAGTATTATCTTTCAGGGTATACTACTGGAGGCATGTTTGTCAAAAACACCTTCCCCATAGCTATGCAAGTGTTTCTTCATTCCAACTCACTCTATTGTGCTGGATTTGAACATATTCTCCCCCATAATTAGTATCTGTAATTGTAAATAAGAACAGAAACAGTCTAGGAAATAAAAAAGGCAAGGCATAAATTCAAGGGAGTAAGAGACTGTAACTTGGGCTAAACAAGACAGATCTTTAACAGCATTAACCGGTCCAATGATAAAATACACCAGGGCTAAACATAAAATATTGCCTGTTCTAGGTAACTACCTCCTACCCATGTAACACTGAACTGACCAAAGAAGCTGCCTTTGGAGGGTTGTAAGTAAAGAAACGGAGGAAAGACAAACCTAAGGAGGAGATAGAGCTACACTGACCTTAAAATTTAAGATTATGACAAGCTGAAGATGAAACATAGCCCTTTCATACCACAAAATGAGGACTGTGAGCTCTGGATAGACAAGACTGAGGTCTCAGCATTCTTCCATTATTTTCAGAGGTGACAGGGAGTGATTATTAACTTACACAGGATCCTGCCCTCTAAAGAAAATCCTGGCTCTAATGAGGTCAGTGTATTTTCCCCCACCCCATGAACTTCAATGAGAACAGGATTTTACCTTTGCTGTTAAATCTGAGGAAGTTTTTCTGTCTCTCTCCTGTCCACATTAGTGTACACTGGGTGAAATACAGCAGATTATAGAAAGCCAATTACTGGAAAAGCCAAGTATGTTATAGTGTGTATTTTACTACATTATGTAATGTTTTTAACGGAAAAGTATCCTGAGTTATTTATAAATGACAATACTAGAAAAATTTAGGTTGGAAGGAACCCTTGGAAGGTCACCATGCTCAGTCTCCTGCTGAAAGCAAGGCTGACTGCACAGATCAGGTTGCTCAACCTCCTGTCAACAGGATGTTCCTTGTTTTGTGACAATGTGGATTAGATAGTGGAATCATTCCAGGTTTGTCAAAATTACTTTGGCATCTTTCACCTGAGACATCCTGATGCCTTTAAGAGCTCCACACTCCTGAAAACCAGCCTTGAGTCTTCAGGGACTTTTCAGACCACAGGTAAGTTGCAGGCCTAGTTCTCAACACTGATTTAAAGGAATTCTCAGACTGCTGGAGTTTGTACTTTTCCATTAAAAAGAAAAGTAAGGTTCTGTGCACATCATACCTGACTCCCTTTTGATAATCTTAGCTCATTCTGGAACAAATAATCATGGAAAGAGAATCAAAATAACAGAATAGTCCTAGAAAGCAAGATTCAACTTTACTTATATTTTAGTCATTGGAAACTTAACGTCAGGAATAGAAACAATACCAGTTGCAGTCAAAGCCACAGACTGACCTCTCCAACCAAGACATCAAGAAAATAATTTCAGAGAAGTTCACCAGATAAACAGCGAACAAGTATAAAGTAACTGCAGTATACCTGCAGAAAAACAATGAGGAGACAGAGGCTTCAATCTATGAAGTTATTAATTGCCACTGACTAGCTCAGCTCCACCAATTGCTGTAGTAGGTATCAGCCAAGAACACTGAGGATTGTAACACTGTCTTAAGAAGACCAGAGACGCAGTAATGACCATGGGAAGACACAACATTAATTTAGCACCTTGTGAAAACCCAGCATCTACAGCCACATGGAGTAACATATCTCAGAACACACCCAGGATGACTGACACCTACAGAGTCTCCGGGGCCTCCTCCTTCAGTAAGTGGGTATACTTGAACATTTCCTGCATAGATACTCGCAGCTCAGCTCCGCTTACCAAGTGAAACCTCATGAGTTCATACAACCATCTCTGCAACTGCATAAACATTATGCCTTCATGTGAATAAAATCCTAGTAGTGGAAGGAGCAGGCCTAGCTCCATGTGATATGATATTCCATGCACATTTCTTTATTCTACACATATGACATTGAACCTGGTACCTATTGAACAGAATCTCGCTGTTCAAGAACAGGAACAGTTTCCATCTGTTAGTCTGGGATTCACAGGTTGTTTCTAATTAACGGTCCTGGATTAGAAAGCAAAACCCAGCTTTGACTGAACAGCCAAGCTTTAAGACTTTCAGTTATTTTGGTTTAAGCTCACTACAGAGCACTACGGAGAATTACACACACACAAACTGATTTCCTGCCTGTCTATCCCCAGGAGTTGTATTCTCCTATTTCTTCCCATTGGTAAGGGAGTGGAACAGGTATTCTGTGCTGTGGCACTACTTCGAAGTGCCTGCCAAAGATTTATGATAGACTGTCATAAATCAAATATGGAAGAACAAGGAATGAAATGCAGCTTCCAAGTCATTCTTACGCCCTCATTGATTTTGTGGTAGGCAACAGCTGACCTACATTCAGTACCGCATCAAAGAAATCCCTAGGCCAGATTAGTCTGCCTCCTCTGTTTCCCAGGTTGGCTAGTACACTGGCTAATTTCACTGTATTAGTTTGGCCTGTAAAAGTTTCTAACAGCAGCATTTCTGTTTTATAGTGTCATTTTTAAAAGCATCAAGCAATAAAACTCCCATATATACAGAAAAGAACCACACATTGGTCCATTTGTGCAAGAAGGAGCCAGGCCATTGCCCCCAAGCTGCTCTGACCTTTTAGGTGGGCAGGTGGCACAGCTTGTGAAAACTGGTCTCCAGAGCAAAGTGAAACCAGTGCCTCAATGAAGTGCAAATCAAGGACGCTAAATGGCTTGGATGATAATTTGGGTACTTAAATTTAGAGGGCACTGCTATGACACCTGGAAAGTGCTATTACCAGCAGTCTCCGATACCTGGAATAGTATGATAGTAAAAGAAAAAGGCCAATTCCATGTGCCATTCTGTTATCCTCAGTTCTTAATATTCTTGAGCTAGGACAATCTGGGATCAACTCTCAGCCTAATGTTGTCTTAAAAATGTCCTCCAGCAGTGGATTAGCCACATGAAGCAGCTCAAAAAATTGCTATTTGGTTCTAAATGCAACATCACAACCTGTGAAAGGTAGGTGAGAGCCGTCTACCTCAGCTACTCAAAACACCAATCTCTCAGCGTTCAGTGGTAGGCTTTTATTACATGCTCTAATATGCAAAGCAGCAGCAGATCTAAAATGGGAATCATTCAGAATCAATGGGTTGGGATTAATCTGTCCTCCTGTCCAGTACAAGTGCTGCCACAGTAATAAACAGAAATCTGATAACTTCATACTGTCAGCACAAAATGAAACTATGACCTTGACCTGTGCAACATCATCCAGTAATTTTTTCATAACTTCAACATACCATACTACACGGCTATGATCTAATAAGAATCTAAAAGTAATTAACTGGAATTTTTGAAAACTGAAGCCTTAATCAAATATGTATTCTTATCAGGGTTGCAAGCCAGCAATAAATTGGGACATTTAAAAAACTGGGATCCAATCCAATCCGTGATCTGATCAGGGTTTAATGGTTATAATAAATTGGGAGTATTAAAACTGGGATCACATCCAACACTTTATTTTGTCTAAACCACAGGACCTAGCTATGCTGCAAAGTCAGGAATACTCAATGAACAGATATACCATGTTGGATTAACCCTCAATAATAAAGATGCACAAGCTCAGAAGTCCCAAAACCACGTGGTTTAGCACAGAACTTAATGGTGAGAAGAGCAATTACCAACATTTTATCAGATATCAATATGAACTATAAACAGCCATAAGAACACTTTTAGACTTGGCAAATAGATAACAGAGGCACAAAAGCTACATGGGGTTGGTAACAATGTGTGTTTGTATGAGTGCACTCTAAGATGTACTACACCTTCAAAAATCATACTTTCTTTTTTCTAACAGTCTGACTTTCAACTTTTGATTCAGAACAATTTGGTTTTTCTACCATACTGCCATGCATACAGCTATTCTTGTTTTCACTTTGATTTCCAGTAACATACAAATTTTCTGTAATTAAGTATAATGAAACAAATGCTGACAGAAATGGAATGGAGTTTCACTCACAAGTATTCTTTTCTATATAAGTGGTCTCTAAATGTTGTTTCTGTAAGACGCATTCCCTTCGCACAAGCATCTTACAGCTGCAAAACTAAACCTCTTTTTGCCAAATATCAAAAACATATGTATTGATTTTTTAAGTATGGGAACAGGCAACAAGCATCAGAGCTGATAAGACAAGAGAGAAGCTCTTTTCAATTGCTGGAATGTTTCCGAAAAGTAAAGGAAATTCAGTCTTTAATATAAAAACCAAAACCATTTATTTTTAACCAAATTTGATATTCACTGTAACTTAAGCATTCAGTTCAGATGTTCAGAAAGCAAGGGCCAGATGTTCCTTATGCTTCTCTAACACTCTACTCAAAAGCATAATTCGATTAAAAAAATATTCTTCACTTAATTCCAATGAGGACTACAAACCCAAGACTGTTTTAACAAAACAACAAACTACTACTATGAACAAGTGCAGAGTATTTTTTGTATATAGGGTGCCTCCTTATTCACCAACTCATAGGCTACTTTTTAAAATCACCCTGTTTTCAACAAGCCGCTTCATTTTGTTAAATTTTGTTCTAATGTCAAGGAAATGTTTGACTCTGCTGGAAGAGAGACTTTGGTCTCAGCAGGAATATTCCAGTAAAATAATCCTAAGCAAACAGGAAAAAATAGTTTTCTTTCAACTGATCGTCACTCTTTTGCATATGAAAGGCAAACAAATTATTATGTGTAAAACTCAAGTGCCTAGTATATTTATCTAGTTTGTTTTACAATGATTTTCAAACGCTAGAAAATTAAAAAGCATGCCCAAATGAGTGGGAAAAAGATGGAGGAAGGGAGGAAGAGAAATCGTGTTTTGAGGGAAAGGAAAGAGAGGATCTCTTCCAGTATTTAATAATGTAGTGAACATCTTGTTGTTAAAATGATAAATTCTGAGTAATTTATACAGAACACACTAAAAATACAGATTTGAGTCAGCTTGATCAAAATAAACCTCAGACATAGCATTCGGTTTTTCCTTTTATGGGCAGATTCTAGACCTTTGGAGTACATGGTTTTATTACAGCCAAACTCTTTGAAGCATGAACAAAACGATGGGTTTATTTAAAATAGGGCCTCAGTCCAATGAACCACTTGACTTGTGCCAGGCAGGACGAATCACCACCTCAGAGAACTATATCACCAGTTAAGTCTGTCCTCCTAAACTATCTGTGTCATGAACTTCTGACTTTCTCCAGTCAAGTTTCAGTGACATTGCATTGCTGTGGCATAAGCAAAGCTACAGGAGGTAGGGGGAGAAAAAGACAACAGTTAAATTTAGAGGAGGTGCTGACTTCATTTTCAATTGGTCACAGATAAGACTATTACCAAACACGGAATGCCTAACATCCTAAGTTCCTGTTAACCAGCTGAAGCCTGCAGAAGTAACAGTCATATAATAAAGTACTGGCTTTGAACAGAAAGGAGGCCTGGGGCTGAGGTCTGGAACAAATTCCTAGCCTGACAGGGACTTTTTAGGAACCTGGACAAGCAGCTGCACTGCTGGCATGTCAGATTCCCACCCACAGAATGCTTTTTTTTTTTTTCTCTGCCAGATTTTCGCTCTTCTACCTCAACTGTAGTGCTTAGGGTCAGGCCCAAGCTTCACTAACAGCAATGAGCACAGTGAAACCTTGATCTTGGTGAGGACTGCTAGGGAATACAAGAAGCAAAAAAATAATGATGTCAGCATTTCGGTGCAGGATATGGAACTGCTCCAGAGAACTGCAGCTATAAGGCAGCACAGAGAACTGTACTGAAAACTGAGAGTAGGACAATGTGGAATGGAAGTATAAATTACTATGTTACAGAAATACTAAATTTATTTTCACTTTTTAACGTTCAAATCTGAAACTTGGCGGCCCATAAAAGGGGTTGCCAGGCAAATCTATGCTGAGGATCAATGTGCAAGCAAATCCAATCCTTTTGGGAAGCATCTGCACTACAGAGTGAGTGCTGTATACTCTGTCTGCATACGCCTACTAGCTCTAACACATTCTGGATGTGCCAGACTTGTTGCACATGCACTGTACAATTCCTTCTCTGTGCAAGCAGGAAATCCAACACCTTCTGAGCATGATGGACTTACGCTCATGCAGCACACCTACGTAAGATCTGATGTTTCCTGTCAGAGCCAAAGTCACTGAGTTTGTACTACACAGTCAACCCATAATTGTGCAGTGAACACATCTGACATTTCTGCATGTCTGTAAATCTTGTCAAAATTTCTGGAAGAAGGCTGCATCCTTTACAGCAGGCTTATTCCTGGAATTTTGAGATATTATTGTACCTATCCAATACCAATCAAAAATGCTACAGAACTCGAAGAGACAGCCAACTCCTGTAAACTGGAAATGCACTTCCTACTGAAAAATATTTCTCAGCTGAGATCTTGGAACAGTGTTCTGTTTTTTGGAGAGCTGCCAAGCATATATCGCATGCAAAACCAACATCCAAAACCATGCGAGGTCCACAGCTGCTAAGATGCTGAAATGCACTTGATCATTAATCCTGTCACACCCAGCCCAAGAATCAACTACTCTGACCTCCCCAACTAGCGTCCAAAGTGGACAGCTTGGCCTCTGAAAAAAAGTCAGAAGAAAAATCATAGTAGCAGTTAGTATGACAGATCCTGAAATATTTAGGCAGTCAGCATTGAAGAAAACTGAAGTTTAAGGAAAAAACTTGACTTAAATATTGTAATTATTGGATTGAGGATCTGAACAAGAATTAATAATCTCAGAAAGGTAAAATTAGGTGCATGTTTAAGTTAGTTGTAAAAAGGTTAAATGTTAGAAAAGCAATCTGTATTTTATTCAAGCTGTTCAACACAGGATTTGTTAACAGGTATTGGAACAAAACATGCTACATTTCTATCAACGGTTCTGTAGCCTGTTCTACTAGTATACCCCTAGTAGTTTTAACATACATCCATTTCACTCTCAACAAGAACATATTTGAAAATATGCCTATGTTCTAGTAAGCTTCAGTGAAGCTTGGTTTTATAAATAGGAGACCAAGTATGCAGGATTGCAGCTAGTGAAGTCATAGAAGCAGAAGATCTATGGTGCGGATGTGCCACAAGGTTTTCTTCGCCAATATGTGCATTAAAACCTTGGACTTGAATTACATTATAGAATTACTAAACCTTGGGACAGAGCTATAAAACTTGTCTTTACTGTCTTACTGAGCATCATCACTAGGTGACCAGTCAACAACCAAGCAAAAGGACTGAATTACCTTCAAGTCAGGTAATGTTTCCTTCTGCTGATTTTAATCAACTTCCCAAACAGTTCTTACTCATATATGAGAACTAGCTTCCTTATGTAATTTTCCCCTAGGAAAGATAAAGCCTCTTCTGTTTTATGGTCAACTCAGAAGGGTTCAATAGTCAGCCTGTGGATAGTCTTTTGTGGGCAAACACATACAGCCATGATCTTACGTCATTTAGAAAGTTGAAGCTAATTGCTTGTTTTTACAGCATGTGTTGCAATGCTTTGGGGATAATGGGAAATTTCTTCGCTGCTCTTCTGTTTTTTATTTTTTAATTTTAATCCCCCAAATATATACAGTGTGTTACCTGATAAAAAATAGGGATAAAAAATAGAACTATTCTTTCTAAATAAGTTAAAAATATTGTCTTGGTTCACCCACTTCTCAACACACCTGCTGTTCTCCATTTCAGTCACAAACTCCTCCAGGTCAAAACTGAAATCATTACTAGAGAAACCAGAATGATGAAGACACTGAGCTCCCAGTTTCTAATGCAGCCTTACCAAGTTACTGTCAATCAGTGACTGTAATTTTTAAAAAAGCATACAACGCTAAAGAAATATTAAGAACAATTATCTCGTGTCCAATTGGAACATCAGACCTCTAGACAGAAGGGTTCATTCCTTGCAGCCTGCCAACATTTTAGTAAATGACACTGGCCCTTTAACAGATGGGATACATGCTTCTTAGCTTGCCAGGATCCTAATAAAAGACACTGGCTTCTTTAAAATGAAGGACACATACCTCTCAAATTGCCAGTATCCAAATTGGGAGTCAGCAGTTTAAAATAAAGGCCCTCATCAATCTGGCAAAATCAAGGACACGGCACAGAAATTTTAGAACAAATGGTACCAAGTTTCTCCTGACATTACTTTACTTAGATGAACTAAATACTTAAACACTGGCTAAGCATATCCAGTAGCAGCACTGTAGCAACTGGATACCTTACTAGCTTTTAAAATGGTAAATATTAGCAGCAGACTTCAAGGGTTGGAGTTTGGATTTATTTCTTTTCCCTATCGAATCCATTAGCTACCACTTATACAGCTGACCACGGACTGCATGACTCAAATGAAAGCAGAGTGTCTCTTCCCTGGGCACTGACCAGCACCAGCACCAAAGGCTGGCCCAGGTAGAGAGACCCTGCCTGCCCAAAAGGAACCATATTTGCTTCTATTCCATCTCCCAGAGCAGGATGCTCCGGTGAAGTAAAGAGACCTCTGAAAGCTTTCCCCATTCCCTGACAACCCATATTACTACAACTTGGAAAGTTTTGCAGCAACTGCAGACACCTCTTGGGAGCCAGTGAGTATGGGCTCTTTAACTTTTCTGATAGCAGCCATCAGAGGGAAACAAAGACCGTCTGCGGCATATCATGCAATACATCTGGATGCGTTGGGAAACTGGAGAGTCAGCACTTACAAACTGTCCCCAGTTCTTGAAGGGCAGAGATGGGGGAAAGCAGAAAACAAAAAATTCTCTTTGTCTGGAAAGATAAAAAAAAGTTGCTAAGATTAGGCATGAAAAGGGACTATTTTATGAACACGAGAGAGAACTGGGCTTATTCACACCAGTCTCAGAGCCTTACCTCACAAATATGGTAACTCACAGCTGGCGCACACCTAACTTCTTGCCTTACCCATCTCACCCACACCACTGCTTGCAGACCCCTACCTCTGCATACTGATTTTAACCATTTGAACCTGCTTTCTACCTGGTGTCTCTTGGCATACTCAGCATTTGTTGACTAGATACTTCTGCAACATGTGGCTAACCAGCAAATACTGTGCAGAAAAGAACATACCTAAGTACAAAAACTACCATTTGATGGCACAGCCACCTGAAGCCAAAGAGGTCTGAAGGTCTGAAAACACAGCAGAGGCTGCCAAGACAGAAGGAAGGAGGTTCTTGCTTTAGAGAAGTAGAGAAAAAAATTACTAAGTCAGCTGGCCTTGGGAATGGGCAGTCATGAAACAGGTTTTGAAGGAACTGATCTTCACCAGCTTAGCAGAAGTTGGGATCTGAATCGCAGCTACCACAGTGAGGTGCACAGAAACTGTGGGAGACCAAGTTCCTGTCATACAGCAGCCCTGACTCGTCAGGAGACCAGCTCTGCATTGCCTGGACCTGACTGCCAGCAGGTATGGTCTGGGACATCCCCAGCCAGGCTGTCTGTCTGTCCCTTCAAACAATCCCTTGCTTTGAAGTTTTTAATCTGATGAACAAAGATGCTGCCACCATTTACTTACCTTTCACGTTCGTCTTTCATTTTTTCCAGCTCCTCCTCTTTAAGCATGCCTTGTTTTGGATTCCCCTTCTGATCTGTTTTCCCACTTTTATCTTCTTTCTTCTTTCCAAATCTGTTTAAGATATCAAGGAAGGAGTCAGGAGGAAATAATTGCTAGAAGAAAAAACAGTACTTATCTATCATAAACCACAGAAATTTTCGGCAATCAAAACACTGTGAGTTTTTATCTTAGTCACTCATAAGTTTCCCACATTGCAAAATAATTTACCAGTATAAAATGGTCCATATACAGTAGGAAGGTCTGGTTACAAACTGAGCTCCACCAAACCTGAAATACAAGGCACTGCAGGGCTAGATTATTAATATAGCACATTTTAAAGCGGCTGAAGGTTCTTCTTACCACAGGACAGCTCTCTGAAGGTAATCCATAGTGGCTGTGGTATCAGCACCCAGACTGGATCATGTGTTCTGCTCTTAGTAATTATTGTCTCTCTTCATGTCTGGCCTTAATGTAAGGATTTGTTCTTTGTTTAAGTGAGGATGCAATTCAGAAAGAATAAAATCACTATATTCTGAGAGTACAAAACCAGACAATTCATAAGACCTCTTTTTTAAAGTACTTTTGGGTTTTTCATTCTGCCTAGTTATATACTGTCATGTAATATTTATGCCATGAAAGTCCTCCAGATACCCTAATCAGTTTGGGGGTCCCGCTGTTCTATACACCGTACAAATATGCATAACGTAAGTCTGCTTTACAAAGCCTGTAAAAGGTGACTGAACTAGGGAGCTATATTTCATTTCTGATGGAGCTAGACAGAATACTGGGGTCAAGTATGTCAAATCTGCTCATGAATTATGGGCCAAAAAAATACAAAAACCTCCCCTTCTCTTCCCCAATTTGAAATTTTCAGTTCCACAAGTACGTAAATGATCAATCTGTGTCTTCCCATGCAAGTTAATGTGTCCTTGCAGGCATGACAACAATGTAAAAGAACATAATGATTTCTTCATTAAATATACCGTATTGCAAACTAATTACTCTGACTCAAAACATCAAACTCTTCTAAGAAAGTCTGCAGCATTGCCTCGGTGATCTTTCTTTTACCCTTTTTATTTTTCATGTCAGCCCAAAATGCCTCAAGTGGAATAGCTGAACTACTGTGCATATACTTAAGCTGTAAATCATTGACTTTAGGTTTCTCCTCTGACCAAAGCAGAAATCTTGCAAATACTCTGTCAGGCTCATAAGTAAATGATCCAAATTTTTTGTGAGTTTAGTCAATAGTTCTGAGCTTGTGGTCAAAGTTCTTAGGGACTCTGCAGCAAGTCTTCCATACAATAAGAACTTGGTTAGAAAAGGCATGATGGGCATCAGACATGTAACATGTGGTGCTAATGAGAAGGAGGGAAAATACCACAGGTAATAACATGAGATGTTTTATTGTGGCTCTGCTGAGGACTGTGCTGGGAGTGGAAGAGCGCATGGTTTTCTCTTCCTTTTTCTTATGTGTGGCAATAGAGATAGATGGTGTCTTTGAGGGATCCTTTGATAAAAATATACATACACCTCATTTACAAACAGTCTTCAATTGTTTTTTTATGGTCCCTACTCATTTCAGTGGTTCCAGAAGGACAGCTGATACTTTCCATGCTTTTGCTTTTCCTGAGTATAGAGCAGCACACTGATTCTACTGCTGCTTTCTGAGCTCTAGCAGTCCCAAGAGACTGTGGAGCCACAAACCCTGTCAGAGGGTGGTGGTGGTGGCAGTGAAGGCAGCAGTCGGGAAATACACGAGAGAGACAGAGGTTGTACATATAGAGTGGGAAGATACAAGCAAGAAGGGCTCACCAAAATGAGATGACCCAGGTAAAAGAGAAAAGCTAGATAAAACACTGCATCTATTGCTCTCTACAGACATGTCAAGCAGCCAAACAATAAATTGCTTGGGGATGAGCACCAGCAGGCTGCACCTGAAACACCCCTGCTTTCTAACACTTGCACATAGCTGGGAAGGTCTCATGGCAGTTTTCTCAAGAGAGGCTGTATTAGCACTTGCATCTTGGTCATAATCCAACTCCGGTACTTTGTTTATATTCAGGCTGCCCGCTTTTCTCCCACAGTTTCAATTATGGGTTTGTGGAGTCTCATATTTGACTGCAGTGTGTATTGATTTTGATAACATCATTCTTGGGCATTTTGTATTGCTGCAGGGAGTTGAAGTTGGATATGTTGCATACTCGAGAGAAATGTAAAAATAAAAATCTTTAACATACACCCCTTTCAAGTCTAGGTATTATTTCTTGCTTACTGGGGAAATACATTTTGAATAAAATAAAGTGACAATTTTGATTGTAATAACTGCCAACATGACAACTCAGCAAAAATAGTGCTGCTTGCTGGTAAAGCTGCTCTTGCCATAAAACTGGCAAGTTCCAGTGTAATTATAAATTGGGAATAGTGAGTGGGTCTTGATGAAAACAACTTTGTTGTTTTGTTATTTTTGGCTTCAGATGGGATTTGTGCAGGCTTACAATTTTTACCTGTTACACTAAGTATACAGCATATAGCTCAAGGCCAGAGAAATTTTCAGATTTTTAGCCTCTTTTGCACATTGCTATACCATAAAAATCCATTCTCTTTTATTATTATTGTTATATGTTTTTCAGCTCGACAAAAATCTTGCACAAACATTAAAAAACAAAAGCAGCAAAAATTTAACACTGTTAAGAAAAGTAATATAGAATAGACAGCATTAAACCACAAAAACCGTGGTATCATCTCTGCCTGAATTTATACACCCTGTCCTAAAATTTATTGTCTGCTCACTGATGTGTTCTAATTGCCATGGGCTTCCGACAATAAATTAATCTGCACCCATTATAATTTTGGGTGGGTTCTCTACTGCTTACAGGAATAATAATAATAAAAAAAAGAAGTAAGAGTACTTGCTGCCCAACTGGGTTTGATCACATTCTCATTGATATCAGTGTGAGGACCTCCAGTGATTTCAACAAGGACAGGATAAAATCTGTTGTCAAAATTATACTACGGAATTAATCAAATCCATATTAAAATTATATGAAAACTGAATTGCTTTAGGATTTGAAGTTTCCAGTTCTCCAGGCAACAAATAATTAGATGGTGGTAAAATCTGCCTTACATATTAATACTATTGTCAGAAGAATAAAAACATTAATGAAAAAATGTTTGGCACACAAATTTTTAAAAGGTCTGTTTTGCTATACTGTGCACAGCAAAATTCTCTTCAACTTAGTATCTGATGGAATAGTTACCCTGAAAACCTTATGTAGCAAATGGAGAAATATAACTAGAAGACCTGAAAACAAATGGATCAGCTGTATCCTTTCATTATATATCCATCTATAATCAATTTAAGTCAAATGAAGCCACTCGTAATCATAACGACAGTAAGGAAATAAATCTGTATCTTCCCAGGTTGAGTGACTGCCCCAGTTCTCTGATTATCCACTGTAAATGCCTGGGAAGTACTGTTAAAGAAGTTAAAGCCCTAATAACCTTAGTATACTTTTCAGTTGAGAAAATTAATATTCCAACTACTCGGAGTATAGTCCTCCTGTAAACAAAAACATAAAGGGATTTTCTTTATGTGATCAGACTTCTGAGCACTTCATCCTTATGGGAAAAGCCCATATCCAACAGTTGAAAACATGCTGTGCAAAGTGAGGAACTACCCTATTTCTATCAGTTTCAAAGGGCGCCCTGCAAATAACTAAAAATTTTCCCCTTAGAAGCATATTAAATGAAGTCTCTGAATATCAAATGTGTGTCATCTTCTTGAAGTATTTATTACCATTCTGTTGGCTATAACATTAAAGCACATGTATGCTTCTTTTCAAGGCTTCCAAGGGATAAAAATGAAAACAAACCTTCTATAGGCCTGCTCTGTTATACTTGGGATAAATGTCTTATATGCAAGGCCTAAAGCTGTGGTCATGGCAACACTTCATTTCCGTGTGGAGCTGTGAGCTTCCAGATCTCAGATGTGTTGATATTTGCTTCAAGGATTAAAAAGCAGGCAGGTCTATGAAGTCCCAGACTTCCAACAGGAGAAACATCTGGTGGGTGGAACCCTAAGCAGCTTGCTGACTAAATTCAGCAATTTGGATTTCTTAGTTAATTCAGTTACCCTAGATCAGTAGGTGTCACTGCAGCTAACAGGGTACATAATGGAACAGCAAACATCTGTGGGGAAATAATTCAAGAGGGCCTATGACACAGTCAAGCAAGATACAAAGCCTAACAATGTTATGAGATTTTGACGTCTCCAGAAATGATCTGTAAAAAACCAGAATGATTTGTAAAGTACATATAACAAAAGCTCTGGCTCCTAGTCATTTCACAGCAAATGGGGAAAAATGCTGAGATTATTAAAGCAGCTCCCTTATGAAAGACTAGAAATAGCCCTTAAAATTAAATTTAAATGTGAGTAAGAATGAATGAGTGAGCAAGAAAGATAAAGATACTAATAAGGTATGATTTTCAGGTCCACACAGGGACTATAAAAAGCTTATTAACTGCCACTACTGCTGTGTGTTTTAAGTTATTTTATCACTGAGCTTTACAGCAGAAGAAATACTCTAGAAGCAGGGCTGTGCTTTGATTAATCACTTTCATACATACACTTTTACAGAGTATTAAGCATTGCCGTAAAGATCCTCAGTGAGTCAGACTTGTTGGTGATTACAGGCCAGGCTCATTTTACATTTATGTTAATAGCAGCATTAATGAAATACATCTTTTACATTTTTAGTGGCTCTCTAAATACCTAAAAGGTTTGTTATTAAATGTTTACTTATTGGACAGAAGTATGCTATTGAGTATTGCACCAGTGGGACCAAGAGCTTTGCAACAGCTGAAAAAACTACAGACAGAAGAGAACATGTTTTGGTAAAACATGTTTTGACATTTTGAGAACAGAGCACAGCCAACAAGGGCTGGGCAACACTGTTCAAATCTTCACCAATATCCATGATGAAAGTACCTCCACAGCATGAGTTAAACTTCTGGTAAAAGGGCAGCTCTGCAGAGGGGCCCACAAGCCAGGAAGGGCGAGCATCTCTTTTTCTTGCCACGCTGCCAGCCCCCAGCCCCCAGCTCCCAGAGAGTGGATGCCATTCCTTCTGTGGAGGATTTAGCCCCAGTGGCACCGAGATGCCCCAGTGTACGAGACCTATTGCAGCAAGACCTCCTCATGAAAAAGCCTTCCCCAGGAGCAGGTTTTGACCCAGCCTCCCTGATTTGGCAGGGTGAGAGAAAAGCCCTGATAAGATTGCGAACAAAGGAGAGGGCCATTTCGGTCCCTTCTGCTCCTGGGTGGGTAGTGCCTCCAACTCTGGGGAAAGGGAGAGAAAGGGGTAAAATGGGAACACCACCACTGGGCTGGGCAGTGCTGCATATAACACCAATACTGTTTGGTAAGTTGGAAAGAGGTTTGGAAAAGTAAAGAAAAAAATCTACTTTTAATCAGATTTGGTGAGGTTCGCTTGCAGGAAAGAGTTACATGGCTAGCCTGGTGCCTCCCTGCTCTCCCAACCTGCTGGGGCTCACTCCCAGGGCAGCACCAAGCGAGAGGCAGGCGGCAAGAGCAGCAGCTTTCCGTAGTGAACAACAGGGCAGCTTAGCAATCAAAAATAGTTCCCATGAAAAGGGAAGCAATTACCTAGCCTCTGATTTATTTTATCAGTGGAGGCACACAACAATTTGTTAAAATGTCCTGTGCTACAATTATTATTTGTATTTTGCAAATGTAGCTAAACTTAATGAATATGAGTATCCTCATGTTTAGCCATCTTCATGTTATTTTGGGAGATAATCTACATTATTCTAATGCTGTGATTAGAGTTAAATTGGTTATGGTCAGCAGGAAAAGAGAAGGTTATGTAGAAAATGCAAATATAAAGAAAACCACGTTATTAACACCAATATATGTTGGTCCTGTTATGTCAACATTAAGTGAACAAGTGCTTTTTTTTTTTTTTTTAAATTTACTGTATCAGGCTGCTGGAGCTAGACTGAAATGACTGAGCTTCCAGATCTAGTCTAATGGGAGTAAAACTTATCTTTTTAACAACTCTGATTAAACACAACCTCCCCCTACCCGTTAATTTCTTTGATGCCCAAATTAGCATCTTTTCTGCAGTATGCTGAATTAATTAGTACAGTGACAAAGAATTAGTCCAGATAGGATCAAAGCTGAAACCATATTTATCTGGAATTTGAAATTAAGAGCAGAGAGTATTAACCCTCAGCACTTCAAGGAGCTTTCCACATGGCATACTTAGTAAGCCTTCCAGGAGTTCATTCAAAATAAATCAACATGCAATTTTTTTCCCCATTGAAGTTTTGCTAAAAGGAAAATAAATTTGCCATGAAGCCTGCTACAGTGGGCAACTGCCTTTAATACATATCCTGTACATCCTACTCATTATGTAACTTGTAGGGATCAGTAGAACAAAGCAAACAAAGCTGAGAAAAGACAGTTAATCACATTTGTATTAATACTTGGATCATCACATTGTTCACAGACTTAAGGGCTAATGAAAGAATTCCCAGCACCAAATCTGAGAAGCTGCTTGCTGTAACACCTCACAGGTAAATAATCTATAACCTTCAATGGAGAGGGTCACATGTAGAAATGAAATGTCAAACAGAAGCCCTAAATTACACAGTGAAATTTACTCTGTGAGTATCAACCATGGGGACAGCAATAAAAGAAAATCTTCATTGCTGGTATAATCATCTTGGACATTATCTCTGTTTCAGTGTCAAAGACTGGAGGGTATTTGGCATGTGAAATGCAAGAAGTTGCTCTTCTGCCTAGAAATTGCAGAACAAAGGCAATCTAAATAATCATCCCCAAATCTTTTATTCCATCATCTTCCCTAAGCCTTTCAGCCCCATATCCTTGTTTTTCAGATGTGGAACTCGCGCGTAATTTGGACAGAAGTGAGTTACTGTAACTCATCCTGGTAATTAGGTATTAGGAAATCCTTACCAGTGGGACAGTTCTGTCCATCTGTACCATATACCAACTCTTACTTCTGCAGCATATGAAATGATGAAAGATAAAAACCAAGAAATGTTATGGTACCCTAAGACTTGGCCTACCTGAATTAGAAGCGGTTGCTGCAAAATCATGAAGTCCATTTACTGAACCAATGGAACAGAACAGCTCTCATTGGCTACTATGTAAATGTAGACAACAGAAGGCAGCTATGAAGAGTCATCCTTCATACTTCAAAGAACTTGTTTTTAGAAAGCATGCTGAGGTAGTCTGAGTGTTGGAGATAGCGTTTATGAAGAGGGGGTCACCACTATTATTATCTGACCAGGAAAACGGTGATGTTGAATGGCAGCTATGCATCTGTTTCCATGAAATGATGCTTCAGTCATCTGATGACCATGTTGCTGATCTTTTTGGTCACCAGTACAAGAATTCTGCATCCCACATCACACACAACCAGAAAGAAAAAACTACAGTAATAGAGCACAGCTGTGATTTACAGCTTGATCAGAAGAAGGAAAATTTGATATATAGTCTGTCCAATGTAACAAGCCACAGTCTGGTGGAATTAGCCTCCACCCAAGCAAGGAATTATTCCCATGTACTCTTTTTTTCCCCTGCTTTCATATGGCATCAGCCATTTCCCTCACTTGGTTCCACCCTACAGGCAAGTAATTCCTTCTGAAGTGAATACTAATTCTGTCCCAGACAGTGCACAGCAACATTGCTATGCCTACTCTGTATGGAGTCTGCAAACATCAACCTGCTGACCCCAGGGGAACACGATTATCACACCCATGTCTCAGGTGTAGTAACTCCACACTCAAAGCAAAGGAAAAGGACCAGAGCATTAAGCCCTTGACTCTGCTTTCTTATTCCCATTTCATAGTCACCCATTTTCTCATCTCTCCACTAAAAGAAAGGGAGAAGCAGGCAGCTAGGCTAGCTACTAATTTTTCCAGAAATCTGTTTTTCCTGTCATGCAGGAAAAAGATAAATGCAGTTTCTGACTGAACCTATTCCTCTAAGGTTCAGTCAGTAAGATGAAGTAGGAGACAGAGACTCCCTGTGCAGATGTTGCCAGCTGCCCCTCCAGAACTACTTGCTGACTTTGTGGTTTTCTGAGATGTGGGTTTGGAAATTCTGCAGTCAAGTGAGGGCCAGTATCCCTGGTGTCCCACCAGCACCTCCAGTCCTCTGCAGGTAACTGAGAACCACTTGAAGGTGGGACAGGGAAAAGAGCAACTGAAGGGAGTTAAAGATAATTCTTTGGGTGCCCAACTTTTCAAGAACAGGCTGCTGAGTTTTTTCTTTTCTGTTTCATGCTTTCTCCTCATCTGTTGTGTGTCTCTTTCCCCTACTACTAGTCACATGACCCCAGAATTCACTGAAGTATCAACTACATATATATAGTATATGTATATATTATGTGTGTTTATAAGGGGAAGGACTCTTCATTTTTCTCTTATCATATCTCTCATGGTATTTGGTGCTTTTCCTGGCATTTCAGCTACTGAGGCACTATATGAGAATCTCCACTCACACTACAGAGCTTTTTGCTCAGCCCTCCTGGCTATGGAAAAACAACATGCGACTGTGACATTATTAGAACTGCAGGTACAAAACTCATGAGGCAAATTAAATACATGACATTTGCAAAACAAAACTGAAAACCTGCTACATGTGCACTCAGAGCCATGATACTTTGAGGTGTCAGACTTGCTAATCATCTCAACACTGCAGTATTCACCTTCTCAACCAAACCACGTGCATTCCTCCCTATACAAGCCACAGTGGGGATCTGTTGGGGCTTATCTGACTTTCATGAAGTGAAACTGCTCACTGCAGGTTCCAACGAGATCTCCAGGAAAAACATGACCCTTGAAAAACAGCAGGAATACAGAGGACTCCCATGTGTTTTAATTGTGACAACACCCCAGCCTTCATGAAAGCTCTGTTCTCTATGGGAATGCAGTGACCCTCTAACAATCAACCGACGTTGAGCATATATCATTATATCCATTCTACAAATGAAGAAATTGAGGCATGAACGGTAAAAATTAATTGCCCAGTTTAAAAGGTCCTATTCTTTCTCTACTGATCACCTCAGAACTATGATTACATTATGACTGCACATCTACCTGCCTTATTTTCCAACCAGTTTGCTATGATGCTTTTTCCCCTTGACTATTTTTCCCCCAACTCATTTAAGTTCTCTCCTCATTCATTTCCTTCTCTTCTAACACTCTCTCTCCCCCTCCTTGCTCCATACTCCTTTCATATGCTCTACTCCTGCACTGCTACAGAAATACCTCTTCCTGGAGATTTCTGCTGGAGACTGCACGAAAGCAATGTGACTTGGGAACCAACACTCTTGCCTCCGAGACACTGTGTAGCAATATGCAGTAGAGAGATGCAGAGATCTCTGTAGTAGCTGAGCTACCAAAAACGGTCTCCACTCTTTCTCAGCAGGATGCATTAGACTGTATTTGAGCTCTGCACTGCTTAGAGTGCTTGAGAAACTCTGAACTAAGAGATAGTACACAGTGAAGAAACTCTTTCGAAGGGAGGCTTATAAGAGGGAGCAAGATGGTTCTTGAATAGGAAAGGGAGGTTGTAAAGTCAAAGAGAAAATCTAAGATGACTTGTTTTTAGGTTCCACAATGAACTTCTAAGGTTAAAGCATCAGAAATTCCACCTCTGCACATCTACTACAGCTGGCATTTTTACAAAACAGTAACATTCGAAATAACGACAAAATAGAAGTGGAGTTATATATACTGTATTTTGAAAGATGTGTTTAGGCATAATAAATAATGGATGGTTTTGCATTTTTAAACTGTCAAAATCAGTCCTTCTAATAAATAATACCTTCCCTCCCTGGCCTTGGCTATTGTACATTACTAATTAGACATAGTAGTTTGTGGTTAACATCCTTCCCTACAGATTTATTATTAGCTTGTATATTCTTTTCAGTAGAATTCTGCTAATGGTAAGGTCTGCTGGAGGCCAATTGCATGAAGCCACTGGGAGGAGAAATCTGTTTGCCTGTCAAAACAGTGGCTATCAATTAGAGCTGTAAATGTGATTCCTCTAAGCGTCTTGAATGGTAGCAGAGATTTCCAGTGATGGATTAGGGGGCTGAATCACTTTCATAGTGTACTAAAGGAAGCTTTCAGACAAACAGCTGTCCACAGGAACCAAATCCACCACTATTTTTGAGCAAGTCCAGAAGAACCAGCCTGACTTGCCAAAATTCCCTCTGCTATTTTTCCCAGAAATCTCAGCTTTAGAGCACTTTATGTGGCATACCGACAAAACCAATACTAGATTATTCTGTGGTTTACTTAGGAAACCTTGGCTTAGGATAGCTATAGCAACAGGAGGAAAAACAATGAAGTTGCTGAAAGACACAATGCATCAAAAAAGAGCCAGTGAGACGATGCAATTCCACCATTCACTGATTCGGGATGCAGCCCTGGCCCACAGATAGCAATTTCCCCTTTGATTTAAGCACCCAGCTCTCATTAGTAAGAGTTAGTAAGAGTTGTGTGGACATACTGATGGGAATATGTTCCCCTGTATTTTGCAGGAAATTAACACCACTCACTTGGGGACTGAAGGAGGCACTGTCACTCTCAGGCAGCCTCTCAGCCAGTTAATTACACAAAAACCTCTGCCACAAATCTCAAGAGGAGGCTCTTCCCTGTTCTCCTTGGTACAGCAAAACTGACATGAAGCAAAATGGCAGGAGCAGGAGCTGGGAAGTGATGATGTTCAGGGAAGATGAACTTCAGCTTGCCTTTGCCAAGATCTTTTGCCACTAGGCTTTTGTGGATTTCAAAAATAGTTATTAGAAATCAAATTGATTAGTTATAGCCGAGTTTAAGCTTTAAGAATGATTTAAGAAAGTATTTTCAACACTCATACTTTGTGGTTTTTGGTTACTGGTTATTTTCAGCAGAGGTAATCCTAGATGGCATGTACAAAAACAAGTCAGCAAGACTGCTAACCCTCCAGGACTCCACTGCTAATTTCATGCCAGAAGAGTGACTAACCAATACAGGAAAAAGCAAAGGACTCCACCTTACTCACAAAATGTGGCTCTGGCAGCTGAAGGACAAGGGTTCAGGATGGGGAAGGTTTCATCCAGTTGCTACACAACAGACTCTCTTATCAGGCTGGGAAACTAGGCTGAACGTATCAAAAACCTTTCCTCAGGGCCACTTTATAAATAAAGAATAAATATCAGAACTGACTGAAATTTTTAGTCAATTACATGAATTACACAGCTCTGTCACATCTGCAATCAGTAGGATTGCTCATGAACTATATGCCAGAAACTAACTTTATAAGGTTTCAGTAAAAGACCTGGCAATCACTTCTGTTTCTTGAATCTTAAAAGCAGTAATTCTGGAGCAATCAGATACAGAAATACATTTTACTGGATAAGGTCAGAGAAAATTGCTAGAATAAAGCTTAAAACCAGGAAGTACTTTCATTTTGCTGGCTATTACAACCATGTAGCTTGAAGTTGCACAAACAACATAAACAGCCCAGATTCCCAAAACTTCTTCCTCCTTGCATATTTCTTGCTTTTCACACATTGACACCCTACCACAGATGTTTATAAACTATTTTTAGAAGAATTATTTGTTATTGGTGTTTATATTGCCAGCCTGTTAATTTCTGTGTGACAATGTAGAGAAAAATCTCTGCTTTCTTCTTCAGATGAGGCGATGCTTTGTTTGCCACACAAAGGCTTTGACTTCTTTTCTCTCTACCACCACAGCTCCATGTCCTAAGATTATATTCACTCATTCGACTTACTTGCAATACTAAACCACTGGTGCTAACTTTACCTACTGACAAAAATGAGCACAGATACCCTACTAATTCTGCACGTTATCATCTCAGCATAAAGAATTTAGTCTGAAAAAGAACTTAATCATAAGGATGATAAAACAAACACTAATTCAAAGCCCATAGCAGCATAGAAGGCTGAGGAACACAGACAGTCTGTCACTCATTTCATTAAAACTTCTGCCACTGGACATGCCAGGAGAAAACAGTATCACTGCATGAATAAAAACTAAATGGTGTTGATAAAAAACTATTCTAGGGTGCGTAGTCGTCAATGTACTTAACTCTTTTTTGATTCCTAACTGTGCCTGATTCAACCACAATTTCTCCTGAATGTATTAGTTATTAGCTGTTGCCCATCAAATAATTTGCAGGGAAAAACTCTGGCTTACAGGTTACCCATGAACTGAACACGATCAGTATTCATTACAATGAACATTCTGCTTATTCATCATTAACTACAACTGATCACGTTTATTGTTTCTACTTCTTAACTTGGTAACTCATTGTTTAAAAAGAACCTTCACAAGCAGAAGGGAGGAAAAGCCACTCTGCGCTCCTTGAACAAACATGTTTTGGCCACAGGCCCAAAAATCTACTGCATAAAAAGCCCCCACAACTGTATGAACACAAATTTCACCACATAAATGCTCACAGTTGATGAATTACGTTTAGCTGAAAGTATTTCATCTGTAAAACAAACTAGAGACCTGTCTGTGAAACAACTTAAGCATCTGCATTTCCATTTCTGTGGCTGTATCCTTGGTCTTCTATCATGGGAAAGAGTGAAAAGAGTGCCTAATTTATCAACTATATACCGCTCATTATTCGATGTCTCAATACCACTATTTCTTTCGATTTATTAGATACAACATTTAAAACAGATTTTTTTTCTCATGATAATTGAGTTGTCTTTGTACTCTCATATTATTGTTGTGCATCTAGACAATTGCACAGATGTACGGAATTTTAGATGAAGCTGCATTACTGATTTATAGTGTCACGATGCTGCTATTTTGTCATGTTCTTCTAACTAAAAAGCCCAGTTGCCTGGCCTCAATTTTGCTTTTCTTCTCATGTGGGGAAATGAAACCCTTTACCCCTTTCCCTCCAGTCATACAATTTCCTGCCATCTTCTGTCTCACTTGTACATAGCCGTTCACTTGTACCACTGTCTCTTTTCCAGCTGCTGCTGAAGAGACAAGTATCACTACAAATATAGTTCAGTGATCCTTGGAGAAAGAAGCAACAGGATACAGGAATGTAAAGCAGAAATCATGGTCAAATCCAAGGTCCTGAATTTCAATAACTGGAATGCTGTACACCTGGAAAAAACATTCCCTCAAGTCCACTTACAATAGCTGGAATTAACAACTGCATCTTTTGTGCTGTTAGATATACTTCCTCTAGCAATTAGCTGGCATATTCTCTAAATAAGCAGAGTAGTAAAAGCCAGTAAATGCCCCTGTGCTTCTATTGGAAATCTTTAACAAAAATCATTATTATTTAACAGACTGGTTGAAATTTGGTTCCAAATAGGAGTCTTTCATGTTATGCAGAGGACAGTGAGAATTTTGTCTTATATAATGTGGCTAGTACTGTTTGAAACTGAAATGAAAAGGGAAAGGTAAAGAAATGGAGATACCTAAAGGTTCTCATCTTGCTCAGGAAATACCCAGAAGGTGGAATGGAGAGTCTGAGAAACAAAATGCCTGGACAAGGGAAGAAAGTAAACAATATTTGCTCTTTGTTGATTTGAATACAAAAGAACTCAGATGTGGTATTTAAGATTAAGCAAAAAAAGACAAGGAAAATATACATGTGGGGTGAAGAAACATCAAGTATCTGTGTGACTTCTGTTCTGATCTCTGGGAAAAAGAAAACACTAGTAACAAGACAGATGCCCAATATCACTAATGTCTGTGCATTAAATATCTTGACCTGCAAGTTTTATTTCTGTTAATAGTACACTCCCACTTGTCTTAGCAGCACAACTAATCAAAAACAAATATACACAGAGGCCTGAACAATATCCCGCCTGGGAAATCCCTTCTCTTCCCAGTAGTTACTCTCCTGAATTTGAGCATGACCTTGGAGATGGGGCATAGACTTTCCATGTCCTTGAGCTTCCAATCATAGCATGTGCTAAGGAATGTTCATTTCCCTGAGGCAGGTCTATGTCATTCTAGCCCATCTTTTTAATTCCCGCAGTAGATGCAGATTACGATTTTACAGAACAGCTGCTCAGAACAAATGCAAACACCTTGTTTGTCCTGTGGTATACAAGTTATTGCACCAGAGAAACTCCATGCTTCCTTTCAAAAAAAGGAGGTATTTATCAGATGCATTATTTTCTGAAATATCAATCACAGAGAGAAAACAGGTTGAAAATAATATCTCAATGCAACTTTATGAAAACATGGAAAAGAAAATTCCTTCTAAAAAGAAAACCATTTAGATAAATCAGGAAAGGCCTCTCTTATCATCATTAAATAGTAACTTAAGCACAGGATTAAGCTTAGCCAGATCACTTATGCTATTAATGACCTAATTTTTTGAACCAATCTTTTTCATATCCCTTGATGTTCCAGAAATAAAGCAAGCTCTTAGACTGCTTCTCTCCTGAATTATAGCCCTTTCTGAGAAACTGGTGTGCTCCTTGTTTTCTCAACCTTATACCTAACCCCAAATCAGGACCCAAAAATAACTCAGCAACCCTATTTACAACATTCCAGCCTCTAGACCTGTCTTTAGCCAGCAAGAAGCTCCATTATTTAAGCTCTCCTTTCAGTTCCCAACTAAAATTTATTATAAAAATTGTCTCACCTAAACCTTTGTGATGTCTAAGCCATGTCACTGCAACACATCCTTGTCCTTGCACAGCACCTACAGAAGTCAGCTGTCATAGAGTCGATTTCATTTGCTCACCCCTATTCTCGCACGTGCCCTTCAGGCTGTTGGCAACCATTTCAATCTGAGAGCATGGCTGTGCACTAGAATGACTTTCACTTGGTACCTGTTCATCATGCTAAGACTAGCTGGGATCCTCCACTTTGAGACTGACTGGAACATTTTCAAACTTATGGACCAACATCTGTGAAACATACTGAACTTGGACAACTGTCAGGTCCAGAGTTCAGTGATGTTTAGAGAGGAACATTTTCTTCAAATATTTTATTTGTATTTTTGTATATCTGGTAGAAGACAGAGAAGGGGGAGAAAAGGGAGCTGATTCAGCTTGATATTACAGTCAGAAAGCATATGACAATGACTATGAAGAGGTTGAAAGCTTTCTAAAATTTTATAAGATGAACTACATTACAAGGTAAGTGCTTTAAAACAGCACTAATTTTCAAAGTGCAAGCTGTCCCTTTATTTCCTGGAAAGTCATTAAACACTAAGACAGAAAAGAAGGATGAACTCAGTGGGATAGCTCAGTGTTAAATAAGAACTAGTCTGGCTTCTCTCATGAATTCACCATCATGTAAACTCTGCGATCTCTCCACTCTACCAACAGAGCAAAAGTTTAATCCATGTGAGTAAGTTAATTTATCAATTTCCACAACACTCTAAAGCTCATTACAGCCTGAAAAACTAGCAAAACTGATACTTTCAACTGGCTTTTGCCACCATGCCCCTCTCCCCACCTCTTCTTGATTTTGCTTAGATAGGATGATTTCCAATGGCATGAAGTTTGGCCTCCCCAAAGCTGCCGAAGCTGCCAGTTCTCTCCCACTTGCCCCATATGCTTTTTACGTTTTTGCACCAAAGCAAGAATGAATTTCCTCCTGCAACATCTTAGAAAACCTATTATTAAGAAAATAGTGGCACTTTTGAACTGGAATGGATAGGACCCTGTAGCAACAGATTCTTCTGTACTTGGGAAGAAGCCTCATCAGCAAAGCAGCAAAACAGGCAAGAATGGACGGCGGAAACTTCCTCAGCTGACTGGATCCTCACAGCTCCAACTTCCTCCTGCTTCTGCCTGTCACCCTGTCCCCAAACAAATTAAAAACAAAGACTGCTGCTGTGCACAGCAAGGTTCAGGAAGCCTCCTGATCACCTGAAGAATCACAGAATCATTAAGGTTGGAAAAGACCTCTAGGATCATCAAGTCCAACCGTCATCGCAATACCACCATAGGTCCTAAACCATGCCCTGAAGTGCCATGTCTACACTTCTTTTAAATACCTACGGGGATGGCGAATCTACCACCTCTCTGGGCAGACGGTTCCAATGCCTGACCACTCCTTCAGTAAAGAAATTTTTCCTAATATCCAATCTAAACCTCCCCTGATGCAGCTTGAAGCCGTTTCCTCTCATTCTATTGCTAGTGACCTGGGAGAAGAGACCAACACCCACATCACTACAACGTCTTTTCAGGTAGTTGCAGAGAGCGATAAGGTCTGTGACAGCCCATAGAGCTAGGTGAGAGACAAAGCCCAGAGCTCCAGTTGGAGTGTGGCAGCAAAGGAGCTGCCAAGGAAGCAGTAGGCTGCAAAAAGAATCTTTCCTTGAGAACTTGTTCTTCTGGGCAAAGGCTGGAGGTCTTAGGCTAAAGCTAAGGCTGAGGTAACAAGCTGTATTAGCTACTATGAGATTAATAAGTTTTCAGCTATGCTGCCTGCATACTGATAAATGATTATCCCCCCTGAATAAAATCAGAATAAACAAGACTATTTTGATCTGACATTAATTGTACAGTAGAGCTTGTTTCATGCAATGAGCAAATTGTGCATGCCAAAGTTGAAGAAAAGTGAATATAATAAATACAGTCAGAACTTTTTTGTTCCCACCTACTTTTACTTCAAGAAATCCTTAGAACTTCTCATCTGAACTCTTAAAAAAAACCCCAAAACCCACACATGCAAGACCACATCTTGTACATTAAGACATTGAAAAAGGATGTTTGAAGGCTGCTGCCCAATTTTCTTTCTCAGCATCCCTCTTTTAAGCAGAATGTGTTCACAGTGGAAATGCCATCACTCCGCTGTTATTCAATGCCAAACATGTACATATACAAGCCTAGAAGTCCATAATGCTCTCTTTCATAATGAAGCAGGGCAGGCAGGCTCAACTTTATTCCATAAATCTACCCTAGCTAGTACTTTTTCCTGTTATTATCTCAATGGTAGTGTAGGATTTTCAAGAGCTGCGAAGAAATCAGCTGAAGTTGGATAAAGGGGATCAGCACTAGCCACTGCTGGGGATTGCTGTCCCAGGAACACATTCCTTCTAGCTGCCTCAGATATCACTGTGCTTTGCCACTGCCACAGTTGTGAAAAAAACCCCAAACCATCCAGATCTTCCCCATCCCTATAATCCCAGTATCTCCCCCGCTGCATCTCAGCTCTGCAGCCAGTAACACTTGTGAGTTCCTCTTATTAATATTGAAGCTTGCGTTAAGTATTTGACCTTCCCTTCAAAGGATTCAAACTACCACCTGCATGACACATATCTCAGGCCATTCTGCACAGCTCCAGCCAATACATGGCTCAGCACTCCAAAAATCAGGGCTGGCACAGCAGCACTTGCATAAGCATGAGCAAATGCACAAGAGCAGCGCTGCCAGCAAAGCACACAGTGTGGCTGCAGCCAGTGACCAGCTCTATCAGCCCCAATCAGCAACAGTGCATATACAGGAACCTTGAACCAAGCAGTATACATATATGCTTTCTCAACTCCCTTCTGAATTAAAACCAAACCAATTAGCCCAAAGCAGGCTCTGGGGAGAATACAACTAGAAAGTTATCACTTACAAGTGTCAGAAACAAACAAAATGGCTATCTTTCAAAAACACTATTATTACCTCTGACGTAGTTAGGTCTGCCTAGTATCAGGTAGACAGGGAAGGATGGTAAAGACTGGTTTAGAAATTTAAAGAGTCACTTCTGCCTGTCTAATTAAGAGTCAGTTAGTGACTACTGAAATTATAATCTCCCCTGACCCTCACAGATGCAGAACACAGTAAGGCAACAGAAGCAGGAGGAATGGGAAACGAGATATGGTGTTCTCCATGGCTGGGAGCCACTTGCTGGCTGGAGGCGCTGCAGGAAGCATCTCCTGACCTTCTACATGCCCACAGCCCAGGACAGCCAGCCACCTGGGGACCAGGGTCCTCCCTGGGGAGAAACTGGCACTTTTCTTGGGTACGTATGTAAATGTTTGCCTACTTAGCTATAAATATATTTAAATGTGCACATAATCATACCCATATGTAAATACCTCATATTTTGCAATACATGCTTATTTAAATATGTACATACTTAAATAAGAATCCCAAATAGGAGACTAACTTCCCTCTTTCTCTCATCAATGTGGGCTCAAGCCAGTTCCTGACAAAACAAACAGGAATTTGTAAGTCATCTTTGCTGAGCATTAGATTAGGCCTCAGAAGTACCCCACGGCTCCCTCCTATACACACACTATCAAAGTTCTCCAACAGCTTAATATTTCCTGAGGCCACATATTACAATGATCTGTTCAGACAAGGGAATATCAGGACACAGAGGCCTTGTGAGAAGAGAGGTCTGGGAGCTTCAAGCTAGTGAGAGAGGAGATATCTTCTCCTGCGCTTCTATCAGCACGTACTTTTCCATCAGATAAATATAAATAAGTAGCACAGCAGTTGTTTGGTGAGCAGCTTAGGGACATATTGCTCCCACTGTCCCAATTTTCCTGACACAATTGGTAAATTTAGACATCTAATTAACAGCCTGTGCCATTTATCAGGTCACTCGTTGCTGGCTTTTTTTAAGGCAGTCAATTAAGCTTTCCATATCTTAGACATATCCTCCATCTCCAGACTGAGTCCTAGGCCTCTCACAGAATGATTATAAATGCCTCTAACACATCCCTGTTCTGTTTATATGTGCTGGACATAGCCCCAGGAAGATGAACTAGAGCCATGTCTAAGGCTGGTTTCAAAGTAATACTGTAACACCTGCACGTGTGGGATGGAGCAGACCAAGCGGGAGAAAGAATGGAAGAATCTACAGTTCATCTCTAAAAAGTCAGCTGGGGTACAGAGTTGTCCAGGAAGAGCCATATTATAAAACATCTGCATATTTGTTGGCATTTTCATAATTACATTTGCAAGTCTTACTTTGTAGGCCTTGGTGTTCTAGGTTTATAAATGCACATTTTTACCTTTGCTTACTTATCATCTTTTGTGCTAGTAGCTCTTCTTACCTCTAACATGTAAGACTTTCCATAGTGAAATACTTAACCCTAGTAGTGACGCTATTTGATTTCAAGTCCCTTTCATCACAGAAGGAGCAAAGGAAATTAAGAGTATTCAGATAAAAAGGAAGATCTTTTACAAGTTCATTGCCACATGCAGATACAAAAGCAACTTGTAATGCTATGACAGATACACAAGTTTTGTTTGTGAAGTAGAGTCTTTGACCAGATCAATGCTGCAAAGCCTGCACTAACATGAATCCTCTTTAACAAGCAGTATGTTTATTATCACTTCTTTACCAAAGAATAACAATCACACAGCATCTGAAGTATAGTCTCTCACTCACTCTCCCCACACAGGGAGGGTAAAATGGGTCTTCTAGTTTACACTTCGCTAAAAAAATGGAGCTAAATGTGCATATGCATCAAATTTCTATAATGATATTCCAGTCTGAAAAAGGCAGATGCAAAAGAAAAGTCCCAAGAGAAAACTACGTTCTCTCCACCCGTTTTTTGCTCATGGACCATCCAGATAATTGTCACATAACTACTACCAGAAGCAGGCAAAAGGAAGAAAAGCCTCTGCAGAAGTATCTATTCATACCTGCTCTGATGAGACACAAAGCATTTCTTTTTCTGTCAGTAGTAACAATCCCACTAAAATCGCCAAGTTAATTACCTTCAGGGTCATGCGTTGACCACATGAAACCTGTTTACAGAAATGCAGGACGTTAAAAACTAAAAATGCCTGCAATGAATGTTTAGTAGGCAAAGACAATCCGTAACATTATGCAGTGCCAAAGAAAGCTTTGCTACACCTTTCTTTTTACATATGAGCTCTAAATGATCAGTTTTTAGGGAGCGGTTGCTGTTTGCTTTGGCAACTTCTATGAAGATGGGGTGTGCAGCCCATGTAGAACTAGAAGGAAAAATTCTGACAAAGTTTTGTAAGAGATTAAATACCTCGTCGTGAAAAACCCTGTCTGATATCAATTTGCTTCAAATAAGAAAGGCTTCCACTATGCCTCTCAGCAGCTTGCCCGACTTCCCGTGAAGAAGTCTGACCTTACTGCCTGTAACTCCAGGGCAGCCCAGCATGTCTGCTCTCCTGGGTCTCAGAACCTTGGAAGGAGCAGACCAGAGCAGCCCCTGAGCCGTCTGCTGGGGAGCTGCTCAAGGGAGGCAGGAGTAAACCCAAGAACCCTTCTCTCTGGCTCTGCTCCACTGCTAGCAGCATTGCTGCTACCCTGTGGCAGCTGTACCCTGCTGGGAGAAGCCAGGGCTTCCAGGGTCCTTACCTCTGCAACAGCCAACTACCATGAGTACTCCAGGCTCTCTGGAAAACAATCTCAATGTCAAGGTTGGGTGCTCAGGGCAGCTAAACTGAGTTTTCAAAAAATGACTAATGCTTCTCAGTGCCTTTCCCATCCCTCCCTGAAGTATCTTTAGCTGGGTTCCAATTTTTGTATCCTGCCTGGAGATGAAATGAGGGACTCTTGAACATAGTTTAGTAATAATAAACTGGACAACACTTGAGTTTTAATGCTTTCTGCTTCAATTCTTTTGGTAGCTCTTTCATGCCATGGACAGATTTCTACAGGAAAAGCAGTAACCCAGGCTTGCTGGAATTGTGTTTCACGCACGCTTGGAATACAATCTGGCTAATACAAAGAAATTTGCAGCATTTCCTATCAAGATATTCACGTCAGAGATGATCACAGAACTCCAGAAATCCAGGTCACAGGGAGGTTATTTTTCTGAAAGTGATAAAACATTAGGATTCAAAATAAAAGAAGCATCTTACAAATTCAAGAAAAAGGTTGTGATCAGTGGCTGGTGAAAATCTACAAAATGTCTGCGAACAGAATAATTATTACTGGTTTCAAAGGTGGAAGCTAGCACCTTTGACTGAAGAGTAACAACTAACTTGGGTTAGCAGAAACCTTGATTGAAACCATTATGTTTCACTCACTCTCTGTGGTTGATCATGCCTAGGGAGACTTCCTTCATTATATAAAGCGTGTAGGAGATAAATGGAACAAAAATCTCTAGGATAGTTAGGTCAGACAACATACACCAGAGTGACACATTTTCCTCTATGAAGCCAGAAATTTCCAGTCCTCAGACGTGATATATGTGTCAAGTTTACTTTTCAGGGAGAAAAAAAGGTGCTGTTACAGTTCTGGCTAACCTTTGTAGAAACCCTTAATTCACAGAACAAGTGTGGAATCTTGTCTGGGAAAAGCTGATCTCCTGCTTTATGCCTTGAAGCTACTATATGCCTTAAGTACCCTGACAAGATTTTGAATCAGACAATAAGGACAAAACAGAGGAAGAGAGTTTGTTGGGGCACAGGGAGAGAAGGGGGGTGGGGGGATGAGAACAGCAGATGGTAACATTTGCTAGGTTTCACTTTTACAGTCCAAACAAGCCTAAAACCCAAAGCAACTATGCTGCTCTGATGTAATTAAGTGCTTCACTAATGTGAAAAACCTTTCTTTATGAGACACAGCAGAGTACAGAAGAAGGTTGCCTCTGAATGGCCACTCCAGAAAAACACCCTAATCAAAGACATTTGCCAGCCTTATCAAATACAGATGCACAAAGTTAGGGGCTGGAGAGCATCTCTGTTAGCAACAAAAATTGGCGATGAGGCTTGGGTAGATTGAAGTACCTTGAAACAGAATTCAGCTCTTGATCATGCAAAATCCTAAATAGATTTGGGGTTCTTCAAAGTCCAAACACATTGAATAATATTGAACACATGTCTGTCTACAGTGTACTTTTAACTTAAACTCAAGTATTTAATAAACTAATCCAGACTACTACTCTCTAGTACGTGAGAAATGAGTATGAAGTACTGACCATAGTAGTGGAAGGGGAAATGCAAAAGTTGAAAAGGATCCAGCTGCACTTTTTCTGCAAAGAAATGCCCAGTTTCCAGAGCTGACTGTTAAGATCTTCAAAACATTTGTTCTGTAGAATTACAAGCATGTTCCAAAAACTTAAGAGGCGCTGCATTTACCTCCGTACTACGAAACACCACTCTTTTCTTTGGAAAAGAAAACAATAAACTCCATTTTCAAAAACACATCATGGGCAAGACTTCATTCTATGTTATCTGTGAAGAATTAAGTACAGCTACCCAGAGCATAAAATATAATTCAAAAGTAATGGGCTCTGTGATAAATTAAGATGTTCCTTTCGCAGATTATAGTGCATTCCTGTCACATTAAGGCATTTTGAGCTACAAAGCCAAGCTAGAGATTGATTGGACTATTTTTTCAATAACTGAAGGGATTATATGCCAACATTTATATTCCAAACAGTTTCCTTAAACCTTATCGAGGATATTTTTCTGAATGTTTAAATGAAATAAAGTCAGATTTATGATTAAGCACTGCTTTACTGAGCAAGTTAAACTTTGGGGCAATGATACAAAGCAAGAGGAACAGTATGTGCAACTGACGTGTATTTGGAAAAAAAAAAGTAGAAATTACACCACTATAAATGGTAAGTAGTAAATGGATTTTCTGAAATACTTTTAGTTTTTCAGTATTATTCTAAGGTATTTTTAGAAACCCAGATAATTATTATTTTTTAAGCATTAACGACACAGAGAGATGCAATCACCACAGTGTTTTTTTTTCATGAACTCTAAAATCCCACCAACTACTCAAGCCTTATTTACTGAAATGGGACCAAGAATCTTTTTGTGCAAAATAACCTGTGACTGAACATATAAATAGGAACCTATGTGTCTTAATTTGGTCACAGGTCTCTGTCTTCCCACAGTTTAAGGTCTCTTAATCCACTGACCAATAAAATCCTGTTGCTAAGATGAGGTTCTTGTCTGTATCAGTTTGCTTTTGTGAAGCAACTGTGGAGGTAAACAACACACTGGCTCTTCCTCCCCCAGTCATTTAATAAAAGCCTGCAGAAGTTAAAAAAAACCCCAAAACCAAACAAAAAAGCCCACCACAAACCAAACCAAACCAAAAACCCAACAACCCAAACAAACCCCCAAACCCAAACCCCGTAACACTGGACCTGGACAGAAGTCTCTCATGACCTCCTCTGAACTGCACAACTGTGTCTCCCTTGCTACCTTAGATAAGCTTGGCTTTACCTTGGCAAGACACGTGCAGCCCCCATCTGCCCTGGCCCTGACATGGGGAAGGTGTTCGTCCCAGATGAGAGCCTGGACACATGCAATCATCCAAGCTACCCTCAAGGTCAATGAGGTGGCAATGGCAGAGTCCATCCTCAAAAGGTAATGCGCCTGTCCCTGGGGGAGGATTTCCTTGCTCAGACACCAGGCCGAAACTGCTACCAGGCCACCTGGTAGCAGAACAGCCTGAATATCCAAAAACTCACCTGAAACCCTCTACCTCCCAGCACTGTTTTATTTACATGTAATCTTATGTACTTACTCAGACATTGCAATTAATAACTGGTGCTTACAAAATGGTATACTGATATTTTTTATTATAATTATTACAACACTCCCCCCAAGACAGATCAGCTAAATATTAGATCTGATTGAAAAATAAAATATTATATAAAACTTACTAGAGATTTGTTTGCTTTTCAGCCCGCTTCCTAATACCCACCAAGAAATTTGGCTGTCTGACATATGCTGCCCAAGTTCCCTAAACGAGCACTTGGGAGAGGCAAATAAACAACATAAAACAGTAAAGCTAAAGAGATTACCAATTTCTCTCTTATTTCCTGCTGATCATTGCCAGACTATGTTTCTGCCCCAAAGTGCAGGCTTCATTATTAAAGATGGACAGAATACAAGTATATTCAACAGAGGCCGGCTGTTCAGGAAATAGCTATAATTTGGTAAATAGCATAATAAACACTCGAGCATCCTTGATGCAATGCGTAATGAGCCAGTGCAGTCGTAAGTATGTACATAACAATGTTAAGATTATACTGTATTTCACATTATATATCTACACATGCACACTCATGTAGAGATGTCCGTATAATATTTCAACTATTATATTTGTTTACCTCCTGACATAAATGTATTACTTTTTCCTCTGTACTCAGCTAGTCACTTGTAAAAGAAAGCAAAGAAAGCAACATTTTACTTTCATTCTCTGCTCCCCACATAAACCATCAGAAGCTTTTGTTCATCATGGCAACCGAATGCATTACACACTGAAGCACCAGAGACCCTGGAACTAAATGCAATCTCACAGCAAGTCATCAGCATGTCTATAGCCCATGCAGTGGAAGGCGAGTTAAATCCCCAGCCTGTTCTCCTCGCCACCATGGAGAATAATGACAAACCATAACATATCCCATTCATCTAACAGCTGAGAGTGTAATGAATTACAGAGATAATTCAACCACTCATTATTAAAAGATTACAACATTAAAAATGAAGGTGGTGTTTTTTTTTAAAAAAGGCAAATGATCATGTTTTCATATAATGTGAGTGAAACAGTATACAGTATTAGTGATTCCTAGCTATATTGTAAGGGCCAGCTTGTAACAAAGCCCTCAAATTGAATTGAAGTTAGCACTTCTTTATCCTGAAAGTCAATCGCAGTTCACACTGTTTTTCTCCAAATGCTGAAAATATCAGTATAATTTAACAGGAGTCTCTAGAATTTCTTGCTTTTTTTCTCTGATAGCATTACATATTTTTCTTGAAACACCAAGTGCCCATAGTCAATTTTGCTCAATACCATTCTTAGCCAGGACTTAAAGAAAAAACAAACAAAAAACCCCCTGGAATGCCCCTGCCCCAAACCAGTCTACATTGCATAACTGCATATGTTCCATAACTGGAACAAAGCCTCTCTACTAGATGCTGGGCTCTTAAGTCTATGCAGCCTACAGTTCCAAGTGAAATATCTGTGGCTTCATTTCAGAACAAACCTGTGAAGTTTTAGTACTAAAAAGAAAAGTTCTTTATCAAGCAAGCATCAGGCCAGCCCTTCCATCTAAGGGATCTGGTTACCTATAGACTTTTCAGGTTAATTCAGTGACAGATGAAATATGTACATAACTGAAACTGCTCTGTATGTACTACGGGTAAATGCATGTTTCCACAGGAGAATACTCAATCATTAGATGCAGGACAGAGCATCATCTAATATAAAGAGACTTTTTAATATAGAACATCTGCAACCTTTCTATCAGCTCCATCTAAATGTCTACCCAGGGTCAATTAAGAAATACCTCAAAAGTTTGATTCATAACCTTTCCACTTTCCCAAATATACTTCTGCTGTTTGCAGGGCAGGAATTGGGAGTGGGGGGAGAGGTGGAAAGAGAGAGGAAGGTCTGCAAGAAAAATTAGGTTGTCAGAAAATGTCAATAGTCACAGCAAATCTTCTGTAAATGATTTCTGAAAGTCTGTTTCACTTTATGTATAGCTGGACAATAACAAGCATAATGCCAACTTTCATTTTGGAAACAAGCTAAGAAAGGCATCTGTATGTGGATGCAAATCATAACCGGCCAAGACAAAGGAAGTCCTGCATCAGGACTTCTGTGGGGCAGACTGGAAGTACATTCTTGGCTGGCAAGGGCAGGGGAAATCTGGAAAGCTACTGCTAAGGGGCTTTAGTTGATTTAACTTAAAAGTTCTTTATAGCTCTGCTCCATGTTCTTGTAATGTCACAGGCCAGATTTTTAGAACTAATAGCAGCAACTACTTTACCGAAGAGGTTACATTTTGCAGTTGCATCATGCACATTTTTTTATGATGCTAAACCTTGAGTTCAGTAATCACTATGGTCCTTTTCCTAAAGTACTATAAAAGGTGATTATTCTTTTCTAGGATGGTAGATTTTATTAAGCAAGCAGACTGTAGAGGTTATCAGTTTTTTGTTTGATAAGCAATTTTTTTCTTTTTTTCAGTAATGTCACATATAAATTTTTTAAATTGCAAATTTTCTTGTATCTTTGCAATAAGCTATTAGGGATTAATATCAGATTAATATCCACCTTAGTCCTTACTAAAAGGCTCTAAAAAGCAAAAGCGAGAATAAAAGTAAGTACTTTTAGCTGACCCAACCTCCTCCTTTTTCAGAATTATCCCATGAGGAATATTTGTGTTTTGGAACTGTTGTCTCAACCTGAGTGAGAAAATCTAAAACTGTATGAAAATCTAAAAATTCTCATGGAATGGACAAAAAGCCTGTTTCCTCCCCTGCCCAACACCGAGTGCTACATGGCAGAAACACTTCACAGATCTGCTTCCCCTGGGAATTCAGCCATATATTAAGGAAATAAAATTAGTTTCTCCAACTTTTTACTCCTTTTAGCCCTGAACAACCAGCACAGCTAACAGATAAACCCCTAAATTTTATTCTTTTTCACGAATTACAAGGCTACATTCCATCTGGAATTATTCCTGTGAAACACAAGTCAAAAGAATGGGATTGTAAAGATATAGCTAAAGGAAGAATTTGGTCTCAGAAATCTTTTATACGAGTGAGAATAAATGAGTAGCAGAAATATCTTTATTTTAGACTGCAGTTTTCAGGATTATCAGTTAAAAGTATTTCTGAAGAAAAAAAAATCTGATACTCAGTTACTGAAAGAAAGACAAAACCTCAATATACCATTTTTAGATTCACTGTTCAGGGAAGAAGTGGATCTTACCAGCTCTCAGTTTCAAGCTAGGATCTCCCCAACAAGCCTGACAAAACATTCCCCACTCTGAAGTCGACACAGAACTGTGACTACCACTAATTCTCCTACACCCTTACAACCCAAAGGAAAAAAAGCCTTAGTCACAGCTTTATACCGGCTCACTTCAATCTCACAGCTGTACATACCCGGGAACACTCTGAGGGTCTCATCCAGTACAAGACTTCCATGAAGTTCAGCAAGCTTTGACCCAGGCCTGGAAAGTTTTGCCACAAAGCCACTACACATTTGTAGTTCTGTGGTTTAAGACCAATCCATGTGTCTTCGAAACATCTGGGTTTTTTTAGTTCAGGAAGACTGACAGGTTCCAGGATGCTCTCCACTATTTTGAAATAACTGTTCGTTATTTAGGTTTCCCAAACCCTTCCTCCTGATCACTCTGCTCTGCCTCAGTTGGTATTTCTATTTCATTTTCCACAATCAAGTCTGATCACTAGTGCAGCTGATCCCTATTCCTGCCACTTTTGCCATGAAACAATAAACAATTTTACTCTCAACCTCGCCACTGGTCGTGCAAATTTAGTCTGAGCTTCTGGAATTTTTCTGTTGTCATTTCAATGCACAAATGTTAGCTGTGCTTCAAAAGAAACAGGTTATAGGACCTGCTTGTTACAGTACTCTCCCAGCTTGCTTTGTTCCTGTGTTTCAGAATTGCTACAGTGTATTGATTTTAATATACAGTTTTGCTTTTCAAGTAACCAACACAATTAGTACAAGCCTAAATTACAAAATGGACAGATAGTGAACCAAACCTGCCGTATTAGTCTGTAACGATCTTTCTCTGCTCAGCCAAACAGATTGTCATCTGTGTTGATTCAATGCAACTTGTCTATGGCATTCAATACAATTGATCACAAGAGGCTTTTATAGAGCATTTGGTTATCCTTGAAATTTGGTACCCAGGGGTCCTGGAAAATGCCCACAGCTTGAGCTGTTCTTCAGTGAATACATTTCTCTACAGCTGATAGTAAAATTGTTCTTTTTCTTATCTTGCCCCTAAAATTCCCATATGCATCCAGAGAAATTCTGTTTAAGCCTCAGTGTCTCATTCTTGATCGCAACATCCACTTGGTGATTTTAATTAAATCTCATGGCTTCAATTATCTGTATCAATTTAGGTTGCTTTCTAGGTTGGTTTTTTTTTCCCCCCTCTTCCCTGATGTTTTATTTTGGTCTCCCTCTCTTCTGTTTGGTCAGCCTTTGAAACTGGGTCCTTGAGAAGGCTACCAACCACAATTAGGGTGGGGGTTTTTTATTATTATTGCTTTTTAAAGCTCATTTTAAGGCAATATTTACAAACAGAGCAAAACCCTCACACTTCAGTGCTTCATTTTCAATATTCTCTTTTTAGCTTATAAATTAGCATGGCATTTTATACAACCAATTTAATTTTGTATTTTTCCTCCTTCTCTGATCACTGCTGTATATGAAATCTCTTCTGATTTATATTACAGATTACCATACCAACCTTTATATTTGTAGGCTTGTTTTAGGCCTGTATCTGCCTTGCATGGTGGTTATTAAACAGAAACCTAGATGTTCTACATAATTTTCCATTTAGCTTTGTGGAAACTTGGGTATGGAGCTGGTCTAAACACCGTTGGACAACATAAAATGTTAGCCCCCCTAGACAAGGATTTCTGTCTACAGAAGAAAGCAGTCACAATTTCAAACTTACTGGCATTTTCTAAAGCCAACCATAAGACGCCTCACACAGAAATCTGCTTAATGACAGCCCATATTCACCAACCTGTCATCTACCTGGAACAGCTACACTAGAACTTTCTATTAAGCTTTAATGATTGTGCAAAGATGTTACAATATTACTGCAATAAATACCATATCAAAGCCAACAGAAACCAATGCTATCACAGGCAAGCAGCTTCATGAGAGTGACTTAACCTTTGACCAGTAAATTTGTGTCCCAAGGTACTCTGGAATGGCTGATGTACACAAAATAAACAAAGACTAGGAAAGACAATAAACTGACAGCCAAGATCAACAAATGGTATTGGTATCCCATGAAGCCATTAATACAACACACTGTTAAATATGCTTTTCTCCAGATGTGGGCTGTTTTAACATGTTTGAGTGCCTCTGTGTCCTTGAGCAGATGAGTGAGATATATAGTGATGTGATGAGACTATTTTACTGTTAAGAAGCTCCTTTTAGCTTATGTAGCCCTTAAGCATCTCCTTGTTCCCCTCCCCTAGAGTATTTATAGTACTCAAACACATAAATACACCACCTCCTCTCCTAACCTTTTGCTGTTCTTATTACAGAGACAGAAATAGCCTGTTAAAGAAAGAGACCCACCCTTTACTTGATATTCTGGAAATTAATTATACAATACTTTAAAAGATTTGTGTGCTAATCCACCAGTTCCATAAAAATACATGAACACAGGTAACAGCTTAAAATAGTAAAGGTAGAAAAATCTGAGTTTTCATGTGTGATGCATGAATTATACACACACAGTCTATAAACATAATCAACACAATTCTCAGAAGAATTACTGATGTATTTTAATAATAGCTCAACTGTAGCCTTTTTCTATGGTATGAATGCATTGTTTCAATAAAGATCTAGAGCAAAGAAGACAGAAGAGTATATAATACAGCTGTCTTTTATTGCTTTGCTCTGTTGGATTGAGGCCTCAAGAAGTTATTAAACTGCTGAGGTAAACCTTATCTATTTAGTTATTCTGAACCTCGATTCTCACTTTTTTTTTTCTACTCTAGGATTGTTGGTTACTTTCTCTCTCTATCTCTCTCTTTTTTTTTCATCTTCCCCAGTGAAAGATCATCTTGTCTGCGGCTCCACTTTCAATTGCATACAAGTGTATGGACAGCAGTTCGTGGTATAATGTAAGTTTTCTGCAGCAGGTCTAGGGCCAGTAGTGATCATTCTTCCTACTATGACAGAAACATCATCTTTCAATTTCTTTAAACTCTAGCCTAAAACAAAAAAAAGATTAAACTCATTCTCTCCAACCTGAATACCCACACGAGGCAGAGGAAGCTGGTATTTATGCCAGAATAAATGTTAAGGATGAACTAAATAAATATACTGCTATGGGAATACTTTTGTTAGCATACTTTTAGCCTGCCTAAAACTTGGTGTGCTTCTAATTAGACCACTACAGCACATATTTTGTATGAGTGTGACTTCCTTCCTCCCCTCCAAGCATGCAGAAACATGCCTTTTTGAAGACACGGAAATATTTCTACAACACAGATTTTTTTAATAGTAATTTCCATGCAGGAGGTGCAATAAAAGCAAGTCTGCTTTATTACAGCACTAGGGACTAAAGCCAGTTAACCACTCAGAATTAGCAAGCTTGTGTGTCAAACGAGTTTTCACCACTCACTGACTGCAACATACTTCACAGGCAAATCAACGAATTATGCAGTTTCCAGAGAACCAGCACCATAGGATCTACAGGTCTCATCGCAGTCTTACAGAACATTGTCAGCATTCATACAACAGATACATAAATGCAACTTTCACTTTATAATTTCTGAAATTAGCAAACATCTAACATGTAGGAACAAAGCTGCTAATGCTACTCCATTCAAAGAGAATTCAAAGCAGATCTACACCTAGAAACTTCTCTACATATCTTCCCAAACCATTTCAGCCCAGAGCTCCTGGAGCTCTGCCTGAACCTTGCCTACAGCACCCTCCATTGCTGCAGATGACTGACGGTTTGGGAAGCAACAAATGACAACCAAGCTAAAATAGCCTAAATAGGAATTAATTAAGGAAAAGGTGGGGTGGAGGTCTTCAGAGATGAAGAGGTACATTAACCTATTGCAGCACTTACACCCATAATAATCTACCTTTTTAAAGGAAATATTTGCTGATTTCTTTTTGAGTAATTCACATCAAGTCACTCACTCTCCGGTGTACATATACATATATTCTAGTCATAGTAAAAATGATCTGCAGCTGTAGAGTGGAAATTTTTTCTCAAGAGCAGTGCATTTTTGGTTTTGTGAAATCTTCACATTTTGACAGAGTTTTTATATTCAGAATTGTATTTTACAGTGCAGGCTGCATCAAAACAAACAGACAAAAATCAATAATTTAACAAGATGTATTGCAAAGAAGACTAAATGAATGAAAGTAAGCTTCCTTGACAGTGCTTCCTCAGTATCTGTCAGGGAGGCTAAACAATTCAAGAGCATATGAATGCAAACAAGCACTTCCAAAGGCAGGAGAGGATATGGAAAGCATATTTGGGGTGGGCGAGGGGGGGGTGGGTGGAGAAGGAAGGCCAACTTCTTTGGATTGTTTATTTCCTCAATCTAATTTTAATTAAAACCAGAACATTAGGATGTCTGTTATACTAAGCTACTGTAATACAGACTTCCACATTAGAGGATAAAAAGCTAAACAAAAAGATGACAGAGGTAGAATGAACAGTGCCCGACTCATTACTCACTAGGGTTCTTTAGGCTAGAAGGAAAATAGCAGGCAAGAGTGGTGGCCTTCTGTCACCAGAAAATAGCTTTACAATTCTATTTACACATTATTACCAACCACCCTGATAATATGGAGTTAGAGTGAAGCCAGGTATTCACTATTTTCAAATAAGGGAGAATGAATGGCGCAGGCATACAGTTCATTACTTCAAACCTAATCCTGAAGTTAAATGCTGAAGAACTATAGCAGACACTTACTGGCCTGTGTATCTTGTACTACACATAAACAGAGACATTTTTTTGCCTTGTGGGTCAACATTTAGGTATTGAGTGGGTTTTTTTAATTCCTAAACTAGTGGTAACACATATCTCAGAGTTCATGTAATTCATATACACACACACACAGGGTAATAGGTTTTTTTCATGTCAGCAGTTGGCTAGCATTTTATATTTGCCCAGGTTCCTTTTAATTCGTTTTTTACTGTTACTCCTCAACAACAATAAAAACAAGAAACAGGACAGAAGTGGGAAGTTGCAAGGAAGATTATTCAAAGAGTTCTAAAGAGAAAGATCAAATTCTCTCAAATGCCCCAGGTCCAAGCCAAGACCCTAGAGACACCATTTCCACTGAACAAAGGAAGCAAGCAGGGAAAGACTCTTTGAATGTTTATATTTCTGTGAGGGGAGTACTCAATAGCTTAATTAACTTCTATGGTAAACATCATGCAGCACCATGACTTTGCTCCTCATGACAAGGTGCAGACAAGAAGCAACATACACATTCACAAACAAGCAAAGTCTGCTAGGCTTACTCGTCAAGGCTCTGCACAAGCTGGGTGACAGCTAGTACAAGACAGAGTCCAGGGTGCAGGGTGGGGTAGAGAGATGAGACCTCGTGACTAACAAGCATCATCAGAGGATGGAGTGCTGGAAGTGCTAAGAAGGTAGAGTTAACACTGGAGCTGAAACAAGCAGGAACTGTTGGGTGAGGATCAATCCTGCACCTTGCATTCACATCCTAACAGATTCCAAGCAAACAACGAGAAGTGGAGGTGAATGTGACACAGCCAAATATGGTGCAGAGCAGTAAGCTGTAAAGGGTTTTTCTTTCTTACTACTGGTGGAGAGAGGGAGAAAGCAGGAGCTGAGGTGGAAAGGATACAAAGCCTTACTTCATCACTCATTTAGCTCTGCCAATGTTCATACATGGCATAGATGTTTTACAGCAGAAGCACATCTTAGGGAAGTTGAAGGGCTTTATAAAATACTTTCTGCCCAAACATGCTGCAACTTGTTGCTGTAGAAAGCGTGCTGCTGAGGCAGGCTGGCGTTCATGGCTGCTAAAAGCATTACATTACCACAGTGGTCTGTTAACGCAGACCACACTGGGAAGGAGACAAAGTTGGTGCTGCGCTGACAGGGACGGGCAAGAGTAGTCAGAACAACGATCCAGCAGTGTGATCCACAACAGAGACCGACATAATCTGGAAGCAACTGGAGTACAAGCAGAAAGGGAAGAAGCTTCTTTTGTGTGGTCAAGTCTCCAATGTGTTGTGTAAGAGGAGGGCAAATTTTAGACACTGCCCCACTGAGTGGGTTTAAGGTTCAATGAAAGATGACATCCCATGTAACAGCTTTTATGAAAGGGGGAAGATGCTGCTCATTTCCCTGATGAGAGAGTAAGGACATAAAGAGGAATTATTTGCAGAGAAAAAATTAGTTCACCCATGTTAAATTTGAAATGACAAATCTTTTTCTGGCAAGAAGGCATAAAATCAGAGTAAAAGATAGAAGGTCAACTATCATTCTGAGGCATTACATTCCAAACTGAATTTCTGAAGGTTAGAGTATCTGTAGCTAGGAGGTAGCACAGAGGGGATGAGGAAACCCCAGCTTGGCACCTCACGCACTAGCAAGGAGGGGTGAGGGTGAGCAGCCCAGTATTCTGTCAAACAGTTCTCAGTAACAGTGCAACAGCAGAAGGCTGAGCTTGCAAGCTAACTGGGCTAGGCTTGCTTCGTATTTTTTTTTTTTCCGGAGAGAGAACAGATCACAGTTAGCTAAAAATGGATGGGAAGGTAAGCAATAATGAGACAAGGTTACAAAGAGAATGGAGAGATGCTATGCAGAAATAAGAGACTGGTCAACATGAGATTAACAAATGAGAAAAATCGGAATCACTGGAAAAAAGTAAAAGGAAAGACAGTAAGAATTCCTCAGAGAAGGAAGAATCCTATAAATTAGAGGAAAATTAGATCAAGAAAAAGCTTACTATTTCATTTTCTTAAAACTATTAGCCTGCTATACTTTCACAGGAGTAGGCAGACTAGTTTTTAAATCTATTTTTTAACATATTTACCTGAACAATGATCATATGAAATGGAAATGCTGTTATCTTTTTATTTTTAATATTTTTATAAGCACAGGGGATAACCTTTGCATAAGGATAACTATGGCTCAGAGCAGCTAAGTGAGTTAACAAGTGTCACCCAAGAAATCAGTAGCAGAGCAGGCACTAGAAACAACGCCTCTCAGACTATTTTCCTATCTCCTAAACCATCTGTTGTCCACTTTCTTTCAGATATCCTGTGTGGAAAAGAAGAGGAAAGAGAGAGACAGAGTGGTTCAAAGGGGTCAGTGTTTTCTGAAGCCAGCATACTTCATATGCTCTGAAATTGTGACTACCCCAAAAGGAGCTCTGTTCCTTTTATATGTCAGCAAAACAAAAGGTCAGCCTATTGAAATATTGGTCAGGTCTGACTTTCTTCTATTAATAACAAGTAGAGACACATTTTTTAAAGTAATAGTTAAATAAATGGCTACATGTCTGCAATCATTTCAACTTAAAATGTCAACTGGATTTGAGATGCCATGTGCATTTAATCAATGACTCTGCATTATAATATAAATATTACTTTGGTCTGACTGCTTTGTCTGGCATAAATCATAATTTAGTGAGATGAGTACATTTCATTTTCTCTACAGATGGCTGTTAATGGCAATACCTATTAAACTGGCACCTGCCAGCACTTTGTAGTTAAGGAATCTGTCAGGAGCCCCATTCTGTATAATTTCTCTGTTAATTGTTGTCTCTCCCCCCCCAGCCCCCCCATTTACCAAGTTCATGTTACAAGAACTACTGAAACAGAAAATCAGCAAAACTGCTGTTTTTTTGTATCTCATGGTAGAACTCATATTCCTAAGCAAAATATATATTTATTGGTCAAAATGCAGCTCAGGAAGCCTTAATTCAAATTCTTGTGGGCATGACTTTAAACCCTCAAGTATCTTTGACCATAATGCATCCATACTACATGCAGAAATACCCAATGTATACCTTAACTTATATGGAAAATCTGGAATTAAGTTTTGTCCTCAGATAAGATATGCATTTTAGAACATGTAACAGCCAAGTACTGTGAATGAAGGATAAACACACTGCCACAGTGTTTAGTATTCATCAAGAATACACTTTGCTTTCTAGGACTTTTTTTTGCAGAAGGCATTTCTAGGGAGAGAGGAGACAGACACTTAGAGGAAATATGCCACCTCCAGCAAAGACCTGGTCATATCTCCAACAGGACAGGAGTTTACTTTTTTTTTTTTTGGGCAGGCATAGTATGCACTGAGGTTAATATCAGATAGGCAAGTATACATTTAAGTGGACACACAGAGGATGTAGTGCACAAAATTAATCCTTGCACACAAAGCAACACAAAGCTTTTTTTTTCTTTTTTTTTTTTTTTGCTTAGTAATGGCTTGAATAATGATATTTCAGCTTGAAGTGAACATGCAACTATTTCACAAAAAGCATGCTCCTTGCAAACAGTTTGTAATTTCCAGCCCTTTTAAATAGTCAGAGGGAACTTTCTGCTCTGATCTGTTAAGTAAATATAAATCTTGTTATCCAAGTTCAGCAATGAGAGTAAGGGGTCTATTCTTCTCCACTGCACTTGCATACATCTAACATTAATGAGATTTATGCATGCATATTAAGAAGAGAACAGATGCTTAATTAAACAAATAAGCCTTTAGTAGGCAGTCCACATGATCATTTTAGTACAAAACCCCCTTATTTTCTCTGTTTTAGGCTGACTATGAATGCAGCCAAGGAGAAATCAATACGGTGGAGGAAAAGAAGTGGTGATACACGTAAACTGAGGTGTTTGTCTTTTTTTAGTTAAAAATACTTGGCAAACTCAAGATACGTTAAATTAATTAGGTATCTCCTCTCTGTCATGCTCTTGTGTTCTTTAAAGAAAACAAGAGTCTTATTTACCAATTTACCTATTTGAAAAGTGGGAATTTTATTAGGCAAAAGGAAATCAAGGCCTCTAAATAACTCATCTGTCTCATTAACTGATGCTGTCTATCAAATACATGGGCATGATCCATCTCAGATCATTTTGCTACTAAGGAAAAATTTCTAAAAAAACTTTAGCCTCATTAAATTATAATTTGATCTAGTCTTGTTTTTTTATAATCTATCCACATCCATACTGATTTCCAGCATCATATGTACATACATATAAATACATGAAAAAGTTATATACGCTGCCTCTCTCCAGCAAATCACATCTCTATTATTTTCTCTTTCTTCATTGTATTGCTAACTTTTCTTCTACAACACTCAACTTCTCAGGGTAACACAGAGCAGAAAAAAAATCCCTCTATAAGCTACCATGGCGCTATACTTAATGGAAGTCAATATCTGTATATTATGCTATCTACTGTGCAACACCATTACAGGCTCAACAGTGCTGGTTGTAAAAAGTATCATTCTGAGCACAAGGCCTATAACAGTAATAATGAAAAAAGGGTCATTTCTGTCTTTCAACTAGAATGAAAAATTAAAATCACTAAGGCACTTAGCTCAAAGGAAAATTTTCAAATTAAGGGGACAAAAAATAAAATATTCATGGCTCATATTGTGAAATGGAAGGTAAATAATTTAAGATGAACTGTTATGTGGGAAAGTGCACTATTTCTGAAGAGGAAAAAGCAAATGTAACTAACATACACATATATATTCCTGCTTCCTGCACTTGCAGTTACATGTATGCATGCACAAATATGCAAGTCGTGGTTGATGCGCAATATTTGTAAGAGAGACATTTTCTCACCTATACTGATTTTGAAAATATTTGCTAGTGAAGTAGCTAGTGAAGACAAGTTGACGAGAGTCGCCTTATATGAAGAAGGCTAGTCGTATTTTTGTTGTTGGTTTTTTTTTTTTTCCCCCTGAATTCAGCCTAGAAATAAACACTGAATGAGAGGGTGTTCTCCCACTGCACTCCATTTCAGCAAAACTCTTTACTCTGAGTCACCAATCACATATTGCTCTTAGATTTTTACACCACAAAAAAAAAAAATTATGACTTCAGCCTACTGGTCTCTGCCTAGGGGAGCTACCTATTAAAATGCCATTGGTGTGGCTGCAGTCCATTAGCTAACTTACCTTCATACCCATAAAGCTGAGAGGGCTGCCCAGAAGTTTTACAGTCACTATCTGGAAGAGGTAGTGAGAGCCCCATAGAGTTAGTTTATTATATGCCAGGACTGTAACAACTGCTATGGGATTAGGATACAGAGCAGCACTCCACAGCAGAGGTCACATTTCCCTGGTGATTTAAAGGTTCCGTCTTTCTCCAACTTAATTTAGAAACCAACACAAATCCTACCTTTATTAGAAAAGAGTATTTTGATAGTATTTCAAAGCATGGAAATCAAATAACTATAGATCAAAATTTTAAAATCCAGAGTTTGTCACCTAGCAAACTGAGGAACATTTTTTTTTATTAACCTCTTGGTTAGATCAGCTCTGCATTCCTGACACTAAGTGACTACCCTGCACCAAGGAGTTAATTAACCCTTCCAAACAGCCTACAGAAACACCTCATAAGGCTTTTGACAGTTCTAAACCAATGACACTACATAATACCTTTATTCAAAGGCCCAAATATGCTGCTTCACCATAGTATTGCACATGAAAATACAGAACACCTTCAAAAAGAAGTACAGAGAAGCTCATTTGAGATCTAGCAGTCTCCTCAGGACTCACCATGCCCTGAAAGAATCAGTCAGTTCAATGTAGGAAAGGGTATGAACCAAGAATTAAATGTAGTCTTGGGTAGTCTTGCCGCTGTTATGTATCTGCATAGAACTGAGTATTGTTTCTGTTCTGAAAGAGCTTCTGCATAGATGCTAGACACTGGCTTTTTCCTGAGACTGCAGTACACATTTAGTCACAGCTCCAATAATTAAAGTATTTAATGTAGTAGTTTTCATGATATATTATATCAATTTACTTTGCCGTCTGTTGTCTAGCGGTAGGTTATTTAGTGAGCTATGATGGTGCAAGGTGCCAGAAAACATCAAAAAGTAAAATATAATGCTTGCTTAGCTGATGTTACATACAAACAGTTAACAGAGGTAACTTCTGTTGTTCTCTGGGCAGCAGACACGCACATCTAGTACTCGGGCAGGCAATATATGCATCAAACCAATCCAAACAAGGAAACACAAACACTGTGCAGTCTGCACCACAGTAAAATAGTACTTTGGATTACAGAGACTTTACTAATCAGTAATAACCAGTGTCATCTGCATTTCAAATCTCCAGTTTATTAACCTACTTTGCTCCAAGTGCCACAGTCATTAAAATGCTGCAGCCAAGAGTTCCAGTTAATACTGGGTAAGCAACAGGATATTTTTTTTTAAACAATGATTACAAAAATAAAAGCATGATTTCTTGATGCTCTCCCTGAATCACAGTCACCTAAATAAAGCTTCAATCCAGGAAAAGCTTAGCAGGAAAGCAATCATTCTTTTTTTTTGTATGTATAAAAAAAGACCAGGAACTACAAGTAAATAGCAGCTGAGGAACAGATGAGGCTCTAAGTGAAATCTGTTAGCAACTAACAGCTTTGCTATTTTCTGTTGTTAAATTAAAAAAAAAAAAAAGTAAAAAACCAATGCAGTAGCAATTCCAATATGTTCAAAATCTTCAGATGCAAAAGACTAAAGCTCAACACTCTTGTACTACAGATAAATACCTGGGTTTGGTTTTAATATTTTGAAATACTTTGTTATTGACTATAAGGCAGAAACAAGCCAATTCACATGGACATACTATCAAGGTAAAACTTGTTATAGCTGTATCTATGACCCAGCAAGTATAGCACAAAATCCCACTGTAGTCAAGTGTGTGACACTTCCAGCAGCTGCTTCAGCCTCGAATTCTACTTTCCTTTGTCCTTTACACCTGATTCCTAGTCATTTGCCAGAAAGTGCAAGTGTCTTCATTACCACTGAGCTTGCTGGCAAGATCTCAGAAATATTTTCACCGTCCTCTGGTCCTGGAGCTTTCACCACAGATGATCATCTCCTACTTACCTCAACCCAATCTTGACATGGGTTCAAGCAAGTCTGTTTTCCTGTTTGGATGCATCTACGCAGCACAGCAGAACTATGCAGGCACAGCCGAAATAGCTCTGAACAAAGCAGCCCCCAAATTACAAACAGTGTGAATGTATCAGCATGCTGGTTCCAGCACTTGGTAGGATCAATTAAGTACATGGCTGCAGTCAACGAACTAGTTTAAAAAAAACTCATGGCATTGCCCGATCCCAGGCAAATATGTCCTCTTCCCGCTCCTGCCATTTGCTTTCTTAACTTCTTTTCTCTTTGGCCTTTCTCTTCTGTCAGTCTAGCAGGGCCTGTGGTTCTTGTGGCTTCTCACATGGGGGATCATAGTACAACTACCACCATATCTACAAAAGGCACACCACAGATTTCCTTTCTCCATCCATCTTTCTGCTCCCTTATGGCCTTTACATTTCTAATGCCTCCTATGGCAGGTTCCCCTTCCTTAATTAATTAAATTAAATTAATTAAACTCTGCACATCAAAATCTGAGCTCATTTCTGTTTCTAAATACTTCTCTCTACTTCTTTCTCTTTAGCTACCAACAATTAGTAGTCACCTTGCCTTCTGCAGAAGCTCACAACTTTATCATCTTCAGCTTCTCTCTATCCTTCCACAGATGTTCTACCAATAAAATATGCCAGTTTCATCTCCACAATGTCATAAAAAATCTGGCTGTTTCCTTCCATCCGTGCTGCTAAAATACTTTATCATTCAAACCTTCTTACTGCAGCTTCCTCCTCCATACCCCTCCTGACACTCACTTCTTGCTCTTCACGTCAGTGCAAAACTCTAGTTTGGAAAATGCCTCAAATCTAGTATTTAGTCAGCATTTGATGCCTTCTAAGTTCCCCCATTAGTTTCCTATTATTTCTTTTAAAAACTTTCAGAGTGATTGTTTTTGTTTTTCATGTCATCCCCAGCAGTTTCTCCCTGAAAAAATACCAGCCTTGTTTTGCTCATCTTGAGCAGGGCATATGGTCCCCAATTCTTTTGTAATCTCACAGTTTGCTCTTGTTCAATCTTTACAGGTCATCACCCTTCTTCCACTTTTATCATGGCTGGGATTCCCTAGGACTCTCACCTTCTCAGGAGGGAATTTCTTTTCAAGAACAATTTTATAAATTCTAGGAAAAAACAGTGATGAGGACACAGAACCCCTAAAAACCTCCCAGCTGAACTGTTAGCTCTTACACACAACTCATCCTCTGTTCATTATAACCTGTTGCTTCCATCTTTGTGGCTTTATAGAGATTTTAAATGGTGTGGGATAGAAATTCCCATTCTGTGCTGTCATACAGATAAAAAAATATTAACAATTACTGTCTGCTGGGAAGACTATCCATCTAAAGAAAAAGCAAGCTTATGAAAAGAACAGATGTATAAAGCTTGTCTATAACCAAAACATGAAATATATTCTGAAAAAGGGAATCACTACGACTAGTAACCTACTGTTCCCAGCTTTGCATATTGATCATGATCAGATTTTTTGTCAACTACAATCACTTGTTTTGGATTCTGACGTCTTCCCATGTTCTTTCTGGCTCAGGCATCACACCCCCGTAAGACTTTGCACTTCAAACTTCAAATCTGCCAGTGATACATGAAACAGAATACTTATGCTTTTGTCAGACCTCTGTGTCACTACCCTCCTCTTCCAACAGCCCTATTCACACCAAAGACTGAAAAAGAAGAATGAAAATAGACATAAAGCTTAATATACACGAGAGTTGTTGAAGTCACCCTCCTAATTATTCAGTGTTTTGACTACTGTTCTATGTTAAGCCCTATTTCTTTAAAGAATATGAACACAAATGCACATGCAATGCACAGGTGCGAGCGTGTGCCTCCTCAGCATTCCTGAAGAGCTCCATTTGAATGCAGACTGGTATACCCACGGCACCTTCACCTTATGAACACTAACAACTGCTGAAATAATGCAAATTTGGCACATAAGTATGCCTGTATATTTTTGACAACGTCTCTACAGTGTTCAAAAGTAAATAGGACAACATTGAGGATTTCTGTTGACAATACACGGCAGAAAACCTTCCTTGTCAATATAACACAAGTTATTTGACTCCAGAGGATGTATCAACAGAATGCTGCAATGTAAGTTTATGTATCAACATCCTAATGAATATCATTATAAGTGAATGATCTTACAGCTGAATTTCTTAGATTACTAGTTGAATGCACCTTTGCCTAAGCAGTTACTGTGGCTTTTGTATGTATCTGGCTTGTCTACAATACCGCATGCTAAGAAAAAACAATAGCCTCCTAAAGCTAACATTAAGTGTTCACACAAGATTCCTCCTGGTGATCATTATTTTTCATTCACATACTCTATATTAATTGCAAAGATCTACTCAAATGGAAACACTTTAATCCTCAATAGAGCAAACAGGTACCAGAGGCAGGGGTGATAGCAACCAGAGTGCCTACAGCACCAAAGACTTCAGCAATAGCAAGGAAATGGCCTGAAGAACTACCTAATCTCTGATTATTCCAGAGATGCAAAATCAACCAATAACCACAGGAGAAATCCAAACACCTGCATGCTGGGCAGAGAGGTCCAGTGAGTTTTTGACCACTGCAGGCAATGGTTGAAGCTGTGAAGCGAAGATTTTATCATAGCTAGTGGTTTTCAGCAACTGCAAATATTACTAGCCTGTTTACAGTTACAAGAGCCATCCTCCTCTCCCCAAAGCTTGTAAAGGAAGCAGATAAGAAAGGGAAGAAAAGGCAAAGGTCTGAGCATGGGAGCGGGTCATGTATTACTCAGAAATATTCCCCACAAAGCCTCCCCCACTGACACACGCTTGTTTTTAGCCTGAAACCTTGAATCTTTCCTGACATATGGGAATGAATTTCAAAGGCACTAAAAGACATTTTCTCTGCCAAATGTCTTCTGCCTCAGCTACAAGTTTGGTGTAAAAGTATAAACTGATTTCTTTTTAAATAACATAAACATTATTTTGAGTCCAAGTGAAATAATTTTTCCTCTACTTTATGAGAGTATAAGTTGTTTCCTACGTTATAAAAAGAATAGGCAGCTGTTCTGCTTTTTAAAATGCCGTACCTCAACATGACACCAAAGCCTTTCTTCTTTTTCTTTTCTGGATCTTCATTTTCTTCCTTCCTTTTCTTCTCTTTGATTTTAGATTTGCCCTTTTCCTTTTTCTTCTCTTTCTCTCTATTTTTTTTGTCTTTTTTTGCTTTGTTTTCTGCATCTTCTATTTCAGGGTTCCCTGGAGGGGCAGATTCCATGTTCTGAGCTTCTTGACCAGAGTGAGAGCTCTTATCAGAGAAACCATCTGCAGAGAATGAAAAAGAAGCAGTGAGGATGGCTAGGGGCCACCAAAATGCAAACACATGAAATAGAGCATGAGTGTCTACAAAGTGCTCAAATGACTCACAACACTTACTCATTTAACTGAATAATTTAAAAACCAGACTGAACATATCCAGTTAACTCAAGATTTCTGCTGTAAATTGAATACTGAGTTATTTTAGTGACTTGTTTTCTAGTTATTATTCCTGATAGAAAAATCCTGATATAGTAGAACACTCTTACTCTTCTGTTTGAAATCTAGCTTGTTAACCTCCATCAGCTTGAGAAAACTGACATGTTGGGATGCAAACACTGAGAGCTTACTTCAACAAGAGATTCTGGCAACTGACAAATCCAACCTACGTAACAAAACAATTTCATTCACTCCCCAGAATCTCTCTATTTTAATGGCTGAACAAGAAATACATAAACTGCTCTGTCTAGTTGGAGAAGAGCTGTGTTGGTTCTGTTTGGGGGGCTCAGGATCCAAGCAGTTTTATGCTTCATGCTAAAGAAGACGTATTTCCAGACTGGGATCTATAAGCCCATGGTGACAGAATGAGCAGCAGGGTGCTATCAATACACTCTGCTTTGTCTGTACACAGGAAACAAATTTCCTCGTTGGAGAAGGGGGAATGGTAGACAGCTCTGTAAAACAAGCAAGATAATTTTTAATGTAATCTGAAAAAGGCAGCTGCTTCTTGAAGTTCAAAAATATAATTATTTAAGGATTGAGTTCTAAATCCTCCAATCCACCCCCACCCCGACGGAGATCACTGAAAGACAGCCAAGGTTGGTTGGGGTACTGCAAAGACAGCTCTGTTCAGTAGAAGACATGAACAGCTTTTAAAATGTGATCAACTTCTATTGGATTAAATCACGAGCTTATGTGCATTGAGTTGGTCTTCAAGCAGTGCTAAGTGAAGATGGCTCCCTCAATAAGTGCCATTAGCAACATACCTTCTTCCCCTTCTTCAGGTCCATCATAAGACTTATCAATGGCAGCTCGGAAACTCTCATTACACCCCCGACCACGGACCACGTGAGGCCTGGGTCTGTGAAAAGGGAGTTCATTCTTTCTAACTTCAGCCACAGCAGTCTGAAGACTCTCAAGAGAACTGGACTTCTTCAATCCCAGAGTAGGACCGAAATCTTTGCCAGAAGAGTCTGGAAAACAAATAGTTAAGTTTTTATACCTAAAACCACACAGAGAAATTAAACTCGTCAGATATATTTAATTGTGTACTTTATTACTTGGGGCCTTTGAAATAGTATGCAATCAATGTAATTTGTTCTAAAAATAACATCAAGTTAAACCTTGTTCAGTAGATATCCCCGTTCAGACTCGGAGGGAACGGCACATAATTTACAGACCTGACAACAGTGATGGGCAATAGCTGGCTCGCTCTCTGTCACTTTAAAGCCTGCACCAGTGATAAGGATGGGGATGCTTCTTCCCCCTTTGACAGCAATGCTAACAGTCGCAAGGAGAACATTATCCTTAGACTCACAAAACCAAACATGGCTACTACACAAGAGTTTTGGTTTTTAGAATGAGTCAGGTTGTATGACTGATTGATATTTTTTTGAAACACATTTCTCCTGTGAGAAGGTATTATTAGTTCTCTCACAGTCTTGTCCAGCCTTTTTCTTCAAGCTGAAACTGGTGCTATATCAACATCCACAGCAGGTTTTTCAAGAAATAAAGTACAGCAAAGTACAGCTTAGCACAAATGATGTTGCTGCCTCTTTCCTTGTTTATAGGCATAAGAAAGCACTTCACACGAAAAAGAGCAAATACCTTCCCAAGTCTCCCGAACATTTCCTCTCTTTGAATGCTTGACTATTTGACCTTAGAAAGGCTTTATTTTAAGGCAGTGTTAGTGTTAATTAGTATTAGTATAATGATAGTAGAATAGGTAAAGAAAAAAGTTCAACGAATACCCGCATACCAAGCAAGGAAGAAATGAACAGGTTAATTTAAAAGCATTTGCAGCATCTATTTAATTCTTATATGGCAGAACAGCAAATGTCACATACAGACCCTGAGGAAGAGACTTTGCGTTGCAATAGGCCTTCTGTCTTTGAGAACACAAATGCTTTTGTTTTCAACGTTTAAGCGATACTCATGCAAGCAACAGGAGAACATAAGAACAGAAAACCTTTGATACGTGTCCATATACTGTCATGCCTGAAAAGATTCAAGGATCACAGAAAAGACAGATATGTTAGTACTATGTGCTGTGATTTTAGCAATCCGAGAGCGCAGGTATTTCTGAACTAAAACAGTGTGATCAGTGAATTCTTAAAAGGAAAAAAAGCTAATAATTGGCACCAAATAGAGACCCATCAGTAACGTCTACATAAAGCAATTTACACTTCCATTACCTGCATACTGATATGTGGCTGAAAATAAGGCGGGGGGGTGGGGGGTGGGGGTGTGGGGGGGTGTGAGGGAGGTGGTGTGGGGGTGTAAGCCTGGTTGCTCGGTCACACAGCGCAACATTCTTTTGTTCACTAATTACCATTCTGGAGACTACCATTATTGCCAAATTAGCAAGTGCTAAAATGGAGTTTGAGCACTGAATTGCAAAAGAACATAAAGGTGCTTAAAATCACTAAAAATTTGTGCATTAGAAAGAGGCACTGTGGTGCCTATCTCAGGCTGAGGAGGAGGAAAAAAAGGGAAGCATAATCACTGTAAAAGGTGGCAAAGCGAAAGCCACTCTGATCAGGAGAGAAAAAGCTTTCTTGTTTTTCAGTCAGAAAACAGCTTTAATGGGCTGCTTTCGCAGAAGGTTGGGCACAGCTGTAAATCTGGCAGAGCGCGACAAGCTGCAGGGAATGCGGATCTTTCAGCCAGGCTGGGTCACAGGCCTAAACTGACACCTGCCTGGGCAGAGGCGGGCCAAGGCATGCCAGGGACTACGGCTCCCACCTCTGTGGGCCGCAGGCACCCAGTGCACTGCCTGGGGAGCCCCCGAGGAGCGGTATCCACTGGGGGATAGTTTAAAGGCAGCTACAGCATCTGCAAGGAAGCAGTGGCCACAGCCCCGTCCGTGTCCAGAAGCGGGCAGCGCAGTCACTGCGAAGGGCCAGCACCCTGCACAGCTGCAGGCTGCAGGGATCAGCTGCTCCCCATGATGTTGCAGACGATGCTGACTTCCAGGCCCCTGCAGCTACCTGAAGCAGCCGTGTGAAAAGCCAGCACAAAGGTGTTTATATACACACCCCTGCACAAGCAGCACTACATTAAATCAGTGCCCTAAGCTGTATTACCTGGAAAAAAAAAATCTCAGGTTAAATGCTGGTTAGAGCCTGTCTTATATAAAGCTAAACCAATTACTCTGACTGGAAGACTACTCTCAACATATAAAGGCCTTTCTGAAGAAAATCTAAGCCAATGCCTAAGGTTTGGAGTGACACACTTAAATGTCACATATAGCAGAAAGCAAGCTGTCTGTTCAGCCTTGCTGCTGTTTGCCCTGCACAAACTGTGATGCGCTTTTTAGGCACCTGGTCACATACTGTCTAGTTCAGACAGGGTCACCAAGAAAAGGTTCTGTGTCCAATACTTGCCTTAAACAATTGCATGGGAAACTCAGAGTTATTGGCAAAGTATGTTTCTTTCTGTATAAATAGTCTTTATTTTACTATTTTGTCCTAACATGAAAGCCCCCCATAGGAATTAATTTTAGTAATAACTAGCAGTAACTTCCTGTTTTTTGATATTTTACGGAGAACACTTACAGTGACTTTCACACAGTATTTTCAGTTTGCTACTAAAAAGAAGAAAAGAGAAACTAAATGGAACACTCTTCAGCTACCAAGTAAATTCAGAACACCACTATCTTGGAAAACTGATTTTTTTTCTAATAGCCCCAAAAGAAATAGAATTGGCTTACAGTCACTTTATTGCCTAACATCATCAAATAATGTGTTACCTTAAAGGATGCATTGCCCTTACTGGCAAAAAAAGGTAAATTTTATCTGTGATCTTCCTGTGTTCTTACCATTCAAAAGGTGTCCCCATTTATTCAAAAACCTACTGAGAACCATTAGTTGAAGATTAGTATTAAGCATTTAGTTGCCTCTTTCTAAGACTGTAATATTTTAGTCTGAAATTTCACTGGCAAGATGGGAAGTTTCTCACTATTACCATGAAAATCCACCTGTGAATAAGCATCTGAAACCGGGTGAAAAATAACTGAATTTCTTCTTATTGATGACAGAAATAGCAATACAACCTCATTAAGTAGGGGAACACTCAGTCAAGGAGTTTACGTTCTTGGACATTCTTGGACATTGTGGAGGTCGGGATCCTGCTGGGTGTGCTGAAGGTCAGCTCTGAGACAAGGTTTCTTGATTTTAGAAGAGCAAACTTCAGTTCACTTAGGGCTCATCTGGGAGGGATTCGCTGGGAAGCTTCCGTGGAAGACAAAGGAGCTAGTGAGTGCTGGGAGTTCTTCAAGAACTTTCTACTGGAAGAACAAAGCCAATATATCCCCTACAAAGGAAAGGGAAGTAAGCGGAGTAAGACGCCCCCATGCCTCAACCATGACCTCCTGGGTCTACTCAAATCCAAAAGAGAGGCATACCAGAGGTGGAGAAGTGGAGGATTGTCCGTCAAGAGCTACAAGGGCATAGCCAGAGCATGCAGATATGCAGTTAGAAAAGCAAAAGCCCAACTCGAATTGAAACTGGCTGTAGACGTGAAAAATAACAAGAAAGGTTTCTTCAGGTATGTCAACCATAAGGAGAAAAAGAAGGAAAACATAGGCCCACTGTCAAACGGAAAAGGAGAGTCAACCATCAGTGACGCTGAAAAGGCAGAGGTCCTCAACACCTTCTTCACCTCCATCTTTACCAACACTGTTGGGTCCCAGACTTTGGGAACAAAATTGCCAACTGAACCAAACACCGACTCACCATCGGTGAAGGAAGAGTTAGTACATGAATTACTACAGGAGCTTGACCCCCACAAATCAATGGGGCCTGACACCATCCACCTGAGGGTGTTGAGAGAGCTGGCTGACATCATTGCGAGGCCACTCTCCATAATCTTTGAGAAGTCATGGAGAACAGGGGATGTCCCAGAGGACTGGAGGAAGGCAAATGTTACCCCTATCTACAAGAAGGGCTCGAGGGAGGATCCGGGTAACTATAGGCCCATCAGCCTTACTTCAATCCCTGGGAAAGTTATGGAACGAATCCTCCTGGGGCCATCACAAGTCAGATGAAGCACGTGATTGGGAAAAGCCAACATGGCTTCACTAAGGGCAGATCGTGCTTGACAAACCTGGTGGCCTCCTATGACAAAGTGACTTGCCTGGTTGACATGGGGCAGGCAGTGGACACTGTCTACCTGGACTTCTCCAAGGCCTTTGATGCGGTCCCCCACAGCCTCCTCCTGCAGAAATTAATGCGTTATGGCCTAGACAGGTGGTCTGTGCAGTGGGTGGGGAACTGGCTGACAGGCCGCACCCAAAGGGTGGTGGCAAATAGCTCCTTTTCCAATTGGCAATCCATCACAAGTGTAGTCCCCCAGGGATCGATATTGGGCCCAATGTTATTCAACACCTTTATAAGTGATCTGGACAACGGCATCAAGTGTAGCCTGATGAAGTTTGCTGATGGCACCAAGTTGAGTGGGGAAGTAGACACTCTGGAAAGGAGAGCTGCTCTGCAGGAAGATCTGGATAGGCTGGAAGAGTGGGCCAGCAAGAACCTTATGAAGGCCAACAAGGATAAGTGTAAGGTCATGCACCTGGGAAAACATAATCCAGGAGTGCAGCACAGACTGGGATCCACCTGGCTGGAGAGCAGCTCTGTGGAAAGGGACCTGGGGGTCCTGGTGGACAGAAAGCTCAACATGAGCAAACAGTGTGCTGCTGCAGCCAAGAAGGCCAAGAGGACACTGGGTTGCATCAAAAAGGGCATCGCCAGCAGAGAGAAAGAAGTCACTATCCCGCTCTACTCAGCGCTTGTCAGGCCACACCTGGAGTACTGTGTACAGTTCTGGTCCCTGCTGTACAAAAAGGATGTGGACAGGCTGGAAGGGGTCCAGAGAAGGGCCACCAAGATGATCAAAGGACTGGGAAGCCTGCCATATGAGGATAGGCTGGGAGTACTGGGTTTGTTCAGCCTTCAGAAAAGGAGGCTCAGAGGGGATCTCATCACCGTGTACCGTAAGGGGTAGTTACAAAGAAGATGGAGACTCCCTTTTTACATGGAGTCACATGGAGAGGACAAGGGGGAACGGACACAAGTTGCTCTTGGGGAGATTCCGATTGGACATAAGAGGTAAATTCTTCACACTGAGGGCAGTCAACCATTGGAATAATCTCCCCAGGGAAGTGGTTGACTCGGCCACGTTGGACACCTTCAAGAGTCTTCTGGACAGGGTGCTAGGCCATCTTGTCTAGATTGCGCTCTTCCTGGAAAGGTTGGACTAGATGATCCCTGAGGTCCCTTCCAACCTGTCATTCTGTGATTCTCACCAGGGTTTTCAGTAAGAACTTAATATTTTTGCAGTTCAGCTTTTGTTCCATTTTTCTTTCATTGTAAGGCTGCAGCAACCACATACTAGCGCATAACTAAAGATATAGGATTTGGGGAGCTTTGCTAAGCAGGGAAACCAGTCCCCTTGCTTTCACAGCCAGCATCTATTACTGGGTGCTTTACAGAGAAATGCACAAGACACTGTACTAGGGAGTTTACCAATTACGAAAATTTCTCTCCCCTACCTCCCCAGTATCTCTTCCATTTCTGCATTTAGCACCACTATAAGCCTGAAAATATGAATTTTTCCTCATGAGTAGGAAAAAAACCAAAAACGAACAAACAAGTAAACAACAAAACACCCCTCTCATCTTTTACAAGTTATTAACAGGCATTTCTTGGTGTGTGTTGCATGTGTAGACATATCTAGCCCTACTCAGATTTTGAATACAAAAATATAGTTTGGCAATGAGAAATGTAATTGTTTAAAGTGTTTCTTTTTATGTATCTGAAATTCTTGAGCCCTCATTTTACTGCTTCTTGTAATACAACAATAAAAGGCAACTGAAACATTCAATCTACTTTTTTAATAAATGGTGAATTAGTTTACATATTCTACTGAATGTATGAGAAAACAATAACTGAAATCAGTACCCACATATGACTGGCTGAAACCAAGTTGCTGGTTCCTAGATGATAACTGTAACTGATCATCCTTTAGCTGAAAGATGATATTACACAGACAGAATCACAGAATCACAAAATGGTACGTGTTGGAAGGGACCTCTGGAGATCATCTTGTCCAACCCCCCTGCTTGAGCAGGGACACCAAGAGCAGGGGGCACAGGAACACATCCAGGGAAGTTTTGAATGTCTCCAGGGAAGGAGATTCCACACCTTCCCTGGGCAGCCTGTGCCACTGCTCTGTCACCCTCACAGGAAAGAAGTTTTTTCTCATATTGACGTGGAACTTCCTGTGTTCCAACTTGTGCCCATTGCCCCTTGTCCTGTCGTTGAGCACTAATGAAAAGAGTCTAGTCCCATCATCCTGACACCTGATCATCCTGATACTTATAGATATTGATGAAATGCCCCCTCAGTCGTCTTTTCTCCAGGCTGAACAAACCCAAGTGTCTCAGCCTTTCCTCATAAGGGAGATGCTCCAGCCCCCTGATCATGATGGTAGCTCTCTTGTTGGACTTGCTCAAGCAGTTCCCTGTCCTTCTTAAACTGGGGGGCCCAAAACTGGACACAGTACTCCAAATGTGGTCTCACTAGGGCAGAGTAGAGGAGGAGGATAACCTCTCTCGACCTGCTGGCCACATTCCTTTTAATGCATCCCAGGATATTGTTGCCCTTCTTGGCCACAAGGGCACAGTGCTGGCTCAGGGTCAGCTTGCTGTCCACCAGCACTCCCAGGTCCTTCCCAACAGAGCCACTTTCCAGTAGTTCAGCATCCAGCCTGTACCGGTGCATGGGGTTGTTCCTCCCCAGGCGCAGGACCTTACACTTGTTACTGTTGAATTTCATCAGGTTCCCCTCCGCCCAGCTCTCCAGCCTATCCAGGTCTCGCTGGATGGCAGCACAGCCTTCTGGCGTATCAGCCACTCTTCCCAGCTTGGTATCATCAGTGAACTTGCTGAGGTCACACTCTATCCCATCATCCAGGTCATTGATGAATATGTTGGACAGGACTGGACCCAGCACAGACCCCTGGGGAACACCACTAGTGACAGGCCTCCATCCAGACTCTGCTCCATTGATCATGACCCTCTGAGTTCCGCTGTTGAGCCAGTTCTCAATCTACCTCACTGTCCACTCATCCAACCCGCACTTCCTTAGCTTGCCTGTGAGGAGGCTATGGGAGACAGTGTCAAATGCCTTACTGAAGTCAAGATAGACAACATCCACTGCTCTCCCTTCATTGACCCAGCCAGTCACACCATCATAGAAGGCTATCAGGTCGGTCAGGCATGATCTCCCCTTGGTGAATCCATGTTGACTGTTTCTGATAGCCTTCTTGTCCTCTACATGCCTGGAGATGGCCTCCCGGATGAACTGCTCCATCACCTTTCTGGGGATGGAGGTGAGGCTGACTGGCCTCTAGTTTCCCCAGGTCCTCCTTCTCGTCCTTTTTGAAGATGGGAGTGACATTTGCTGTCCTCCAGACCTCAGGCACCTCTCCTGGTCTCCACGACTTTTCAAAGATGATGGACAGTGGCTCAGCAAGAGCATCCACCAGCTCCCTCATCACGCACAGGTGCATCCCATCGGGGCCCATGGATTTGCGAGGATCCAGTTTGCCTAGGTGATCTCTGACCCAGCCTTTCTCAAGTGATGGTAAGTCCTCCTTTCTTCATTTTGTCCTCTCTTTTCTAGGGGCTGAGATGCCCGAGGGCCAGCCTTAGCAGTAAAGATCAAGGCAAAGAAGGCATTCAGCAACTCCACCTTTTCTGCATCCTGCGTTACCAGGGCCCCTTCCTTGCTCAGGAGTGGGCCCACTGTATCCCCAGTCTTCCTTTTGCTGCTGATGTATTTGAAGCAGCCCTTCTTGTTATCTTTGACATGCATTGCCAGATTTAATTCCAAGTGGGCCTTGGCCATCCTCCTCACATCTCTGCACACCCTGACAACATTCCTATATTCCTCCCAAGTGGCCAGTCCCTTTTTCCGCATACTGTGAACCTCCCTCTTCCATTTGAGTTTCTCTAGAAGCTCTTTGCTCATCCCTGCAGGTCTCCTGGCCCCTCTGCCTGACTTCTGTCTCCTGGGGATGCACCAATCTTGAGCTTGGAGCAAGTGGTCCTTGAATACTGTCCAGCTCTCTTGGACCCCCTGCCTTCCAGAGCCCTAGCCCATGGGATTCCTCCTAGCAGGTCTTTGAAGAGGCCAAAGTTGGCCCTCTTGAAGTCCAGGGTTGTAAATGGACTCATAGCCCTGCTTCTACCTCACAGTATCCTAAACTTGACCATCTCATGGTCACTGCAGCCAAGGCTACCCCCAACTCTCACATCCTCAACCAGTCCTTCCTTGTTTGTTAGGATAAGGTCGAGCAGCACAGCTTGCCTTATTGGCTCCTCCACCATCACTTGCATCAAAAAGTTGTCCTCGATGCTCTGCAGGAACCTTCTGGATTGTGCATGGCTTGCCGTGTTGCTTTTCCAGCAAATATCAGGGTGGTTGAAGTCCCCCATGAGGACCAGGGCCTGCAATTGTGAGGCTACTTCCAACTGTCTGTAGAAGGCTTCATCAGCTTCCTCTTCTTGATCAGGTGGCCTGTAGCAAATGCCCACAACAAGTGTCACCCATATTTGGCTGTCCCTTAATTTTTATCCACAAGCTCTCAACTTGTTCTCCCTCCACTCCAAGGCAAAGCTCGATACATTCCAGTTGCTCCGTCACATAAAGAGCAACTCCCCCACCTCGCCTTGCTGGTCTGTCTCTCCTAAAAAGCCTGTAGTCATCCATGACCACATTCCAGTCATGTGAGCTATCCCACCATGTCTCTGTGATTGCAATGAGATCATGGCCCTGTGACCGCACACAGACCTCTAGTTCCTGCTCTTTATTCCCCATGCTGCGTGTGTTGGTGTACAGGCATTTCAGAAAGGTTCTTGAGCACACAGGTTTCCCTGGAGGGGTGTACGAGGACCCACTACAGCTATGCAAACCCTTGAGGTGGTTGGTCTCCTGGTTGCCATCGCATGAGGCCGCCACGGCACCTTTATCACTGCTCAGGTTGTCCTGTCTTATTCCCCCACTGGATTTGATGGCATTAGCATTGCCAGTTTGTCCCCTTCCCCCCTAGTTCCTCAGTTTAAAGCCCTCCTCACCAAGTTTGCCAGCCTGCTGCCAAAGATTCCCTTGCCCCTTCCTGACAGGTGGAGTCCATCCCTCCCTAGCAGCCTACGGTTGTGGAAGAATGTCCCATTGTTATAAAAGCCAAAACTCTCACATCAACACCAGCGACGTAACCAGGAGCTGATTTGTATTATTTGGCTATTTCTAGTTGCCTGTTTTTCTCCAACAGCTAGTATGGAGGAGGAGAAGATAACTTGGGCACCAATATTTTCCACTTGCTTTCCCAGAGCTTTATAGTCATGCTTAGTTCTGCCCAGACTCTGGCTTGCAGCATCATTTGTGCCCACATGGAAGAGTAGCAGAGGATCGTAATCAGTGCTTTTGACAAGTTGCGGCACCCTCTCAGTGATGTCTTGGATCTTAGCTCCCGGAAGGGAGCAAACCTCTCGTGACTCCCTGTCAGGTCAGCAGATGGGTGCCTCAGTGCCTCTTAACAGAGAGTCACCCACTACGAGCATTCGTCTCTTCTTTTTGCGGTATCTGCTCTGTGCTGCTGGTACAGGTGCGCCTTGTGGATCTTGCTCGTGGGTGTCTGCATGACCATAATTTTCTGCTTGATGCCAATGTGGCTACCAGAGGTTTTTTTCCCTTAATATACTAGTAAAACTAAACCTGCTTTCTGCTCTTTTATTACTATTATTAATAGTTTCAGGTATTTCCAGGCTTCTCTCTTTCTGGACATTCCTTTCTTTTTTTATAGTCCAGCAGAAGGAAACATGCCAAAAGCAAGATGTCAGTCATGAAAATCAAAGGGAAACAAATGACACAGCATTGTGGGCAATGCAAGCCACCCCAAAGGTATGTGTAGAGAGAGAGAGGAATTCAAGAGAAGCCATGAATCACTGCCACTCTACATGAAATAGAACTTCTAAGATACCCTAACAGTAAACATTTTATATATTTATAATTAATTTTATGTCTTAGATAATGATTCTTCTTGAAAACAGAAATTGTATGAATATGCCTAAAGGATAATATTTAGAACAACATATTTGTGTGAGCTAGATTAAGTTATTATTTACAGTTTGAAAGATATACTAAGGTAAAAACTAGTTATGAAGAAAAAAAAGAAGCAAAAGTGTCACTGAGGCTAAGAAACTAGAATAAACACAAAGTTGTAATAGATTATAAATAGTCTGCCTCTGTATTTACCAGAGCCCTAAACAACACACATTCCTTATTCCTACTGCATTGCACATGACGGAGGTGCGTGGGTCACTAGGGAAGAGGAAAATGGTTATTTCATAACATTTCATAAATATTATGAGAACAGTGAGTCTTTACCCTGTGGGTACTGGGATGCTGGAGATAGCACATGAGTGCTTTTAGCAGGCAAACAACTGTTTGTTCATGAAACACCAGGGCAGACTTCTGTGGTAGGACTCAGAGTGAGGTATACCAACAGCTTCTCAGGAAGTTACGGCCCAGTGCCCATTCTGCTTTGGACATACACCCTGGGTAACATTCATACATTCATGATGCCCAACTTAGCCTCGCTGAACTCAGGCTTACCCCAGCCTAACTGATCTAACTGCTCACTCTATAGTTATCTCTTCTCTGACGGAATTGGGGCATGTTTAAAATATCTTTGAATACATATATGTTGCCATGATTTTCAAAATACAAGCAATTCATAGATCACATGTATGTTTGGTTGTGGGTTTTGTGTTGTTTTTCCCCCCCCCCCCCCCCTTTTTTTTTCCTGTTTTTCCTCTGCCCCTGCAGAGATGAGGATAGCAAGCACGGTTTAAGAAACACCAAAACTTGTATTCAGGAAGGAAAAAGCAGGATTTCTGTTGTACAGAATCAAATGATATAGTATCAGTCTGGTAAAATAGGCCCCTCAGCAAACTTTAGTCAAAATATATCCATGCTGTAGGGAAACCTTTCAAATCCGTTACACAAGTGAAAGAAGTCCAAAGACACAAAAGGCAAGAGACAGCCAGTAAGACTTGACTGCTTTACTCTCCCCTGAGCTCCTTTTGGAAATTTACCTCTAAATAAATTGGTGTATAATCTTTCAACAAGCTTAAGGTCAAAAGATAAAATATTTGTCATTCTTACCAATCTCCATGTACCACAAACATCAGAGGATAGGTAGACAGACATGGTTCTTAGCCACAGGGTCGCAACATCATATAGTGACTTGAATTAATTCATGTTCAATTCTTTCCAAATAATTTTTGTTTATTTAGTTTCATTTATTTCCAGTAGGATTCACAGAATGCACAACTGCAAAGGATTTTCCCTCTCACTTCTATTTTTATATTCAGATACTTCCTCAATCATCAATGGATTCAGTGCAGAGAATGATTTTGGAAGGAGGAATTTGAAAGTCGTTACATCATTTAGCTTGTGATTTTCAGATGAAGAGCTTTAACAGGACTTTTTTTGTAGAACAAACTTAGATCATATAGCAGCCTTTTCTTCAACACTAGTGTATACAGGTAGCATAGAAAAGATCATGAAGGGCTTGATAAAAAGCAAGAGAAAAACTACTATCATGCACTCACATATTAAAGACAACTTGTATGGTTTTGGTCATTTTATACCTCAAACCAAGCATTCCAAATTAGAAGCAGGAATGTTGGACATGGGACAACCCCATAACTGACCAAAGGAAAAAAAAAATTCTGAGAAAGAGAAATCAAAGCATGGAAGAATTTAACAAGTTCTCTGATTAAAAGCACCAGCTACAGTCTCAGGATTTAGAGACATTTCAATCTATTTTACTACATATCATGATTGCAATTTAGCCCATAGTTGCACAAACTGCAATTCAACTATGAATAATGAAAGTTCACATTTTGTAGCCCAGAAGGTATGCTGAACTTCAGCCAGCTGAAGAGGAAAGGCTTGGAATTAGGCAAGATGCAAAAACACACTACTGTCATCTTAGAAATGTATGCTGTTTTGTATAGTCTTACCACTGTCAAACAACAATGCAAAAGAACATGTAATATTTCAAACAGAACAATATGTCCAGCATTAAACGTCTTAAAAATGCTAGTAAGTTTTTCACAGTGCAACAATATTAGAGCTAAGAATTAGGAGCAAAAGAAGAGGTTCAAGCAAAAGCACTCAGAGAAAGGGCACATGGATTTGCTATGTTGGACAAAATGGAGCCAAGACTGTCTTTGCACAAAAGAATGTCTGATGTTATCTGTTGAAATAATTAGTTTTCTTCATTTGGTTACACAAGTTTAACCTCTCACATAACCTTCCACTTCACAGTATAGCTATGCATCCAGTGAAAAGCTTTCCTAGGCATTTGAATCCCTACTCCTCTGGCAGGCTAGTGTTCTCTCTCTAGTTGGTGTAAACCGAAGCAGTTGCCCTTTGAACAGGTCACAGTATAAATTAAGCTACCTGATCTTCTACAAAGCAGGAGCTTTGCTCCTCAAGCATATTTATGTGTATCAAATTGATTTTAGATATAGCTGTTACAACCTGCTAGAGGAAAACAGCTATAGGAAAAGCAATGCAGACAGGAAAAAGTCCAGATTTTAGAAAATATGATTCCCCAGTGATTTCAGGCACGTTGCAAACTGATCAGTCTGGAATTTAGTAGTAAAAAAATTCCAGTGCCCTGCAATTGCTTTACTGCTACTTCCACACCTACCCTCTAATAAGGTCAAACATTTCAATCCGGCTTTAAAAGATTGGGAAATGTGACACTTTCTGAGACTAATTGATATAAATTACACTTCTCAAAGTAAACCAACATTTTTGTTCTCAGGCCAAAGTTTGACACAAAGTGAGAGTCCCTGCACTAATATTTGAACAAAGTCACTTTTAATGGTATGAGGCTAACATATAGAGTGTTACCTTTGACCTGTGGGACACAGGAAGAAACTTCTTCAGTAGCAGAATGGAAGAAAACAAACCAATACTTGTTAAGTAATACATGTTAAATTCATGGTTATGATCTATTTCATTAAGCCTTAAGCCTATTTTGAAATAAGCTGCTGAATTATTATTCAATCTTAGTCATCATGCCTGAAATTATATTTTTGAAAATTACTATTCTGAATCAGAAGTAACAAATTAAAAGGAAGAAGTTCATATTAAGCTGTTTTCTTTGTTAATTCAAAGGTTTTTTTGAGTTCTTTACATGTGAATGCAGAAGGGAATTATCTCATATCAATCATTTTATTCACAATTATTTTCTTTTTTAAAAAGTGGTACGTGATTTTTATGCATCAAGTTTTGGCCTAGACACTCATATAAGCTGCATGTTAAAGATTACTTTAAGCATCATTTGGGGATTAATTTAGGCTATTGCAAGAAAAAGGAAAATTATTACTGTAAAAGAAAAGCAAGCCAAGGCAACAAAGAAAAATGCATTTCAATTTCACCAATTTAATTTGCAATTAAAAAATAAATTATATAAAACACTTCCTTTGTGTGCGCTTTTCCTTACCTGTGAACATTAAGACTAAGAAAAAGAGCTAGATCTTTAAAATAACCAGGAAAGAGGATACCATTTGCTACTAATGGCATGGCTTTGGTTCACCTGCCCACATTCTGATCAGTGAATCCTACATGCTTGAGATATTTATGAGCTGTCTTTATTGCTGCCCCCCCCGCCCCAAACTGCCCAACAGCCACTCTAATTTAAAATGCTCTAAATATTGTTGCCATGGGTGACACATGAAGCCTTTGGAGTAAGGCAAAGCTCTGCTAATAAAAAGGCTTTCACAGCATTCCAGTCCTTGCTCATAAGTAAAGTTAAAATTTATGGCTTTTAAAATACTGGATCTGAGAGAGGTCAGGTTAAATGGCTGCTAGTAATAAAAGGAATCAATATGCCACAGCATCTGAAGCAGCCAGAAAACTAAATAAACACTTCATCCAAATCCACTTGGCCCTGAATTAAAAGAATATAAAATACTGTATTTATTTTTTTTGCCCTCCACCAGTCCGTGGTTTGCATCACTACATCCGCTAGAATTCTACACAGAGCAAGCAACAAACATATGTTGGCCAAGTAGCAATTAAACTGTATGTCAAGGCTAGGAGCAATTAACTGGGCATTAACCTTATCAGGGAACCACTTCTGGATTAGCCAACTACAAACAGGCAAACATCTCAGTCTGGGAAGATCCTGCAATGTGTATTTACAAAAGCTTCAGAGGACTCAGACTTTGTCTCAGGCACATAAAGAGTAAATGAGCCATTTCCAATAACAACTCTTTATTCATAAACCCTGAACAAAACCAGAATCACCTTTTCTAGTGATTAGCATGTCCTATCAGCATAGAAATGCAAGACAGTTTGTCCCTTACAGCACTTCAAAATAAAGCAGACCAAATGAAGTAGTGAACTCACATCTTTTGCTCCTAATCTACATTTGGTTTGGTTTATATATTGATTTCCAGAAGTAGTTATGAAAACCTTTCTTCTGTTTATTTGTACATGTTTAAATAGGAAGTGCATAGGTTAATTTTCAGTTTAAGAAAATAATGCACGTTTTGCTTGAAGTTGCCAGCAGATACCTGTAAAAAAGGTACATAGACAACTGTAATCAATCTATCTATACATACACACAGAGGCCATTCATGAAGGCACGCATATTTTTGACATTGCTTTGTTAGTGAGTTTAAAAATGTTTGTCTTGAAAGAGTTTTGAGAAGTTTATATCAAAATCCAACTCTTGAATGGGAATATCCAGAATTTTGTCAAACTAAGATAAACAGTTAACTGGCACAGCTCTGACTCAAAATCCCTACAGAATTTGAAAGGATTATGTAGGTTTTCAGCAAAAGTCCTCAGCAAAGGTTCCTTTTTATTTCCTAGTGAGATTTTTAAGATCATGTGTGTCATGGTTTTAGCTGGGATAGAGTTAATTTTCTTCACTGCAGCTGGCAGAGTGCTGTGCTTTGGACTTAGTGTGAAAACAATGTTGATAACACACAAATGTTTTAGTTGTTGCTGGGTAGTGCTTGAACTAGTCAAGGACTCTTCCAGCTTCCCATGCTCTGCCGGGTGCACAAGAAGCCGGGAGGGGAGGGGGCACAGCTAAGAGAGCGGATTCAAACTGGCCAAAGGGATGTTCCGTATCAGGTAAAGTCATGCCCAGTAGGTTAACTGGGAGGAGCTGGCTGGTGGAGGGAGGCAGCAGTCGCGGCTCAGGGACGGGCAGCATCGGTCGGCGGGTGGTGAGCGGTTGTATTGTTTGTGTTCCTCATTTTTTTCCTTCTTTATTTTTCCCTTTTCCATTTAATAATAATTATTGTTGTTATTATTATCATAATCATTAAAATAATTATTTTTATTGTAATTATTAAACTGTCCTTATCTCAACCCACAAGTTCTTTTGCTCTTCTGATTCTCTCCCCCGTCCCACAGCGGTGGGGGGAGTGAGTAAGCGGCTGCGTGGTGTTTAGTTGCTGACTGAGGCTGAACCACAACAATGTGAATGCTTAAAAATTTAGTAACAGTATTTTGATATAGATTCCTCACAGCTGAATCCATAGTTGTAGTGATTCTGGGTCTTGAACCCAGCTTTATGTCACGTGCTTCAACTTCTTCCCCCCCCTTCTTAAGCTATCCTCTGTACTGAAACTTCTTTGCTTGGTCTCATAACAGAGATGAGCATTGTTTTTTTAAAACAAACAAACAAACAAAAAACCCCAAGGAATATATCTCCCTCTTGCCATATCTGAATAACTGAGGAGTGGGAAAAGTACATTCTTCCAGCCATGTAATTTTTTTTCCCCTATTCACCAATAAATCAAAAAGGGCTGAAAGGAAACATTTCAAGCTTTGCATGCAGGTAGGCTGTGAACTAGGTCCTTCACTACAGCTTTTAGGGAAGGAAAGTTTAATTTCCATGTCTAGGTTGTTTCCTCTAACATTAGTTGGATCTGTGTAAATTTGGCTGTAAACTTGTGCCTAAAGTAAAGGAAAATAAATACATATGCACTCCCATAGGTATGTGAGCATACAATGATGTGCCATGTGCACATTTTCAGCAACTACAATGATCCCATCTAAAATGACCCCATGTACTGACATATCAGAAGACAGAAAGAAATATTCACACATGCTCCTCAGTCTATGTGTTTAAATAAGTTGCAAAGCTTAGTAAGAAACTTAAGACGACAGAGGGTCATGTGAGCAGAAAGAACATACATAACTTTAGCATTGAGAAGATATGACTTTAGTATTGAGAACAATTATTTTGTAGGTCTTAAAACATGAAAAGTGTTTTAAGGGCTTTCTTCCACAAAACTGAATCCTTAGAAAAATCATATCCAATTCATGGAACAAACGGCAAGGAATCTTCCTTCTAAAGAGCTGCAGCAAAGGATTTTGCTGAACTTCTGCAGTGTGCAAAGACAGACTCGTGCCCAATGCCATCTGGCTGTCTTCTGGGGTTTTAACAGACAATTCACAACTGGATTACAATCCCAGCCTTGCTTAAAAATGAAGTAAAGATACTACTTTAGTTATACTGGTTAACTCTGAGACCTAGTCTATACTATTTATTGCTTTACACTTTACATTTGTTTGGGCACATATAGTATAACCCTTCCTTAAGGGGTTTGCAGCTCCTTTGCTAGGTATGTTACAGTGTGTCATTTTAATGAAAAGGTTATTTTTAAAAGGAAACAGGCAAGGATGTGAATGAGAGATCAAATAAAGCTGGTTTCAGAAATCTGTATTTTTGGAAAACTTGTTACGTTCTTAGACGTTTAGCAAATGTGCACCTTGACTTTCATATCCCCCATGGAAAAGGGAACCTCCCCAGATCTCTAGGTTTTGTTTCCCCTGCAGCAATCTTTAATATCCTAAAGATGTTACTCTATTAATTACCAAGTTATATGTTTATGCAGTTTTGCATTGCTACAATGTGTTTAAATGGCAAATTAGAAAAGCTAACAGAACTGCTGCAAGGAACAACTTAGAATATGATTTAACAGTAGTAGCAAATGAATACAAACTTTTCGTGAGATTTTCTTACTCTTTTTTTTTTTTTTTGCCTACATACAAGTGACTTTACCTTACTCCCTTTCACTTTCCCAATAAATGTAGAGTAGGTACAAATATGCTCCAAACATAGTATGTTACCAGACTGCAGAAATGTAAGGTCAAGAGACAAGAAAGTGTTGTTCCAATTCTTCTTGGCAATATCCCTCACTGACCAATGGGGACATTTATGGAGAAGTTAGTCAAAGCACTACAGTAAATTACAATCAAAAATTCCAAATTTCTCCAGGTTTAACAAGATGGTAAGCAGCAGCCACAGTGCTACTGCAACCAAGATACCTCAATACAGGTTAATCAAATGATATTTTAATACAGATAAATCCAAGATGGCTTATTTTAGGAAAATAAAGGTTTCCTCTAAGATGGGATTCAATAATATTGGAAAACACATGATTCTGCTCAGCGACTCCATACACTCTTGAAGCATGAACCGAAGTTCAGCTACGAGTAGATCAGGATGCACTTGGACAATCAGACTTTTAATCAACCGTAACAGGAAAGTGATACAGTACCACGGATCAGGTGCAAAACTCTTTAGTATTAAATAAGCCAAATATAAGAAAGATAGCACATCAACCTCTTTTGGCCCTCAAAATCCAGATACTGTCCATAAACACACAGTTTACTTACACATGAAGGCAAATATATTTGGCTATATATACACAGAGGCAAACAACGTAAAGGTATAAAATAAAACTTCATTCTTTGCAATCATGTTGCTTCTCAGCTGCATTTCTACATGGTATGAGAATATAGAAATTAGATACTACTAATTGTGTTACTAGCCCTTCAGTAGATTCTTAAAACTAAATAATGAGTATTACTAATATTCTTGAAATTACAAGCTTTTGCTCCAACTACAATAAAAGAAAGTCTCAAACATTAAGAACAAATGCACACAAACATTTTAGAAAGTTTCAAGGATATTAAGTAGCTCTGCCAGATGTCTCTGTCGATATCACATAATTTTATTTTACCTTTTTACAGTGGGTAGTGCTGCAGTAACTTTTTCATGTTGCCCAATCAAGGGTGTTTAATATTTTCCACATTGTAAGGAAATAGCTCTCATGTTCAATGGCTACTTTACAAAAAAACCATTTAGTATCTATATGATTATAGTAACTTTTTGTTTCTTCTGTTTCGAGAGTGAACGCTTGCATCTATAGTCTGCCCTGTATCCTACTTCTTTGTGAATATTTTCACCCTCTCTAGTCTTTCTGACTGTGGACCCGTTATTTCCTCAGCATTACGAGGAAAATTTGGTTAATCTGTGGAATGCATGCCATTCCACTTCCTCAAGAAGTTAATGCAAAACAAGCCGTACTGTGGTTGGGCATAGACTTATGGCTATCAATTACTTCAATATTTATATAATTCGTAAAACTTCATGCATATTATCATAGAGTTAATCAGAGCTGCTTGGCAGCTTCTTCCTTCAACCTTTAATGAGTATGTCAATCCTCATATTGGCTAGTGATACATACTAAGGAATTTACTTCAGAGCAGAAAACTAAAATCAGATTTTGAAACACTGAGGTTAATGTATTTAAAATAAATGTAATGGTGGTTCTACCATATGCTTAATTGGCCCCCCTGTGAAAAAGAAGTCCCACAGGAAGGAGCAGGAAGCTACTAGCTGGGTTCATATCTTGCCGTAAGAGAAAAAGAAAGTAGCGGGTAATCAATCATAATTTCTCTTCACAGCAACAACCCTGATAAACATTTATGTGAATAATTTTGTTGTTGTGGATACTAAGAGTTTACATGTGTTCAAAGGGAAGCAAGAAAGCTCAAGAGAAGCAAAATCTATTGAAGATTAGGAGATAAATAGAAACTGCTTTTGCCTTCAATTTTTAAGTCGCTGAATATTTGAAGGCAAAGACAGCTCCTGGAGAAATAAGATATAAACTTGTCATATCTCTGTGTTTCTCATTAGGCATTAGCATTTGGTGGCATGAGAAAGCGGACACGGGCTATACAGACTTTTTGTCTGATCCAGTATGACCACTGTTATCTTCTTGGGATGTGTGACAGATGAAAGGTGTCCAGAACAACAAATAAAAAACAAAACCCCAAAAATAAAGATGACACTGCTTCCAGTTCCTAACAATTCTTTACTACTTGCCTTATGAAAACACACAGAACCTCTCTAATCATGGGCCAAAACCTCACTGCACTTGGTGTTAAACCAACTCAAACCAGAATAATATTCAGTACCTCTAATAATTTTTCATGAAGCCTATCTGTACTTCTGCAATACTGGCTCTCTTTTGAGTGGCAAGACTATGGATCCCTGTTTCTGCAGTGATTTATGTATGATTTGTCACCACTTTGTAAAGTACAGTTCATCTTCTGTTATATTACCTTTACACTCCTATGCCTCAGATGTTTTCTATTTTAAACAGAAAAACCAGATGTTTTGGCACAATATTAATTTAGTCAGATTTCACATTCAGATTGAACCTGAATTGTTAAGGTAAGTACAGTATTACAAATGAAACTTGCAAGCATCAGCCCATAACAGAGCTAATAAGTTCCTGCCTCACCTTTTAAAGATGATATTAGCAGTTCATTTCTTCTGAAAAGCAATATAGAAGAACCTAGCACAGAATTTACTGATGCTCTCTTAAATTGTTCTTGCTATTTCAAGTCAGTTCTGACAGAATGGTCCTTTCTTGCTTAGGTGGTGTTCACAGAATGGGTTAATTATTGTACAAATAGATTATAAAAAAAAAACACAACCAAAATCAAAACCCCACAAACAACCAAACCAACCACCCACCACCCTTAAATCTGTTTTAGCACAAAGCCCTCTGATGTGGAATTGGTATTTTGTGTCAGCTTTAGTATAGTCTTATTGCTGGCTCTCATTCTTCAGTGTCTGCGCTCTTAGCTCTTGGAAGACTTAAATGATTACAAACATCCTACCTTCTAGTTCATTCAGTTTGATCTAAAATGGCTACATTGAGTAAGAACTAATACTGATATTATCTTATACCGTGCGATGGTTAAATTTTAATCATTAGCTTTTCTTAGACCAATTAAGCAATTAAACTGCTTAACTTAAAGCTACAGGCAATTGACTTATACGAAGGTACTAAGAAATTCTATTTTAAGTTGAAGAACAATTCCCCACCAAAGATAACAAACACATGAAAGCTCAGATTGCAAAAGCATGCGTCAGTATTAGTTATTCTAGTATTGTTGGCGTTTTCATTGTTTATTGATTCTATTTACTCAGGTAGTCATTCCTGCGTTCCATTTTCTAAAAATCACTAACAAAATGGGCACTCTGTTCTCCTACTGCAAATTACAATGCAAGTGAAGACTCTTAACACCCTTTAAGTGTAACTCATCATTGAACTGGGAGAAGAATTACTGCCTCTGCTTCTTTAGCTATAAAAATTTCCTTTAAAATGTCAAAGTTCCCTTCTTTCAGTTTGGATCACGAAGTATTTGCTGTAACAAGACAGAAGACAGAATGAAAGAGGTGGAGCGTCTAATGCCCAGTCATGTAGATCTGAAAGGAGTTACAGTTGCAGAAACATTTATCGTAGCTGAGCATTGAGGAACACTGAAATGAGCAGGACTACCTGCAAGGTAAGCAACTGCTCAAAACCAAACAAGGGCAGAGTTTGCTCTGCATTTGATCATTTTACTGCTTCTTTTACTCTAGGTGAGTATCAGAAGGTCCTTGCATCTCCAGTTGAAATGAAGTACGAAACATACAAAAGGGTGTTAGAACCTAGCCAAGACTCCTCAAAAAAAAACCACCAAACCACCACAAATGAAAAAAACCACACAACAAACCAAAAAGCAACCAACTCCAAAAAACATGGAAAGAGCGTTTGGTTAATCTGCATATATATATATATGGTGCTAGGAAGCTGGGGTTTTCCTCATTGAACAGAAGTTAAAGGAACATATTATTTTGGCTTGAAGCAATCAAGTACATAGCCACGTCTCCTGTCACTAACAACATTCACTACCTACACGTACTCTCTCTGTTGCTGCCGTGTCTCGCAGGGTGAAGGAGCAGTATGAAAGGCAGGTAAGCTAACCACAGACACGTGCCACTGTGCTGACTGATGAGTGCTCAGGTCAGAATTTTAAAAGATTACTTGCGGGCTCTTCAATGAGGGGAAGAAGAAAGGTAGGAAACAAAAAGAAAACTAGGCAAGCAGAAAGTCTATATAGGAATTGGACTTCATGAAATATTAAGTACTTGCTCTTGCAAAATGAATGCTTCAGGCTTGTGCCCTATAACTCATAACCCCCCATTTTATTTACAATAGCTAAGATGCTTAATCTTTTTATACTATCACTTTATATTGTTCCAAATCCAGAGGTTTAGGCCAAGCACTAGCTACTTGAAGTCAAAGCAATTCTTTAAGGCATATGTGGTTTATAGACTACAGCAGGAGATTCCTACATAGTTTTCTATATTAATAAAGAAACATTTTTATTTGTTTATACATACAGTAATACTGTATCTACTACACGCTAAATAAAATGCATTATTTATTTGCATTTTCCTGTCTGATTTTCTGAAAAGGTTCATGAAATTTTAATGAAAGCGGTTAAAGCAACAGACTATGTATTAAAATTCTATACAAGAAATGACCTTAAAAGAGTACTATTACATCGCAAAGTAAAGAGCTTAGGGTTGGAGAATGCCACAGCAGACGTGTCCACTGTTAACTTATCTTCCTCTGTGCACTCATTGTAATAGACTTTCACTTTATGTCCCAAATACATTGACAATTTTATTTACAAAAACTCCAGCTTCCTTCCTTCAGGAGAGATCTACAAGTATTTTCTTCCACATGTACAGCAATTACCCTCCCCCTCCTTTCTTACTCAACACACACTTTAGTATCTACTCTGACATCAGCATTAAACAGTCCTTCATCCATCTTTCTCTGAAACACCTGATACAGTAGTAAATTTTTTAAAAATAAACATTAATGACGTCATTTTAAGAGAAATGTGTACTATCTGTGTCTCAGAGACAAGGAGATGAAACAGAAGGATGAAGATCAGTTCAGGTTCCCATTTTAAGATTCTCAAGACCTGATTCCCCTGCCCTCCACTTTCTCTTCTGAATACTTAACTAGCATTTCGTGGACTCACAGCACTATTGCCAGTGACTTTGGTTGCAGCCTGAATACATTCAGCACTTCTACAAATCAGCACACGTGCAGGTCAGGCACCAAAACAAGGTGAAGAACACACTATCTCATTGTGCGTGGTTTAAAGACACCTCCCCACTCCCAGCAATTTTGAGGTACAGGCACAGCTACAAAATAATTCAAGCAGCATTTAATGGCTAGAAAACAGGAAAAAAAATATTTTTCCCAGAGATCATCTACTCCACTAACATCACACCCTCCAACTAGAATATACCAAACAGCTACACATCTTAAAACTTCAACAATAAATGAGGCAAGGGCTGGGCCTCACACAACAGCATTCATTGCCCTTAAGCAGATGCCTCTTGTGCTCTGAAAGTAAAGCCTTTGGGTAGAATTAGGTTCTGATTATGTAAGTCTCACACCATCAGCATCTAGTAAAGGGGTGTGAGTTGCCTTTGCAGACTTCTTAAACCTTCAAACTTGTGTTCTTTTAATAGAATTTGCATATACAGTTTCCTAGGTGTGGGGTTTTGTGGGCTTTTAAGCTTGTTTGGTTTTGTTTGTTTTAAAGAAAAGAAGTTTTCTTTACCACAATGCTGGCTGCCACCCTTTTCTTTCCCGTGTGGTTTCTGGATCCCTCATCCTAGATCAGCACAAGCTAGTCTCCCTCCCTCTTTCAGTCATGTCACCCTTTTCCACACTGCATCTTCTCACCTAGCCACATGCCCAATTCTCCCTTTTCCTCCCATCCTCAGCATCCTCTTCTAGCTCCCTACCCCCCAGCTTGCCATCTTCCCCAGCCTCTAGCCATATATTCCTACCTTTTCCTCTCCTAAATAAAAACAAACATCAGAGTTATTTTAAGAGACAGTAAAAGAACAACCTCTGTCAAAAAAGCAAATAAAACCCATGGTTCAATTGACACTTGAATGGAAAGTTTTACTTCAAACGGCTCCAGTTTCACAGAATCTGCAATGGGATGTGTCACGCACGCCACTTAACAGGTGATAACACAGTGACTACTGCACACTACAGCCATACTTCAAACACAGAGAACAGAAAAAGCAAACCATGAGTAAAGGAGACTAAAGGTTTTTCCTGAAACTTAATTATTTATCCATATTTCCTACAGGATGGCAGAAAAAGAATGATTGTAGGTTGTTTTTTTTTTTAATGTATTTGCTCTTTTAATATAACTCAAACTGAGAATTAGTCTTTGTAGCTATTTTGTGATGTATATTTCAGTAATAAGCAGTGAGTTATTTGATGCAATGGCTGACAAAATTTAGTTCTGAATGTAATGCTCATTTTTTTTTTGAACCTTCAAAATTAAAACCAGTGTGCATTTTTTAGAGAAGAACTACATTCTAGAAGCTTCGATCAAAAACTTTTGTCATTTTGTTTTCAGAATTAAGCATCTGAGCAGATTATAAAGCAATAAAAAAAAAAGAGGCATCTGAATCACTACACTATATTGGGCTTTTCTTTCGTAACATCTCTGTTTGTCAACAGAGCAGTATTACAACTGGCAACCAGAAAACCAACCCCTTTTTTGCATACAGGAATTTATGCCAACTGCAAATAGCAACAAAGACTGTAATTACATGAAAAATCCCAAACAAATCAATGCCAGATCCTCTGTCCTGGTCCTGCTGCACAGAGAGGCTTCAAAACTGCCATAGCAAGTTAACTGGGTCTTTTGTTTGCAACCTTTGTAAGTGCAATCACCCTTCAGTATCAGATGCAAACTTCTAGTGCCAAGTTCTAGCTCTGTTCTGTTTGTCCCTCCATTTGCCAGGTCCTGACCAAAGAACTGGAAGAGAACTGATCCCTATTTAAGCTTTCAGTACGGCAGAGTCAGGGTCTTGCTGTTATGTGGCACTAAGGAAACTATAATACTGAAATTGGGCAAATTGTAGCACTAGGGTCTGCCTCTCTCCGGTGAATTTGCTGCTTTGCCCCACGCTCACTATTCACACTAGACAGAACGTCTCCCTCCTACTCCCTTATAAGTAAGCAAGCAAGCAAGAGAACAGGAAAGGGAGATGGTCTCCCAGAAAAACAGCCACTAATACTGACACATGCTGTGCAAGTAGCTGTCCCCAGGACCTGATTGTACCCTGTGTTCTCTCCTGGCCACCGGGAACAGAGGGTAACCATAAGCAGAACAGTAGGCAGAAGGCTCTGCATGGACTCGTACCTGAATGGTCAAAAGAACTCAATGAAATAAAGATTATGTGGATATAACTGCACTAAGTCTGCTAATGTCCTTGAAACTCTGGAGGTGAAGCTTTCAGGTCACAGGTTTGCTCCCATCCCAGATAGATACCCAATCCACAACGTTGGGTTTTGTTTGGTTTTTTTTTTTTTAATTTAAGAGCCACTTGAAGAGGAGGTAAGGATTAAAGAAAGGATTTTTACAACAGAAGGTGAAGAACTAAAAGGGCAGGGATCAGATATAGAATAGCCTCAGTATAATGTCAGACTACTGGGGGGGGGGGGGGGGGAACTCCGCATTTAATTTCCTTTAAAAAAACCCAAACATAAATAAGCTTGGTCTCATGTCAATAGGGATCTTCTGTGCACTTATACGGTTAAGAAATCAATCATTATGCTTATTACTTGTAGACTAAAAATTAAATCCCAGGAAACTACATCAACCACATGCAAGACTAAATTAAGGGCAATGAGAAATTTCATCTATCAAGACATTAGGCAGAAAAGAAGTGTAAATACTAGAGAAGCTGGTTGTTTTGAAAGGGCAGCATGGTGCCATTGTCTGAGGTAGGAGGAAAGTACCTGCTGGTAGTTGATGGTAACTCAAGGAAGTGCTTTCTGCTCTTCTGTGAAATGCTTTCCATTTGGGTTGCCACTGGTATGTACAGAAAAAACTTTCCCACCCTGCTCAGGTTGAAACAAAGCATTTCAGTAGGACACTTAATTAGGGATGATATTCTGGGTACTTTTGGAGTGCTGTGAAAGTAAGTGTTAAGCAGCATTGCTGTATTGAAAGACTCACTAAAAAGAATGCTGTTTCATGAGACATACAAATAGCAATGTAATTCTTTTCTTCAAAGTTAATTTCTGAACTGTATTGCTCTGCACAGCTTTTATTATGCAAAGACATGCATTAATAAATAGCACCAGCAACCCATTTTATATAATAAAACCTTATTTCAAATGTTATGGAAGGCAAACACTGTACAAGATACTATTCCAGAAGTGAGATGGACTAGAAATATCAATTACTGGTAGCTACCTTCAAAATCCTTCTTATTGACATGGCAACATGATGGGAGTTCAAAATAAAAAATGAAGAAGAATCATTCAAAGTGGAGAATTATAAATACTTCTGTGTCTCTATTCAAGCCTCAGAAGGTAAATGTAATTGGCAAATACACGTTATTACAGAATAAAAAAAATCCCGCAAAACCAAAAACAATCAAATAACTGAAACAAAACCACAACAGTTAGATCTTCTATGGGGCTATGTAAGTTTTAACTTTCAGATGACTAGTTTAAAAAAAGAAAAAAGTGTCCCCTTCCCCTCCTCAGCCAGTAGCTCATTTAGTTCAGTGCTGCTCTTTCTACATCCCATACTTCATTCTCCAAAATATAAGTTAGAAAGCCAGATGTATTATCTGGGAAGTTTTCCAAATTCATTAACTCCTTGGCACCAATGACTTCAGAATAGCCACTGCCAGCACTGAATATTATGCCCAGCAAAAACCCAGCTCCTGGTGGGAAAGGATTAATAAAATGAGGCATTCGGCAGTGGCTGTTGGTCTCTTTGGTCACAACAAGCAACTAAAAGAACGACAGTAGCTGCCAACACTGATCACAGCCAACTTTTCAGTAGCTAGTACTCTGAAGGTCTTTCCTGAACATCTGCAGATCATTCACCACAAAGCTTGAAAAAATGCACAGATACTGCTTGAAGGAATACAAAACCAATAGTCAGAGAAAAGACTGGCAGGAAGGCTGTCGGTCCAGTTCTCACTGCAGAGGGCAGTAAATGTTACCCAGGGGTATTAGAATCATATCGGCACTTTCTCCTCAATTACAGAAGATGCAGTCTGAGGCAACTCATTTTGCTTTCTGAAATGTATGCAGTTTGGCTGTCACGAGCTAAAGGGCTGCTGCTGCTGAGCCTTACAAGGCCCTAGAAATGCAGGAGACCTGATGGATCCACTTGCTGTTTTCAGCTTTCTTAGGGCCAAGGAGGGAGTTCCAGGAAGGAAACCAGCTTGCTATCAAGTCATGCAGACACTTTCATGAGCCATCTGTTCAAGCACCATCACCAGAGAGGCTCTCTGATTTAAAGGTCAACATACAGCAAGAGGTCCCCAGGATTTTAAACTTTAAACTTGTTTTGCTGGCTTCTGTGCCTTACTTTGAATCTCCACTGTTTCAGTAAAAAGCACACCAAGTTCTTTACATTCTTCAGACTTCACAATTATTGTTTCTTATTCTTTGATTAGGGTTGATGGCAGCTTTCTTGTTGTTTAACATTTTGCCACCTCCAATCACTTCAAATTTAGTAATGATTCTTACTGGGCATGATATTCCAGGATCCAGAGTTGCCAAGATCTCAAGTCCTAATAACCACTTCTGCAGAATTGCAGTATCTATTATCCTGTGTGAAATTCTGCACTAACACAGTTACACTGCTTCTGCATTCAGAGAAGGCTTTATTTCTGCCTGATAGAGCACTCCTCATGTAGACGTATCCATGTTTACAGGCTCTCCTACTCATGTCATGCCGGAATATGAGGCAGCAGGAAGCTCCAACTCAAAGCAGATACTTTCTGCAAAGACATGAAGTGTGGCAAGCTCAGCAGAGACAGTCACCAGGTCTCAGGAAGAGAATGGATGCCCCAAACAGCCTACAACTGATAACTCATGCCAGCACCAAACCATTTACTAAAGAGAGGGTTTCAGTGTGCAACAGACTTCTGCAGGCATGCCTCTCCTTCAGTCCATTGCAAGCTGACACAGACAGTGTATTTACCACAGAAAGATGACCACTTATTTCAAATACTAGCAGGCCTTACAGTAAGTAGATGCATTCATTACAACTATTAGAAGTCTGCACTTCATTTCACGCTACTAAAACGTTCTGGGGTTTTTAATACTCTCTTGACTTGCTTCACTGAATTCTGCACAGAACAATATTCAGCAATACTGACCAGGGGAGAAATAGCAACTATGAAGTGTGAACATCAAAACACACCCCTCCCCCCTCAAGTCTCAGTTAATATAACACTATGCCCAGGATCACTTCAGGAAATTAAAGGCGGGGGGTGGGGCGGGGGAGGAGGTAGAAGAAATACAACTGTATGGGTATCTTGGCTGGAAAAAAATTCTTGCGTGTTGGAATTTCTTTCTTCCTAGTCATCTCTCCTACTTCCATATCATAAGGGAGCTGTAACATTGTTTAACTGCTAAGCATGAAACTTCCCAGGTCACATTAAACAAAGTTCCTGCCCCTTTCTCTGCTCCTGGAGCAAAGAATACTCCCCAAGGAAAAAGGCTGTTGGTTTGCAATCCCTGTATGCCAACAATTCATACTGGGTGATGCATTAGGTCCCATGTTGCTGAGATGCGATGGAAAAGAACTAAATCTTTCACCTCTACTGTTTATTTTTGAAGACTGCAGTTTGGATATCTGCCAGACCAGGCCTCTTCCTCTGAGAAAAGGCCATCAGTACTGCCATGCAGACTTTCCACTCCAAGTTTACCCACACGTAAGAAGGAGGCATTCCTGAATCACACTCCAGCATCTTGCTCTAATAAACTTAATGTCACAGCTTTAGCAGGCATTTCCCTTGCTATACATTCACAGGAGCGCTCAGTATACTTCCTAACGCAGAAGCTCTTAAGTTTCATTTCATGGGAGTCAAATTGAAATATCTAACTTTGGTACACTTTTAGGGCACAAGCTTCCTTCACAGAGAAGTCTAAGTTGCTCAGGACTTTCAGGTATATGTACTGGCACTTTTGTTCTTGAAGAGGGAACATGGAAAGAGCTCTGCTGTTGAAACTAGGGTTGGTTTACTACACTTCTGTAGTAGAGAAAATTCACATTTGCTGGGTGAGACAGAGTGAAATAAAAGCTTCTGCTCAACTTATGCTTTTACAAAGTCATTTATTCTCTGGTTCAGCAGCTTTCTGTGACCAGCTGGACTGAAAGAAACCCTACCCAGTCCCTGTGGTTCTTAAGGAAAATTGTCCTCCTTTCTGTCTGAGCTGCCTGTTCACTCCATCTGGCATGTAAGAAAGCTTCTCCCTGCTTGTCAGACTCAGCTGCTCCATCTTCTCTCACTCCTTAGGACAGGACTGGACCCAGAGTATAGCAGGCTGAACAAAGCTAAAAGATAGCCATAGCCCTTCAATAGCAAGTAACATCACACAGTCAAAACCACACAAAACAAAGTTTCACTGGCCATTAAACAAAACTCTCAGAAACTCACTTTCAGTTTAGTCTCCAGGACAATAGAGACTCAAACTTGCTCCCCCTCTTCCTTTCTTTCAGCACAAAGACATCTCTGAAGATCCGCAAAACTTCTTTCATCCATGCTTTCTCCCTCAGATGTGTCTCTCTACCCTCTCCACCCCAGTCAACTTCCTTCAGCTCAGGCTGATCCTGGGATCAAAATCTGTGAGTTACAAAATGATTCTTCTCTTCTCCTGAACTTCCTTTTTCTTGCTCCCTTGGCTAAACCAGGAGAATACTATTCTTTTTTGTAGAATTACTTTTTGTTAGGTTAGCTCCCCACAACTCATAGCAGAATTTTAAGAATAATAATGCTGGCATAGAGAGAAAGGGCCCAGAAATGCAGCTAGGCATTTACAAATACGAGGCTATCATGGGAACCTCTTCAGGAGACAGGAAAATATTAAATCAACTATAAAACCTCAATCACAGATTCTTGAATTTGCATCCATGCTGCAGTTGGTCTACGGTCAGCCCTGCTCTAGATCCTAAACCTCACACGAGAACATTTCTACTGCAAGTTTGTTGTTGTTCTCATCAGATCAGATCTATTCACTTTAATGACTGTAGTTCAAAGAAGATCCATGGGCTCTGCTCTGACACACTAAAAGTCAGTCACAGAGCACAAAGAATTCATAAAATCTAAATGAACAGGTGATTTAAGGGAAGATTCTTGTAATTCAGAGATGAGACAGCAGGGATGGTCGTCTTCAGTTTGCAGAGGTTTATTGCCATTTCTTATTCCCTGCTCCTGACACCGGGAAAGTAATTTTATCCCTGGCAAGTAAAATAGTCTTTAAAAAAAAAAAAAGATCAATGGAAGTTTGTCATTTGAATTTAGTAAGGATATGGTTTAACATGGCAGATAAGGTGACTTAATAGACAACTGCCTCTGAAAGCCACAGTTCTCACGTCCACCCACTTGCTGAGTTTCCCTTCTACTGGCATGCAAGCTTGCCTCTCTCAAATGAGTGGTTCAAGGAGATAAGCCCAGCACTATTCATGTCTGTCTTTGTTTTCATTTTTGGTTGGTTTAGCACTCTCAACCGTCTCACCAGCTAAGCTGTGGGACTGGAATAAAAGTAGTAATGGGAACCAGGCAGCTGTGGGTAGGAGGTGTGGTGACTAAGACTGCCTCTTTTGGCAGCAGGAAGCTTTTAGATCAACCTCGTAACATCAAACCACACCCTGAAGTGAGGGATTTTTATCAACAGACGACTTTCTCAGGACCTAACAAAAAAAGGGGTCACAACAATCATCATCACACAGTTAATAAAAGTCCTCAAAAACAAGAAAAAAAAAAAAGCTGTCAAAGGAATAGTTACAGCTGGTAAGTTACTGGCGGCATAAAATGATTCTTCTCAGAGTAAAAATAAGAGCTTGTTTCCCTCCATAGGGGAGGACCATCTAACCAGGTTATCCATGGGAGCTGTTTATCAGCCACATAAGCCTGGCAGGCAAGGAGGATCGTAAAGACTGCCAGCCTGGCATTCAGAAGAGATTTTGACCAACAAATTGTTTTTCACTCAAATTCAGCAATACAGCAAGTTCTGTTAATTTAGAATAATTGTTTGAAGCACTGGAACTGATAAGTGTCCAGCCTGCCTTTTCCTTAGTCAGTGAAAAAAAAAAAATTCAAACTTCTCATGCAGAAATACATTCAGTTGTGGGGAAGGGAAGGGGAAGAAGAGAAGACTGCTGTACCAGTCCCATTTTTAATAGCTTCTTAAAAATAATCAATATCTGGAATGTCCAGTTTGAGCTTCTCTTGCTCAAAAAAAAAATTAGAACTTGACAAGAGTTCTAATTTTGTTTTCATCTTGTTTCAATATACTTTCCTGTCTCTGACAGGTTAAAATACATGAAGTTCCAACAGAAAAATGAAAATTTTTCCAACTAAACATTCATACTTTATATTTAGCACTCTATGTACTAGATGAAATTAAAAGAGCATTTTTCTCAACACTAATTCTTAAGAGTCAGCTTATGAAAGTTGGAGGCTTGGGATTTATTCCTACAGACTTCCAGACTTTAACTATTCAGGAAAAATCCTGCAGCCCACCAGTTCAATATTGTGTGATCCAGTCCCATAGACTTGGTCACAGCATAGTTTTTGTTCTTGTGCAACTAGGCAGTGTTGAACAAGCCCCCTTCCCCCCAGTTCTAACCAATGTAGATGGTTAGAACAACCTATAACATGGAAACCATTATACATATTAAAAAAAATAAAATCTTAAAAATTGAAGTCCACTAAAAAAGGGTAGTAAAGCCATACTGGTGTAGAGTACTAAGCAAATTAATGTATCATCCTAGTTTCACTAGACAAGCTGTGTTTGAAGATTAAAAAAACCAACACTAGGCAAAGATTCAATGAAACCTAAGCATTTTAACTTTTGGACTAGAAATCCTTATAAAACCCAACAACATAATACATTAGATGTAACATCTTTGACTTTAGACCTTACCAAACACAAGTACGAAAGAAAACATCAACCTTGTAAGTGACCTGCAGGAAAAAGGAATCTTATGTTTTGTTTCCTGACTGCATGAGTTGATACAGATTCTCAGATGACAACAATTTATTAGGAACTATATGGTCAAAGGAACACTTTGCTTGGAGAATCATAATCAAAGTTGATGATGATACCACCACCACCACCACTACCAGAAAAGAATCATCGAGGTAGAGAGCCCAAAGTGAAGGTAGCAGTAAAAGAATTAAAATCTGGCAAAAATATTCCCATCAATAAAGCATCAAACTTAACCCATAGCTTAATGATTCAAAACATAGAGGCACGGGTTATGGTCAATATGGTGTACTGAAGCATCACAGAAAGATACTTGCATTTGTTTTTGTGTCAGCCAAACTGAAATAGCACCAAGCACCACACCGGCTGAATGAAGGGAAACTCACACATTGCATAGCTTCCAGTGCCACCACAGTTTGCTTGCCTTCAGTACCCAAGCCAAGAGATATAGGTTAGGTTAGGCTACATCAGTATTGCTAAGCTATGCTGCAGTCTACAAAGTATGCAATTCCTTTTCACACTTACAAGAATGATTGACACAACGAAGTATTACACTCTTATTATTAAAGAGAAATAAAATGAATGAAGATCAACCTTTTTCTCCTCTCACAAATGCATAGACAAGTGTCAGATTCTATATGCGACATGCTTTCAGTTAGCTAGTGGCAAGGTCCTTGTTTGGACAGGCACTTCACTTGCACACACTAGGCAGCTCAGCCATTTACACGAGTCTTTTCGACGGTGGATCTAGTTACTATATAAATCCTTATGAACTCAGTTCTAAACGCAATGTCCCCTTTGAAAAGCCCAGCTTTAATGACATCTACAGCACGAGAAAGTTTGTTTAATAAAATTATAAGATCTGGCACGAGGAGAGGAGAACACCACTTCCCTATGCACCTCTTTGACATAATTGTGTTACCTGGTAATCAAAAGCAAAACAGAATCCAAACTTGCTACAATGGCACTGGTCTCATTCTCAAACAAGCCTAGCAGCATCCACTAAGCTTTTTGCAGTCCTCCGTAATCCCACTATTAACCCTCAACAGAATCTTGATTAAAAGAAAGCTTTTTGTGCTACATAAGCACCACTGGATTTTGCTGGTGTTCAATAGTTCAACTTTTGCATGATTCCTCCAGTTAAAAAGAAGTTCTTCAGTTTTGTCTGTCCTTCCAAGTCTGAACTCAAATTACAGCAATAAGCAAGTCAGCCATTATTCACACTTCTACCAGAATGGACTGTAACACACTGGATTCTGCCTGCACCAGGCCGTACTTTGTACCTGCAAAAAACTAAGCTGGAATTCTTGAAATCATAGGTTATTTGCAAATTCAGTAGCAGCTGGGCACACCCGAGTTTACTAGAATGTAATAATCTGCACTATAGAAGTGTTATAACAGCTCTTCAGCTCTCTCAAACACTTGCTAGAAATGGTTCAGGAGTTAAGATATACAAAGCACAGCTTCCAGAGGGCACCTGAAGCCATTTTACAATAGAAGCTCAAGAGCAGAGATGAGGATCATCCTGTACCACTCAACTTAAAAGCCAAAGGGACATTCAGCTTACGTTGAGATGCTAAGGTTGCATCTATACAACAGACCTTTTCACCTACCAATGCAACCATGACTTTCACAATAGGCTGGAGAGCCTTTCCTGAAGGTAACGATGAAGCTTAATCTGTTGCACTTTCCATAACCTTGTCCAGAGGGCCATATAAAAATCTACCAATAAGCCTAATTTTTCAACCACTCCTGTGTCCTAAACCATAACCTTAATCCTCCTACTAGCCTTAATGGTACCTCAGTAAAATTTATTTAATGCAGAATACATCCCAGCATTAAAGGATGCAGAGATGCACCAAGACCTTTAATCTACCTTATTCCAAACTATCTCCACTCACAATCTAAATCCCAGTTTAACAACTCAGTTACCCACATATGAAGCAGTACAGACTGGAGGTCTACCAGATATGTTGGCACTCAGACCTCATCAAAGCCCTGACCTTGCAGAATTTAGCCGTACACCTACCTCTTCAGGCTTTCCTTCCCAGAAAACTGATCCTACCCACAGGCTGAACAGCAGCCTGGCAACCGCACTGTCAGCAAAATTAACAGTAAGGGACATAACTTGACCAAAAGTATCCTTCAAATGGACCTACTCAGGTCCTAACCCTATCTCAAGAGATATAGCATTAATTCAAATTCAGCTTGGTAATAGAGCTACCCCTGTATCATTCAACATTAGCGGTACTAATCCATAGCCCAGTCACGTGTTCCTCACATTGCAGCCAACAAGAAAATAAGATCTTCAACTCATCTTGTCTCAAAACTGTCTTGAAACATAACCCCAGCCAAAAGCATGGTCTAGTGACATTAAAATAAAAATAGGAAAGCTTTTTTGCCCATTTTGCTAATTAATATGTCAGAGCTCATAAAGAAAGACTCATCAGCTTTTCTCCAGCTCTACATCATCTGAAAGAGCTGTGTCAGCAGAGACCTCAGCAGACAGTCAATACATACTAAAAATGTTCTAAGCAGTAAATCAGAACACAAAAAGAATTGTAAAAAAATAAAAATAGCTGCAAAGAATTCAGTACTCGATCTCAGTATTTGATATAAATCAGGTTGTTTGATGTACAATAGTCTTGCACTTTCTTATAAATGGTATGCTCCTAGCTGTCCTAGACTCGCTTTTCTAAAAAGCTAAGAGTTAATGAAAAACTGAGCTGAAGTTTGCTGATTTTTCATCTTTGTGAATTTTCAGGGATCTTCTCTGCATTAAGATAGAGGCACCACTTGTCTGCTTCTCATTCTCATCACTGGAATTGAGTTTAGGGAATGCGGACACACTACTGCTGAGCGCACAGGAAGCTTACAGAGGACAAAATCCTCCTTAGAGGATTCAGAGAGGATGCCTTAAACACACACTCTGAACTCTGGTCTTTTCCAGAAAAGGACAGATAGGCTACATCAATACAGCACTCCAGTGCCTTTGCCAATGGTGGTGTGGAAAACATTTGGAACGCTAAGATCACCTGTAAGCACTGCAGGAGTCTCCCATCTGGCAGGATGAAGGACACACCAGCTGTGAGAACCAGAATTCACAGATGCATTTCTGTGAGGGTGAAATATAGGAACAAGCCTCCAAGCCATCCTTCCACAGAACATGCTTACAAGCTCAGGATGTGTCCAGACATGCTTCTAAAAATCAAATCTACTTTTTAAGGAAAAATAAAAAAGAAACTGCTATTTATGGGTGCAATATATAATAAGACAGAAAGATGGGGCTACAGCTACAGATCCTTCTAATGCCTTGGTCTTCTGCAGAATTGTGATAACACTTTTTGAAATGAATACATGCTACCAACTCCTGCTGATGCTCAGTAACATAATGTGCGAGGGTTAGAGTAGATGTACCAAAAGCTGAGACTAAATGCTTGAAAAGCCACTGCCCCAGAAGGAATAGAAAGGATATTTCCCTAGAGAGAATTACTCAACTGTGTATTTCATAGAACAAGTCATGCTGAAGGAGAGAAGGGATAATTGCATTGATTGTTAGTAGGTGATAATTAAATCTGTAGAGAAATATGTTTAATTTTCTGAAGTCTAGAATAGGATGGAAACTCTTCATTCTGTAATAAGAAAATAACGGTGGTTTGCTCCCAGCACAAGGAGCTGCAATGCCTCCCTTAGCACATTCTTAAAAAAGGTCCCTATACCTATAGGAAGGCAGCAGAAGGAACAATGTTAAAACAAGAGTTCTGTGATGTGACTGAATGCCAGCAAGCTGCGTATATGATATATAATTCCAAGAAGCATCCAGTAAAAAGGGACCAGAGAAAAAGAATGCCATGTTCTTGAACAAACCTTTAAAATAAATATTTTAATTTGAACAATGAGAAAGCTGAAACTGCAACTTGATTTCTCTTTATGAAGGGTTAGGAAATGGAACATACAGAAGGGAGAAACATATTTCAACAGTAGCTGAACAGTATTTAAAGTGGACAGAACCAAGAAAAATCATTTGCACTCCAACCTTCTCAGAAGTTAGCTAGCTCCTTTTATTCTGAAGGGAAGAAAACGAACCAACCTGTAGGATCTTTGTGTCTATTCCTTAGGTGATCTGTTGACCACTGATTTTAGCCTATGAAAAAAATAAATCTGTGGTACATGTAAGAGGTCTATGAAGGATAAATAAAACAAACAAGCCAAAGTTCAATAAGCATGGGACATTTTCATATAAAATTTGTAGGTGTCTTCAAATAGAAAGATTTTCATAGCCATGGTTTTCAAGAATCTGGAGAAGTGTGCAGATCAAATGCTGCTAAAAGTGACATTATAAAGCTTAATGTACCTATAACAACTGATTGCCAAAGAGTTATGATCTCACCAGGTTTCCCTCCAGTATTCTTTGATAGTGGTGAATTCCACTGACCTTTGGAAAACTACATGAGGTTGCAATATTTGTTGTAATTTTTCTGCACAGGAAAAAACTCAAGGGCAACACACCTAGCTTCTTCAAGTTGACAAGATCATTTCTTTGAAGGCTTCACATTCCCAAAACAAGAAGTTGAAAGCATTTTTTCTCCCCAGGAACGATAATGTTACAAGACATATGCACTACCCCTTGATTCAGAAAGAGTATTCAAGAAGTTCACAGACTTAGGAAAGATGCCAGAAAAATTTGAAAAGAATTTGTCTACTAAGTTCAGCAAAAGGTCTTCAGATAAGGAAAATCCACACCAGGGAACTAAAGAAGAACACCCAGTTGCACAGAGAAGGAATACCATAAACAATCAGGAATCTCACAGTTGACCTTCCTTTACATGAAGTCAGCTTTTTAGTTCTATCAAAGGGGTGGAAAAAGGCAACGTGCAATCACGCTACAAAGGGGCAGCCTGAAACTTCAGGGTTCTCTAACATCAGAAGAGATTGCTGAATAACTTGAGTTTTCTAGAAAGTTTAAGGTTTCTTATGTCAGCTTAGCCATGGCTTGTGAAAAATTACAATCTTATACAACTTTTCCTTGGAAGTTCTTAAAATACAAGAACTGTAAGTTGTGGAGTACCGTGGTGTGGTTTGCAGTATTTATTTAACAAGTAGGTACAGTAATGACAGCAGTATGGACCGATTTTTTTTATTGCTACGGCCTGAGAAGTTTAAGAAAGCCACAATTATTTCTACTGCACAAGCCCAATGAAAAGAAAAGCTTTGACATTAATTTTTTTAATCTGTAGATTTTTTTTTTTTTTTTTAGTGTAATCTTCATTACTTCTGGTAATGGAACTGGAACCCGGAGCAAGGAGGAAAAGCAAGGAATATTTATATTTTTCAAAATGTGTATCATTTAAATCTCCACACTCCAAAAACACACTGTGCACTTGCCCTTATTTGAAAGGGCATCGTCTTCAGTTTGCAACACCTGCACCGAAAAAAAAAAGTTACAGCTTTTCCTGCAAATGACTCAGCTACATACACTGCCTGGCAAAGAACAATCCCTAATTCATCATTGTACAACTTTGAGTCAGTGCATACAAAGTAAAGCCTTAATTTGCAGCTCTTCTAGTCACCGCAGTATCTGTACGCCCATTTCGCTTACTACCCATACTACTTTCAAGTTGCTGACTTTTCCTCCAAAACAGGAGAACAGCTTACCTGATTTGTGTCCGGCCAACAAACCAACTTTGCTTTCATCTGCCACTGGAGGAATAAAAGAAAAGGCACAAAGATCAGAAACATATTTAAATTCACAAGCCTTTGAAACACTGTCAAATTATTTCAGACACATAGAAACATAAATCTTTACATTGTAATCGTTTGTAAAAAGCCTTTTTTTACCTAACCCACCTGGGGTGCTTCAAAGTCCAAATATCTGAATCAAAGCCCCCTGAAACCAATAAAAGGACTACCAGCAGTCCTTGTGGTTTACAGATCAGGACCTCCGCACTTACACTCAAAACTGAGTTGTCAGAAGAGCAATTGCATTTGTAAATAACTCATCTTGCCAGACAAATCACAGGGCATAGGAGAGTTGTAACATTTTCAGATCAAAGACCTCAATTGGTAAAAAGAATCCAGATGTGGAAACCTTCCCATCTGCAAGACATCTCACTGACTCACAGGACCCTCTGCAGAAAATGAGGTCTCCCAAAAACTGATCTTTTGGAAGGCTTATGTTTTTTTCTATGCTATGATTTATTTTATCTGTAAGTTGTACCTTTGCAGTATTTCACAACATTCTATAAAGAAAGATGTTTACAGTAGCAACAGTTTGCAGACAGACTGGTGGAGGAGCAATTTCTGAATGTGACAAAAATTGTAGTTTTTCTTCAGTAACTGCACTTCAGTTTATTATCATATATCTCAAGAAACTAATTAAAATACTCTCCCAGAGGGCTGAGGGGAAGAACCAATCACCATTTCTTAAAATGAATTCTAAGCAAAGAAATAGTGCTAATGTAATGTTGGGGATGATAAAACAAGCACAGGAAATGAATGTTAGGGTTGAAAGCTTATCCTTCAACTCTGCCTGCCCAAGCCTCCCTTATATTATGCCTTACAACGTGATCTCTTTATACAATAAAGTAAGTTGTCAAATCATACCAAAAATACTATAAATGCGACCATACATAAGCTTTGCATAGTGGTCACCATAAAAAGTTTACATACAGGGTTATCTGTAGCGATAAAGGAATGTGCTATTTTCTACGCAGGAAAGAGCAGTGCAGTAGTTACTGACATTTAGGAGCTACTACCGGGAAAATAATCACAGTACATGTTTTCTTATATTCTCTCACCACTTCACTTTTAGGGAAGCTCTTCCCCCTCAAAAACCAGCACCAGATTCACGACTGGAATTCACAACTGCAATCATGAATCCACAAACTGACCATTGTATCTCTTCTCCACCTTTGTAATCTAATGTCATCTGATTATCAGTAAAACTGACTTAGTGCAGTTTTACTGCGGGACGCAGATGCTAATAAAGTAAGACTGCTGTGTTATACAGAGATGCTGCAAAAAAACCCCAACAAAACAGCAGTGGGGCTAGTCAAAATTAGAAGTGCAACCAAAATTCATGGCAGTTCTGTACTGCTTGCCCTTTAACCTTTCTTCTAGGTTTTTCTAGTCCCTGGAAGTGATAACTATTTACTTCCTTGCTATGCAGTTTGATCCTATAACACACAATGACTGGACAGTGATTTCATATAAGGATAGTTCAACTCATTTTCTACCTCCCTTCCCCCAAATTTACCTCTAAGCAGAACAACCGTGGAAAGCTTTAGTCCCAAAGGTCAGTGTTTTGACAAGTTATGATTGTGTGAAAACAAGGGATTATAAAGGAAACTGATTTGCAACCTTAATTATAGCAGTCACTAATGGCAACCACTATAATATATGATAATTGCTTGCAGTAGGTTATGTTACAGTACATAGGAGCTTTAAAAAAAATAAAAGATACGAAGATTCACGGCATTTTTTTTAAACTATGCTGATGACTTGGTTTGCCTGAAACTAAGTTTTACATTATTAAAAGGGATAAATCCATTTAACTTAATCATACTTTACACACCAGCTTCACACACAAAAATTAGATTTTAATACTGGAGGGAAAAAAGGAAGAATAAAATGACTAGAAAATGAAAAATAATCTTACCAGACTACAAGGTTAGTGTTATGAGTTTAAGCACACACACACAAAAATTGGAAAATGCAAAAATTAAATTTTTATAGCAAAGTTGGAGCAAAATATGTGTGCCCCTCCACAGGGTAATTTTCATTTCATGGGATATTACACTTAGGCAATGACTTCCAGGCTGGCCATCTTTCATTAGACTGAACAGGAGTGGCACAGACAAGTCCATTGGATGAGAATCCCGTTCTTTCCCTCATTTCCTTGGGGAACAACGAGAAGATGACCGAAAAGAAGGAAAAGGCTAATGGCAGGTAAATACTTTGTATGCCAAAGTTGACAACTTTGTAACTGAAGATTTCATTAGGAAGTACATAAGATCACCTGTTCCACAAAATCGCATTTGAAAACACTGCTCCACATGATGTTAAGAATTCATGCAATCATTCAGTTTTGACAAAAGTAGTATTTCTCTGGCTATCTTCCCTGGCTTTTGAAAAAAGCAAGACTGAAGTGGAAATTCATTTTTTAAGATTCTACTAGTGTTGGCCTATCTTTGCAGAAAGGCACCTGAAAGATTTTAAACAGGACAAAAATACTGTCTACTCTTAAAAATCAAGTTAAAAAAAATTCTAATTATTTTCATATTGCAACATCAAAAAGTAAGTACATTGCAACTAATTATGAAAAATTTCAGCTCAAGAGGATCACACTTGGGAATGTGCAGTGCCAGACTGGAATATATCAGGAAAACATTTATAACTAAATTTCAACTCTAATTATTTTTATGAGAACACTAGAAATACTACATATTCTTGAGCCAGAATTGTTAAATGCAAAACATTTCAAAAAAATGAAACCACCTAACTTGGGGACTGTAAACACAAAACAAAAATCTGGGAAGGATCAGTGCAAGGGAGTAAACACATTCACAAAGAGGAAGAAACTTCAGAACTTGTAAATCAAACAAACACTTCACATTTTGAAACGTCCCTGGAACTCCAGGGGATGTTAGTTCACGAAGTTATTGATATTTGTCCATATAAAACACGCGAGCTCTTTTAAAGTAACATCTATAATTTAGGAACTGCATTTTCACCACAGAAGCCAGTTAGGTATTCGTTGTCAGTACTCGAATTAATTGCTGAAATACAAGTGACGGAAGTTCTGCAGTCAGGTAATAAAAGCACAGACATTTCAGGGACTAGCAAGACCATGGGTCGTGAAGGATGCAAAATTACTAAAACAAACAGATCTTTCCAGCTGATAGCAAACAACCAGTTTTTATTTTTTTTAAAACTGTGCCAGCCACCACAACAAACGGTAAAAAACCCTACCCCTCTATGTTAAGAATAATCAGATGTATTGGGATTTCCTGCGGTATATTCTGGAGTGCTGTTTTGCTTTAAAAAAATAAGTAGTACTGTTCAGCAACAGTAAAAGTACCCAACAACGCACCCATGTCCTTCCACATAATCTTCTGATTGCCATTTCTGTGCCCTATTCAGGATAACATAGTAGCCATTTTATTTCAATTGCGTGATTTTCAATGATTTAACACACAAGCCACCTTCTGTACTGACTCAGAAAGTTTCCATCAAAATACAGTCCAGGATTACCTAACAAACTACTTCCCAGCTATGGTTTGGAGAAGCCCAAATCAATGCTGTTGCCAACTGTGTTAACCAATTTCCCTCCCTTTGCCCAATTCACTCACTGTACCGTTATATTATTTTTCTCCAAAACAAGAAGTTACTACTATTCACACATGATACGCGGTACTACTATTCAACATAGTGCCTCTTGTCTAAAGGATCCATTTTGCATGTTGACTAAGGAGCTACTTAAAATCTTCTAAACCTGTGAAAGCTACTTGTATTTCTGCCGGATAAACTGACACATACCTTTGAAGACCAGCTGCAGTTCTGCACTCAGAAAAGAAGCAAACAAGGATTAAAATTACATTTAATGGGAAACAATAAGAGAGAGTGAAACATCAAAGAATTTCCTGGAAAACAAATTTCCTGATACCTTTATTAGTAGGAACTAATAGTGGGAAGCCCAATATAAAATTCCTTATTATATATTAACAAGGGCTGTATCCCCAAACCACATATACAAATGATACTTCTGTGCTTTTTAGAATCCATAAGTTTCTATGGTAAAACCACATGAAAATGAAACAAAGCTAAAATTGGTCACTGTTTTTTTGATGAACTGTATTCTAACCCCGCCCTTTCATCATAATGAAGGCACTGCATCATCAATTAATTTTTGTTAATGATAGTGTTAATGACATAATTCTCCTGCCATTTTATTTTCTTGGTGAAGCGTTTCCTGATCTAGGAGCAGCATAAATCACTCAGAGAAACTGTGTCAAATGTTGGCTCACAACCATCACTTAGAAAATGCTGCTTGCTGTTCTAGGTTTGCCCTGTAGTACTGCAAACAAAGACCACAGTCATTTACACTAAAATCTACAGGAGCAATAAAATATATGTATTAGGAAGGGCAAACTTGCACTGTCTTAAAATATTTTCCTTCAGTAATTCCCCCTCCTCTCCTCTCTAGTGACAGTGAAACTTCACATAAGGGCCCAATCCATCCCATTCTAGCATCAGCTGGTTATCCACCAGCTACTCATTCTTGAAGGATTATGAGTCCTTGATAGACTCCTTTTCACTTCAATGCTGAAAAGCAGAGAGACTAACAAAAGCTTGCATAAGGGCCAAGGATAAATTATACTTATGGGGTAAAAAGGTCAACTTTTTCCAAAATGGCATCTAACACGACATTTGGGATGCCCTGTTCAGCACATTCAAAGACAGGAATAAATCACATCCAAACCAAGATTCTGGATTCTTTTTCTCTTCTGTACAAAATTTTCTCCAGTTAGATTTTTCAGAACAACTTCATTAGAACTGATGTGATACTTCAATTCGATTGTATACAGAGAAGGTCTACAAGGGATACATCTTGTGTGTCAGTGCATGAGAATGAAAATGCCTAAGCTGATTCACTATTACTACTTGTTGTGGTAGAACCAGCAGTACCGTTGATGCTGTCCACTGGACATATTTACCTTTAAATGGAAGGTTTTCTCCTGGCAGAAAGTAACATTGTTTTACAATTTCCCAGCCAGCATGGTATAAATTTCTTCACTTTCTTCTAGTGGCACAACAACTACTCATTCCTGAAGGTTACACTGCTAATTGAAGCCATCAGGGATTCTTTTACACTTATGTTGTCTTCTCTAATCCTCTCTCACCTCTGTTCCAGAGAAACTGTACTGGGCTAAAACTGATCCAACCCCCCCACTATGCATCTCCCACATGTCATTAACACTTCTTCCAAACTCCTAGGGTTAAACCACAAGTTTATAATCTAATCTGTCATTCACTCATCGAAAACTTTGACAGGGAACAGATTTAAGACAAAGTATAGGGAACAGATTTATAACAGTGTTCTTTAAAGTTACCTCATTATCATCTGTACTTTCTTTCTTATACTAGCTATAGATTAGCTTAATTGCTATTTTCTCCCCCTAACACTTTAATAATCTAAGTGCATTAACAGATCAACTCACTTCAAACTTACACTAAAGCAGTGTAAGAAACTACCACCTCAACTGTGTGTTACCATTTTCTCAGCTCTGTCACCATCACAGCTCATACAATGCTCCCAGTCTGCTCCACAGCAAGCTTCCTTGAATCTTAGAACAAAACCAGTCCAAAAAGCTGATATTCCCTCCTGCCCACTTCTTCCTTTATGACACAGCTCGCCTTCCCCTCAATTGCATCAACGCAGATTTGTGTAAAACTGAGTAACGGAATTGACCTTGTTAAAAGCCTTTCTTTTCATATAGAATAAACCTAATTTCAGTCTCATTTCAATTCAATACACAGTTCCTCTATCACTTAATAAATGATTTTGTTTCATCCCCTATTTATAGATCTTACAAACAGAATTTTGAAAGTAATTTAAACTATGAAAACTACGTCGTGTTCATTTCTAAAAAATTTGTTCTGCAAAGTGGCCTCAAAAAATATACATCTAATCTGGCCGTCCTAGAAAGTTACACGACATAAGATAGAATAATTTCACAATATCTCTGGGCCCTTGATCCCAAAGACAATCACAGTCATAAGCAATATAGTTTTTCCTAAACTCCTGACATTTTGTTTTTGAAAAGTCTTTCTCTTCAAAAGATGATTTTTAAAATTACTGTTATAAGCCAGCAACATTGAAAAGTCTGTTAGAATTCTGAGCCGTCTTCTCCATTTCCATTAATGTTCTAATGAACTTCTCTGGCTCATAAATGCAGTTCTGAAGTTGGTTTCAACCCAAAGCAACCCAAAAAATGGGTTCCATAGATACAACACAGTTAACAAAATAATGATTTTAAAATACCAAACCAGTTTTTGTCCCACTAACACCATAACTCTCACTAGGGACCTCCCAAAATGTATTCTTTTAATTGTATCTGAACCAAAACATTGTTTGAATTGAAAAGTAACCTCCATTAGCTCTGCCTGGTCCTCATTTGGTTATGTTTTGAGATATTTATTTCAATACCCAAAATTATACTCAGAGTAAGAATAATCTGGTTCAGAGCAAACCACAAAGAAGAAAATGGCTAGTAGCATCTTGATTGCATTTTCCATATCCTTCTGGATACAGAACACTAGTTTCTCTTTGTTTTGAGGTATTTTAAAAATATGAACTGTAATTGAATGCATCACTCCACTAATAAAGAAATTATCATTTAGTTAAATATTGGCTTCCTTGCAGAATACTCCATACCTTACATCTTGCATATTTACTTGCTAATTATTCCTAAGTACATAAATAAGCTGGCCAATATCTTTAATAAATATGACCCAAGGCTAAGGGACTCTAAGTATGCCTAATGGTGTTTTAGCAAATAATTTTTCACTCACATTTAAAATCAAGTAAAGGACGTTTCCATTTCTTCAGGCTGCAGAGCTTAATCAGTTAACATCTATGGGTTTTTGCTTTTGATGGAGAAAGGAAGGAGGAGCTGAGCAGTACCTTGGGATAGCGGTCATGGGTTATTATACCAACATCCTCAAATATAAATCTACACAGTGCTTTGCCTGAATTGATACACAACAAAATTGCTACATACTCATATGATTCAATTTCATGTTGCTTCAGGTTAAAACAAACCACACTTTCATGTGTTTTAATACAATTCCCATGGCTGTAGTTTTTACAGTACATTTATGCATAGCCTAAATCACTCCCGTGCATAACGATTTATGGAAAATAAGGGCATTGGAGATAAATAACAAAACACCTTCTTTCCTTCCTTTTTCTTCAAGCACACCAATTTTCACCTTCCAATACAACGTAACAAAAAAATCCACATTGCCATTCATTCTCCACAAAAATTACCTTTTTAATACAGCTAAAAGAAAGAAAAACACTACTGAAAATGCATTCTGATGAATTATTATATAGAAATTCTTCTCTAGACAACTGTGGTAACGTATGGGAAAATATGTGTGTATGAAGGTTGTTAAAGGAAAGGGAAAATCATCCTTCCAATGACTTGTATAGAAGCCATTGATTTCTTAATTTTCAGTCTGCCATTAAGTTTCAAAAAAGGGTACCCACTTAAGTGAGAAGGGACTACACAACATTTCTAGCATTTCTGAATTTGTTTTGCTTATTTTTAATACTACGCTGTAAGCACAAGTCCAAACTTGGCATGCAGTCTAAATTTGGTCAGTACTGGCATACACTGTAAGTCAGACTTCGGCCGGCCCTGCACAAATTCTTGAAATCACAGTATAAGGAGAATCTTTTTTTTGCTAAAATATTCAAACACCATCATCCAGAACAAAAAAAATAATTATGCAACTGAGTGGACATGCCAGGTGCCAGGATCAGTAGAAGGAAAGGGCTGGCTCTGCTCTTTTGTCATTACCCATTCAAAATAAAAGTACACAAGGCAAAGAAAAGATACACCGTAAGACACAGGATATGAACTCTACCAGTAATGCAGAAAGTGCTGTCATTATCTCAACAGAGCAGCAGGGAAGAACATTGCGACTTATAGCTAATACGGAACTAATCTGTACCCTGAATGAAGCTGTAAATTTTGACAAGCCTGTGACCACTGTGTAAACGACGGATGCTAAAGCAGGGAACCAGTCACCCTGCCTCCATACACTTTGCGCAAAGGCATCTGTACATAGAAGGCAAGGTTCTGCTCATGCCTGTAAAACCAAAGAAATTATCACAGTACCACTATACTTGCCTTTTTGGTGGTGTTTTTATTACATTTCTACAACAGTAACTCAGTAACTCACACATGCCACTGATTTTTGTTTTATTTTTTAAAGTAGACTCAAGCAAAAACTAACTCATCTGCAAATAACCCGAGTTCTTCAAATACACCAACTCCAGACTATGCCACTTTTGGATTCATGCAATGTGAATTTAGCAGTTAAGAGCTGTATCAGTTCATACAACTCATGGCACATACATGACGGCATAGAGCCCTGCCTAAACAACCAGGCGGCAGTGGTTCATGTCCTCTGCTCCTGTCCATCTGCCCTATCAACAATACGGAAATGCACCGAGAGTCAATAAACTAAACCGTATCTGCCCTACCAGCAAGTAACCTCCAGGTTTTGCAGCATGTGCCAAGTTCCTTTCATTGCAAGATTTGCCTCTCCAGTTGTTTTCCTTTCCATTGCATTATTGCTGCTGCTGCTGTTGTTGTTATTGTTTTAATTATTAAATTGTTCTTAACCCACAAGCTTTACCTTTCTGATATTCTCCCCCATCCTGCCAGTAGGGGAGAGAGCGAGCGGCCGTGTGGGGCTGGGTTGCCAGCTAAACCACAACTTCCCATCGTTTTTGGTTTTTGGTTTTTTTTTTTGTGGCAAGCAATGCACTGAAATCAGTAATGGGTACACAGCTGCATGCTGGGATGAGAAGTTACTACGTCATGACTGCAGTTAAGTAACAAGCAAAATATAAAAACAAACTAAGAAATAACTTTCCTTCCCCAAAAATCAATTTTGGAGTGTGTGTTATATGAATGCTCTATTTGGAAGCACAGTTTTATATACCAAATTATTGGGATTTTATCTGCATTAGAAGCATTTTATATTGCAGTTACTTCACTTGAGATTTTCATGTCTCTTTTCCTATTTCCCTTCCAGCCAGAAGCTTGTGCTTAAAAAACTTTCAGAAGGTGGAAAGTCGAAAAGGTACTTCACTGCTTCCTAGAGAATGACTGGAAAAGGTCCTAGCTTTCATCTTCCTCAGTTTCTTTAATTGCCAAGCTATGTGCAAGCCATTTTACTTCATCTATTGTTATTTATATAACACAGGATGGGTGCAGTTCTTTTGTAGTCCCTCCAGTTCTTCAAATGATTATCTCAGGTAATAAATTTACCTTCATATCACCATATCTGAGGCCTCCAATCAGACTGTTTATTACCCCTTTTGTTTTTTACTTTCATAGCAGAAGGGGCATTTTCAACAGCTACCTTCTACAAGCAAGAATTTTTGAAAGATCTTAAAGACATCTTCATACCCAATTTTTGTTTTACTTTTTGCACCCAATTTCGTTTTCAGTTTTAACCATTACGATTTACTGACTCGTATACATTCTCAAAGCATTGTTTCTGGGTGTCAAGAACAGACTGCTTATATGGATTTGAATCTCGCAATATAGGTGAACACAGACCAGGACAAAAGGAAGTACAAATTACCTGGGAGTTCCGAATATGCTCAAGCGCACTCCCATTGCCGAATTTGACATTGGTGCCTGTGAGCATTCTTTCTAGCGACTTCTGTGGGAGCTATAAAAGTAAACCTTTCCAAAAGGAGACTCAGTAAAGCTGGACAATATTTTTTCAGTAGACTAATACACATTTTGATTCATGTCTGTAAACTGATTCCTTTGTTGAGGAGCATTTCCACTCGTAAAAAAAAAACAACTAACATATTACTCTTCATCAAAACAGTGTAAGAGAACTGCGAAAGGATGAATTTCTGGTCTGGTCATGCACTAGTTTTAAAATTCTGCCTTAAGCACTCCCCTAAATGAATTCTTATCCATTCTTATTCTGCATTAATAACCAAGTTTCCTCACTCCATTAGAGGAGTACACATATTTTATGTTAAAATATTACATGAAAATGACAATACAAATCAACAATACAAAAACTAAGACCAATGTAGAGCGTTTCAGGAAACTGAAAATCAGCACCATCAAAAAATACCTTGAAACTATATATGAAATTAATAATTTTCTATTAATGGTGTACATCTATTATTAGAGACATCCTAATAGTAGGTCTTAAAGTTACTCCAGTAACACCCGAACTAGAAGAAAAAACAGATAAAGAATGAGAGCCACAATGAACTAAAAAGAAAAAGAAAAGCTTATTTAGTTTTCTTTGAGGCTTAAGAACTTTGCAATTTTTTTCTTGAACCCTCAATTAAAACATGTCTGTTTTCAGCTGCAACAACGCTTCAATCCTCTACCTGCAAATGCTTTCCCAGTACTGAAAGAATCATTTACTTTCTGCTTCACCCACCCTGCAAGATTTTCTGCACAGCATTGATGGGTAGAGGACCATAACCTTACCACTCTTCAAGCATTTATAAAGATCATCTACTACACTTTGATTGCCTGTGTTTGTCATTGTCAATGAAGAAATATACAACGTGTCTTGGAAAGTTAGCCTTTCTCTCCACTGTAGTTTTGCAATCATTTATATTCTATACGAAAATGACTGGTTATTGCTCTTTTGCTGTATTTTCTGGCATACAAGACTTGTACAGAAATTCTTTCTGCTCATTTTTATTCACGCTCCCTCTTTTCCTCAGCTAAGATTTCAATACAATGGTTAGAATGGCCTAAAGGAAAAAAAAAAAAACAAACCCCTTCTTCAGCTTCAATAAAAAGGGTACTTGCAATTACATGCTACAGGAGGCGGACCATTGTCCCCATCACTGCAGCTCCTCTGCAGAACTTACTCCCTGATGTTTGTGTTTAAGAAACAAAAGCAAGAAACAGAGATGGTGCAGATGGGCTAAGGCTATAAAGCTGACCTATATGTCACCCCACCCCTTCTTACCCAGATCCATGCTTTTTGAGGCTTTCAGATTAATTGATTCAGACTGCTTGGCTGGTGTCAAAGATCTGAAGTTGATGTGCTGATCTGTTAAATGCACTGCTGAATTTATGATAGGGCTGCAGGAAAAGGGAAAAAACCCAAGAAGAATATTTAGGCACCAGTTCAAAACACAGGAGAACTAATTAAAGAATGCACAAATATAAATGCATTTTAAAATCAGTTATTGATCCTCAACTTTCTTTTCTTAGACTTAACACATCCAGTCAGTTGTTTTTCATCACAGATGCAAATATATATGCAAATGCTTAGTGATAATTGCTTTTAAACAATTTGTGTTTTATTTAGCAGAAGAGAGGAACATACCAGCACCTGCTAATTTTTTTTTTATCATTTTGCTACTTCTATTGAACCACTGCATTTCCAAAATATGCTACAGAAAGTTGGAAAAATACTGCCCAACATACCTGGCTCGATTCTACTTCATCTGCTAATATAAAGTTATTTTACAGGCTTGAACCACTTCCTTAGAGGCTGGAGCCTTGAGGTCTTATCAAGGGTGCTATAACACTCTAAAGAATTCCAAGGTATTGTAGTTCGGATTTTGGGTTTTTGTTTCATTTTAAAAATTATTTTACTTCAAGTTAGGCAAATATCTAAACATTTCAAAATTCCACCTGAGAGAAACGCCAAGTAACTTTCACCTGGAAGGAGCCAAAACACCTCACTGCAATGCATGTGAGGTCTTCCCTGTCTCATTTCAATTAGAAATACAATTTTCTTCTTAATACTCTAAAATAAAAAAATCAGGTCCAAAATTAAAAACATTTATTTCCAAACTGTTCAAAAGGTTCGGTCAAAAGGTTTGGCTTTACAATGTCAAAACAATTTCCCCAGTATTTTGCTGAAACACAATTTCAATGAAATCAGCATGACTTGACACAGCAATTCAATTTCAACAGAACTTAAGCTCCAAATGGAAAACCAACACAAGACTGGAAAAAAGTCAGGGTGGGAGAAAGGGCCTGTAAATTCATCATCATTTCAATACGTCGTTACCATTTAAGAGAATGTTTTTGCTCCCAGCTTGTTTAAAAATCAGGAACAAATTCTAGCAAACAACTGCAGTTGAGAATTTAATGCAGAGTCCCATTGGTCTATGTAGACTTCTGTTTGGGTACCATTTCATACACACCTGACTGGGAGACCAGAAATTATGAAATTACTCTAGAGAAATTAGTCTACTTTAGCAAAAAGAAAAGAGTTACAGAAGTCTTCACTGTACAAAAAATTCAAGGTATACATAATAAATCTACTCTTTGATACTACATGCATCCAGTCATTTAAAGGGTAGCTTTTAATCATATCTGTGCACACAAGGACAGAAGTATGGCTAAGGTTTTAGTTGAAGTGCATACTTTCCTAATATCATTGCAATAAAACAGTTGCACGACTATCAAAACTGAATACACACAAAATGGGTAAACAGTTTTCAACATTGAATTGTCAGCATCAGAAGTATGATAGGTTGAAATGATGCTTTGATTTGAATCCTGTGCTAGTGACAGACTAAGTATATGCCATCAGGAACTTCAGTATGTTTACACTTTTTTCTGTACTTTCAAACTTCCATATTTACTAAGGAAATTAAAGCTCGTAGTTACCATCAAGAACACCAAACTTTACAAAAGGTCTTCTTGAAACACCTGAGAAATCTACTCAATGCATTTACAACTGGTAAAGTGTCCATTAATTTTTCCTCTACGCATTTCAATGTTCAAACTTACTGAAGCTTAATTTTGTAACCTCAAGAACGTCTTTGGCTGATGTGCTGCATAAGAAGATTCAGTTTCCTACAAACTGAATTTGGCTAGGACTTTTAAAGCTTTGAAAGACTTTGGGCACTGCATCTACACATAGCATCCACTGGTATAGTTTTAAATTAACTTTTTTTTTTAAAAAATTGGGATTGTGTTTTGGGATTCTTTTTGTTTAACTGAACACATGCTGGGTGTGGTGATCCATGTATCATGGATAGCAGGCGTACTGCACTCGTGAACTACTGAAATAATCAACGCACTAAATGCTAAAAGAACAGTCCCAGCTTATAGTAAAGGATCATGCAGGCGACTAAGCCAGTGGTACAAATTTTTACTAAATATAATGTGATTTTAAAATCAATTAGAACTACTATCACAACCGCTGATGAGCAATTAGGGCTGTAACTATTAAGAATAGCCAAAGGCCAACCTATGATTGTAATCCTCATTCAGCAGATCCTCACTGGGGTGCGGTGGGAGAGGTGGAGGGGTTTCATTTTCGCCATTGCCACGATCAGACACTGGCAACTCTGAAATAAAATTTTAAAAGGGGTTAAATAAGCCACAGAAACACGTACATTACACCAGTTCACTGATCAATGACTGGAAGGTCTCAAACAATGCTGAAGTGAGTCACAAATTATTCAAATCCCTAAACTAACTAAACTAGAATTAAAATCACACGAAGCAGAAAATATACCCCTTGGGATATCCTGAGGAGCTGATTTTCAGATTTGCATATGCATAATTAAAGATAAATATAAGGAAACTTTGTGCTTATAGTGAAGTTGAGTGCAAGACAAATTGGTTTACTCCATTTGAGTGGATTTTCACTTCTACATAGCTGCATCCTAACTGTAGGTTCATACTCTCATTCATTCCCTTTGATGGGAAGCATTTGCCACCTTTCATGTACGGAAGAGAACCACATTCTCATCAAAGAGTTCAGAAGAAGAAATATTTGTTATCCCATGGCAAGAGAAGAAATAGGCATTTCTGAACTACAGTCTTCATTTTCCTACCATTATGCTAATTCCTTTTTTACCTTTACAAAAGGCATTCAGCTCACACCCGGAAATTATTTTGGACCAACAAAACCATGAACTACTCAAACCATTCAGTGGTTTGCTAAACACCACCACATACATACCTGCAGTGTTTAATATGACTGCTGTGCCTGCTGTAGGCCAGTTCGTTATTGTCCTGTAAACTCACCTCCCAATCTCAAGGTCTAATCTTACAAAAGTCCCTACATTTTTCAATGTAGAGCTGTCTTCACCCCTCCAAAACTTACACAGATGCTTAATAATTCTTGGGTTCCAATGGCAGGTAAGCAATTTAACAATACTGACATACCACACTTTCATGTGACCTGTTCTGTTGTGTTGAATGTTGCTAGTCCTTTTGCACAATCCTGCATAAAAGCAGTAATTTAACTTGAGAGAAAAGGGTTTTACAAGGAGCAGATCAAGGCAGACAGCAATAGATTACACTTATTCGATAAACACTGAGATAGTTCCCTAAAAGCAGACAAAAAAACCCCAAAACAAACAGCCAAACAAAGAATCAACAACCAAACACCCAACAAAACCACAGTATTAGCTTAAGAACCCTATGAAACTCCTACTGGCTCGATAGCCTCCTAAAGATCAGAAACATAAGAAATAGTCCAAACCCTGTATCTCAGGAAAACTGAGAACATCATCAGAAGAAACTGAAGGCGAGCAGATGAGGAGAAAGGTTCTAATGAGACCTTAAAAAAAACATCAATTGCCAGTCCGATGCAGAAAACAGGTGTGCTACCTAACACACATGCACATGGGCTTCTTGCATTATGATCACATTCTTTCAGATTGTAATTTAAGGACAGGAAATAGAGACGAGGAGTAAAGGGCAAGCTCTCACAGTAAAAAGAATTTAAAACAAAGGGGAAACTTGTACTGTTCAATCTAATTAAATTATTGAAAAGATGAATCGGAAGATGAAAAAATTTACTCATGTAAAACACTCAGAACTACCAAAACCAATCAGACTATGAAGCTCTACAAAAAGGTTGCAGCATATATTAAGTAAGTAGGAAATGCAGGTGAAATTCCCTGTCAGTGACTGCAAAGCGATACACATGGGAGTAGCAGAAAACTCTTGACACATACACAAAGGCTATTACTTCAGTAATTACCACTCAGGAACAATACAATAGAAGAGCACTGGATTGTTCTTTGGATATATGCTTAGTGAAGTCAAAGGGAAACAGACATTCAGAGCTTTAAGAAAATTCCCAACACTCCATCTAGACCTCAGAGTTAATGGTGTGCCTAGTTTTAAAATAGCATCTAAAGTTTCATTCTACCTACCTGAAAAAGGATGTAATATAATTCAGAAACATACTGAAAAGGTGGCAAGGGTAGTTGGACACTTGTAGAAACACTCCTACAAGAAACATGGGCTAGTATTCTTTGGTTTAGAATGAAAAGCAATAAAAGGGGATATGAACAGTCTACGAATTTCTAAAAGCTATGCATAAGGTGAAAAGGAAGCTCTCACTGTCTCATACACAGTAACTAGAAGGCACCCAGTGTAACTATCAAGTAGCACACCTAGGACAAACACAAAGCAGTGTTTTTTCCTGTGCAATTAAATCATGGAACTCATTGTCATGAGGAAGTTTTGGAAACCAGATTTTAAAAAAATATTAGAAATGGGCTAAAAGTTAAAGAGGTATCAATGGCACAATGGTCCAGACAGAAACTTTGATTTAGGAAGTCTCTAAACCACTGACTACCCAAAGTAGAAAACAGATGCCTGATGGAAGGAAGGGGGAAAGACAAAGAAAGAACCACACCACACCCTACACTGTGTCTTACCTTCTTGGAGCAGCCTCCGATAGCCATAGCTGGAGAGATTGAGCATATCACGTAGTTATAGTAACTGTGATTCACAGTAACTGATACGTCATTTCACAAAGGCTGTTTGGTGATGGGTTACCACTGGCATTTTTCTTGCAGTACACAAATGGTACACACAGGAAAATGTCAGACTTCCTGAGCGAATCAGGAATTATCACAAGGGACTATAGCTCCCAGCAAAATGGGAGCAGGAGCAAAAGAGTGAGAGAATTTAACCTAACTGGCTCCATGCTCAAGACCTCAGGAAACCATCTTAACAGATCCAGAGAGATCAGAGGAACAGCTACGCCACTAAACAAAATGTACTGAATTTTGAGATATTAAGCAGCTTAAGAGAGTAAATAATTGAGTCTGTCTGTAAGATATATGTAATGTTTGCAAGCAAAAGTAAAACATTAATTTAAAATTTCACTTAGTTTTCTATTGACGTTACCACACATATGAAAACAGCAATGCTTGTACAACCATGAAGCCTTGGCAGTCTGTGGTAGTAGAGAGAGTTCATGATTATTCTACTACTTAACCGGAGATGACAGCATTTCCCCTATAACCATTTATAACGTAGGGTTATAAGAAATATATAAGAACCTCTAATGAAACACATTCCAGTAATCTTTCAACACCAGAAATGTAAAGCTGCTGGCAGTGAAGTATCAATTCTCAAAGAGGTTGCTCTAAAAAACAGTGAATCTGTGCAACAGCTTGGCAGCTAAAGAAGTGAGGACCTGAAGGCAGCAAGTATTATTCATGCAAAAATAAAACAAATAATGGCATTTCAATATTGGATCAGTACCCCTCCCCCTTATTTAAATATCCACAGGCAAGACAAAATGTAATGTTTTGGATATAACCACTTTTCCCCAGACATTAGTTTTTCTTGCTCATGTATAATAAAAAAGACTCTTGATACAGACAGCAATATTAGCAGGCCAAGCTTCAGCGTATTTTTGCTGAGCTTTTATAATCATTTTACTGGTAGGAGCAGTGAATGATACTGGAAATAACTTATTAGAAAACATTAATTGAGAAAGTGACATTTTATTAAACATAATATAGCTCCTTCTATAAAAATATCTTCTTTTATTATACTTTGCAAAAAATGTACCAACCATATTTCTACATACAAGATCTGGACAGTACACCATAAGAACTTACAAGGGACTGTTCCTGCCTGTCACAAGAAGCTCACATTGTGACTCATGCCCTTAAGCAGACACACAACCTAAAGTTCACAACTGAGTTAAATGAGGGTTGCACACAGGCGTAGTGGTTTGCCTTTACAGATGCCTTGAAAGACTGAGGACAAAACTTTATATGAAACAATGCAAAAAAATTTTTTGAACCAGTGACTGGAAATAAGTGACAAGCTGATATGTAAGCAGAATGAGTATTAGTTCAATAATAATTAATACTATGACTTCAAAATTAGACAAAGTTTTCTATCATGTGCAGGACTGCTGTAAGCCCAAAGTGTCTTTCACAAAGAAAATTTCAGATTGGAGCCCTACTGCAGACACCCCGCTGCTGAAAATGCCTATACAGTTCTCCCATAAGATCACTTAACATTTAGTCATCAAATGCCAAACCTTCAATAGAAATTGTAATACAATGATACTTCCAGTAAGTGCTAGAAACATCATCTTCATCTGTTGTCCACTGACTCCAATTCCAAACTGCTCCCTGGGCATGGCTGGGAAGCCCCAGCCATGCCGAACCCTCCCAGACAATAGCCCTCAGCAGCATTCCAGAGCATCCTTTCCACATGTGACTCACATTCTCTTCAGATGCCATCACATTTTTTTGCTATAATGCCTTTTTATCACCATTCTTCAATTAAAAAGATGTCTACTGAAAACCATTTTATGAATGAGCTGCAACCTAGTCACCCTGATTTTCGGATCGCAGTTGGAGAATCCCTGTTTGAAAGTACAGTCCTTCCACATATTTTGTTTTGAACTTTATTAAGTGACAAGTTACCTGGTGCCATTCACCTGTATCAATGGCTCCAGAGCAGTTGCTTACATGTTTTTTAAGGAAGCATTTAAACATATTTGCTGCTTTCTGATCCTTTGGCAATGGCTAACTCTACAGGGCAGGCTAGCTCCAAGAATGGCCCTCTTCTGTAACTACAGGATCAGTGTAAATTCCATACAAGAGAAATATAAGGTAGATCTAAACAAGAGGATCTGATCTTTGAATATTTACAATGCCTGAGTTTGTATCTAATTATTTGCCTGGAGTCACATTGTTAAAATATTGAAGTTAACCCAAATGATTTACACCTAAATTATATGGGAGTTTCTCTTGAGCTTTACAGATAGGGGCTCCTGGTTTTGGTTAAAAGTAACACACACAGCCATCACAGCAGCCTATGAAATTACTTTTTGCAGGCCACCCAGATTCCACAGTTGTCTAGGGAAGTGGGAAAAATCGTGCATAATTCAACTACAACAAAGAAAATCTTTTTTTTTTCCAATTGGAAGGTATTTAAGTATGCCCTTGACTTGAAGGATAAGAGCACACTTAAAAGGATGTGGGTCCAGACCATCTCAAATACTTAAATCTTTTCAAATAACTTGTATCTTGCTGAGTCAGGTGCAAATTGGGCAGATAGATGCTATCAGAAATGAAGAAGACAGGAAAATAAGTGGTCTTAAAAGCTCTTACATGCTTGCATATGTAGGTCTTCTTTGTACAATGTACAAGTCTACCTAAATATTTTTTTAATTAGTTCATTAATATGATTCCAATTTGTAAATTAAGGAAATGTTTCTAGCCTTTAAACAAATTTTACCTTCAAGTCTAAAATAAGCAATTGTACTTTATTAATATCACACTTTTGTATAAATTAATGTAGCTTATAATATCCTGGGATATAATCTAAGAATTCAATGCAAAAATCATTGCACTCATTAAAGATATATAGAAAATAAACATTTTGACAACATATATTTTGCACTCATCATTTGTTTTTTATCCAACCTTACGTGTTGGGGCAGCGAGCTAGAAACTGTTACTTAAACTGGAATTTGTGCCAGGAATCTAATTCACAACTTCTGAGTCAGCTCTCCCACCCTCGCTGGATCTTCAAGCCTCAAAGTAACATAGTGTGCACTCACTCTAATTAACTGCTTTTCCAATGGCTGTGGATTTCAAAAAACAAAAACACAAAGCACTTTCTTTTAGCACAGAGAAGGATATCTAGAGATTACCTTTTTTTCTTTCCTGAGGACTGCATGTTACAAATTGCTGAAGAATGGCATCATTGCGTCGGGAAGCAGATGCAAAGTTATGACTCCCGTCAAAGGATGATTTTTGAAAGACTCCCTGGTCTGAGCGCTCCTAAGGAAAAACAGAACCACACATTGTAACAAAAAAAATTTAAACATTCAAGAATGCAGAAAATCAGCTATCACTACAGACAGTGCACAAGTACAGTGTAATGTTATGTTCATTGCACATTGCTTCCTTTCAAATGAGAAACTTGAAAGGTATCTTCAAAATGGCTGTTTTTGCTGACCATGAAATAAAACAATATCCAAGCAATAACAATCATTAAGAATGATGTACAAAAATGAAGAGTTTTTTTTTTTTTTAATGACCCACAACTGGCTTCATTCAAATTCTCCATCTGGGAGGGCAGCTTGTGACATTGTCAACACAAGTACACGGGCAATGCCAATGGTATTTTTCTGCCAGCCAGCTGGTTCCCTTCTCTCAGAGACTGAGTGCATATGTTCTGATGATCACACACTAGCGCAGTTTTGCAAGTAAGGAGTTACACCAAACTCCCAAACACAGGTCTTCTGGCTAGCAGCTAAACAAACTCCTGTCACACCTCTAGTCAGCTTTTCTTTTGAGACATTCCACCCCCTGCCCCCCCCCCATACATGCCACAACGTCTAATTTATTCTCCTGAGCAGTTGCTTAAAAGAAAAAAAAAAAATTAAAAAAAAAAAAATCACAGTTTCTAAAACTGGGACAGACCCAGAAAGACATTTCTGTACTCGTTATTCAGGGAAAACAGAAAACCCACACAGGGGAATATTATGGCTAGTTTTCAAAATAACCTTTATAGTTTCTGTGATTTTTATATCTGGTTTTTTAAGGGGCCTCGAACTGGCTTCTATTTTTAAAGTGCGTGTTCATTGTGCCAGCAAATGTTACACTAACTATATCATTCCTTAAACTTCATAGTCATATCTAGAGAAGAAATGCATATACAATTTCTTTGTAAAATGATGCAAGTGGTTTAATGCATTGGCATGTGATTGCCTGCAAACCTACACATGAAAAAGGACAGTGTGTTACACCACCTTGCAACCTGCCTTCCAAGTGTAATAAAAAATATAAAATAATAAAAATTAATCAAAATAAAAATAAAAATAATTCTATAATAAAAACAATAAAAATTAGTAATAATAAAATGGAAAAAATGCACCTCAGGACAGAAATCACTGCTGGGATGCTCATGGTGACAATATAGCTACAAATGTAGTCTCAGTGGACAGGCAATACATGCAGCAATTCTCTCTTCCTCCTCTGTGCACCACGAATCATTTGAAAAGACTATTTTGAATCTCTACACAGAAACACACACACCACACAGCCACTGACAATTATGTTTCTTCTCATTCCTGGAAATCCTTTAGTTTACACAGGATTCCTTATGCCACAAGATTCCTTACATCATTTACTACTTTCTCATGGATACTGCTAGCTAAATTAAGCCTTGCAACATCCAAACTACTGCTACATTGGAGACTTGTACCCGGTGGGATAGGGAGCCTTAAATTAACAGCAACAACAAATCTGCTTTTCTAGCTCTTTGGTAAATGACACAATCAATATCACAACAACTGATCAGTAACCAGCCTAATTAGAGTATTCAGCTTATAAAACATAGCTGTCACGGAAGACTTCCATTAGTGTCCTGACCAATAAAAACAATAATGCATTTCTAAACGTATTCTCCTTCTACCAAGCTGAAATCCAGTACTTGGGAAGCTGTTTTGGGGAAACGAAAGAATAGGCAACAACCCATTTCTGCTACAGTCTCCAGACTCAAATGGAATTACAACCGAACCTAAAGACTACCCTATAAAAATGAATTAATGTCTAAAATGAATTTCATTCAATCAAGACCTCATTATGCATTCTTCATAGGGCATGAGTCAAGATTATCTACCTCTTTCATACATCTGGATAATATATAAAACTATACACTTAACTATAAAAAGCAGCCTCATACCTTTATCAGGTCAATCCGATGTTGGATGGTAAGTTTTTAAAAAAATTTTGGCTTTTGTTAAATGAAGAAAACTTGCAGGAGTGAGCTTTATTTGAAGGTAAGCTATCTTTCTGATGTCACAAGAGCGCACAATAAATACAACATATACCTAATAATTCTTCCTTACAGCATAATGCTATCTCACATAGAAAAGGAAAGCAAAAAATGTGTTTTCCTCTAACATATTCCAGAATTGTGAATGAATATTTTTCATATTTTCCTGGTATGATTGGCATCAGTGAGGCTTTTGCAAAGTGTCCTCCCAACAAAGTTAGAGCGTAATGCTTGGAAAGTAATATACTTCCACGTCTATTTCTCAATCAATCCATGATGGCAGTAAATCAAGTAGAAAATTAACAGGAAAATATTAAGAGTTGATTATCTTATCTTAAGAGTTAAGAGAATCTAAAAGATACCTGTATTCTATTCCCCCTCTGATATTTTATGCATATATACTCAAACATGATTGTTCTTAACATTTTAAAATGTTCCAGCAATGCCTATTAAATAAGAAGCTTGAAATCATCTCTTGGAATTCTATAATGGGATTTATTACAACCTTTTATATCACAAATCCACTTGTATATATCTTTATTTTAAGGAACTGTACAGATGCTGAAAGACTATTACAAAATTTACTTATAGGTCAAAATTAAAACGGGTGAGTAGTAGGGGCAGCCAGTGTGCATACATATGTAAAGATGAAGAAAGAATGTGCATACGTGCATGAAAGAGATGGAGCAAGAGAGATCATAAAACCAATCCTTTTCAAAATAAGAGGTGATTGACAAACATCAACTTATATGAGGTCTAGAAAACATAATTATTAGACTTTCTTTCTTCTCTCATACACACACACACACAAAGTGGAGTGAGTGAATTAAAATACTAAGGAAAATGAAAAAGCAAAAGTGAAGTACAATTGAAGTCACACTAAGAGAGTAAGGTCTCCGGTCATGGCAACAAATGAAATCAGAAGACTTCAGATCGTCTATATCCCAGCTTGAGGAGGTCTGAGATGGTCAAAACTACATCAGCACCTTAATCCTAAATTAACCTGTTTTGGGATCACATTTGCTTTTCTTCTAATGCATGTGAAATTAAAATAAGAGGCAAATTTTAGCCTGGCCTCAACAGGAACAGCAAGACCAGGAGATATCAACCAGAGACACTGTGTGAATCCTGACTCCAGGAAGACAAAATTTAATTCTGCCAGGAAGGGCTCTCTGTGATCAAGACTTTAGCCATCTTATCTTGTATGCAAAAACACTGGGACTGGAAAGACATTTATCTAATAAAGGTATTTACTGCTTCACCTCTGTCTGCACCTCTAGTCTCCGGAGAACTACCAGCTGGATCCTCCCACGAATGTTCCCCTCCATGGACATGGAGCGCCTCAGTGTTTCCATAGCCTCATGATTTGACTTGCCCAGAAGTGACTCCCCATTTACTGCGACAAGCTGATCATTTACTCGCAAACGACCATCCTATGAGCAAAAAATAAAACAAAAAATTTTTTTTTAAAATATGGAATTATTAGGCAGAGGTGCTACATATAGGAAAGCAAGATGCAGACAATAAGACATTGCTTTGTAAAATTTAAGAAACAAAGAGACTGCATAGTACCAGGTCTTAAAGATTTTTCTTTTTAGTCTCCATTAATTGACGACTTTTTTCCTCCATTCACTACATTTCAGGAAGTGTTCATAGGGCAACTACAAACACAGAAGTGCATGCACACACTGCTGGTTTTTCTTGTACATACAATTTAATTTGTATCAGTTCTAAAAAGAAAACAGGAAAAGGAGCTTTTGGTTAGTTAAAAGAACCCAACAACATAGCTGTTAGTATCTGCAGTGCAACCGCGAATGAGTAGTGCAGCATATTTTCCATGCATTACTATCTGCTGTTAAGGTCTGGTAAGAAACAGCTCCAAAAATTTTGTCTTATAGTCTCACTAGTGTCTATCTTGTCACAATTACCATGCCACCATATGGGGTAGTGTTGTCAGTTCAGAAAGGTCATTAAGACTTAAGCATCCTTATTTTAAGTAATGCCGTCCATGTATTTTAACATCCAAACCTGCTACCAAAAACAAAATTAGGGTTGAGCCATATCAAGTAGCCTATGCTTCGAAAAAAGTAATTCAGTTTCATTGCCAAGGTTAACTGACATTTGTGGGTGTAATAAAATTGTGGACACTGCTATTTCGTGATTTAGGAGTCCTGTTGCTGTTGCCATTATTATCTGTGATTTATTTCTTTTCATAAAAGCACGTGCCATGGACTTTTCTCTCTTTAACAAGAAAATAAGGTCTATTTAATTAAGAGACAAGAGTTTCTTTTACAGCTTGTCAAGTTCACAATTATCAGGTTGGCATCAGACCTCAAAGAAGGAAAAGAAACAGTAAGAAACTGAAGACCTCCAATATAGAAGAGCAGTGAAGAAAGAATAGCAGGGAAAGAACTTGGACAGAAACACATTGCTCATTTAAAATGAATCTGATTCATTCATAGGCTCATTACGTACTCTTCAGAAGGCACTCATCTGAACTGTTTACATATTACATGCATCTGAGTAATCCAAAACATATATACTTTTCAATTTATTTTTCTATCATTAAGATGTTCAATTAACTATTCAGCTATTGCTGCCAAGTCTAAGCCATTTGTGCTTAAGTGAGTTGCAGTAGCTGTGACAAACCCGGTTTTCTTAAGTGTTATTTTTGTTGGAACTGGGTATCATCATTACTGCAGCAGAGTATGAATAGTCACGGAGCTCAAGAACAGCATATACCAGAATCCAAAATAAACTGGGAGGGACAAGACGATGGAAAGGCAGAATTGGAAGATGAGTCACTCAGTGAAAGAAATGAAGAGAAATAAAACTTTTCTGGGGAGGGTATGGGAATGGAGGATGGGAAACAGCGATGCCATTTGGAAAAGATACTGAAACCTCTCCCACCTCTCTGCTGAATATTTCATGCCAACATAAATCTACATACAGCCAAAGTCAATAGATTAACCCCACCCTTTCTCTACATACAAAATGATGCCATCACACATGCTGAAGTTTAGGGAGAAAAGAGTTAACACTGTTGAACAGGGAGTTTTATTATTTGCACATGTTGCAATTCCTTTGTGTTCCATCAAAATTTGCTGAAATGAATGGAGCCATTCAGGGCAACAGGAATTTGAGGGAAAAGGTTTTATTTTTTTGTGAGTTTCTGTAAGACTGAAAACTTTACAGGTCCTCATGTCCTCCTGCTATGGCCCCACATTACTTTTTTTTTTTCCTTTCTGTGGATAAACACCCATGTACGAATATCCATTAAAGCTTCTTACTAAAGTATATACAAATACATTGCCAAATGCATCTTGTCATGACTACATTTGTTGACTATGCAACTGTCCTGAACACAATGCATATTTTTAATTTAAACACTCCAGCCTCAGAAAGCTCTAAAGTGGTCTGATTTTAAATTTGCCTTGTAATACTTTTGTATGAGACTATTTCATTATAAAGAAGTAAATACATAGTATTTGTATTTATTTACAAAGTATTGTTACGAAGTATTTGTAGTTATTTCTTTATAAAGAAATTTCTTTATTAAAAATGTCAGTTCTTAAAGAACTTTTTTTGGTGCTCCTCCCTTCCTCTCACTCTGTTACACGCTCCACTTAAACACAAAATTCACCTTGAATTCAGCACCTCAACTATGATCAGAGAAAAAAGGCGTGTGTGTTTTATAGCTGTTGACCAACTACACTTGCTAAGTCACCTGTACGAGGCAGACTAGAAGACAGGTGAACACTGTTTTCACACATGCTCTGGTAGAAATGACTTCACAGAAAAAAAAACTGTTTGCTATTTTTAAGACTGGAAAAAAAATCCCAATATCTGAACAGTGTTCCAACACAGATTTTCACATCACTGGTGTTATGGCCTGGTTTAGAAGCCTGAACTGCAAGACAATCTGCTTGGCTCAAAACAAGCTAAGTGTTGTTTTAACATGTTTTTTCTTTTATCTCTGAAAGGTAGGTTTCTTTGTGACTTCCAAGTAGACAAACAACATTTGGCATTTCAGCAAAACAGTTTTCAAATGCCATCTCTAAAACTGCAAGTGAGCTATTCTAATAAAGGGTGAAGTTACTGTTCCCTTGCTTATTCAAAAAACGTTGGAGACTCACGGCAAGGGCTAGAGCCTATCTCCACATGGCCACCATATCCAACAGTCACAAGACACGCTTTTTACAGTAGAGCAGGGAGATATAATACTGTTCTTCATGGAATTATGTTTTTAATCAAAGCACACCTAGTTATTTCCCTTATCACACCAATGACATTTCTCTCAGAAGGAATTCCTTGATGGCATTTACTGGAATAATCCAATTTCCCTATCCACTGCACAGAACAAGCAATGTTTACTGCAACAGCACTCAGAGGTCCCGAGGAGGTTCAAGCTACACCATGTTTGATCTGAACAAATGCACACGTAGAAATTATTCCATTATTTCTAATAACGGCTCTGCTGCATTTCAGCTGCAGTAGACAGCAAGTACCTGATCAGCAGGAATGCATCACAAGTGAAAAGCCAAGATGTCTTGAGAGGAACAAGGCTGAAACCCCTAAAGTTATGGGGAAAGATGGTGCATTTAAACTCAGTCAAATGCTAGTTTTCCCCATGTGAATGGCTTTGCATAATTACAAATATCAAGTATTCTAGTAAGCCTTTTATCTTAAGGATTATAAAAAACAGACACTTCAAAAATTATGAAAGGAGGTTAAGAAGGGACATAATGGTTCAACCAGCAAAAGTAACTCTATTCCTGCAGGGTACAGTGTTAGAATATCAGCTAAGAATGTTAAAGGCATTTTTACTTTATTTGGTTTTGTAGCAAGAGCAGTAAAGAGGCAGTGGGTCTTACTGTAGCATGTATGATAAAAGATGCATGGATATTTTCTAAAATCTTTAGCTAGGACAAAAAAATCATGAAGCATAGAATTAAGGACTTTTTTTTTTTTTTTTTTTTTTTTTTTTTAACAACACCCGTACTGTGCTTTACAATGCCACTAACACATCAGAGCTATATTAACATGTTAACGTTTTGGAAAACACTAAAAGACATTGGCCCCCTCTTGAAACTTTTGGTTCAGACCAATAGCGGATAACAGCAACCAACCAAAATTGTCTGCATCTCAAACGTAACTATTCATTCCTAAAAACACACTGGTGAAAGAAATTTAATGCATCAAAACCTTTATACATCATTAGAAGGACTGAGCATCTATTTCAGCAGTGAAACAAATGTGTTGAAGTTCAATGTATTACATGTCTTCTTTTGAAGACAAGTGGTGACTGTATAGGCAAGGGGATAAAGGTCCCCCTTATATTAGCATGGTATCACAAAATCAGAACAAACTTTAAACTCTAAATGCAGAAGTGAGAAAGAGTGAGAGAATTCTCATGTCAGTGAGCATTATGATTTTCGCCTGTGATAGTTTCCCAGGAAAACTTTGTACACTGAATAGCAAATGCACATGTCTCAATCTGCAATACTCTGTTTCAGAGAGCATGAACAGCATGGGAAAATGCTCTGGACAGCTACCAGCTGGAAAGAAAGGCTTTTTATTTAAAAACTTGCTACAAGATGACATTTAAAATAAGGACAATAAGGACATCTTTAAATATTTATGCACAAATATGTGCATACTTTTTAATGTGATACAAGAAATTTTATTAATTGTTAATACCCACTGATTATGTTTTGTTCTATATAACAGTTATTAGACAGGAGAAAGACAGCTGTTCTCCATGTACATGCAACAGTAAATTGTTTCTTAAGAAATTGCCAAAATGACTGCCTTCTGTGAGTACTTAAACACACAGGAAAGATCCTCTGAAGAGTTCTGGGTGAATCTAGAGCCTCAGCTGCTACCTCATTTGCTCTGGAGCCTACACTCAGGTCTATCACTACACAGTTCTAACTGATAAAGGGTTATAACAAGGTAGAGTAGAGGACAGGTCACAAGCCCACAGACTATTACAAGCCAAAATAATCTTCCAGTCATGGTGACTAACTGTGCCAGTTGCCTGTTCACTTAGGTGTGAGCACAGAAGTCCTGCTTTACTAGTCTGCAGACCCCTCAAGCCAAAATTAACTGCTCTGTAGTGAGTAACTATGGGAGAAGAGAGTGTGGTGAACTACAGAACTAGAAAGGTTGTCGTATGCATCTATGATGAGACAAGTCAGGTAGCCAGCCCACTAATGCTGGCAGAATATGGCACCCCAAGCTTTGCCATTCAAAACAATGAGTTTATTTGTGGCACTATACACTGTCACTGCAATGGGCATGGATAATTACTCAGGGAATACAGATCTGGGAAAGCAAGGAGGGCAGCCTCATTTTCACAGTAAAATGAGTTGTACTCTATAGCAGACATGCACATAAATCGAGTTTATCCAGCCCTAATTTGGCCAATTGTGCCTTAACTCATTTCTGATATACACCAAGTAGATGAGCTTACTCACTTGTCATTTAGCCCCAAGTTAACTACGCACAGTGTTCTGAACTGCATATACCAGGCTCAGTTATACTTGAGAAGATCTGAGCTTTGAAATAACTGTGGGACTATGACAGGTAAATAATAGAAGCAGGAAAGTATTAAACATTCTTATCAAAGCTAAATCCTTGATTATTGCTATTTACCAGCTGCTGTAAATTGATGATCATGAAAGTTTTAATGCTCTGAATTGTCTTACTCAGCAGGCTGATGACAGCAGAGGAATTTACATATACTGAATTAAAAGGTATAGAGAGTTGTGAGGAACTGCTGAGATAACACAAGAGAAAAAGATTACCTTATGGATCTACAACAATTAAACATACTAGCCCTGAAAGAGTAAGACTTTTGTTTCTAATTTAAAGGAAGTTACCTTTTTCAAGTTTTATTTGGGAAAAAAACACAGTCAACAGATTTCCTAAAGATTAGAAAATAATTCGAATACTTTTTAATCATAAAATTGTACAAGAGTCCTTGTATAGTCCTTAGCAGGAGCAGAACAATTCATAATACTGCCATTTACCAATTTAATATTACCAATTCAATCCACCTTGGAACAATTGGTAACTTCTGCACAACTGATTCAAGGCTCAGCCAAGCTGTATTTTTACTACAATGGTAAAAAATAGTTTGAATAAAAAAAAGAAAGAAAACAGTGAACTATCTTTTTATTTACAGCATAAATTAAACACATAATACTTAATCTCACAGAATTGTCTATTTCTAATTTTTGTAAAGAAGTTTGTCTTTTGATTGTTTTTTATGGGTCTGCCCGTACCAACTTGGGAGGGCCAAAAGCAGTGCAGATAGACAATCAATGTAGATATTTAACTTCCCTATCACTGAGCCTAGCAGCACGCAAACTTTCCCATGCACTTCTGTGGGCTGTGGGGAAGCTGGGAGGCAGCTTTTCCTCCTACCTATACACCCTTAGCCTTCTCCCTCTTCCCCATTTCCTGAAGCATCCAAATGCACCCCAAGGTTTCCACTAATTCACTTTCCTTGTGGCAAACCTACCACATGTGACACCTGACTCTTGGGACAAAACATTAGTACATCTGCAGTTCACCTTAAGGAATGAGTTACAAGAAGGTATTAATTCCTAGAATGCTTATCAAGTGAGATTCAGCACTCAACACAGAAGTGTCAGAATTCTAATTCAGTCATTGTCTGATGTGTTTCTTCCATACCTTAAAAGCAGCACCTCCGTGAATAACGGATTTGATGAAAATCCCAAGATCAGCTCCAGTCTCCCGAGACTTATTGCCTTTTAAGCTCACACCAAGTCCAGCAGAGCCAGAATCATTCAGAGGAATCTCAAAGGTCAGCTGCTCTGTGGTTTCTGGAGAAAGAATACTGCAATTTGGCTCTCCTTTCTGTTGGAGAAAACAAGGATGAAAATACGGGTGAAAAGGGGGCAGAGACAACGCATAAACTAGTTGCATCCATAGGCTCGTAATGAAAAACTAGTCCTCTTTCTAGAAAGCTTGGAGAAGCAGCCTTATAACCAACAAGCATTTAGCTGACATTTTGTCACATGATCTGGCTTAAAATGTTATTTCTAATGATACCTAGGAATATGCCTAAATAGAAGGTAAAATAGCTTAGTTCCACTTGATATAAAACTGATGTTGCAGCAGAATATAAAGAAGACATTTATTTTAAACACAGCTGCATTAAAAATGTAAGCCATAAAACTCTCAACATCTTTACATGCAGCTCACAAACTGTAATGATAGTTGTACTGTTAAATCCCATTCCCCTCTGAAAATTGAGTTTCATCCTTAAAAAATTATCCTTCCCGTAAACCTGTCTACAGAGGGATATTGGTGTAACAAAAGCAAGGGTGAGAATTGAAAATGCAGGAACTTATTCTGCACTAACTCCCTTTGTACATACTTTTATTCCACAGAGGCTGGGTGTTTTTTTTCCTTCTGTTATAGGTTGATCCCCAAATTTTTCCTAGGTTAGAATGCTCTTTACAAGACTGCCAAGTCAAGTATCCATAGCTAGGGAAGATCAGAAAGAACTTTCCTTTACTGTATACTGTATCTGCAGTTTTGCAGGGTTCTATGTAATTGGGTGGCTTTTGTCTGGTCCTGTTTTTCTTTAAAGGAAGTTGAAATCATGAAATTAAACAAGATCAAACTCTAGCCTGAAATATTCATGCTGGCAACTCTACAAAAATAAAACTAGGACAAGGAGGCCTACTATGGAGTAAAGTGTTCATGGAACGTATTAGCGGAAAAAACCTTATGCATGACATCTGATTTTATTCCACTGTTCCTGCTCCATATAACTCTAAGACAATTAATTAGTTTATGTTTCTTGTCATTTGGACATTCTGTATTCTTTCTAACAGTAGTGTTAAAAAACTAATAGGAAAAACACCTATGAAAAGGAAACAGACAAGGAAAAGCTGAAAAAGATGACTTGGGGCTGCTTTCAAGGGTGCCAAAGTCTTATGTTAAATTATCAAGTAGAGGCCACATGCAAGGAGGAGCGTAGTAGCTGGGCCACGCTGCCTTTTACCTAATGAAGGATTGCTTCCAGGGCCTACGCTGCAGTACTTACAGCACCGATGCTGTTGTCAGCAAAGGTGCCTGCAGTACAGATGTTTTCTCAGCAGCCGGAGCAGTCCCATATATTCATCTATTATGCTGTCTGATCAACAAGAAGTACAATCATAGAACTAAGAGCAGAAATTAATATCCTGAAGCAACAAAAGATTAGGAACAGTAACCACGAAATATACTTTCATTTATTTCAGATGCCCTTTCACTGATGAGAAGCAGCTACTGCTAGAGAGGAATTGCATGAGCCAGAAAGCTAAGACAATAAACCTCAATCCCAATATGCACAATGCTCAAATTCTTCCTGGAATGTAACTACATGATATTAAGTTAACACAATTTGCCTAACTGCCAAATATAAAAATGACATAGCACCAACATTGACAACTGTCTTGATGCCAGCACTCATATCCAGTACCTGTGTTACTCATTTGTGCTTTTGCCTTTATTCACCAGAAGTAGACAATTCGCAGTTACATATTTGCCACTTTTATTTCTTAGCTGTGGATATAGAGACATCCTGAACATAATCCCCCAAACCTTACACATTAATACTGCTGTGAACAATACAGAATGGTAATTTGTAAACACTCCTGCTCTGACTTCCTTCAAAAGAATCAGCGTGAGGAAAAAACCCCACTATTACTGGCCTTCTAACATAAGCATTTTGCATTCAACTTCCTCAAGGTTTTAGAGAAAATATTTTCTGCCCAATCTTTTGTTTTTCAAAATGCACATATTCTCATCAGCTGATTCGGAACTCTTAGATCAGAATTCTACTGAGATGGCACATCCTGTCCAGATTTGAACGGAGGAAATTTTTCTCAAGGTCTCAGACATGTGATGTCTCCTGCAGCCCTTCAGGACAGTCTATTATTCTGTATTACTGTCATGGTTCCCTAGGCAAGCAGTTCCTGCATGCTGCTGCTATTCTTCCACTTTAATCCATGACACCTGCACCAGATTCTTGCCCCAGACTCTTGCCCCTTCTGTATGTCAATACTGTGGTTTTGTCTTTCCCAATACCACGAGGAAAGCAGTGAGGGCGGTGTGATCACAGAATATAAAATCTCTCAGTGCCCACGCCTACCTTCACCAGAGCAGTCACAGACTGCTATATGATGTTGCCTCAGTATGAACTTGAATTTGGTCACATTCAGATCAATTTTTAACAGGGATGGCTGCAGGTAAGCCCTGGCACAAAGACTACTATTCTGCAAAAAAAATTTTCAAGAAAAGGTGACCCGATTTTTGTCAAGAAAAAAATATGTATTTTTGTTAGTTCTTTCTCAGGAGCACCTTACCTGTTTTACTTTAAGCTCCAAGTTGTATATTAATTTCAGGCTAAGGACTTAATGCATTTGTTAACATAAACTTGTAAAAAAACCAAAAACCCAAAGACAACAGGATCTGTACATGCCCCTCAAGCCAATATATGAAAACAAACTAGGCAGATGAGTCTGCTTGAATTTAAGTCAAGCGCTCTAATCAATACCATTCTCATTTGTACTACTGCTGTTTTTGCTGACCCACCCAAGACACTGATGACAAGGCTGCAGCCCTGCCACTGTGCCCTAGACCTTGGCGGTGTTGGGAACTGTGGCGGCTGCTGGAGGCAGGATGCCGCCCCCTTCTCCACAGCATGGCCAGAGGCTCCATAGCAGCCCTGTCCTCAGCTCTAGGCTTCAAGAAACAAACTGGATGGATTCCAGAGGACAGCAACCTAACAACCTTGTTTAACCTTGAAAAAAAAAAAACCCAACCTAAAAGGGGACATAGTAATAGCCTTCAAAACACTTTACGGTAGCACTTTTTCCCCTTTTTCTTTGCAGGTGATTTCTGACATCAGAAATATCTCACTGAAATAGCAGGCAAGGAAATGTTGGAGAGTCTCGAAGAAAACCTTTGCCTTTGATATCTGGGGAAAAAAGACTGAGTAGGTGGTCACTAAAACTCTCCCACTATAAACTAAGATAATGATATTGCACAGTTTTTCAGTATAACTTAGTCCAGTTTTAGATTCTGATACAAATAAATTGTTAAAACCAGAGTAATAAAAAAAGTAACAGAGTTCTTCAGGGTTCTATAATATTTCCCAACTTCCTTTAACATAATTATGCTGTGCATTAGCTCTTGTTAAGTAAACTACGAGATCACTCTCTGCATGCCTGGATGTGTTATCTATCAAACATCAAGACGTATTCAGCAGGACGCCAGACAACTACTGTAAATTTTTGTCAGTATTTTGTTTCCTTTGCTTTCCTTCCTACCTAATTTGGAATCCATAGCATTTGACTACCGTTTTCCTTGCTACAATTCTCTGGGAAACAGATAATTTCTTCATACAAAAACCTTAGTAAATTTAATTTAAACTTGAAAAACAGCTGCTTTTACCTCTTTACTGAAGAACCTTCTAATACTACTTAAAGTCCTTCACAAGTGTTTCTTGTTCAACATAGTCCAATTATCCTAAAAATTTCTCCTTTTCATTATTTATATTCAGTTTACCCTAAGATCCAGCAAAGTTGGTTTTAAAATAATGCTGAACTTTGCTTAATAGTACTATCAAAAATTTCTTACCCATGAGAGAGGGTGAATGGCATTTCAGTGATTTACAGGGATGGGTAACAGGGAAGGAGATGCACATTTACAAGCCAATAATGAATTAATTATAAAACCAAGTAAACTCTGTCTTTATTCCCTTAAAATGTTCATTCACTACTCGTTGTATGGCATCTGATAGCAAATGCCTGGTAGTCAGTCTATAACATCAAGACTCTGGTGCAAACACAAGACTGAAAACTTTTCTTTGTGGGACAATGTGAGAAACAGCAGAAAGGAGGAAAAAGCAGAGGAGAAATGAAAAGGGGTGAATAAAACCTAGAAGCTTGATTTCATCCTATACACATTAAATGCTTTAAAATTATTATCCTAATTATAGTCGTCTTCCCAAGGAAAGCCTTTTCACTGATGACCAAAAAGAGCTCCAGCCATCCCTGTTAATAGCTCATCAATTACCTGCTTCATTTGGGTAACTAATTTAATGAGTGATGGTCCCTGTTCCTAGAATATGCAGGTATGAATATTAAATGCTGCTAAATTCTGCTCACAGACTGGATTCCCACTGCCTCTATTTCCCTGACTTTGCTAAAAGATTATCCCAAGACATCAATACTATACAACAGAGCAACCACCCTCAGCTGAATTATTGTCTAGTAAAGGAAGTCCTCTCCAATGCACTAAACTTTGAATACTATCAGAAATACTTCTTACCTCAAGATCATCCTAGAATCTAAATTCACTCAAAGAACAGAATGAATGAAATAAGCTGCAACACAAATATGTTTCTAGACCAGGAAAGACTTACAGTTTAATATTATAAATTACCCAGTCAACAATCATGTTGTGTATCTTCCACGCCAAACGTATCACACCTCAGCACTTCAGGAATTAAAGGATAGTATGTCACTGAAATTATTCCCTGCTGCAGACATAGGTAACTCACTCAATGGCACTATCTATGATAAACAAGAAATATTCACAGAAATTGAAGTCCAGATAGCTGAGCGATGAGACCCCAAGATGGCCAGAGCTTTGAGATGGCCTGGCCTGTACTTTTCTTTTAAGACAGGTACACGGAAGACAGCAAAAAGGATTTTAAACTCTTAAGTATTAATAAAACATACTTAACAGCGTAACAGGTTAAAGTTAAAAAAAAAAAGATGTGAAAAATCAGTCTCCACTGCTCACTTTGTCGTTGTTGCGTAGGTCCTTCCTTCAGCTTTGCTAAATCTTAGCCTGTCAGCTTGCAATGGCTTCCTCAGCTGCAACAAGCTCTGAACAGCCCCCTCTAGATATGCACATCTGTCTTCCCAGTCCCCTCTGCAGCTTGGTGATGTTTGTTCCCTACTATTTTTAGGAGTCTGCCAGCCTCTGCTCCTGCTGAAAAGCTCCCTCCTGGTTGCACCATCCAGCACTCTAGATAGTTCCTGAGCTCTCTCAGCTGCTTGCGGAGGACAACAATCTCTTTTTCCAGGCGGTCTCTCCTGGACCAGAATGCAGCAGTCACAAGAAGTCTAAGAGGCAATCTTTCAGCTTGCTGTCCATACTCAGCCGTTGAATAGAATGGAGCAAACCAGCAAGCAGGTACCATCCTTCACAAGGGAAATCAGGATAGGAATGTTTTAATCTACCGAGGTACCTGCACAGAACTTCAGTAAAATCAATTTTGACATTTACTGAATCACCACAAAACAGGGAGAAAAGTTCAAAAGAGTTTATAGGGAGGTGAGAGAATGCCGAGTTTACAAGATATGAGAGCAGAAAGCCCTTATAAGATGTACTAAATAACATTCAGCAATGCAGATGGAAAACCTTTATCTGAGAGTCTCAGGATACATTCGATGAATTGATGTTCTGCCAATAATTTTATTTAATTTTTAGAAGCACGTCTATGCCTCAGGTCTCCAATTTCTTAATTAAAAGGCTATAATAAAGGATTCTATAAAGAACTTAAAATTTTACTGATATATAATTAAGTCTCACCAACAAATTTTCAGAATTTTAAAGAACAGACAGAATATACTTTTAGCCTTCTCTTATTCCCACAACACACGAAAACTGCTCAGTCACCACTACAAACAGAATTGTAACCTTTGAAAAAAGTACTGTGCATTGTATCTTTCCCCCTTCTATTTAGTCCATGGTTACATCTACTCAATATTGTGTCAATCCTCTGTCTACCTTGGGACACCACTTTCAATTAGTCCTTTTATTTAATCTTACAATGCCTGTTCTCATTGACCACGGCACTTTTGATCTGTGGATTTATGATAATCTAATGCATATATCTCACTCAAAAGGTTGCCTTATTTATCCTTATTGTTCTTTTGCCAAAAGAGAAGCTTACAAAAAAAAATTAGCTCCCACTTAAGCCAGGAAGGAAATAGCATTTGTTTAACACAACAAGAGACCTTTCAGTACCTGTCTAATGCCCTTGACCAACACACTATTATGGTCTCTCAATATGCTGGCTGCCCCTTGCCTGGCTGCTCATTTCTGATAAGAGATGCCAACTCCCTGGAGTGCCATTCAGCGCTGAGAGCAAAAGGCAAGAGACCCAGGAGGGTTATTTTCAAAGGCTTATGAAGGAAATAAGACATTTACATGCTTTTGCAATTATTTTCTGCAAAAACCTGTAAAAGTTAAAGAGCAGCATTTAAATTGTGGCACCACATAACTATTATTGGCAGAAAAGCTTGAAAAGAAGATACTTCCTTGTTTGCACTATTTTCTATGTTCTTTCCAAGAGCTTACCCACAATTAAGAAATATTTTGCTGACAGCTCAGTCATTCACTCACTATAAAATCTACACTATATTTTGCAACAGATATACAGTAACACTCCTGAAAAGAATACTCAAAGGTAATGCACTGCTGTAATGTTGTCACAATCTAGTAAATAACCAAATTCACTGCTGCGTGTATTCATCTTCAGCACTTCTGACAGATGTTTTCATATTGGCTTCTTTAAAATCATCTGTATTCTGTACTGCAATGAAAACTAAATGGTCACTAATGGCATACGCTGCTAAGACAAAAAAGCCAATAGCAAATCCATGGAGATATATTATACTGTACTTGGATACTTTTTACATTAACAGAGTACACCACAAATTTGTGTCATATTAGATAGAATGGTTCTGGTTTGAATTATGTAGACACTCTGGAATTATAGCTTTGAAAACTGACAAAATTAGCTTCAGCTCTTCATCCAAGGCAGATATATTACATTTCACAGTTTACCATTTGATGTCAGAGGACACTTCAAAAATGGAGCTTCTCCAGTTTGCTTGACATGCCTATTTGAGATCCCATAGCAAGTTTTACCCAAGGAAATTAATTGTCCTTGCAAAAGTTTTGTAATTCAGTGTGGCACTGCTCTTCAATCTTTAAAAATACAGTCTCACTTAACCTTTTAAGTTACATAACTGTAAGAAACAGAGGGAGAAAAAATACCTAGTTCGGTCCTCAGTCAGGGTATGCTCTACTGTGAAAACACCCACTTTTCATCCCACGTATGGGGTTAGCCATGTGCTTAAGTACCCTACTGAGCTGGAGCTTTATGCAGTTAACATACCTTGGCACTTAGATCCTAAAATCTTATCACTCAGGAAGATGGAAAACTTTATGGTATTTTCAGGGTGAATTTAGGATTGCTGTTACTGTATACTTTCGGTTATATTCCAGGCAAACAGCTCAAAACACTGTGATGTACAAATCCAACTCTACTTGATTCATTGGTTACTGTTTCAAAAGGGATGGTAAACAAAGCAATGAGCAGTGTAGAATTCTTTTATGTCTACTTCAAACACCACATGCCCACATTTTACATTAAGACAGCCTTGGAAAACCTTTTTCATGGATTCTAAGGCAGAGACACTTAAAACTTTTCATATGGTATACGGAATAAATCTGGTGAGCCTTGTAAATGGCAAGGAACTACATTTGCCAGTAAATTTTAAAAATTGCCCAAATACTTTGGTTTTATTAAATGCAAACACTATAAATCTAAGTAAATGCATCTAAAATGTATGAAGACTCAATTTCTGTTAAGAGCCAGATTTTTTATATGCCTCGACTCTGTTGCAGACATAGTTCTCATTTCATAGATTGAAGTAGGCTGCCAAACAATTTTGGACAACACCAGAGCTGAGTCTGATGCTATCAAGTAAACAGTTTTCATTTCCCAATGCTCTGAGTTAGGGTTCCTCAACTTAGGATCTTTGGGCAGTAATCCTATAAGCAAATACTATATCTCATGGTACGAGTAACATTATGCTTTTCTCTCCTTAGTTGTCTCCACTCTAAATTTTTCTTTACCAGCAGGCAGAGCACCATCAGATGTTCTCACAGCCAACGAGTGCTACGACCAGAGCTTTCAGACCAGCCTCTTAAGGTTCCTTGTATTTGCTGGAAAACAGGAAAAGTGGGATCTGAAAGACACATCATTGCTGGATCATAACACTTTGACAGGCTTGACAGAGAAAGCAATAGTAGACCAGACGCAATAACATCTCTGCAGCCTTGAAAAGGCTGACTACCACTATCACGTGGAAAAGCACAGTAAACATGTTTCCTGTGTCGGTAGCTATATTGGCACTTCACAGCATATGAGAACTCATTCTGCCATTGCAAAATTATTGGATCTAGTTTAAATTAAAAATGTATTCCCCCTTGGTAAGTTACAAAGTCCCACCAAAAGCCGGGATAAATAAAGGGATAACTTTTTGCCACACTTTCTGTTCACTGTGACGGGAAAGATTGTCACGTCCCTTCTAAATGGTGATCTCTTACTGACTTTTATAACGAGCACAGTAACTAATTAACAAACTTCAGCGCATAGTTTCCAGTACTCTAAGCTACAAAGAACCATCTTCTGAAATATATAATGAAAGCCAAAACCCTTTGAGGGGCTGCCCTACACAATGTTTTCACTCTAAAAAGATACATTTGTATCTTTCATGATACACAGCCTACACTCATTTCTTAACTAGTCTACATAAAGAGAAACTACAAGCCCCAAATTAAACACTTTCTTTCAAAAATTCTTGGAAAAAACCAGGACTTTGAAAAATTCTTGGAAAAAACCAGGACTTTAAAAAACCTATATAGTTTATAAAGTTATTGAAGATGAAAGGCGCCATGTGTATTCACAATATCCTTCTATTCATTATGCTGGATGATTTAAGAACTGATTCTTGTATATGTTATTAAAATCCAATATATGTATATTGACTTTTTTTTTTTTTCTATCAGGATCTTCTCCCTTTGAATAGAGGTAACACAACAGAGAACTGGTACTTCTGGTACTTGCTGGAATCATTCTGTGACAGAAATTATTTTACCATTTCTGGTTAATTGAGCACTTGAAGCACTGGTTTGACCTACAAAAACAGGTGCAAAAATGGTTAAGCCTAGGCTGAAATTTCACCTATTATTTCCTGCACATAAAAAGTCAAGAAACAATTAAAAGGAAGTAATAGAAATTAAGCTTTGAATATTAAAAACAGAAAGGAAAACACTTCGGGCAAACAAGTCAGGCACAGAAGTTCAAGGTAGTGGAAGGAATTAACTAGGGGAAGACTGAAACATAAAAGTTAATCACATGGTAAGCAGAAGAAAATGATTAATTGAGCTTGTCCCTCATCCTGCTTCCTTCTATCCTTTATATTACACGTGTAAAAAAAGACTCAGAGTTAAAGATCAACTGCTACATTATATACATTGTTGTTCTTTTAGTTGTTCTTGTAAAAATGCTGCTTTGTTCCCTTTCCACCTCCTTTCTTCAGGGATCAGTGAATATGCCAAGAAACCATAGAAATAGTGATTACAGTTGAAACTGGCAAGTCAAAGCTATCTTTAAAACAAAAATAAAGCATATGTAAAACTTATGTTATGTATGTGCCCTAACTTAAAGAAAAATGCACTGAAATATTTTCAGTGCTATATTATTTCTGGCAATTGCAGAACAGGCACATCCCTCTGTTTACATGTGTCATATCCACTATCCTGAAGGCTCATAAAAAATAACAAGAATAAAGAATTGCATAGGGTCATGGCACAGAATGGGTTACGCCAGAGCTGTTCTCATTCAAGCAGCTTTGCTTGTTTTACCAATGCAGCAATAAAGAAAGGGAAGGTGGAGTAAGTGATCTTTATATCATTACTGAAAAAAATGGCACCTTCAGATCACACATTTCTCCCAGAGAAAAAACATGATGCAACAAATACACATGATCAAAACTTCGTATTTTCAAAACACAATAGAATGATAGCCACAGTTTGATGTGTATTCCATTTACTTCAGTAAGAGCTGGAAAATCCAAACCTGTTCAGTTAAGCCAGTTTCTCACTGTAATATTCACCATCCATTAGAAAACAATCAGAGTTACACAGTTTAAAACCCAAATACACCTTAAAGAATGCACTAATCACCGGCCATTCTGTAGACTGCGGTAATTAAGTGAATCAAGAGCTTCTCCTGAATTTTGGAATCAGCTCCTTACTCGGCTGCTACACTGTCAACAGCTGGCAGGAATTACTGGGAACATTTGGCTAACTGGATAATAAGGAGGACAGCCTGTGGTTGGTCTGACTTCTACTTCACTGATCTGCTTCAATATATATATAAAAAAAAAAAAAAATCAAATCTCATTAGATCCTCCTTTTCTTTTTTTCAAAGCAGTAACAACACTACAAAGATTGGGTTTTCTATTTTATTCCCTCATTATGTGCAAACAATGTAACAATGTAACTGTACAACCCTCAGATGTTGCATGGGCTAGTGTAATCGAAGCCCCAGTTCCCCATAATTTAATAGTGCCTGTTTGCAACACTGATTCATCCTCACCCCACATCACATCTCTCTCTTGGCTTGTGTGGTAAAGGTTTGCTACTTTGAATATATTTTTCTACTTGCTAGCAATTCATCAGCATAGATCATGGTAACAAAACCCCCAAACTCAACTCCCATCCAGCTTACTGAAGAGAAAATATTCGTGTGACCAAGCTTTCTCCAAACCACAGCTTTGTTAGGAGGGAAAGTCAAACTATATTATTACAGACCCTCACAACCAAATGCCACCCACTGTTACTTTGTTATACTCTTTGCTTTGTGTCCGTGCAGCTATCAAATTCTTTCCAGAAGTCAATGTAGGAACCCAGTTCTAGCAGTGCAACATCCTCAAAAGTGGTTTTGTGCATGGTCTCTAGTGGGTCCAGGTTCCAGGGGCATCTTTGCCACAGGAAACTGTTGGGGGTGGGCATGTTTACTAGGCTGTGCAGCTCCTTTTCCTTTCAACAGGTAATGGGGAATCTAAAGAAAATAGCTTCTCAGATTACAATCCCTGTAGAAATGCTCAAATCAAGAACAAGCCTGATATAAAGCAATTACCCTATTATTGCCAGGCATTAACAAAACCCTCAAGTATTTAGGTAAACTCTGCATGCATGTTACATAGAGCATTCAGTTACCGCTGTCCTTGAAAAAGACCAGATTATCCACTGCCTTTTCTTCCAAAATCAAACATTTCAAGTGCTGGCTTTTTTCTCCTCTTTGATCAAAACAGCACTGTAACTTTTGAGGTAGCAGAGGATTAGCCCAATGTAATGTCATGGCTAAAGCTAAAAACAAACAAAAAAAGCTAAACCAATTTTATTTTAATTTTTTTAATCTTTGCTGAGACTATTCTCAGATGTCTCGTGAATTCTAACAAGCATCATGTACGTATCAATATCTGGGATATGGTAACCCACACTTTTGCCATGAGCTACCAAACACATACCACTGAAAGGCTTTTTAATTTAGAAGGGCAGGTTCCATAAAATTATCTAACATATTTCAGTAACTCACATTTGTATTATATTGTATTTGATTGGGACAACATGAAACCCAAAACAGTATTAGAATTCACGTATCATCACCGTTACGGTGAGGGCCATCACTTGTGCATCATTCTTTCGCAGAGAAAGCAATCTAAGCGAAGGTCAAGCCAGCAGGATAAATGTGGCTACTTTCTGGATCTCAATCACACCAGTCATAAGTAAGTCACCTTCTGAAACATAGTTAATCCTTGCTGTAGGGGCTAGAATTTAATAGCAGGCAACTGTGGTAGGTAAAAATTATAAATAGCTTTTAGATTCTTCCAGCCTTTTATACCCACACACTGAGAACACAAGACAGAAAAGAAGAATATATACTTTCTTTCAAAAGTACATTTTCCAAGTAATGTATTTTAAAATGTAAAAAACCTGCAAGAAAAAAAACTGTTGATAGGGGTAGCCTTTTCAAAAAATAAGCTCTTTCTTACAAGAGCTGGCGCAAGAAAAGAAATCCTAAACGTAAGCATAATAGATAATTTACAACTTTCAAGACTCAGTAATTTCCCTCTGATCCACACAGGCATTGAATCTACAGCTCAGGGCTAACTAAGCAGAGCGTTACAATGACCAACTTTGTTGCTTAGGGAATCACTGACAATGAATACTCAATTACAGGACTGAAAATATTCTGCTATTATCCTCCTCAAAGATTGTCCAATAAAAAAGGAAAATGAAAACCAAAATAGTTTTGTTAAGACATTTCACAACTGCTCTACTACAGGAAAAAGTGGGCACCAGCAGCACAGGAGGACAGACTCACATGAGAGAATCTGAACTCCCCTCCAGCTTCTTATCCTGCCATAGGCAACAGACACCCTTGCCTCAACAAGGGAAAAAAAAGGAAAACTGTGTGCAATGTTCTGTAAAGAAACATAATGGAGGATTTCTGTAGAAGATCCTACTAACACTCTCAAGCAAAAGGAAAAGCAAGAAGGCAGTTGAAGGTGGTTTGTGTTCTTTAAAGGAGATAAAATGAGACAAAAGCAGGAAATGCTGTCCTTCCTTTATCCTGAGAACTTCTTAATGAAAGGTCAAGTATAGCCATCAATCAAGATAAGGAAGAAGGGACCAAAGAGATGACCTTCTGTGAGGGGAAACAAGTATGTATCAGATAGCACTTTTACACTAATGTTGTCCTCCTCCATCTATGTGAGAGAAAAAGAGAACACAGTTTCATGCCAGCATTTAAAAAAAATAGTGAAAATTAAGCACTTGAGATAGAACAAAATCAGGCATGGAAGAGCCTATTAAGTCAAAAATTAGCAGCCAAGAAAAAGCTTCCTTCCAAAATTTGCGAGGAGTGCAATGGAATTCTATTCCTCACCACTCCTGCAGTCTGGCACCTGGCTTAGGAGATGCATCTCCTGGGGGCAGCCACCCTCACTAATTTGTTATTGATAAGCTGCAGGATTCACTACATGCACTTTAAACTTCTGGCTTAAAGTTTGTTGCTTTTCTGAAAGACAATAACCCATTTTCAGTCATACTTGACCACATAGTTACAAGATTAATATACAACATTCTGCTGTGAGTTATGCTTATGATGTCATTTTTTGGACAGATTGCGTGGAATTGCATCTGAAGTAGATAAAATCAAGTATCCATCAAAATCAAATGTATGTACAAATACTTCTCAAACACAAGCCTTACACAGTTATTCTTTGCTGGCTTTCTCAGCCAACAACAGTTCATTTCTTTTTCTTGGGCTAGTTTTAAAATATGGAATTGTTTCACTATCACTCTTCGGGACAAAATAACGATTTTACCAGCTCTCGAGGTAGAAAGGCCTCCTCCTGACGAGCCACAATCAGACACACAGTTTCCCCTTGCTTTGTGCTCCTCAGCATAGCTACAAGCTCTTCCTGGGTCCTGCCAGTGATGTCCCGTCCATTCACCTACCAGACACAAAGGAACAGAGAATGTCATATCTGTGTGTATGACTATCTTTTGTTATCTTCCCCTCACCTAACACAGGCGTCATTCAGTGACTGAGAGCAAAGAAGAATTAGCAACAGTTCCCACACTGTCTCCTCCTCTGGCCCTGCACAAATCACTTAACCTTTTTCCTTCATTTTCACCATCTGTTAAAGCAGGTCTGTAGTACTTACCCACCTTGCAGGGGGTTTGTGAGGCTTAATTGGTTTGTAAAGCACTTTGAAGATGAAAAGTACAAAAACAAGACCTAAGTATTATTAAAACTGTTTACCTTAAGTGCTTTTTTTGAGGTTAGTGAGTAGAAATAACCCATTAGATAATGAGATTGTAAGTCACAAGACACTGAAAATTTTAAACAGACCAATTTGAGCAAAATTGCCTTAAAATGAGTGTTTAACCACCTCAATATTAATCAGAGATTTTTGGACATGGCTGAAGAGGCAAGACATGTTTTGTTTCTAAACTGATACATTTATCTGCTTTAGGAACCAAGACATTATTATATCCCCCTTGTTCAAACATTCTGTGGATCCCTGTGAAAAAAACACCTGTTTCAAAATCATGGTATAAAAAACCTCTTGACAAAGAGTACAAAAGCCACAAGACTTCTTTTTTTTTTTAAACTAAGGTCAAGAATTTTAATTCCATACATCAGTAGTATGTATAAGGAAATAAAATATTTATGTCAAAACCAGCGATCAATACTCAGCAATGCAAATACAATGGATGTTTATCCTAACCTCCAGGATTCTGTCTCCTGACTGCAAACGACCATCTTTTACTGCTGCACCTTTTGGTAAAATATTCTTCACAAAAATCGGACCAGGACCATGTACTGAAGAGTCTCTGGTAACCACGGTGAAACCAAGTCCTTCTGGACCTAGAAGGTCAGATAAAGAATTCCCAACATAAATTTCAACAAGCAAATGATGATCATTTAAAGCAAGGAAGCCATGTCAGTAACATATCACAGACAGTCAGCTGAGGTTAGCTCTTAAAAAGAAAGCAAACAAAAAGCAGTAAACATGAGTCTATTTTCTGCATGGTCTAGAGAAGAACTCAATCCATGTCAGAGCACATGCTCAAATCCTCCTGCAACAGCTACAGATGGAAATACTTTTGGATAGCCCACAATAATACAGAACAAGTGAGAACTCTCATTTTAAAGCGCATACGTTTTCTCTAGGTGGTTTTAGTATCAGTCTTCACATTACTTTCAATAGTCTTTGAAACAAATCAGAGCAATCAGAATTGTTTATTTATGAGCATAAATACAAGTTAGCAGTCTTTACTGAAACTTGGTGAAAAGTAGAAAACGTCACATGATTTGAATGCAAAAACTGCTGACTATATGCTGTTAAGAAAGGACAAGTGATATTTCAAAGCTTCCATTCGCAAAGTTGTTTGCTGCTTGGCAATAAACAACCTCAATTGTTAATAGATACATGTTTTAACAAATAATTAGGGAGAGAAATCGATATTAGCAGGTATTGCTCATGAGCCACCAAAATAACCCAGGAACAGCAGGGTCCATAAATATCTTTTTATATTGAGCAGGATTGCTACCCATGTGATAGTTTTCAGAGATATCGCATCAGTATCACATCCCTATCTTTTCTAAAAATGCAAATTACTGTTTAAAAATCAAAAGCATTACATCTAAAATGGGGAAAAATCTGATATAGGTTCTGTTAATGCAAAGCGGAAGAGTTCAGAAGTAAAAATTAGTGATTTAAGTTAAGAAACAACGAAAATTAAGAAACGACAGCTTGATTACATTCACTCTGTGTTAAAAGAATAAAGTTACAGTTTTTAAAGGGGCCACTTCTAGCACAAAATTTAACTCTCAGCCAAATCAGAGAGAGAAATTGAACAGAAAATATAAATGCTAACTGGGATCTACGTAAGGACATTTTACTATATGTGCATAAACCTGTCACTCCTTGCAAAGACAGACAACGGCATGGAGCAGCAATTAAAAATATACACACAAAATTCGGCCTGCTGACAGCTGAATAAATACAGATGGAAAGAAAAGGTTCGTAGAAAATTAAAAAGGGAAAGACAGGTAAATCTGTGGTCAATTTCCTGGATAATATGAAACAGAGCAGAGTACATTTTTAAACATATCTTTAAAAGAATGTCATAACAGTGCTGGTCAATTAGCAGATATGAATAAAAGTAACAAAGGTTACCAGCAGACAGTTCAAATTTTTAGTCTGTACTTGCAAACCAGCTGAATCATCTCCTAAAATCGCATGTTGCTAATGATATACTTTCCACATAATCAGTAACTGAGATGTTTTAAAAATCAGTAAGTCTGGATAACACACATCCAAGATTTATGAAAAAGCTGACTGTTGAGAACATTCCTGTTAACATTCCTTTACCTTTTGGAAGTTTTGGAACTTCTAAACTGTAAATAACTTGCTTGTACTTTTGATGTCACTGGTTTAGTTAAAAGTACAGGTATCAATATAGAGAACATGATACAGACTTAATCACATCATCTCCAAAGACTTACCTTTTTTCAGGTCTATCTTTATTTTCTTTGCATTTTTTTTATTGCCAAAGCCCATAAGGGGAGACAGGGAGGGAGAAGATGACTTTCTACCCAGACGTGGGAGGTTGGGGCTCTTAGCTTGTTGTAGTGTTGACTGTACACCTGCCTCCAAGCTGCTTGCTCCAGAAAGATTAATCGTTTTCAGAGCAGGTTTTGGATGAACAGGAGGTGGAATCTTTGTTTTTGGAACTCCTTCTTCATTGTCCAGAAAACAAAGGGGAGCAATAGCAGACTTCTCATACTGTTCTCGATTATATGGAGGAAGGACTTCCAAGATGACACTTTGAAATTTCATTGCCTGACGGAAGATGTCCTGAGCCCTTTAAAAGAAAGGTATGAAAATCCACATAAATAACTGGAAAATTCAGGCAAAGTTTGAAGTTGTTTACAGAGAATAAGACACAAATTTATCTTAAATGTGAAGAAATAACCTTACCTTCACATCTACAGTGTCCCTTTTCTAGAAAGTACGTGTGAAACGAGACTTCTGAACTACAGCATTTCCTTACATTTCAAGAAGGAACAGCACATGTGTTGGGATTTCTAGGCTGTTATGAAAACATATCAGCCAGAATAAACTAATGAACACAATTTTGCATGCAGCACATCAGGAAGGGAAGTTCTGATGGCAAAAGCTCATCAAAAGACTCCTGAAGTTATAGCTTACTACTTTTTCCAAGTGTTTGTTACATATTTGCTTGTTGGCATAGAGGCACACTGAGCACTTATGAACAACTGCATCAGCGGATACATCTACTACGAGCAAGCTAAAGACTCCATTTTTTCCCCTGAGTACAGCCTAACTGCCCCTCAGATTCCTTCATCATCCCTAATGCAACTGCTGGCTGATTTCACACCAATAAAAAAGGCTGAGGGTATGGGATATGTGGACATCTTCAGCAGAAATATTGTGACAGCAAATGGTGCAACAGAAAAGGAGGATGGTATGGCATATATAGACATCAGAAAAAAAGCTGGTGACAGCAAAAGTGCAACTATTTTATGTTTCTACATAAAAGAATAAATTAAAGGTAGATATTACTCACACCTTTCAAGCAGAAATCTCTTGCTAAGGTGGACATGTGGATTTACTTAATGTCTTTATAGATGTGCTCAAGTGCAACTCCAGAAACTGTGTTAGAGCATGTAGTGAGACTACTCTCCTTAAACCGATTCACATGGTAACAATACAATGTTTGGGTTCCCATGCATTGCAAGGCAATTAAGACAAGTTGGCCAAAGCAACTGTTAATACAGCCTTCCCTGAATTTTGAATAATGTGTAGTTTTGGTCATCAAGACGTTTTACAAACCTTGGTTTCTCAAGAAACCAAGGAGACTTCCCTCTTTCTATGCCTTCCTCTCCTACCTTCTGATGAAGGTGACTGATTTTCTTCCTTATTGCAGAAGACAACTCAAGTACAAAGAGAACTGGTAGCTGAAGCACATTTTAAGAATGAAAAATCAAGAACTGCTTAGCAGAATCGGGTCAAGAGGGGAAGTTATGGCCACATTAATTTTCAAATAAATCCTGGGGTCCTTTAGAAAACAATTTACATATCTCCTACCTTTCTGTAGTGCATCTGCACTTCACTGAAGTCTTGGCTTTAGATTTACACGTAGTTATGCAACAAGGGTCAATGTTGAAAGTACTTCCAAAATAAAGTCTTTTTTACCCTGCTACAGAAAGAAGGCCACTGCAAATGTTAACGTCTTGAATATACACCTACTGCTTTCCCAGACCAACAGAGCTGCACAGTACCTCCACCTTCCAGCCATAGGCAGTGGAAGGGAGGGGCTGCTTTTGAGAGGGCTTTTTTTAGCATGAAGACACTGAAGTCAAGGGGCAGACCCAATGGATACTGCTGTGGGAAGGGACCATCTTGGCTACACTAAGTGTACATGCAGCAAGAGTCGGAATAACCACATTCATTGACAGGAGACACTGCCAGAAGAGAAAGCTCAAACTTGGAAAAGGTAGCAGTGACGGTGCTGTGGGGAGGTATTCTTCTAGCACCACCCTCAAGGGTTAGGTTTTGTAACTGTCACAGCACTGTCCCAGTGTGTCTGCAGGGGTTATACCTGCTCACATATAGCCTATGAAGGTTTTCAAGGACAGACCTTACCCTGATCACAGAAACTATGGCATGCTCCCAGCATAAGGATTTAGAGTCTTAGCTGGTTTCTTTCACACCCCATCTTCATCTTAGCAAGTAGCCGCTTGGCCATATGTTACAAGGTAATTCAATAACTCAGTTTCAGGAGATGAATATTTTAAATATATGAAAGAGAAAATATAAGATCTCCTTCAAACAAAAAATAGTGGAAATAACACAAGACATCCTGTGGGAAAGCCTAAATGCAATCTTCAGGGGCAAAATAACTGGCTGCACTTCAAAGAGAAAAAATAATGGATGAAGAAATTTACATTTCTTGAGACCCCAAACACATACTTTAAAGAAATAAGGGAGTCAATTAAAAGAGGTGCTAGAACCTCTGCAACACAACAGAATGTAATTGAATAGATTAACAGCAAATGAAAAAGCAGACCAACAGACCCAATATATAAAACTATTACAGACACGGGAATACAGAAAGTAGGCTGCTGCTATTACAGCTGCAGAAGTAGCAATCATCAGGAGCAATACTAGAAAGTCTCAGCTGAAAACAGAAAGAGACAGTATGTAACAGCTTCTACTAAGTGTTAAAACAGCTTTTACAAGGGTTATGAAGAAATGTCAATTTGAAACTAGCAAGCAGATTTTCCTCCCAAGGGAGATACTGATGACTATTTCTGGGTCAGTAGTCATTGGGACAATACTTCGTCACATCCATTACAATTACTGTGCTTCTGTAACTTGAAGTTCTGTTAGGTTAGTACAGTTATGTCATGCCAGTTGAAAACTGAAAGGCGTATTCACTGAGATTAGTTTCAACATGGAAAGCTGCTTTCTTTAGCTATTCTTTAGCCAGCAGTGTGCTCAGGTGGCACAAAGGCCAATGGCATCCTGGCTTGTATCAGGAATAGTGTGGCCACCAGGAGTAGGGAGGTGATCGTGCCCCTCTGCTCGGCACTGGTGAGGCTGCACCTCCAGTACTGTGTGCAGTTTTGGGCTTCTCACTGCAAGAAGTGCAGGAGCACTGGAGGTGCTGGAGCGTGTCCAAAGAAGGGCAACAAAGTTGGTGAAGGGTCTAGAGAACAAGTCTTATGAGGAGCAGCTGAGGGAGCTGGGGTTCTTTAGTCTGGAGAAGAGGAGGCTGAGGGGAGACCTTATTGCTCTCTACAACTCCTTGAAAAGGAGGTTGTAGCGAAGCAGGGGTCAGACTCTTATCCCTAGTAACAAGCAACAGAATGAGAGGAAATGGCCTCAAGCTGAGCCGGGGAAGTTTAGATTGGGCATTAGAAAAAACTTCTTCACTGAAAGGGTTGTCAAGCATTGGAACTGGCTTCCCAGGGAGATGGTTGAGTGTCCATCCCTGGAGGTATTTAAAAGAAGGGTAGACGTGGTGCTTGAGGTCATGGTTTAGTGGTGGACTCGGCAGTAACAGGCTAGCAGTTGGGCTCGATGATCTTAAGGGTCTTTTTCAACCTTAACAATTCTATGATTCTATGAGCCTCAACAGCCAGGGAAGAGAAATGATGCTGAAGGCTATTCTGGAAGGCAATTCAGGAGAACAATGTAACAGGACATGACTAGAGCTTGTGCAAAATAGTCTCCCAAATCCCCAAATGGATGTTGAGTCCTCACTGCCCACATTTTTAATCCTCGGAACCAATGCCACTGCAACCACACTTGTTATTGTAAGAGAAGGTGAATTAGACCAACTAAATTAGGCTCTGCTCTATATGATCTTTTAGTTACTTCTCTCTTTCATGCTCCTAATGGCAGAGAGAGCATCTAGCAAGACTGGCCTCTCTAAACTAACACCTGTCTTTGTAAATATTCCTTCCAACTCCTGAAACTTTACACAAACTTGGAAAAAGCAAAGTGTCTTACATTTCTCATTTTGAAGAGAAGCCTGATGGAGAACTGGTAAGTTTACTGGAATATTTCTAACTGACCCAAAAATCTAGTTACCTTACAGAAAAATATGCACGTGGAGTCCTCCACTCCACATACATCTCATGGGCTTAAAGCCTCTGTAGCTCTAGTTACATTTTAAAGAGAACACAAATGAGACAACAAATTTGTAAAGAAAAGATCACATACTATTTTGAAAAGAGAGGTTTTCATTCAGGCAAAATTACACCCGAGAAGGATACATCTTCACTACAAAACTGCACAGGTGAGGCAAGGAACATTTTAATATGATACCAACACTTATGTTCTGATAAAGTTGGTATCTTATGTAGGAACTTTCCATGGGTGGAAGAGAATGGCATGTACTATGTCACATCAAAACACATTTACCACCAAATATTCAGAAAACAGTAACTTGAAAACCTATCAGAAGGAAAAAAGCACAGCCTCAGAAACATGGTAACACCTACTCAGAACTATGCTGGTTTTATGAAAACTTATTTTGCAAATATTTATCCCTAACAGTGAAATTACTTATTTTAGTCTAGAAACCTTGAACATTTGGCTTACTGTTTAGAAAGTTAAGCCTCAACTCCCTTGAGATCTCAATAGGTTTTTGTTATATTATAAACAATCACTCAGCTGTCTAAACATATGGATTAAAAGTAAAACCAAATTACTATTTAATTACTACAGCAAATATCTGTGAAATCTGAGAGGCTATTCTTTTCTGCAACAATGTCACATTAATTCACAGCCAATCAAAGCAACCTGTTACTTAAAGTAATTTGAGATAGATAATAAACATCAACAGATTTGTAATAAAAATCGTAAGAGGTGAGACTTACCGTTTAGCTCAACTAATCATAGTTTGAAAGTACTAGTGTTTTTACAAAATTAAATGCTCAAAAAGCTGCAGTGCCAAAAAAAGGTAACCTTATTTAATTTGCAAAAGAGCATCAAAAAACATGCTGCGATGTTGACTCGTTCTGAAGGACTTACGAGGAACATATGGAAGAAATAACAGAAGAATTAGAAAGTGAAGATAACTGTTAAAAAAACTTAAAGCTATTTAAATAAAGTAAGCGCAATAGGTTCACTAAAACTACAAAAGATGACTCCTCTCCTCAAAATTCACCGTATTTGGATGTTTCAGAAAATTACAAAGTTTCTGCCCGGTATCAATTTTACAGGCATTTTATCTGAAACAAATTTTAGTCCCTTTGCATGAATCACTTAATAAACACAGCATTGTATAAAATCCTGGATAGTTAAAAGTATCAGTAAACCAGCACTTACTGTGCAAAGGTTTTATCTGCAAGGTCCACATGGTTAATCTTCACAATACATTCATTTTCATGGAAAAGCTCATCACGCCTAGATCTGCTATTTTCCTCAATACCACGGATGAAGAGTCCCAGCATCCTAATAGGCAAAAAAAAAAAAAAACAACCAAAGAACCTGTCCTTTATTTTGCTGGCATAAATTTATAGCAACTAAAAAGAGATACTAATCTCTACCGTGTATGAGATGAAACAGAGTAGGCCATTATAAAGTGCTTAACCTAGAGGAAGGGTTTCCAGCTCACTCTAACTAACAGCGACGGGATTGCAAGAAACACCAAGAAAAATTGCAGGCACTAATGCTATACTATTTGCTAGAACTTCAGGAAGCATTAAGTCCTGTAGGTCATACTCGGAGAAACAGAACAAAACACCTAAATCTCCCCATCCACTTAAAAAATTTGAATGTAGATCATGCAATACTTGTCTGCCACTAAGTAAGATTACATTGCCCCAAAGAAAGGTACAAACAGATCAAAAGTAATTTTCTAACTTGGCTGTAATAAACTCAACGGGCATTAGAATAAGACACAAAATAACCACTATTTCTATGTTTGAAGAACCTCTGAAACTTTTCAGTTGCCAAGGCCCCTTTTTTTGATAAATAACAGCAACACTATTTATTTATGTGGCAGGAGAGCAGCTGAACGTCAAAAGCAAAGTTTTTTTTTATCAGGTTTTGTGCAAATTGAAAACAGAGGTGCAGCACAGAAACTTCTGATAATGCGTTAAGTGAACAAGCATGGGTGATGCAAAATTCCAGTGTGGCTAACTCTGCTAGGAGTGCTAGGCTATTTCTGACCTACCTGGAGCACCTCCGTATTGCAGACTACAACTCAACTACACATAGCCAATGGTACCAGTATTATGTCCAAAAAAACCTGACAACTGTATGTTTGTGATGACCTTTTATAATCAAGTTTTATCCCCTAAATTTCCACATCAGCAAAGACAGATGACCTTTAGAGACCATTTTCTATTGGTTATACTCCATAAAATATTAATGTGCAATTTCCAGTGTGCCAGCACTCCAAGCACAAAACGAAGTCTTGTATTTTTTCTGATTCATGACTGCCCCTTGAATTTAAGTCCACTCAACAAGACTCACAGAGCACCATTAACTATTTTAAATGACACTATATCCACCATGCATGTGATTTTAGATTTACTGTATAATAAGATTTAAAAATTTATATTTATGTCATATCAATGTACTTTACGTGAAAACTTGGTTCCTACTGAATTCACAGAAAAGATGATTCGATTTATTGCATAAGGTTTCTCTGGCAACCTGCATTACCCTTCACTAAAGGATTCAAAGGGGCAGTGGTGGAGAGGGGCCACAGCCCTACTGATGACAAACATCCAACTAGTGGCAATCAAAAAACTAAACACTAAGAACTAATGAAATGATTATATTAAGATGCAAACCAATAAAAGTAGACAAATAAAAGACATTACAAATTAAGCAGTTGCTATGATATTCGCTAAACCTGTTGTGTTTAGATGCTGCATCCATATAATGCAATAGGGTTGCCCACTTGTCTGAAAGTCGTCTGTGCTGTAGTACCTGAATGAGTGGCCTGAGTTACATATGCTGCGGCAGCTTAAATTCATTGCTTCATTACTTTTTTACACAGCCTCAATCTTAGCATTATTTTAATGCACTATTAAATTTTAATTTCCTATTTTAATGACATCTAAGTGCAAAAGAAAGGGGAAAATAATTTCCATTAGTTCTGTAGTTCCTGTATAAACTAAGATTTTGTAAATTAATGCAATGTTTTAACTACCTCTAGAAAAATTTTGCTCTGCAGCAGCACTAGGCTAAAGCCAGCATTACCTTATTAGAAGATAACTTTACAATTGAAATACCAGACCAAATTAGTCATGGCCAGTGTGCCCCTATAAATTGTATCTTGTCATTAGCAGAAATAAAAGATGGTCTGTACTGTCTCATGTTATGATGAGTTAAAATTTATACACCAGTTTCAGGCTTGATTAAATAAAGGGGACAAGCGATTTAAGTCATTCTAGTGCTTTTACAAAGATATCAGCATGGTTCTGCCAAGGGTCATTAAAATTTCAAGACAACTTTCTAAACAAGGAGTCCATCTGTCAAAATACTCTCTTTTTTCTGAGGGATCCCCAAAAGCATTTGTAAATAAGGACATATTGGCATGCATGCAATGCAGACCAAGGAACTCCACCTTTTTTTCATGGAGGTCTTCAAAAGCTGCACTCAACACAGCGATACTTTTGTACAGAAATGTGTTACAGTCACAATAATTACTGATTTTAATGCCTTGCAATTTCATAATATTTTTTGCCTAATGATCTTGAAATACGGTGTACACACTACAACCTTATGGCATACCTATAACAAAGAACTATTGTCTGCATTTCATGATGGAGTAACAAATGCAAGAGCTTTCCTCAAACACAGGCAGCCTGCAAAGCCAATGACACAACGCAGGCCGCCTACAGTTCCCATCGAAGGCCAACTTTCTCCTTGAGACAGTGACAACATTTTTCCAGGCAGCTGGTGGACATCTATTTCCCCTTTTGGCAAATAAAACATTATGAATGAATTTGGGTCCACTTATGAACTCAGATCTTGCTGAGAAAACATTTACACACACAGACTTTTACAAGGCAATTTAATCCTTCATATTCTCTGTCCTACATTAAAGTTGATGAATAAAGAAACATTTAAGAATGATACAATTTTTACTTTTGCAATAATTATCTTTGTGTTACAGGCAGCCATTTTACTATAAATTAGTGTCATTTATGGCACTGGCAATTTCCCATCTCTTATTCAGGGCTGCCAGTGTCAAATTAACTATCTGGTTAAGCCTCTGTATGTCAAATTTCAGCCTAGAATTTTGTTGTTTTTAAATATATATATATATATATTATTTTTATTTTTTTTTTACATCTGAGCTACATAGCTTGGAAAACAGTTAAAATGAAAATGCTGACACAGTCTTATCTAGAGTACATCAATATGAGCATGCTGGCATAATAGGCTTTTGTGATCTCAAGAGACTATGTTAAATCATTTATAATTAAAGTAATTGTATTGTGACAAAGAAAGGTTCATGGTATAGTGCACATTTTATAAATGCTATACAACCAAATCTGAAAGATGGCTTGAAAAATATGCGACATGACCAGGCAAGCAAATTTTTTACTTTTCTTGTCTGATAGGTTACTAAGGAAGGGCCTATGTAGAGAAATCCAATAAAAAAAACAACCAAACAGAAAAAAAAATCCAAAAAAACAAACCCAAGCCAAAAAAAATCCCCATACAACCAAAACAAACCACCATACCCACAAAACCAACCCAACACCACAAAAAAAAAAACCAACCCCCTAGCCCACACACCATTAATATTACATTATTCTACAGTCTAGTTTACCGTTCAGAGAATAAAACCAGAGATGATTAGAAGGACCTACGTGAACAAATGGGTTGGTGTTATCTTATATGTAACTTAGGCTAGTCAATATTTTGGTAATGGAAGACAGTGTCATAGACTCAAGTACCAATTTTCTTCTATGCATTTCTTTTCCTTATGGTTAAACAGTAAGTATTTTAAGAAAACCACAACTGAAATTCTTTCATTAATATACTTTTTGAGCAATGCACAGACAGCTTACCTTCCACTCAAAGACGAAAAAAAGGGCACTACATGTATTCCCAAGGGTCCGCCTTCCCCAGAAATCTCCACTGTTTTTGTCATTTCACTAAAATAAGAGCACAGGGAAACACATCTGATATGCTTCTACACAGAATTCTCTATGTTAAAAATATCTGATTAATCAGACAGCAGAAAGGATGGAATAAGTATTAGACTCAGAGCGCACTAATATATAAAAATACGATGAAATGCAAAATGGCTATGAAATTATTTCATTTTTTTAGATCAGGGTTTGTGTACTTTGAACGGGAAAAACACTGAGTACTAGACATTTTCCTAAGTCAACCCTTAAGTAAATTAAACAGAATATCGAAGAATAGGCTTTTAAGCCAGGAGAGACTTCATAATTTAAAAAAGGAAGTTATCCTACATGTTCTTAATTTAAGCTTCACATGAGCTGCTTCAGTCAATTTCCCCATGTGGACACAATATAAACAAGATCACACATTAAGGACATCAAGCCAATAGCAAATTAGTTCCATCATATTTCAATATCTTTATTTCTGCCCTCATTTGTATACAACCTCACTGACAAACAAAGAACAAAACACCTTGTAATCAAAAGTACAACTCAGCTCTTTTTATCAGAAAGTTTCCTTCCTCAAACACCATTAACAAAATCCTCTATATTATCTCTGACAGATTTTTGCTGTTTCATGGCTATGTGCTGTTTCATTTCCTATTGAGAATTTTACACTGCCAGCCTTACAGTGACCTTAATTCTATTCTGGGTGATCACATGAAAAGGAAGGTACTTGAATTGGCTAGGATGTCGACAGGGGGTGGGGGTGGAAGACAGAGAAATGAGTAAGGTCTGTATTCTAGCAGACCACATTCCTACTTTCTGTGCTAGTCTACATCTTCTGTAACACCCCCTCCCCTCAAATCATACTGAACACCACTGCTCAGGATTAGTGGCCAAAGGAAATACTCTGCTGAGTATTTCCATTTACACTAGAACACCCTAATGTATTCAGGCTACAAGAAGCTCTATGCTTGCACGGCAGTCCTATAGTGTTTACAGAACATGTAAAACTGAACCGAATGGACACTTTATATACTGCCATGAGTTAAAGACTCAGTCTAATGTATGCAAGAGCAGGCTGCTGTTGCGAAAAAGACTTCTGACCTTTTTCTAAAAACTATGCAACAGATCTAGAGAGTGCACTTTTGCAAGATGAGAAAAACAACCAACCCCTCAAATGTATTTTACCTAGCACAACAATTTCCTCTGGAATCAGCTGACCAATCTCACTGACCCATGGTCTTACAATCATTTGATTTGAGGCAAGAAGAAATGCACAGGTATAAGGGAGAAATCTGTGACGACCCTTGAAGTGGCAAGTGCATTACAGCAGATTAGATACTACATAAAAACACATGCACAGCTAAACTCTCTCTCAAGGGGGACTCTTACTGCAAATGGTCTTATGTGATCTTAAAACAAATTCTGCACTGCTTCGTGAGAATGCAGATTTGGTTTCGGTTTGGCTTTTTTTGGTTTGTTTTGTTGTTACAAACCTTTATCCTTTTTCAGGACATGGTTTAGGAGGCACAGTGGTTTTGGCTTGACAGTTAGACTTCATGATCTTAGAGGTCTTTTCCAACCTTAATGATTCTACTACCCAGTTGTATAACGATTAATCAGAACCAACTTGCCCTAGATACAGTAATTCTTAGCATGGTCAGCTAAATATGAAATAAGACCAGAAAGTAAGTTATATCATTTTCTTTTGGTTTGGTGTGTGTTGGGAATTTTGAAGAGGTTGGGGTTTTTTTCTAAATTATTCTTCCAAAAAGGCTGACACTGGAATGTATTAATATTCCATAAAAATGAAATAGACAGACCCTGAACAACAAACCACCACTGATCCCAACATAACAGATTTTCCTGTTACTATGCTTATAACAGGCATCATCAACAGGCATTTGTATTTATTGATTTTTTTTTTGTTTCCTGTATTGCCCCCTCTCTTCATGAATCAATCAGGGAAATCCTGACAAAATCTTCCTGTAAGTTTTTTTAGAAAATATTTTGTTGTAGTGAAACTGGTCAGAAAGGCTAAGCAGGGTGGTTACCAAAAATCTCAAAAATGCATACATAGGAAATTAACCCTTCTTTCAGTGCCATCTTCTACTTCCTCCAATTCTCTTAACAGAGACACACACACACACACAAATTTAAAGGGCTACTTTTATTGTCTTTTGAACTTCTATAGAATCAAAACACATGAGCAAATTAAGTAGCCAAATCCTATAGATCCACAAAATAATGGAAAGTAGTGAATGGGCTTTCATTTGTACAGGGAATATTTAAATAAGTTACAGTTGTCCCCAGATAACTCCATGTTGCTCAAGTACTCCATGGAAGAGTTGTCTTCCTAAGCAACTGTAAATAGAGCAGGAATTTTTTTGAGGGCTATCACAATAGACAGGTTAGCTGTCATATTAAATCAATGCACTTAACAGTTATAAGTAGGTTCAAAGCCAAAGGAAATATACAAGTTTATTTTAAAATCTAATATGAAATCTACACATGAAGAAAAACATGCTACTTTGTGAAAAGAAATAGCCCACATGTACATTCTGTATTACTTTTAAAAACATTGTGGTACATCCTAAAAGCACTAAACATCCAGAATAAAAGCACACTATATGTGTATATATATATGAAGTACTTTCAAATTATATTTTTACTCAAAAATCTGAGTTAGAATGACTTTTGCTTCTCAAATGCGATTCTTAGTTATATCTAAGAAAAAAAATTGACCTCCACAACAATAGATCTTTGAAGACATTATTTTTATATTATATCTATGAAAGCCTGACAGTTAAAAAAATTAAAAAGCAGGTTATCTGGGATTTGGGTTTTTTATGATTTAGGAACCTCAGAGGTTTGAGACTTGGAAAAAATTGACATAATTCACTCATGCTGTCCATCTTTCAGAAGGTTTAATCTGCCCACAAGAACAGCTGAATTCCAGCAGCATACTATTCCATACTAGCTTACAGTTTACACTACTACACTACACTGGAGAGAGTATTCAGCAATAGGGCATGGCTGAATAAGATCTTAAACAGTATGAGCTTTAAGAATACTAATTACTAAACTGCACAGGCACAAGGGACACCAAGGTGCTGAGACTCTTCAGTTTGAGAGAGCCAAGTTAGAGGGGGGGGGGGGGGGGGGAAGAAAGAAAGAAGTGGGTGGATGCAGAATGGCTTTCCACTGCTGGTTGATAGCTGTGATACTGACAACACAGAGGGTAATTTATGGATCTTCTTCAATATTCAACACATTTGAAAAAACAAAGAAACCAACCCCCGAAACAGGAAAAAAATTAAATTCCAGAAGTTAGTAACCTACTAGTGGCCTACTCCTATTTTAAATCTCACCTATACATCTTAAATGCATTTTGCAGTAAAAGAAAAAAATTAGTTTGGCCTATCAAGTCAGCATAAAAGACCTGGAATCCAATTGCTAGCTTGGCATGAGAGCCTGGAAGCATCAGTGAGCAATACACAGAGGATGCCTCAGTGTGCTACACTGCTAGGATTTCCTGCATGGTTTTCCTACCTCAGAAAATACTGTCCTTCCTGACCTTGCTACCCAGTTTCTATGGAATATGTACAGATATGTTCTTACAGGAATCAAAACAAGTGAACTTTTAAAAGTATTTATCTAGCTGAAATTTATCTGAACTGTAGGGTTCACCCCAACTAGAAACACCGGCACTCAAGCTTCTTCAAATGCATGCTGGCATCTCCCTACCCCTCACTGCACTAAAGGTGCCTCAGAGCTCTCAGTGAGAGACAACACCTGCCTAGCATGACCCAATTGTGGCGTCCAAGCCACATTCAACACTGTATTATTGATTTTTAACCTGAAGAAGCTGTCATCATTTACCATCTAAATTCTTCATTCCTCGATGTTTATTGATTTCTGCCAGATTCTTTACAGTCTATCACATTTGTCAGGAAGGCTTGCCATGCATGTTATTAAAAATGTTGATGAGCACAGTTTAACAAAGAGAGAAAGAAAAGATGTATGCATGTGTGTGTAGTGAGCATGCACTGCAGTCCATTTGTAACATGGAAAACAAAATTTAAACGGAGTGCTACATGTTCAGTGGTGCATATTCAGTGGTGAATCAGCCTGATCTTCAGATTGGGAGTGCCCTTGCTGTCAAGTTCTATAGCTCCCTTTCCTGAGAACTGTATTAAGAATTAGCAGTTTGTCAATTATGCCATGGGAAAAGATCTGTTAGGTAAAAGCTTCTCTGTAAACTGTTCAATAATAGTGAAGAACCAATCTCAACCACTGAGCGCAGGGATGCTTAACAGGGACCTCTCTCCAGAAATAAATGTTTTGGAGTTTTGCAGCAGGAGCTGGTTCACTAAGGCGCTTTGACCTTCCCAAATTACAGATGCTAGGAGAATCTTGGCAGGATTTCTCCTGGAGAATGCAGTAGCCTAAAGCGGATTAATTGTTTTGCAACATACTGAAGACAGTACCTTGGAAAAAGCTGCTTTCTGCATGGGTTACTGGGCAAAACTTGTCATCATGTGTACGTCACAATAATCTACTGCCTGAGTAAACACAGATCAAGTATTTCTCATTCGAATGGTGTATTCTTCTGCCATTTTAGTCTTATTCAACAGATGCATGTATGTCTTCAGCCCAGGCACAACATGATGATGCAAAAACCTTTTAATAAATCATTGAATTCCTCATACATTTTTAAGAAAAGGTACAGATTAGTAAGCAACTGTATCAAAAAAAAAATAATGTTGTAGCACATGATGTCATTGTTCCCCTTGCAAACAGAAAAGCACAGCTGATATTCTTAACACATTTTATGGCGTTTTTGTTGACCACAGCCAAGTAAAAGGCAAAGAAAATGTCACTCAGATGCTCACAGATTATTGAGCTGCACTTCCTTGCTTGTTCTTCACTTGTGCCTCCAGCCCCACCAGGCAATGCTACTATTCCAGGGGAGAAGAGCATCCATGAACAAGGGGTGCTAACATTTGGTAGAGAGCACAGGCCTACAGGTGATGTCAAGTTGTTAAAGGGGATTTGAAAAAGGAATCATGTGCAGATTTATCCAAATAAAAAGGGTGATGACTCTGTCCGTGTACTTCTTTCGCATATTAAAACAGTACAGTTGCTGATAGTAATAAAGTATTTGCACCCATTCTTGAAGAGAGGCTTCCAGAGCAAACAGCTCAACTAAAGCTGTCAGATAGCATGATTCGCACCCATCTCCTACACCTTTTCCACATTTTTTCTTCCCTCTTTTAAACTAGATGCTCAAAGCTCTGATGAGAATGTCTTGAAAGCCGTGAAGAAAGCAGAGCTCAAGATGTTAAATAGTTTGAATACACTCAAATGATGAAAATCTGAGCAATATCTAAATAGGGACAGAGAACACCCTACCAGGAGAGAAGGAAGCAACTGAAAGTGCAGTCAAGAAGGAGCTTTCCAGGGACAGTTAAGGACATTGCTCACTCTCTTTTAGAAGAGATAAGAACATTTCAGCTACTCCAGTCTCCAGAAAACTAAACAAACTATCCATAAATTTTAAATATCTACTATGAAATAATGTCAGAATCTTCCAGTTTCAGGTTTGAAGAGATAACCAATCACCCTCTCCTAACTAAAATGTGTTAATCTGGTAAAGATGCTACTGTAGTCCAGTTTTATCTTCCCCACTAAAATGAATTAGTTCTCATGAGATTAACTGTCTAAAGGTTTAGAGAGAAACCAGACAACCTGCAGGCACCAGGGTTTTGTGGTTTGTTGGTTTTCGGGTTTTTTTATCTTTAAATCAAGTTGCTCCACTTCTGCATAGCCACCCTAATGAAAGGCACAGAAGGTTAAAAAAAAAAAGGGGCGAAAATACAGAGAAGGAAAAAACGCTGCAGTTACTCTTTAATCATGTATCTATAGTGCTTAAACCAAGGAACTGACCCTGACCTCTGCTAGAAAGAAGTGGGAAGAGCAAAACAGAACTTAATGAAAACATGTAATGAATTATCTATGCAAAAATTACCCTTTGAGTTCCAACTAATCCACTGCTATTAAGCTAAACATCCACTTCCAAGCAGATTTGTGTTTACCGTTACTTAGCACAGTCTTTTTTACTAAGAGAAGAAAAGCAAGGGTTTACAAAACCAGTATTACTATGTATAGTGTGCTAAGGGATTCAATATTAAAGATTGAGACAAATTTCAATCTGACTTCTGTAGAGTATCAAAACCCTGCTGTTACTTCAAAAATCTTTCAGTCTAGACCAGATCATAAAGGGAAGTAAGGGAAAATACCAAATTTTATACACTGATGGCATCAGCTTGGCTCCCCTTCTTCTGAACATAAATTTTACTAGCAAATCCAAAATTTAAAAATCCATCTTTGGTAGTAACAAGAGGATTGTCTTTAGTCCTGTCCTTATTTATTCCAATGCCTTACCAATGACCCAATGTTTCAAGTCTCTCTTCTAGCAAAGTTCAACTCTCAAAAGGTCAAATTAAAATTTTCAGAGTCCTGAGGGATACAGCCCTGAAAAGTTTCCCAGTACTTCTACAGTGAAACGTTTTAAGAGAATCCAGGCAAAGAAACTTCCTCCCTATTAGCTTCTGAATAGAGGAGCTAGAAATCCTCCACACTGCCACTCATTTCATTTACCCAACATGCAGCTAATTTTACCTACTTAAATCAGTGAACTGATTTTCTTCAAATGGAAGTTTTCCTACTTGAGTGAGAAATATAAAACAAGTCAAGTCTGAAGCCTTTAGCTTCAGCTGACTAGGCTTCACAATCATAAAATATTAATCATGATATTCTTTTTTTCTGCTTCCCTCTGAAATATCCATTATTGGCTGCAGTTAGAGAAGGGACACTGACCTCATACAGGCTGGTGCTCTGATGAGAAGACTCATAATTTTCTTAGGTGACTACCTGCTATTTTGCTTCAGTGCTATAGGTCATAATGATTACCAAACTCAGTGACAGGAAGGAATATTTTCTAGTGAAAGCAGAAGGGACAATAGTGGTTTCCTTCTTTCTTCCATAGCATGGAGTAGCCCACAACTAGGCTGAAATATTAGCTTCATTAACCTCATTTATCTTAACATGGCTTATTTAAATGAAGGCTGAAGGTATCATGACTTGGTGGACCTTCATGGCCTTAACATCTTTGAAATGTAACAAGAAAGATACCTGCACAAATGAGAATTATAAATAATACTTTCTTTCAGAAAGAACAAGGCGTCAAATTAGATATTAAGATGCTATTTCATTACTTCTGGAAAAAAAGTTTTATTATTTAATACTATTTTATTAATAAAGCCTTCTTTACTTATATTAAATCAATTAAAATATCAGTAAGATAGATAGATGGTTTATAGTGACTCATTATTTTGCTTTATAAACCTATTACTCCTAACAAAAAAACCTTTTGTAAGAACAGTTTAAAAGAAAAACTCTTAAAGGAAAAAGCCATACAAGAATCATAGAATCATTGCCTTAAAATTTAAATTATTTGACTTTTGAAATTCCAGTGAATTTCATAGAAACACCAACTAACTTTGGTTTGTTCAAAATGACATGTTCTGTATTCCTGCTAAGTTAACTTTTTAAATAAATTGGAATATATTACAAATACTTGAATATAATTCATGATTTTGAGGAAAAAATCCTGATACTGCCCATCTCAACACATGCAGGCAAAACAGTGTTTTTAAAAATCTCCTCAGGACACAGGAAGCACAAGCAAGGTATATTTTGTTACAGTTATTTTATTGGGACTCTACATTTAAAGAACTACTGATCCTTTCTCTTTATTTTGGTGTTTTGGGTGGGGTTTTTTTGGCTAATGTTTCTCCTTAACTCATCAATCTCAATCCAGATTAAGATAGCTGATTTTATCTCAAAAAAAAAAAATTACAGCCAATGCAGAAAGGTTCTTGGGAATACCTTGTTCTGGCCAGCTTTCCCTCTGCTCCCTGTCTGTTTAATGCTCCAATACCCAGGCATCAATTGAGTGGGCCCCAATCTATATTCTTTATCACTTTTCCTTCTATACTCCTCCACCAAGACAGTTTGCAGACTTCAACAAAAATCCTCAGAGATCTACAGATATCTAGGCTTATTATCAACTGTTTTGCAACATGCCAGAAGACCTGGCCATTTCAGAAAACTGAACACCTCTGAAAAGTACCACAGAGGTCTTTCTCATTGTCAACGTTTCCAATGGCCACCAAAATCAGGAAATTACTACTACAACATTCTTCTGGAGAATCCCAAATGCAAGCAGCATCTTGTTGGACTCAATAAACAATAATATGCTCTCAGAAAATCCCAAAGAGGACTTAGATGATCTAAAACACCCTAGTAAAAGCATAAGGACAACAGTAAATATGAGCATAGCATGCACAGAGCTTGATTAATCCCCATTACAAATTAACAGATCAAGAGACAAATGAGTGCATATATTTGGTGATGCATAATAATTACTTCAGGTGAAACAAGCTGTAGGAGTCTTTAGCAACATTCCATAAAGAGAAAATAAGCATTAGCAACTAAACTGACTAAGTTCTATACCTGCATGATGAACACTAATCAGTCAGTGTGTAACTTAGAGGCCCGGCAGGTGCAGAGAAAGCTGGAAGAGCACTCCAGTTGCTTTTCATGATGAGACCATTTTAAAAATATGTATCAGTACCAGCAGGCAAGAGAAGAAACTACAAAATGGCATACAAAGTAGATGACAAGGCGGCCTCCAAGAGGGAGGAAAAATGCAAACAGACAGATGAGTTGAAAAACACAACCTTACCAAGACAAAAAAAATCTCCTATAAAAGAAGTTAAATGATGACTCAAAGAACAAGAAAAAAAAAAACAAACAAAAAAATAACTCTCTTGTACGGAAAAGGCTATTTTTGACATGCTCTGAAAGGAAAGGTGGTCCTTTTACCAGAGTTCTGGTATGGCCCAGAAGACTACTAAGGTTAGACTCCCTGCTCTTGCGAACTTCCCCACACGCTTTGGGTGTATAACTTCATGCCTCTTTCCCAGACCACATGTAGGTAAAATGGGAATATTAATACTTGGCTTTTCTCAGGTGTTTGTGAGGATAAATGCTCTAAGATTATGGCATGCAGATACTGTTTATTTCATTGTTTTTATTTTATACTGTTTTGACAAAAAACTGTAAGCTACAAAATTATAGCAAATGATTATTTGCTATCATCAAAATTGAAACAAATTGATTTTTGACATTTAGCTGTCACGCAGAAGTTTGCCATCTAACACTTAATTTCATTATATAATGTGCTATGATACCACTACAGTTCTGCAAAAAACATCATAGTGGACAAAGGACTTAATTCCTTTGTCTACTCAAAAAGGTGACAGGCACAACCTGAATCACCAGTCAAAACTGAAATTTAAGTTTATGGTGGGACAGGAGAATAGCAGCATGGAAACATTTTGCTCTAAATTTGCTAGGTTAAATCCTCTACTACCATCACTGAGGATCTGACTGACCTACTTTGTAACACTGCATTGCAGCCTGACTTGTTAATTTTGGTGGAATAAACGTAACCTGCAAAATTGTTTTTTTCATTTCTTTTCAGCTATTTAGAATTGTCCCTGTGACTTCAGGAACAATGAACCCAAAAGGTCATTATTAAACCTCTTGAGAACATCTGCTTCCCTCTTGCTTTCAGGTATGCAGCTCTCAAATTCTACTGTATTGTCTTCAAATGCAGATTATATATTTACCTAAGTTTCACTCAAAATTTAGACTAGTCAAGGTAAAAGTTATGTCCCAAACTATCAATGTGACCACTACCACCTTCAGTTATAACAGCACTGGCCACCTCGGTTTGTTATAAATGAAGAGAGGAAAAGGATGCATTCCATCAGATTACTCTAGTGAGGCAATGCACGGGGAAATATTGCTAATATTGGCTATAGTTCTCACAGTGTATAAACATAGATATAAAATCTACTACAGGATGTAGTGAAGTAATAACCTTACCACTCAAAAACAGAGGTGACGTTTTAACTGAAAAAAGACAACTTTAAAATTATGTGGTTCATCTGGCCGGTTATTTTTTGAGATATATTATACCACCTAAGAACATCCTTTATCTTAAGGCATTAAATACTTGTAGGACTGAATAGAAAGCAAAAACACTGAATATACAATAGTAGCATATTTTCACCTTAGCCTTATACTACAAACATCACAATAAAATCATTCATACTCATCAATGAAGGTAAAAGACTGTCATGCACAAATATGTGCTTCAGTATGTGAATCAAGTGCATTTTTAGGATGGGAAAGGGACAAGAAGGAAGAGATCATGATGATGACCACAATGCAGATTCACAGGTGTAGCTGGAATGAGAAGTCAATCTTGCCTTGCATGTTGATAAACCACACTTGAGTCAGCACTGAACAGATGTTCCTACCTGACAGGGAGCCGGGCCCTCTGAGCCAACAGAAGTTCTGTGGGTCCAGTGAGGTTCATCTCCCCATCCTGAAAGGATACCTGGGAAGCACCCTGTTGAGATATTTCAAAACACATTTTGAAACTACATACATATTTATGCATATAGAACAACGGCTGTATTTATATTTTTCAGTGAATATTTGGAAGAGAAAGCAAATCATAAGTAACATCATCTCATTGACAGTGAGGACTGAAAGACCCTTTCTGTATGCAGCGTACAAGACACAGCGTTCTGAGAAACAGGAGGGTATCTCAAGTCCTGCTCCTCACACCAGAGTCCCACTGTGCTTCCACTGGAGAAGCTTGTGGCACTGTTTCCTTGTCTGCCTATCTAACCTGGATGTCACTCTTTCCCATCCTGAGCTACCTCCTTTCACACAACGGATTCCACAAACCTCGGATAAACCCAATGGCTTTTTTTTTTCTTTCTGTTCTTTCTATCCCTTAGTACCATTTACCTGGTAAAGACTTATTTTCACAGTAACTTCACAGAACAAGAAATTATGTAACCATTTGGCCAGACACAAAAATACAGTGCACACAGGGACCTGACTTGAATGCTAAAGCTCTTGAAAACTATTACTTAACTTTCTCCTTGTGATTGTTAGACACTTAATGTTTGCATTCTTTCCATACTGGGAGAGGGAAAGAGGTACCAATGAGATAAGACCACTGTCAGCAGGTGATATATTAGCTTTAATGTACTGTACTTCATTGCAACCCTTATGGCAACAATGTAAACAGTGCAAAATCCATAACAAAGACCTTTGGAGAGGTCACTTCTGCCAACTCTGCAACAGGAATATAGCTGGAAGACATAAATCTTCAGCTGTCAGCACACTAAGAGAATTCAATTCAGAGCTTGATCTTAAGTAGATAAAGCCTAAAGTTAATTATTTTTTTGTTGTTGCAATGATACAGTTTTCCAGTTTATATACTTGCCATACCAAGTTGTCCCAAGGCAAAAGGTAGCAATGTTATAAATTAATTCCAAAGAACAAAGCCGACTAGATAGGTAATTTTCAATAAAAGCTCTACACGGTGTATTAAAACTTCCAAGTTCTCTCAAAAGATGACTTTACTAAGAAAGGTGGCCTTAAAGGTTTAGTGTTTTCAGTCCCTCAAACACTTGTAGAACTTATTTTCAGTTTATAAGTATCAAGAGAGCTGGGGGCAAAAGTGGGTTGTTTTATATTTTTAAAAAGAATCATGACTGGCCTTACAAGCAAATCTTTGGAATATAGATCAATCTGGATCCCATTTTGGTTCACACACCACTTTTGAACCTATAATATTGGTAGCAATTCTCTTTGTGTGTTAATCAGAGCACAAGCCAACAGACTTGGCTTCGACTGCAAGACCAATATAGCTCACTGAAAGCAAGCTTCTGTCACTAATGGAAGAACTATTTTTAAAAATGTGTATTGAGTATGTGCCATCTCTTCCAATCACTTTTCACAGTGGAACCACATGTAAAGGAGAAATTATTGCTATATGAAGCATATTCCATACTAACCTCATAAATCAGGAACTTAACCTCAAGCGGTGCATTAGCAACAGAAATCTGACACACAGCCTTCATATGTTGACTTAATCTTGAAAAAAGATAGCGCCTTGGTAGCAACAGATGCCAGAAGCAGACAAACCTCTTAACAACAATAATGTTCCCAACAAAGCTAAACTCCTTTAGCTAACCATTAAAACCATTAAAGCCTACAAAGGCTCTTCTTTTTGGAAGGCTGAAAATAGCCAAGTCATGAGCAGATTTGGGATTGTGAATTAACTAGAGTCTCTTTTCTTCCAGACACTGGCTGTGGCACAGTGCTGCTCAGTACATGACATAGAACTTGCTACTCATGCTTCAGAACTGTTTTGCTATTTAAAGTCACCCTTGCCATCTACACCAGTCTGCATAAGCTACATTATTTATTTCTCTATTTCTGGGCTTTTGGTTACTGCTGTTCTTGCTGTATGAGGTTACGTCCATACTTGTCCTCCATCTCCACCTCCTTGGGAAGCAGATTTCAAAGTAATGGCAAATACTGATGTTAAGAACACAATCTCATGTTTCTGTTCACTGATTCACAGGTTTTAAACCACAAGGAATCATTTTTTCATCAAAAAGTCTAATCTCAAACTGGGAATTAGATTTGTTTAGTGACAGCACAACATTGGTAAGGGCACAGTTACACTCCAAGGTAAGTAAGAGGCTCTTACAAAAAGATGGCTACCAGCAGCTTTCTCTTCTACTAAAGACTGTACCAGCAAAAAATGTCTTGAAGCTGGATAACAGGGTCGTTACAGGTATTAGGGGTATCAGACCTTCAGTGGAGGTCTTCAAGAACAGATTTAAAAACATGTCACAAATGCTTCAAGGTATGTTCATTCCTGTGTCAGAAAATAACAGTACAGACTTGCGAGGTTCCCAACAGTCCCACATTTCACATTTTCATCATTCCACAAGATAAAACTTCTGTGAGGAATGAGAGGATGAAGTCTGGAGTCCATAACTGCAATTACAGCAAACCTTCTTTTTTTTCTTTCTTTTTTTTTTTTTTTCTTCTTTTTTTCAAGTTTAAGGGTAAAAACTCCTAAAGAAAATTAACCTTCTCCTGAGCTAGACAGAAGCATGCTGAGGGACTTCAGAAATGCCACAGGCGGAAGTTCAGTGCCGCATCCCCCATCCCACACACATCTGCCTGTTTTGATTTGAAGGCATACAGTGCTCACCCATATCACAGATTATCACATGCTCAAGTCAGTAAACACAAAGCCAGATATATTTAAAGTCTTAACTGATCAAGGAAACATGAACCATAACACTGAAATTCTAATTGAGCTCTCTGAGAATGTCATTAGAGCTCCAGTCGCATAACAATCCCTACAAATGGACAGATTCCCTTCATACTTCAGCATTTCATTAGAAGCACAGTAAATTTAAGCAGATCATCTCCTGCCCAACTAGCAGAACGATAGCAAACCAACGACGCACAAGACACTATTAGAAGACAATGATCCAACACACACAAAAATTTTCAATCTTTTGTTCATATTTTAAAGACTGATTGTCGGTTTTTCAATAGTAGCAGAAATTAACACCACCGACTCCCAAAACTTGACTGAAGTTCAGCTGACAGTGGAATGGATTTACAGTGACAGAATTCCAGTTTTCACTTATGAAATAGGAATAAAATGCAAAATGGTGTGGTAAAACAAAAGCCAAGAAAGTATATGCAACTAAGAACAGTGGAAGTTTTTTAATTTATTTACATAGGGTAATTTGAATTAGTTTTTTTTCTTCCTTAGTGTTGCAAAAAGCATGTTCTTCAAATTAGGACTGAAGCCGAAGAGAGGGATCCTATTAAAAAATAGCCCTCTGCAAACAACTGTAACCCAAATGCTTGAAAGTCTCATTTTCATTATGTGACAGCTCTCAAGTTAGGTAAACATCTATGCGTAACAGTAGAAAGAGTGACAGAGTACATACCAGTAATATTTTTTACTCTGTGAACATGCACAGTGTTCTCAATTCAACGGTCATCACGGCCATATATTAGTCCCCACAACAACTATGCTGGAATCAGTCGTGGGTCTTATTGAGGTTAGGGAGTATGAGAAATTCTATGTTTTTTGATTTTCGAAAATGCTCATTTCATAAAAAACACAAATTATCTGGGGGGAAAAGCAACAGTGGCACTTTTGGACAGAGATGTGAAAGTATTGCCTTCTGGCTGCAAAAAGAGGGAGGAATGACTGAAAACGGCCAAACCCGCTGTTTTTATTTCAAACAAAGGCTGCAGCCCTGAGCAGCTAACAGAGCGGACAGCTGCCCTGACAGCCCCATCGCTCTGTTTTCTCACTATCACTGCAACCCAGAAAACCTGGGCTTTCACATCCTAAAAAAACTGCACCGCATCTGTTTTCTAACTAAACCTTGATTATAGTGCAGTTTTACATTACATTTTGGCTAAAAGGAAATCTTTTCTTGAGGTGGTTCTGCACCAAAATTTTGTGCATTCATCCAAGAGTGGGTTATACCACCTAGCCCAGTAAGACAGCTGTAGAAATATTCACAGGCCGCCAGTGGCCATTAAAGGGCCCTAAATCACCTCAAATATCCCTGAGATCCTCAGAATACTATTCTTAAGAATGAAGTTTGCAGGTAGTCTTAAGTTGCAAATATATCACTTTTAGGAGAGCCATGTAACAAAAACCATCCTCTCCTACTTGGAAAAAAAAATTCTTATTAAAAAATAACCAACATGAGATGAATCTCAGAACTAGATAAATTTAGAGAATAGGAAGTCTACATAAACAACTGGAGAAAATCCTGGGTTCAGGGTATACTTGGAGTATGAAATGGTCATCAAACACTAACAATAAACTTGAATTAAATAAATAAGATCTATTAATAAGAAATACACGTGGTATCCACTCAAATTAGAACTGAAGCAGTCTGGTATACCCAAGGGAAAGTATCTTTATCTAAAACTTTCTTTTAATGATGAAATTAAAAGTGAAATTGTACGTCTGACGTTCCAATTTACAGTACTGTATTCACTGGGGGCATCAGCTTTTTAAAACAAAGGAAAGGCATCCAAACCCTAAAGCAGAAGGTCAGGAGCAGGGTGGCAGGCTGCAGAGCTCGCTCTCCCTACTTGGCCAGCAGTAAACTTTCTTCCAAGAAGGTTCAGTAGGAGTTCAGACCCTACCAACATAACAAACAGTCAGACAGAAGGAAACCTGGGGGTGAAAGGGATGCTTAGTTTACAAATGCAGGAAATGTCTCATCTTCTGCTCCCGTAACAGACAATTTTAAATACCATATTTAAAAATTCAACACTTCTAGCAACATTTCCAGGATCATGTGAGCATTTCTGACAGCCAGAATCAGCTTTCAAAGCCATAGCACTATTTTTAGCTTTAAAAATCAGCACTTTCATAAATATTCCCAAACCAGTTAGTCCATGTTACAAAGTAAAGGTGTTTACCTTTAGTTACACCAACAAATGCAATAGCTGACACTGCATACAGAAAATGATCCACAAGACCATATAGTGCAAGGAACACACATTTTTCTTTTACGTTCAGTCACAATATAACCAAGCACAGCTTAAAATATGATAGACCTATTTGAACCAAAGTTATACAAATCTTGGTGTAATGTCCAGCAGTGAGATACAGTGTTGTTTTCAAGTTGTGGCCAACTGTACACGGCTGTGCCTCAGAAAGGCTTCTCCATGGCTCACTTTGGTCTCTTGGGACAAAACATAGGTTGTGTGCGTATGTGCATTTCTGAAACGGCTAAGAAACTTTGTTCAACCACAATAACCAGTGCCCTTCATTACGATACTCCTGCCACCCTCAGGCTGTAAAAACAAGAATGCAGTGAACCACAAGTTTTAAAAAAGTTTTAGACTTAAAATCAGTATCTAGATTCCCCCATTTGGCCTTAAATCCACAACAGGCCTAATTGAAGCTGTGGCCCTAAAACCCTACATTAAGAAAACAGTTATTTTATCTTTATTACTTAGAAAGTACAGAGTCAGGCTATCTCAAGGCCAGGGAACACTCCGACAACTGAAATACCTAACAAGTTATCAGCAGAAACTTGTTCTTAAAACACCTTTGCAGAAGTAAAACTTTTCTAACAGGGGAAAAGCATTAAAAGCAGAGTCTTTGAATAGGTTAAACAATACACATTGTAAAATACCAACTTCAATGAGTTACACAAAGCTCAGTCATTCAAACATTAGATACGAAAGCAAAGTTGGTGTCAATACCTGCATTTCACCTGCTTAGCTAGGCTTTCATTACCAAGCTAACACCAGAATATCTTCCTGCCCATACGGCTTCACGTAACACCCAAAACCACTTCCTGAAATATATTTAAGAATGGTTTAGTATTGCAAAAGCATGCATAACAGCGCCTCAAAAAAGTCACCAGATTATTTTTGTAATTTTAACATATATCTTTCCTTTTTTTCTTTTAAAAACAACCAATAATAGAAAATTAAGTTGCTCAGTATATTCTTAAGTATTACAGAGCTTGTCCAAAAGAGAAGACGTTGATCAACAGACATGCAAGCTATCATACTTAAACAAGTATATTTATAACCACAAATAATTTACCTGAATTAAAACATTCCTAACCATCTAACATCCACACAGTGTTACTATCATCAATATATCAAGGATGGAAACCAATGCAAAGCAAGCTAATAAAATGCTGCTAAACTGAGGGAAAAAATATTAGTGTTTGTTACTGCATATTTCTTTCTTTTCCAGCGGTCTGCTTGATTTAAATCACACTGCCTCCATAAAATGTGATAAGTATTTTTTAAACAGCTTACAATACTTCCATTTGACTTACTGATTAAACTACATCATCCTCTCAACTATTCAGAATGAGATTCATTTGGAATGGGTAATTGATGCGATTGTGCAGTATCTACAAATGCAATTAATCACTTGCTAAAGATGACTTTTAGGCAGGCAACAAATATGAAAATAAGAATCATACAGCTTCTTTCAGGGTTGTCAATTGAAATGTATTCTACTGGACCGGTAAAAGATGTTCTTCAGTGTAAGAGTAGCTGTACATCTTCAGACATTTTTAAGAATATGCAAGTGGATTCATGTTCAATTAGCACAGCACAAAGAAAATCTATAATGTAGTACAGCTTTTAGCAACTACATGACAGTTTCAGGAACCACAACAGCAATATTTTCCCCTCTCAAGTACTGATGGATTCCTTGAATATTCTACGGAGCTGTGGTTTTGCCCCTTTAAACCAAGGGCATAAATAGAGACTCTCCTGGGAATCTGTCTGGAGTAAGAAATTATCCCCCCAAATTGTTTGATAACAGCTCCACAGTGGTGCTCAATGCAAAAATCAAGCTGGCTGAAACCCCCTTCCCTGGCAGGTCCAACTACTCTGGGTGACTTTGTACTGACGCAGATTAGGAGCCACTGCATCACATGCGCAATTCAAGTGAAGTACTCAGTATCATAATGAAAAGCGGGACAGGAACAGAAACATCTTACGCACACATGTATTTTCAAAATTTTTGCTTATGCCTTAGCTCAGTTGTCAACAGCTTCTGTCAAAAGAATGAGGGCAAATTCTCAATAGTAAACAGGGCACACTCACACCAAGAAGTCAGGGGGAGAAGTACCTCATGGCGTCAAGCATGTGACGCAATGTCTTCTACCCTCCTAATTACTATTGGACCAAAGTCAGCAGGCACCTTGGAACCCCTGCTTTCTACATGGGCAAGATATTGTTAATATCAAACACAGATCCCACGGAGCACAGGAGTCAGCAGGAATCAAAACCAGACGAGCCTCAGTTCTTCAGGGACACAAGCTACACCAGCCAGTTTCTCACCTCTTAACTCCCACTGAGCTCTTCTGGAAATGTTCAACCTCTACATGTAAAACACACCTTGCCAATACCAACCTTCAAAATGTTCTCCCTAACCCTTCCTGGTCTACCTACTCCCAATTTGTTTCCAGTGTTAAACATTCCAAAAAATCTAGCTGAGGAGTGCTCTCTGCATGGAAACAGCAATGCTGTTTCTTAAAGTCCTACACAAACAGTAAGTTCTTAATTTTTAAGAGCAGCAAGGATTGTTTTAGGCCTGGAGATCAAAATTTTTACATATAAGTTTGGTCATGAAACTCTCTGAGAGTGAAAAACTTCTCTAACACCGGGGGGGGGGGGAAGAAAAATTTCCACTAGTTGTAACTGTACTGGAGTTCACACCTTTCTTGGCAGCTGTTTTGCATGGGTGAAAGGAAGGAAGAGGTGCAGCTTGAGTGCTTAAGTACCTCTCTTTGTGAAGGGCTCAGAGGAAAACAAAAATGGAAAAACTGCCTCAGTTAAAAAGTCTCCAGAAATAGTTTCCTGCACATAAAACTCTGGACTTAAGCCCAACATTTTAAGAATTTCCAGGATGAGGTGTGAGCAATGTCTTTTCCAAGGCAGTAGAAAGCTGCTTTTAAAAGCATTGATAGCATATTGATAAATAATTGGATTTACTACCTTCACTGGCCAAGAACCAATTCTTGAAGTAAAAGGAAATGGCAGGGGGGAGGGGGAGAACAACAGGAGGAGCAACACATCAACCCCAACCAAAAAACTACTGGAAACGTAAGTAATATAGTAAGTGCTCACACTTTTAGGAGCCGTCAATACTGGAATAATTACTGGAAGGATGGAGTAACTGGTCAGCCATATGACCACTGGCACCTTTAAATCAAAGGATATGTTTATTAGCCCTCTCCCCCATTTATCTCTATCATGCTGATTTTAATTGCCTGCTTTGATCAGGTAGCCATTCAAACATACATATCAGGCATCGGACCAGGCTGCCCAGAGTGGTGGTAGAGTCGCCATCCCTGGAGGTGTTTAAAAGACATGGCACTTCAAGGCGTGGTTTAGGAGACATGGTAGTGCTGGGCTGATGGTTGGACTTGATGATCCTAGAGGTCTTTTCCAACCTTAGTGATTCTATACGCTACTGAATGCTTCTAAAGGGGTCTTCATGAGGGAAGACATATTAGGATTCTATAGGGTGTACAGAATCTTAGAAAATGAACCTCTAGTTTCTACAATCAGAAAAACATCAGGGTCTGTCCAGTATCAGGTAAAAATTAGTTTTAAAATACCTGCAGAAAGAGGTAGAGTCAATGTATAGCTCTTTTCCTGATGAAAACTCTAGTAATAGAAGAAAGTAGCAGCAAAATTAGGTAGAGAACACTGCTGACTTAAATACCCTCTACTGTTTCTGAGTGTGTCTACGTGGTTTTTTGAAGACATATATGAGCTTTCTGCCTGCACCGCAAGCCAACTAGACACTACAAAGCAGTTTTAGGAGGTCAGTGTGCCTGAGCCAGTATTATCTGTATATCAGCAAGATTATTAATTGGAACTAATCCATGCTAAGAGTATTTTAAAAGATTCTAGCTGACCTGAAGCATGGAGACTCTTGTGCCTAGGTGTTAGAAGTCACGTAGATAAATCCTGAGATTCTCTAGGATATTAATATTCATATTTGATTTACCCTTTAGTGTTTTAATTATATTTTAAGCACTATTGCTAAATTTACTGCCCAGAAATCCACGGGTGGTCCTTTAATTACAGAGAACATTTACCAGTGCTATCAGCAATGCAAGGCAGTGAGAAAGCAGGTGTTTCCAAGCTGACCTGTGATTTCTTCTGTATCACCCACTAGGAGACAAAAATCTGTGTTCAAATAAAGTGTATTACCTTCGGACATTTGAGTTACAATATAAATTATTTGTAAGCATTCCAAGGGCAACAAGCATTACTTTAAAAATGCACTATCATTAGCCATACAAATGCACATTAATCTCTCCTCTTAGTTGGAAACTGTCATTGGGCAATTAATAATGCAAAGATAGCAATGAAATTCATATTTCTACAAGAAAATCACCAAATTTTCTCAGACCAAGAGAACATCAACATTATCTTCCCCAGCTTGACTCACTTTTTTAAGCCTCCCAAGATCTTTAATTGACTGAACCTTTTACAAGAGGTTTGCAAACTACAAATCTGTATTTTGACTCCTTTCTTATTTGTGCAAAGAGGAGCTGGTTGTATTCTCTTTTAAAAGTAAATGAGAAAATCTCTGAAACTGCTATACATTACATCAGGATAATTTCTTCATGGAAGTATTACTTGGTGAGCATCTAAACCTTACCTAGACAGTTTTATCTGTGATGACACATCATCATTTCCCCCAAAAAATAGAATTCAGATTTTATTCACAACACATAAAACTAGTAATTCTGAACACTTAAAAAAGTCAACACCGACCACTACTGCGCAATACAGAAAAGAAAAAAGAAAAACTTTACAAGTGTAAATTGCACTACAGAATCAAAACTTTCTGCTTTTGCTACACTACACCCTCAATATTATCTGAAAGGCTTCTAAAGAACATACATTATCTAAAAGCTGAACATACAAGTGATACTGTAGCCTCACATCTTTATTCCTTGCAAAAAATCATTTCTTGAATTTAGTTGTCTTTTTCATCCAAGTGAAACTTAGGTGTATCTTCACCACCACCACCAATGACAGCGGGAGTGAACAGCAACAGTTTCCAAAAATTTAAAAACCACACCCATTTTCAAGGTTAAGAAAGGGACTTCACTGTGTTTGATATTTTGCCCCTAACTCTCTTTATGAATGGAGCATATAATGTGATGCCTTAAACAAGCTAGGTTGGTCAAGAGGAATCCATAGTTCTGTTGATTCGGTAACAGCAAGGAAAACCAAATTGTTAACATTTATGGGTCTGCTAAACACTGCTCACAGCCTGCAAGAGCCAACATTAAGCTCCGTCTTACATCACAAATCTCAACTCATTGCTTTGGAAATTAAACAGTAACATCAGTAAGATGCTGTAAAGGTATAAGAATGCTCTTTATCTCGCTTCAGAAGTCACTGTCATAGCCATATTTGAGCCAAGACAGTCACTTCAGTAACCAACATCAGATGAAACTTTGAAAAATATATAGCTGATCCTGTTGCCCACATCTTCTCAGAAATGCCCTTTTGTAACACACCACTAATCGGTGATAGTCTGAGATACTCCCTGTACCACTGATCAGTGGATTGCACTCACATCCAAAGATCACCTAGAATCAGGCCCACCTCTCCTCCCAGCAGACAGAGCTGTGCTCTGGAACATGAGGCCAGGCCAAGGCACTGCTCCCCTCCTGATCTGGGTTTGCCACTTACAGTGTATTACATTATGTTTTCCTCAGTGTATAACATATGTTAGTAATTGCTAGTTATGTTACTGCTATTCCTCATATGGGATTATCAGAGTGAAGCAACAGCACTGATTAATCAATTAGCATGGATTCATTAGAGAAGAGATGAAAGATAGGGCAATGTAATTGTATTTACTGAACAATGGATGTCAGTGTACTTAAAGCCCAGGATTTCTAATAATACACAGCCACCTAGCATGATATATACATAACATTATGAATATTTAGAATGGTCTCACTGCAGAATTAGAGAGACAACAATCAGAATGTGACCTGGTGTGGAAGTAATGCTGGAGCCTGAAGAACACGTAGAGAGGAGAGAGGACAAGACAGGTGGTGCAGTCAGATGTATATTTTAGCTTTGACTAAATATTTGTAGAGCAGCACCATCATTTCCTATAGTTAATCTCCTATAGCCCAGTATGCACAGCCGCATCTGCACAATACAGTGGCTACCAGTATAAACAGTCAAAAATAAGATGTCACTGAAACATTATCAACCAACCCATGTCAGGCAGAACATGAAAAAAAATAAAGCCTGCTTTTCTAATTAAACACCAATAGAGCCCACTCTCTATGAAATAAACAGAAGCATATAGAGTAACTTAGAAGCTTTTTCTCCAGATGTCCAAGGTGCACATCTTTCTCTTGTCAAAGGCTGAACATTGAACTTTCATCAGCAATTAAAGAACACGAATACCAAACTCCCAGACATGTCGTGTCAATATATGATCCCTTTTAGGCATTAATGCAATAGCCAAAGACCCCTTCTTCTGTCTAATAGCTGTATATAGACTAGCCAGTAATGCATAAGGATATCAAGAGATGAGAAGAATTAATTTCTTGAAAATATGGTGCAGTCAAGAGGCATTGAAATATAGCTTCTGCTGCACTCTGAAAGGATAAAGACTAAACAAGAATGCAAAAGGTTACAGAGGAAATGCTTTGCTAAAAAGCTGAGGTAGAAAACATGCTCACCATACTCCATTAAATCAGGAATCTTCACATAAATCAAAGATCAGGGTCCCACGAGAGATCCAATCTATAGCATGGCAAGGACTTGAATGCTCTCAGAGACCCACTCATCCAGCATTTTCCCAAGACACTTCCACAACGTGCCAGGGAACCACAGTCTGTGATTAGTGTAGAGCTTCCTCAGCTTGGAAGGCAGCCCTTGAACACAAGGTACTAAAAGTTACATTGCCTGTTCAGATTAAAGGCACTTTCATTCCTGCTGGGAGTTAAGTATTCCTCCTTAACTTTGTGGGCTGCAGATCTATTTACTTTTCAGAAGATTCAAGCATTGAGTTAATGAAAGACTTATCAGCTTGCTTCTGTCTAAGTGGCTTATTGATAACAGTCTGAGCATCATCCTGTAGATGTCTTAACTGATTTTCTCCCTGCTTTAAGAGATGTTAAATAACTCAAAATAATTTTTATATTTATTTATATACACACACATATGTATAAGTGTGTATAACATACATACACAATTCATATATTATTTAGATAAATAAAATAAATATTCCATGTTTATTTATATTTATTTTTTTATATATATATATATGCGCGCGCGCACACACACACACACATATATATATAAAGTTGCAGGCAAAGTTCTTCCAAAATCATATCTGGTCACAAAGTTACTATGGAAGTATCACAACATGTCTCTGTATTGGGAGGAATTACCTCTCTTAGAAATCCTACTCTCCCCTTGGCTCTGGGCATTCTCCAAACCAAGCTGACAACCTTCATTCTCAACAAAACCTCCCCAACACAATTCAGTCTTTCCAGGCTTCTATTCGACAGGTAAACCTCAGACTAGAGATGCTCCTAAACTTCTCTGCTGGCATACTTTGACCCTAACTGCAAGAACGAACTTGTCAGGAAAAACAGGCCATGAGTCTTGAAGAGGTTTCTACGGCTCCATGAGAACATCTTAACCTAGACAGCATCAAACAAGTGAATAAGGGTTAAAATGTTGTCTGAATCTCTTCAAGGAATTGAGAGTTGCCTGCATCCAAATGGAAGAAAACACACTGCCCTACATAAAGCCCTTGATCTTGATCCCAATTCTCAATGGAAATTAAAGCAACTGTGTAGCATTTTAATTCTGTGCAACTGTATACAAAGATCTTATTTTAGGATCTGAAGTTACAGGCACAGTGTTACCCTGAATGTATGAGTGGATATTATTAATAAATCTGAGTTGACTCCTGTAAGCCAAGACATTACTATCACTGGCTTATCTTAAACCTAGCAGGCAATTTAAACTAGAGACGGATCACCTGAGACTATATTGTTATTGACAACAAATCCTTATGAATCATAGCGGTATTTTCAACCTCTCCTAGGATTTTTAAAAGTCATCAGAAAATAACCTTTCATAAAATGATCTGGTTTCATGTTAATTATTAACTACATCTTGAAATAATAGAACTGGTTAGTAAATAGTTTGACAGTACTAAAAATGCAGTGGAAGAAAACAGGGTTTATCACATGGTTGAAAGAAAGTGGGGTGAAAAAATATCTTAAGCAAAGATGTGGCAGCATATTCATCAGAAATAAAATAGTACAGCAATAATAAAGCCATATGGATGAGTTAAGCTCAGGATATTATAATGAGCACAGTTTTACCGACTGATCAGATTATGAGGGGACAATCAGCTAGAACTCTCATAACCATGATTTTTTAAAAATCATTTAAAGAAAATAAGCAAAGGAAATCACATGGTTAACTTTCACACTATAAAGTTACGTTTATTGACAGAAACTGTTTTTTTACGGTTACAGGTGGACTTAATTGCACTACAGTTGTTGACAAACAGCAGTCTCTTCAGCTGCAAGAAAAAAGGTCAGAGAACACACTGCTGTTGCTTAGGTGAGCTCGACCGGTGACACAAACAAACAAGTAATTCTCCAAAAGACAGAAAACAGCATGAATTATCAATTCTCCTATTTCTTGCATGTGTTCCTGGACAAACATGATTCTTTCAATTCAATGTATGTTTCTTTGCTTTTGAGAAAAATAGGAGGAAAGTATGCCATGGTAACGAAAAGGTCTTCCAGCAGAAATTCCCGATTTTTGTTTATTCCTGTTTTCAAATAAACACTCTCATGTATATCAATGACTTCCTAAAAACAAATAATCCCAGAAGTGTGTTTAGTATGTGTTTGCCACAAAGTGGAAGGAAATAGCTAATCTATCTCCTCACATGCCTTCATGTAGCTTTATCCTTTCCTAACCTCTCCACAGAAGTCGCTCAAGCTGGTGGTCAGATACACGGAGAAAATACATGCTGGGACAAAATACCTCCCATGTTTCCAATTCCTCAGAACTCAGAAACCAAAATTACGGCACCAAATAACAAAGTAAATCAAGTCCCAAACTACTTTTAGTACACGTCAACTCAATATCTAAATACTACTACATCCTTTCACAGTTAGGTCTTGACCAAAACAAATCACATCAGAGCACTCCAGCAAGTTACAAAGTACTCTATAAAATAATTAATCCACTGAGACACAAGGATGTTGCTTGTGTTTGCAGATAGGCACATTTCATTTAAGTATTCTATTCAGTTCTAAAAATTTTCAGTAGATATAAAAGGCAATGTTTTCTTTCTTTTGGGCTAAGAAACTCAAAATTTATGCACTCTTAATACTCAGGTGATGTTTGATCATGTTCAGCAAGACTGAAAAACTGAAAGTATTGCTTTACAAATCTCTAGTTTCAGCTGCACCGCTATCTCCAAGACTGCCTGTGCTGGTTTGGGCTGGGATAGAGTTAATTTTCTTCACAATAGCTAGTATGGGACTATGTTTTGGATTTGTGATGGAAACAGTGTTGACAGCACAGAGGTGTTTTAGTCACTGCTGTAGCAGTGCATACATAGAGGCAAGGCCTTTTCTGCTCCTCACCCCAACCCACCAGCGAGTGGCTGGGGGTGCACAATATGTTGGAAGAGGGCACAGCTGTGACAGCTGACCCCAACTGACCCACGAGATTTTCAATACAATAAGACATCATGCTCAGCCTATAAAGCTGGTGGAAGAAGGAAGGGGGGGGATGTTGGGAGCAATGTCATTTGTCTTCCCAAGTAACCGTTACGTGTGATGGAGACCTGATTTCCTTGAGACGGCTGAACACCTGCCTGCTGATCACAGAATCATAGAATCATTAAGGTTGGAAAAGACCTCTAGGATCATCAAGTCCAACCGTCAACCCAATGCTACCACAGCTCCTAAACCATGCCCTGAAGTGCCACATCTACCTCCAGGGATGGTAAACCTACCACCTCTCTGGGCAGACGGTTCCAAGGCCTGACCACTCCTTCAGTACAGAAATTTTTCCTAATATCCAATCTAAACTTCCCCTGATGCAGCTTGAAGCCGTTCCCTCTCGTTCTATCGCTAGTGACCTGGGAGAAGAGACCAACACCCGCCTCACTACAGCCTCCTTTTCAAGGAGTTGTAGAGAGCAATAACGTCTCCCCTCAGCTTCCTCTTCTCCAGGCTAAACAACCCCAGTTCCCTCAACCTCTCCTCATAAGACCGGCTCTCTAGACCCTTCACCACCTTTGTTGCCCTTCTCTTGGACACGCTCCAGCAACTTGATGTCGTCGTTGTAATGAGGGGCCCAAAACTGAACGCAGTACTGGAGGTGCGGCCTCACCAGTGCCGAGTACAGGGGCACGATTGCTTCCCTACTCCTGCTGGCCACACTATTCCTGACACAAGCCAGGATGCTGTTGGCCGCCTTGGCCACCTGGCCACACTGCTGGCTCACGTGCAGCCGACTGTCGACCAACACCCCCAGGTCCTTTTCTGCTGGACAGCTCTCCAGCCACTCTTCCCCAAGCCTGTAGCGTTGCATGGGGTTTTTGTGACCAAAGTGCAGGACCCGGCACTTGGCCTTGTTAAACCTCATACAACTGGCCTCGGCCCATCGATCCAGCCTGTCCAGGTCCCTCTGCAGAGCCTTCCTACCTTCGAGCAGATCAACGCTCCTCCCCAACTTGGTGTCATCTGAAAACTTACTGAAGGTGTGCTCGATCCCCTCATCCAGACCGTTGATAGATATTAAACAAGACTGGCACCAAACCTGAGCCCTGGGGAATCCCGCTCGTGACCGGCCGCCTGCTTGGATCTAGCTCCGTTCACCACAACTCTCTGGGCTCGGCTGTCCAGCCAGTTTTTTAACCCAGTGAAGAGTACACCTGTCCAAGCCATGAGCTTCTCTAGGAGGATGCTGTGGGAGACAGTGTCAGAGGCTTTCCTGAAGTCCAGGTAGACAACATCCGCAGCCTTTCCTTCATCCACTAGGCAGGTCCTGCCTGTCATAGAAGGAGATCAGGTAGGTCCGGCAGGACCTGCCTTTCGTGAAGCCATGCTGGCTGGGCCTGATGCCCTGGTTGTCCTGCACATGCCTGGTGAGCTCACTCAAGATGAGCTGCTCCATAACCTTCCTCGGTACCAAGGTCAGGCTGACAGGCCTGTAGCTCCCCAGATCCTCCTTCCCGCTCTTTTTGTAGAAGGGCATCACATCAGCAAGCCTCCAGTCATCTGGGACCCTCCCCTGTTAACCAGGACTGCTGGTAAATGATGGAGAGCAGCTTGGTGAGCTCCTCTGCCAGCTCCCTCAGTACTCTTGGGTGGATCCCATCTGGCCCCATAGACTTTTGAGTGTCCAGGTGGAGCAGCAGGTCGGAAACTGCTCCTTCCTGGATTCTGGGGGGGTTTATTCTTCTCCTCGTCCGTGCCTTCCAGCTCCAGGGGCTGAATACCCTGGGGATAACTGGTCTGACGGTTAAAGACTGAGGCAAAGAAGTAGTGAATGAATTCCTTGGTTTTCTTTGCTTGTGCATGCGCGTGGCTTTTGCTTTAGCTATTTAACTGTCTTTATCTCAACCCCTGAGTTTTCTCACTTTTACTCTTCTAATTTTCTCCCCTATCCTCCCCTGGGGAATGGGCAAACAGCTGTGTGATGCTTAGTTGCCAGCTGGGGTTAAACTACAACAGTGCCATTTTATTATGGTTCACTAAATCAAAGTATCCAATTGTACTCCATAACTGGCTAGGACTGATCTGTTTGCTCTTTGTTACCTATTTGAGTCAGTTTATCTCAGGCAACGGTACAAAACAGAAGGTCAAACAAACTGAAAAGCTGTTTCACAAGCTGAACCAGAGGCAACACAGTGAAGGTGCACTTAGAAATAACATGGCTAACAGATCTGTTTCAATGTAATCAGAAGTAGCCTATTAAAAAAAAAAAAATCTTTGTGCAAGTTACACGACCATCCAGTCCTCTCCCCTAACTTCAAAAATACATCTCTCCTGCAGTTCATCAATCCCAAACAGCACATCACCTTCTTCAGATTTCCTCATTTTTACAATTCCATCATTTTTATGGCTACCTGGGAGGTCCAAGGTCAGTAAAGACTGTGCTTGTAAGAGAAAGTGAGGAACATGACAGATACATAAAGGAGTGACAAGGTTTAGCACATCCAAGTACTTTATGATGCTTCTGAGGTAAGGCATGTGAAGCAAGAATAATTTAAATGCTAGTATCTCCTTAACTTACAATTTCCTTGATTTTTTTTAAGAAATGTGTTGACAAAAAATTTGAGAGACCTTAACAGTAAGTTAACAAATTTTTTATATATGTGAATTATGTAAGCTTTAAAACTTCAGTACACTATGCTTAGATACAAAGCACATTGCAGTTTTGTTTACCAGTTAAATATTTCAAATATTATTACTTATGAATAAACCCAACATTAATTATCCAGGCCTGGTTATAATTAGAAGTACTCCACAACCAGAAATTCTGGAAGACTGGCAGCATGTTGGGGGAAAGGGAATGGGTTGTTTTTTTGTAGGTGTTGTGTTTTGGTTTTTTGTGTTTGACTTTTTAAGAAAACAAGACTACCTATGCCAAGTTTGCTGAAATGTATTATTTGGAAAAGCAAATATATAAAGTATTTTGTACAGTGAAGCCTCTTATGCTATCACATAGAAAAGCAAAGCTTTTTCTGAAGACTTTATAATTGCACTATAAAAATCCAGAGCACCGCAAGTTGCTAGATTTTGCTTGCATCTTTCTTACATAGAGGGCTTCTAATCTGCATATTTAATGGCTCCAAATCCCTGTAATGTGTTCTAAGTACTCAAAAGTAAAGACATTATCTTTTCCACTAGAAAGAAAAGGTAGAAAGAAACAGCTTCAATGAGTTGCTTTGTGAAGGAAAGAACAAGGTAGACTTCCTAAAGAAAGGCCTCTCATTCAGAGATGAGCTTTACCAAATTCAAAAGCAACTAAAGGAAGCATTCACTCCTGTCTTCTGAGAATGAGTTTAATAGTCCAGGACCCTGAAACATGGTACATCCTGCAGGCATGAGCAATACATCCTACACAAAAGTAGCTCCCAGTAGAAGAGAGGATCATGGAGGGAATGGCATTTTTTCAAGTACCTGTGTGTAATCTCATGCCGGGCTTTAAATTTCAACAGAAAAGCACAGTGAATTGGTCTTAATATTTTAATAGGAAGTACTGGATACATGAAACAAAACAGTGGAATAACAGGATAATACTGCTCTGTACTGCTAAACTGATGCACTGCTGCATTTTAAGCTACTCAGAGCTTCCCCAATACACACGTGCCCCTGTACAATGGTAATGCACTGATCAAGCCTAGAGACCACAAATACAGGGGCCTGGGGATCTGAACTCCAACTCAAATACCAATCTGAACAGTTCACTTCCCTCAAGCATGAGCTGCCTACAGCACAGTGTTGCGAGAGCAAAAGGAGGCCAGGTTCTAAGAGGAACAGAGATAAACTTTATGTCTGCTATATCCTCTCTGAACAAATAACCCTTTCCTGTTTAAACGGTTATAAATTTCAATAGCAACAAGTTTGGTTAGCAAACCTTCACCGGAACCCAACCAGAAAAATTTCAGGGATAATTACACTTCATCTGGACTGAAAATTTGTTTGTTTCCTTTGTGCAAGAATCCCCAAGGCTGTATCAATTCCAACAGCTACAAGCACCATCATGTCTGGAAAACACAAATGCAAAGATCCAGGGACCTGAATACAAACTGAAATAAAGTTTGAACAGTTTTTTTTCAAGTCTGAACTGCCTGACATCTTTGTTACAATCAAACAGAAACTGTTTACAATATGAAAGCAAATATTATTTCTGTTGTTATGGCTATTAGGACATCTGATAGCCTCAGGCAACCCAAAGGGGCCCCAACAATAACAGCTCGACTTAAAAGTCAAAGGGCAGATACCTTTGAAGTGAGAGATGACACAGAAACAGCAGTAGACCTTGAAGTCTGGTCTGATGGAAAGAACCTGAACACTTCAGAGTATATTTCATTCATCCTCACAACGCTCCTGAAGGCAGAACAGGCACATTTGATCGCAGATGGTGCTAAATGCCAGAAAACCTAACAGCAAAATGCTCTTCCCACAAAACTCTCAACTAGGCAAAAAGCAAAGGCTATCAGCAGTTCAGTTCAGAGGGGTTCAGGGCTCTGGCACATGACACTGAGGAATGATTCTCGCCAGGTTCTCAATTATCTTGCAGTGACAGCAGTTGTTAACATTTTGTGAACTAATTAACTTTTAGTTTTTAAAAGAATTCTCATAAACATGATTGACAGAGATCCTTTGTCAAAGAAGGTCCTTTGATTCTTTAGCATCGAGGTTGAACAGGCACAGAAGTTTGAAGATATCAGTACATCAAGATTACTGCTCATGGACCTGTTCAAACTAGTGGAAAGGACAACACTGGATTTCCAGTTTCGCATTTGGCTTGATTTTTACAGGCCAACAACACAACTCGGGACACAGGTGAGGTACTGGGTTGAAAAGAAATGCTGGGTTCTAGGGGCAAGTAGTTTCAAGCTGCATTAACAATGGGACTGGAAGCCCACAGCTGGGTCTCCTGTGTTCTTATGCTCTGCAGTGATGGCTATAGTTCTTGGCACAGGAAAAAAAATGGCAATTACCTTTCTGCTGTGAAAGGGGAATACAAGCCACTACTGCATAGGTAAGACTGCAAGCTCAGGAAAAACACCTTACCCTGCCACTTCAGAGAAATCATGCTTTTTTGTGCAATTGTTGCCTCTCACCAGCAAGAAGAGGTGCATAAATGCGATTACAAGGCTTCTATAGGGGTTTAAAAGCTGGTACATGCTACATGTTTTCAAAGCTAGTCTAGGGACAAAGACTTGTCATTCCCCTTTAAATCAAAGATTAATAGTGACTGCACACTCAAGAACTGTAACAGTGAGAGCATATTTGCCACTGGTATTTTGTATTCTATCGCTGCCGACAATAGCTTCAATCTGTGGTCAACCTCTAAATTCCTTGACTATTTTTAGAACTTCATAAAAAGTAACTGTAAAGATTTAGCTTACTGTCTTCACTGGAAAATTTTTGGGAGTCCACAAGCAAAAAAAATGTCAAGTCATAAACCATACTTCAGATTATAAATTGGTTGGCATTTCTGACAGCGGCAGAGCCAATGACTTCTTTTTTTGTTAGTGAAAGGACAGAAAATTATTGGGATTTTTGTTTTTTATAGAGATAAAACTGAAATGTACCGAGGATTGCTGCTGGTTTTCCTCCTGGATTCGCTTCAGATTTATTTATAGCAGGGCTTTCTACCTTTATCTGCAAATGTCACAACTGAGCTAGTGACTTTATATAGCTTCTTGGTTTAATAACTATGGTAGATATACCACATGTTCTGCCTCTTCTCCTCCCTGAAAATAAACAAAACTAATCAGATCTAAAAACTAGTTTTATATCTCACTGTTCATAACAAATAGAAAGAGTTGGGCACAGATAACCTAATTTTCACCTGCTTCTGCTTACTACATATACACTAAGTCAGTTTAGATTGATCGGCTAATGCCTGTAGACTTACTACAGTGGCACATGGGCACTACATCCATTCAGCTTATTTTTAAAAAAGACAAACCAAGATGAAATGTTGTTCATGCTGCGTTTTAATTTTATTTTTGCTCTTTGTTTATCTCTTCACTTCAAAGCACTTCCAATATGAGGCACAGTTTCAGTGTGACAACTTTGTAAAATTAAAATAGAAAAAATGTGCCAGCATCAATCTGCTTTACATTGGAAAGCACAACAGCCTTGAGACAGAAATGACGACTTATGAGAGCAAGCTATAATGAACCCAGAAGTGCTATCTGCAGTAGGAAAAATGTATTAAGCTGGAGGCTGAACACTCCTGACACAATTTGTCTTCCTCAATAGGTGCCTTCTGTTCCCCAGTTGCACTGTACAGTCAAGTCTGACTCCAAAAGCAAGGCAAAATTATCAATATGAAGCCCCACAATTCTGTTGGCTAGCATTTCTTATTTGGCTTGAAGCTGCTTAAAGGCTAAATTCAAAACGAATACAGCACAGAATAAAGCCGAGTCTGCAAGAGACTTCCCCAGGCTGTGGCCTGCCACTGGCTGGGCAGGAAGGAAGGAAGCCACCCCGGCCAGCCCAGGGCCACGCGAGCCACCCGCCACGCCATGAACCAGAAGAGCCTCCCAGGGTGCAGCCCTGGAGCATGGGAGCAGAGCCTGGCCCGCAATGGCAAAGTAATGAGGCTGTCAGAAGGGTCCCACCTGGCAAGGCCAGCCTGTCTTCGGCAACCCTCAGTGCCCTGCAGGAACAGGGCAGGGGCACGGGGGCAAGAAGGCCTCTCTGCGGCGGTGGAAATGGCCCAGTGCCTCGGAGGGCCCCACTGGCTCCCCATTCCCCATTCAAAAAAGCCCAATCTCATGGCAGGACAAGCACGTTACTAAATATGGTCCTATTTAAGAGGGAGGTTAGATAGGGTTAACGGTCTGATCCCAACAGTACCAGTAAAAATCAGCTGTAGGTGCTGAGCCCTTCTCAAACTTCAATGTTGCTGGAAAACACATTTTCCTTTCTAGTGAGCTGTGTTCTCAGACCCCTTTGCACAGACATCCTTTCGTTATCTGTGAACTGCAATGTATTTATCTATTTATCGTTTCACAATTTATCTAAGGCACAACCTCAATTCTCTTAAAATACACTGTTAGCAAAGGGCACTGCATGAACATATGTAGCATAACTTTATGTTGCTTTCCAAAGATATGCCTTCCCACTAAAACGAGCTTCTGGTAGGCTCAAAGCAGAAACATTTTTCTGCCTTCTGCTTTAAAAAAATGGGGTTTTTCTTTAAGAGCTGGCAAATGGTATGAACCTGCTTTCTAACTATAATTGTACCATTTTTCTTAATACACATTTACCAAAAGCTTACACTATTTCAACTACTCAAAAAGCAAAAGAAATAGGTTATAAATTGCATATATCAAAGACTATTTTCTTATTTGATTTTTTGCACTGCAAACTAAGCAGAGTTGCCAATGAGCCCTAAATGTGCATATTTAGTTGTTAAAGAATTAAATACTAGCTAGCAGCAGTGGAACAGAAAGCTAGACCTGAAGTAATCTTACTAATTAAATACGAAATCCCCCACTCTTTCTGTGGTAGTCATTATCATAATCATACAGATATAATATGTAATGAATTCTAAATATTTAATAATTTTAACAAAAATTAAACCTAGAATCTACATGTTAGGCCTGTGCTTAAGAGGTAACCGGCATCAGACACTATATGAAAGTAATTTTAACAGAACTAACATCAATAATTTGATGTTTTATACACTTGTATAGTCTTATAAACACATATAATTGGCAGCAGATTAACTTCTCCGAAAGTGTTATAATCTGTTGGCATAGTGCCATACTTCTTATAAAAATTAATTTTATTTACAGGAGCATGCATCTGGTTCTAATGAACTAACTTTACCTGGTAATATCAGTGTTTGTACGATTGATGACATTAACACAATAGCATCATCAATGTGCCTCTCAAAACAGCCATTTGGAAATGACAACTACACACAAACTAGACACTGAAAGGTAAAAAAGCAGAAAATCACAGCCGGGCATGAAGTGATCATTTGGTTCAGTGTTTTGCAAACCCAAGGACAGCTTTGTTATTATTAACATGCTAATCCCTAAACTAAAAGTATTTCTACTGTTGACAGTTTCTTGCTATACTCTGAGGTGCTTTAATGAGAAAAACATACACCAGAGATTCTCTTTTGTGAATTAAGCGGATGATCAATTTGACCATGACACAGTGTTCATCACAAAGTACCCTGGCTAGTAATGATTGGATCTATCTACCAACAGTGATCAAGACAATTTCCCTTCTTCTCTTCTGCATGACAGAACAGAGCGTTTTCCCATGCATAGCAACAGGGAATCAAGGATGGACAGAATGGCCTGAAGACTGGAATGGAACTGACTTCTTTTGCCCCAAGAGTTAATTCTGCTATTTAGAAGTTTACAGGGTAATTTCTAAATAATAAAAATGTTGTGTAAAAACTTTTCTAGCCCATTCTGACTCTCTACTCCTCTAAGCCTCCCTGGTAGGGACTCTTGAAGGACTTCTAATATAAGCTTAATATAGTCTTTTATGGGTTTTTCCACAAGGAGTAAACCTTCCTGATACTAGCTGTGCCTACCACTATACAGCAGACCACTTTGGTCATCAATTTTTTTCAGGATATCTTTTGTAGAATATTATTCCCTTGGATATACAACATTACTGAATTCACTCTCCCAAATGGAAATCTAACAGCATCCAAGGGAGCACATACTATGCGTGAAGGAAATGCTGATACATGTATCCACACGGTGTATGTTAGCCACACTGGCTTCATAGCTGGTCTTTGCACCACAGAATTTTCACCAATGCCATTAATTAAGAAAAGCCACATCTTGCAGAAGCACACAGAAACATCTGATGCCTACGCAGCTATGGCAGATGCCTCACAGATCCGAGGAAAATGTTCCTATGCTCTTTTAAACCAAAAATACAGTTAAGACACTAATTCTTCGGCTAAGAGAGTATCACTATAGGAACTTCTGAGAAACAGAGTTGTTACTAAGAACCGCAGTATTTCACAGACTTGATTTCTTTATTTATTTTTAAGATGAAACATCCACACTTTGGCTACATGTTTTGAAACCAAACTGAAGGGGATATCTTTCTTCCTGCTGATAGACCTTTCTTCTTCTTTGTGACTTAAAATCAACTTAATCTGTGGTTATTTTGTTCCCTGACCTCTCCTCCTTTTCACATACTTGCAAATTCTCACAGAAGTGTTTTACAAAATTCCCCTTGGAATATGGCTCTTCTGCATCAGAAACACATTTGGGCTCTTACGGAAAGTGTCAAAAGATGAGGCGATGAATAACTGGCCCTTGCTCAGCAGTGCTGCTCACAGAACTTCACCCCACAACAATATATTTCTGTTTTATTCCTGTTCTGCTGCTTGAAGGACAGAAAGATTTATGCAGATCATTAAAGAAAGGGAGGTGTGGAGGTAGAAGTGAACTCCAGATTTGAGGAGCCTTCAGCATACTTTTTAGACTGACATGAGGCCAGCTGAAAAGAAGGGGTTTCCTTTTGTTCCTGTAAAGCTAACAGATATACCATGAAATTGACTGCATTTGCTAATTCCAGAAACGCTGAAGAAAGGAAAAGGAGGATGCCAATTCGTCTCCACAGGTGTTATATGTATAATCGTCTAAGATGCACTGCTATTAGGTCAATGGAGCAAGCATCCTACAAGAAATAAAGCAGCTCTTATTGAAGGTCCAAGTTCATGCCACTGTAAGCCAGCTGCTAAACAGACAACAGCGTGAACATCAACATGGAGAGTAATTCTGCTAACTCTAAGATACTATGATATGCTCTCAGCCCAGTCACATTACATGGTGCAGTTCAAATACAGTAAATTTGGTACTATAAGCATCCCTCGGGACTGATGCAAAGAAAGCTGTTCTACTTGAATTTTAGAGAGAAGCCTTAGAATCTGTATGTCCTAACTGAAAACTAGATTAAATCAAGGCTTAAACCAAGATGAATTAAAGGCAAAACTTATTAGTACTTTAAAAATAGAAAATAAAAAGCACAAGCCACTAAACCTGGTTGTCAAGAAGAAAAAAAAAAATTCTTAAGGAGCAACTGTTCCTATAGGATCTCCCTTGGGGGCTAAAGTTCGGGGTTTTTTACTTTTTTATGATACTGCTTCAGATGTGTAAAATTCTGAACTGGCAAACATGCCTCTTTAAGATCTGAAATACATCATAAGAACAACTGTGCCAGATCAGACCACAGGTATGTCCATCTTTGGGTGCTCAGGACTAGAATAACAGGGTGCCTCACAAACAGATAATTATTGTCTCTCATAGTACAGAGGATCAGTGTCAACAATTTGCTCTTGCATCAACTGAGTTATTCTAGTGTCTAATCACCTCCTTTTTAACTGAAGATTTACTTATTTACTAAATTATTTAGTAGGTTTTATTTATTTAAAGTTATTTCAGAGGAGCTCTACCACCTGGGTTATGACAAAAGACAATATTAGACTTACAGGCCAGAAGAAATCATTGCAATTACTGACAAAAATCAAAGTTGAGATGTTCATTCAAAATCTTTCATCTCACTGAATCACCCTTACCATTTTAGTCTATATTCACAGTGGTTTCAGCTCATTATTCCCAACTCCAACATGTCAAACACCTGCAACACCAAAACGCACAGTACATGGAAACATTAAAATATTCCTCCCTTCATTCCAGTTGTCATCATAAGAAATTTTTTCATAGGTATGGAGTAAATCAGGACCTGCTGCCATTAAAAATATAAGTTTCAAACAGCACTGTTATTACAACTCAAGAACCTGCAAATCCAGATTAACTGAGACACCAGCTACACAGGAGAAAAACAAATCCCCAGATAAGGTGTCTCCAATGGGATGGGTAATTTAGCGTCTCAGAGGCCTCTCCTATTTAAAAAAAAAACAACCCACCCACCTCCTTTGAGTGTTAATAACTGTCAATCCAGTAAGAGAATCAAAGCCACAGATCTCACTTTCAGAGGCACAGAAATATTAACCAGAACAAGAGCAATGTCTCGTACATCAGCGCAATGCAAGATGATGTATCAAAGAATCCAGAATTAGTTTTTTCTTAATGTCACAGCAACATTTGGGTCTAAGTAAGTAAAGATCTCTGCCATTATTCCCAGTTGTCCACAGGGTTGCTATTGTTATGGAAAATGTTATTTATTTAGTAGTAGGGATTTCAGTAGGACACTGACTGAGAACCTATTTTATTTTAGCTAAATGTTTCTAGAGCTTGACAGTAAATGATATGCATGAGCCATGTTGACTGTCATCTTCCACTTTTGACTGTCAGACATACAAGTAACTTGCTAATGTTTCATTCCAATTTCAGTGCCATGAGCCTGTTGCGTAAGCTGCCTGCTAAAAGCTGTTCCAGATGGAATGACAGTATTTTGTAGGACCCCAAAGATAGAGCTATAGAGAGGAATGTGTCAACAGCATTGAAAGCATGACCTTTTTTCCCTTTTTTTTTTGTCAGCAGTTCTTATTTCCACCCTATAATTTTTCCACAGTCTTTGTAAGATAGGCCATGTGGGATAAAAAAAAAAGAGTTTAAGTCTCTCAGCCATCTTCCGTCACCCGCAATCACATCTACCTGACTACACAAGGCAGAGGATAAAGGAGGAAGGTTTATAAACAATCTGGTATCTTCAAAATGACAGCCAAGGCCAAAATTTATTTTAAAGAGGAAACAAAACCCAGCCCCCTGCTAACATAAGTTCCAGAATGATGAGGAACTTTGATGGTTTTCATAATAAATGCTTTCCCTCATGAATAGTCAGTAAAATGCCTGCATTCCTCTCATTGGAAACAGGCTTTAGAAAGCAACACATTAACAATGAATAACTCCTTTTACCAATTGTACCATTTTTACTGATAATTTATATACTATCTTAATGTCACGGAACATTCATTATTAGCTTTTATTAAAATAAATCACAAAAAGTCTACTTATCCTTCTCAAATAAAAATATGTAAATTATACCCACTGCTCATCTTAAACAATACAGGTAAAACAATACGCTTTTTCTGAAGTGCAGGCTGTGCAAGGAACACAAAGAGGACTTTTCCACACACACACACACACACGTACCTATCTGCACCCTCAAAAGAGGAAATTACCACAAGGTACTTCTGTCCTTTTTCATGAGATCAATTCAGTATTCTGAACTATTACAAATATTTCATTTACGTTTCTTAGTTTTTCGTCTACAATATAAAGTAATTTCTTTCTGACGCAGAATGCCACAGCACACAGTACAAGAAAGTGGGGAAAAAAGCAGTGCAGGGTTGAAAAGCAACAGAAAGAATCGAGAAGGAATGGCTTTTGTTAATTTGACAGCCCTCAGCTAGCTGCATAGTTGGATTTATAAAAGGTTCTTTAAAAGCAGCAGTTTTTCATGGTGTAAGAGTGCCACACAGCTCTGGTTCCTGCAGTGCCTCACACCAACAACATCAAAACCAACTCACTGCAGATGTCCCTATGATCATCTAATCAGACATCAAAAGCAATACACTGACAAGCTCCTGCGCTGATTAGGAGTGTTCCACAGCGTAAACAGACACGCAGTAGTTGCTTCAAAAATGGATTCACCCACATCAGAGTTCCCTTTTACAGATCTCAAACTGTTCAGAACTCCCCAGCTGAATGACAGAAAATTCTTTTAAATCTCCCCAGATCTTCTGTTCAGTTACACACACCAGTATTTCAAGAGAAAGAGTTAAATTATTAATAGCAAAAATTTTACCAGAAAAAAAGTAAATGCCTTCCAGAATTTAAAAACCTGGCTATTCTGAATGACAGTCAGAGACCACACCACCTCAGGGAACCAGTCTAGCCCCTATCCTGCAACACACATTGTACTAAGATGTGTTTCCAACTCTTTAATTGTTTTCTAATTATTATATGACAACAAGCACAGGATTTAAAGCATTACAAGTGCACCATCCTTCCTACACTTCTAGTTCTTGAAGAATTACTTCACTTTCAAGTGCCACAAGACGAACCAGCAGGGAAGATGACCAGCCTGGCTGAACAGGGAGCTTCTGCTGGGACTCAGGAAAAACATAAGAATCTACTGCTTTTGGAAGAGGGGACAGGTAACACAAGAAGAGTACAGAGACCTCGTTAGGTCTTGCAGGGAGAAAATTAGGCAAGCAAAAGCCCAGCTAGAGGCCAACCTGGCCAGTGCTGTAAGGGATAACAAAAAATTATTGTTAATATTTTTGTAAAAACAAAGAGAATCAAAGAGAATCTCCATCCACTATTGGACACAGAGGGGAACACTGCAGCTGAGGATGAGGAAAAGGCAGATATACTAAATGCCTCCTTTGCCTCAGTCTTTAACCGTCAGATCAGTTATCCCCAGGGTATTCAGCCCCTGGAGCTGGAAGGCACGGACGAGGAGGAGAATAAACCCCCCCAGAATCCAGGAAGGAGCAGTTTCCGACCTGCTGCTCCACCTGGACACTCAAAAGTCTATGGGGCCAGATGGGATCCACCCAAGAGTACTGAGGGAGCTGGCAGAGGAGCTCACCAAGCTGCTCTCCATCATTTACCAGCAGTCCTGGTTAACAGGGGAGGGTCCCAGATGACTGGAGGCTTGCTGATGTGATGCCCTTCTACAAAAAGAGCGGGAAGGAGGATCTGGGGAGCTACAGGCCTGTCAGCCTGACCTTGGTACCGAGGAAGGTTATGGAGCAGCTCATCTTGAGTGAGCTCACCAGGCATGTGCAGGACAACCAGGGCATCAGGCCCAGCCAGCATGGCTTCACGAAAGGCAGGTCCTGCCGGACCTACCTGATCTCCTTCTATGACAGGCAGGACCTGCCTAGTGGATGAAGGAAAGGCTGCGGATGTTGTCTACCTGGACTTCAGGAAAGCCTCTGACACTGTCTCCCACAGCATCCTCCTAGAGAAGCTCATGGCTTGGACAGGTGTACTCTTCACTGGGTTAAAAAACTGGCTGGACAGCCGAGCCCAGAGAGTTGTGGTGAACGGAGCTAGATCCAAGCAGGCGGCCGGTCACGAGCGGGATTCCCCAGGGCTCAGGTTTGGTGCCAGTCTTGTTTAATATCTATCAACGGTCTGGATGAGGGGATCGAGCACACCTTCAGTAAGTTTTCAGATGACACCAAGTTGGGGAGGAGCGTTGATCTGCTCGAAGGTAGGAAGGCTCTGCAGAGGGACCTGGACAGGCTGGATCGATGGGCCGAGGCCAGTTGTATGAGGTTTAACAAGGCCAAGTGCCGGGTCCTGCACTTTGGTCACAAAAACCCCATGCAACGCTACAGGCTTGGGGAAGAGTGGCTGGAGAGCTGTCCAGCAGAAAAGGACCTGGGGGTGTTGGTCGACAGTCGGCTGCACGTGAGCCAGCAGTGTGGCCAGGTGGCCAAGGAGGCCAACAGCATCCTGGCTTGTGTCAGGAATAGTGTGGCCAGCAGGAGTAGGGAAGCAATCGTGCCCCTGTACTCGGCACTGGTGAGGCCGCACCTCCAGTACTGCGTTCAGTTTTGGGCCCCTCATTACAACGACGACATCAAGTTGCTGGAGCGTGTCCAAGAGAAGGGCAACAAAGGTGGTGAAGGGTCTAGAGAGCCGGTCTTATGAGGAGAGGTTGAGGGAACTGGGGTTGTTTAGCCTGGAGAAGAGGAAGCTGAGGGGAGACGTTATTGCTCTCTACAACTCCTTGAAAAGGAGGCTGTAGTGAGGCGGGTGTTGGTCTCTTCTCCCAGGTCACTAGCGATAGAACGAGAGGGAACGGCTTCAAGCTGCATCAGGGGAAGTTTAGATTGGATATTAGGAAAAATTTCTGTACTGAAGGAGTGGTCAGGCCTTGGAACCGTCTGCCCAGAGAGGTGGTAGGTTTACCATCCCTGGAGGTAGATGTGGCACTTCAGGGCATGGTTTAGGAGCTGTGGTAGCATTGGGTTGACGGTTGGACTTGATGATCCTAGAGGTCTTTTCCAACCTTAATGATTCTACGATTCTATGGTTCTCCCAATATCTAGTTTCCTTCTCATAGATCACCTCTGGTAATACTTAAAGGGGGCTTATATGAAAATGGGGACAGACTTTTTAGGAAGGCGTTTTGCAATAGGACAGGGTGTAGGGTATTAAACTAAAAGAGGGCAGATTCAGACTAGATACCAGGAAGAAGCTTTTTTATGATGAGGGTTGTGAAACACTGGAACAGGTAGTATATGCCTCATCCCTGGACACATTCCAGGTCAGGCTGGACGGGGCTCTGAGCAACCTGATGTAGTTGAGGATGTCCCTGCTCATGGCAGGGGGGGTTGGACTAGATGACCTTTAAAGCTCCCTTAAAACACAAACCATTCTATGATTCCATCCATAACTATGGGAAAATTTCATATTGAAACTCTAACACATGCAAGGGGACCAGAAATTAAAATTACCTGACCTAGTCAGGGTGAGTAAACACCTGGACAAATGTTTTATCTTCCAAAATCAGACAGACAATATAACCCCCATAACAGTGCAGTCTCTTAGCTCGAGCCTCAGCAGAAATCCAACGGATCAACCCATATTACAGACTCTACAGTTATTCCATTACTGTGTCAAAAAAAGACCTTTTCTGCCCTGCCCTGCTTTTAAATAGCCTGATTACAAGAAGTAATATTTCTGCCTTTTTCTTATAATAAAATACCCACATATTTTTTAAGTACTACTGATAATCTTTATCTCAAAGCCAAGCTCTGATTGTAGCATATCTTTATGTTTACGTATGTACATAAAATGGTATATTAAAGGAACAAATCATGGAGCCGCACCCTTACACACGCTCACATTATGCTAATCTGCAGACACTTAATCAGGAAGGCTAATACGTTACAAACACAATTAATAGCCAGAAGAACCAGAGGAGGTTTCGACCCTTTTTAACTAGGGCTTGAAACATAAAAGTGTTCTGATTATATATGAACCTTATACAAAATTGCAAATTATATGTCCACAATGCGTAAAATATAGTCACATTCAAGTCACATCTCGGTAAAAACTGAAACCGTATTGAGCCACTCGAGCAGCCTTCAATTGATCCAGCATCCCATTGTATGTTTAACTATGGATAAATGCAATTTAATCTGCCATTCCCATTGATTAACTCTAAGTTAACCTAGGTATTTATCGAGGAAACATGCAACTATAAAAGAAAAGAAAGTCATGCAGAACATAACATTCCCATAATAATCAGCAAGTTAACAAGAGGGGGTGAAACCTTAGTCCCACCAGAATTAATGCAAAACTCCCATCAACTTAAATATGACCAAAATCCTCCATCTAAAACTCAGGACAAATCACGTCTTAAGATAGTAGGGAAGTCTGTCCTTGGGCACAAAGAGAGAGAAGCAGAAGTAATAGCTCCAGTAAAAAAATTCAGATGTTTTAATTATACCTTAGCAATTACCACCTGGATGAACTGGACTCAGCAAAAGCAGCAACATGTATTCTGCTCCCTAAAATATCAAAAAGTAAAAACCAACAGAAACTCACAATTCAGAGTTTCTGCCTTGCTGCATCTCATCTTTATCAGAGTGGAGCTTGGGTAGTGGGATCCAGCTAGGATTCGGACAACCCGAAACTGCAGCTCCTCTCAGCAAGCTAGGGACAAGTGTTGATCAAGTATTAGGGGACCAAAATGCTTCCTCCCTCTGAAAGGCCTCGACTGTCTCAATCACTAGACAGCATGGCCTCACTCCAGGGGAGATCCCCAGTGGGAGACTTCATGCTCATTGCTAACCCCACTTTCTGAAGCCAGGCCACTCACCACCAAAAAGCAGCTGGACCTGTATTTGGCTATTGCCGCAGCAAATCTATAGCCCCAAATTTTTCAGACAAGTGCATTAAACCAATTATGCTTCCCTGAGGTCCTCTCTGCAGACCTAGGAAGGGAAGTTTCCATCTTTGAAAGCCTGGCCAGGGCTCTGTGATTACAACTAGACAAATAGCTTAACAGTTGCCTTCATAAATTAACAAATTCACTAACAATATTCTAACAAATTTCTTCAATAACAAATTCAGATGTTTGTTATCCCTATTTTTCCCTGATTATAGTCTCTAAATTTTTCAGTGGCAGCTATCACAATAAGGAAGGAGAGGTTTGGATGAAAAAAGAAACTCAAATTTTGCACCATCTGTTAAATGACTTCCAGTCTGAGAGAACAGATGCTGGACTTCATTATCAGTTTTTGATTGATCTAGAAGTATTTTGTTAATTGGGGCTCAAACTACAGCTAAGACAAAATAAGTGTCAGAGAAAATATGAAGGAATAGCTCAATTTTTTCTCAAACTACCTGGTCACTCAGAAAAGATTTTGTAATTATGGCATAAAAAGAAAAAGTCTTCCTTTGACAACATCTAAAAACCAGAATATATGCTCTGCTTAGATTCTATAAATACTGTGAACTACTCAAATAGTTCACCAGGTTCATCCAGTCTGGATGAACTGGACAGCAATGTTCTGTTCTTATATTACTGCATGTTTGTTGATTTACTTTATGCATTACTTATTGTACGTCTGCCCCGCGCTCTCCTAGAGACAAATCAGTGCTGTCTTCAGAGATTCATATGATAATCACCGTTCAAAAATCTGATAAACTACTGGTGTGTCAGTACATACTGTTTAAGGCAGCATAAGGTCTAACTATGAGTATTTCTACACAGAACTGAACCACCTGTTCTACATGTGCCAAACACCAAAATGCCAGAAGTGCCAAAACAATTAGCCTAATTATGGAAGTCAGTTTCAGTTACAAAATGATTGCTAAGATAACAGTGGCATAAATACAGAGACCTAATTGTTACTACATGCAATGAAAATTATTCCAGCTATCAACAGCTCTCATTTTTCTAACTTGCATGTGACTGCAAGGAAGCAGTCTAATGTGAAAAAAGTATGTATTTGTGGCGAAGGAAATGCAGTATTAATTTTAAATTTTCCTCAGTAATATAGAGAACAAATTAATTTTCTCTAAATACTGCTTTAACACTTGCATGAAAGAGCGCAGCTGTATTAAAAAATGCAATTTCAGTTGTTTGTGCATGTTTTTCCATTTGTCAGATATCAATTCTTCCCCATGTTTTAAAACAATCTGTACCTAATTTAACCTATGTTATTTAAGCTTTCTATGCTTCCCAAAACATTATGCCAAAGCATATTTTAGCATGATTGACAATGAGAGTTTTAGAAACAGTACTGTTGCAAAAATAAGAGCTGGTGTAATGTATTTTGCTGTAACAGATTTTTCACTTTAACAATAGAAACTTTCAACCTTCTGGGCCTTCCCTCCTCACATGGCATTTTAAAAATCTGAGAGCCTGTTCCACTGTTGTTACCTGTCCAGCTTTGATGGTTACCCCTATAGCTGACAGAGGGATGCTCTGTATTTTAGGCATAGAGAACTTCTTTAGGCCTAGAAGATTCTTGCATACTGGTGCAAGTCAGTGAAGCATGGTAAGGTTTTAGCCTCCAAATATAACTGCAGTCTTCATATAATGGCATAAAATGCACTTGTCACCACTGATACTGCATTAAAAAAAAAAAAAAAAAAGAAAAACACCCAAACAACAAAACCCTACCTTTTTCTCCTTAATGGTCAAAAATAAAGCATTCAAAACATGTCCTGGAATGCAACAAATTTCACCAATTTTTCCACTTTTTTTTTTTTTTCATGGTTATAATACAGCACAGGTCAGTATTCCATACTGACATACTCACTTTAGACACTTCTCAAATTTGCAAAGAGAGTTAAGATCTGCACTGTTAACCAAGAATTCTTCTTTTTACTTTCATTTATCAGACTAAGTCAATATTTCATTAATATGTAAGTGCTTGCAGCAAACATCAAGAAAAACCTCTCAGCTCGAACAGATCTGACAAATGACACAGGACTTAGACAACATTCAGCCCCCTGTAACACCATAAAGTACTTGGAGAATCACTACCACTTTTAAAACTGCACCACTTAGCAAATAACACTGCAAAATAAGATGCACACTAAATCCTTAGATACACACACATTTGGCCATGCAAATAGAAACAACAGTCAATTAAAATCCTGTGTTGGCCTTCAGAATTACAGAGTTAAGATTGAGAGCCATAAAACATCATTTATATGTAAGTCATCCGACTTACCTCATTCATGTGAGCTAAAATGGAAGTATGGTGTTAAATACAACATCCTTGGCTGAAAAGGTTCCAACCTCCAGCGTGTGTTGCTGAACCCCAGTTGTCTCCTCCTGCTCCCTAATGTGCCAGTACGGCCATCTGTGGAATCTTGTTATAAACTAGTTGCGATCTAGGCTGAAACGTCCTACTCACACCAAACAACAAGACTGGGGGTTTGAGTGTTTTTTGGTTTGAAACAAAACAGTGATAGATCAGTTTACACAGCCGGGGACACGGAGCTAATTGCAATACTGTGTTGGGAAGCTAAAGGGGAAAAGGCATACATTTCACAAGTAAATGAAAGCATGTGCAGATGCGCTACCATTCAAGCCAGGATTCATTTGGCATGAAGCAGCACAGAAGTCTATGAAAAAGTTCTATTCTGCCTGGTACACTTATGCATCTCAGCTCACATTCAGAGATTCTAAAGAATTTCATCTTTTGATAAGTAATATAGAAACACCTTCCACACACACAAATACAAGGCTTCAGGGCTTAAAATTCAAACTGAAAAATGTGGCCCAAAATGTGACCAAGATAGCATCACTTTTAGAAGATTGAAGCCAGCCTGCAATAACATCTGATTAAGAGTTACTGCATCCTCACTAAATGTGTCATTTGCACTAGTATTTAGTATTAACTATGTTGAAAACAAGTCTGTCCTCAAAAGGGAAGGGTCAGGTTGTGAAACAGAAAAGTGGGAGAAAGGAGAGACTATGCAGGGTAGGAGCAGAGTACCAAAGGAAGACAGAATTGCCATGGGAAAACATGGGAAGTGAAAGAGGGTGCAAGACCAATGAAGCATAATAAAAGCAAAGTACATTTTTTCTACTAAGCAATGGTAAAATGAACAATATGATACTGAACAAGTAAACAATTGCTAATAGTTCAGTTCCTATTTCAGTGCCTTATATCATCATTGGGCTTTAGGTAAATAACTTATTTTAAACAACAGAACCACTGTTAATGGACTCTATCATCAAAAATAACCATTTTGTCCACAGGAAGTTCTCTCCTTTACAGAAAATGAGTATGATGCACTTTGGTTTAGATCCAAATTCATATATAGCTTATAAAACTGCTATATACCAACAGGTAAGAACAGGTTTTGCCTTTAAGAAAAAGGTGAGTTACATGACACCTACTGTCACAACATGCTTGAGACTGTGGTCACTGGGATGAGAAGCACTTGGGTGGAAGTCAGCAGGTGGGCCCAAAGCTGGATCACTGCTCCTTCGTACTAGAAGTGGTGTGCCTAAGAGACAAAATAACAAGCAATGATTAAAGGGTACTGCAGGAACACAAGGTAGAGCTTCATGTGATTTAACTGAGAGAGATGTACAGTGCTTAAATTAAAGTTTATCTGTGGCAATATCCACCTGGTAAATTACTAGATTTGATGGGGTTGTGCTACTTGGTATTTACCAAGCTAAAGAAATAGAACATTTTAAGCTCTGTTATATAGGCTTTCATCTATGAGCTGCTAAATTAGGTGAAAATTGCTGACAAACAGGAGGAAAAGGCACCGTCTCAGAAAAACAAATGAGTAGTTGCAGGTACCATCAAGTTCTGACAGGGGAATCATACGCTTGATCTAAGGAATAACTGTGAACACAGGAAGAACTGGACTGCTATTGTTAGTTCCTACAAATGGTAGCGGTTACTCAACTACGGCAGAACACAGTCTAAAGCCTTTCATTCCACACTAAGGAGAGCTCTCATTGTGCTGTTTTGCATTAAGCCACCAAACTGGGATCTCACAATCTCATTTTCAGCTGTTCCTTACTTTCTCCTGGTGTGTGTCCAAAAGCCATAACTGCTTGCCTCTCCCATACCAATTATACAAGCCCCCCTTTAACCTGTATGGAAGGTCACTTTGAATATGATGGCATGTCCATATATAGAGAGTCATAAATTTTATTGTTCAGAAGATGCAATAGTACATCAACACTACTTCTGTGCTGTCCCAACCTGAGGCATGTAAATGACAGATCAGGCACAGGTTTTTTGCTAGAGAGGCAGCTGAAAGATAAATGGATAACTCTGGACATTAACTTCATTTCGTATCTAATGTGCCTTGTGCCTAAATAAGGATATAAAGAGGAGAAGCAGAAAAGATTATATTCACAGCAGATCTACCTCCCACTACCGACTGCCAGGATTCCCAGGGAACAGAAGTAGGCAGTTGCAGTTGTTTCAGAGAAGCTGTAGACTAAACAGCTTGCTCTTACAGGTATCTCCCATTAGGCTCACCAACTACTCATGTCTATTCATGTACTGTCTGGGAATAACCTCAAAGACCAGTCAGAAGCTTCTAGCAACACAGCCATCCAGTTAGAAGACACTTGCTGCAAAAACCTCCAGGTGGGGCGAGAGGGAAAACATCTTCAGTGATATGACAAAGGAACTTCTCACATTATCCAAAATGAAATCCAAGTCTTTCCAAAATAATTTATCCATAGGCAAACAAAAAAAATGAAGAGAAAGTTGGTCTAAACCAATAATTTGTCAAACATTGCAATTGAGGGAAAATAAGATTATAACTGTCAGTTATAATATTAATTACAGTGGCTGGGACTGATGGCAGTCATAATTACAAGATCTATAATAGAAGTTTGAACGTGCAATAGTTTCTCCATTAGAGAGATGCTCACAAAGCTGGAGTGACTGCACCACATTCACTCTCAGAACAACTTCGTAATTATAGCTCAAATAAATACCAGCACCTGATGCTGAGGAACAACCAGAAAATCTAATGCTCTTACATTTCCTCACAGTAAGCAACAGTTTTTATACACAGGTATATCTCCACTTATGCAGGAAATCAGTAAGACTTAAATTTGTGTCCTGGTATTGAGGGAATGCTCAAAAAAAAAAAATCAAAAGGTGAATACTGTTTTTTATTCCAAGTGATTATCATCTTGATATCAAGAGCTATGCATGCTTTTATAAGGCAATCCTGAAGAAAAGGACTGATCACCAAATTTACCCATTGTGTGATTTTCCAAAAGCGTCAGTAGTTCAAAAGGAACCAAATCTCTCCACTCAAATACTCCTGTTCTTCACATGGTGCTGAAGAGAAATTTCTTCCTCTCTAAGCACATTTGATAAGAAGGTATATAAAAGCTAAAGCCACAAAGCATTGGATTTTTAAGGTACTCCCTCCTTTAAGATACTTATTACTTAAAATAATTTTTTCTGTGTATGACCAAAGTGTTTCTGGTGACCTGTATCCAATTTTCAGTCTCTCCCATAAAGCAGTTTGAAAACAGATGCTGAGACGCTTTTGTATGATTCAGCATAATTTAGTCTCCAATTCCTTTTGACATAAACATGAACAGTACAGAGAAACACCCTTGCTAAACTACCAGAAAGCCCTTTGCATTGGTACTTTTGCTTGCAACTTTCACAACTCAATGAGCCATACTCCAAATTCAAATTAAAACATACTATTGCTCATACGCTTCAAGGCCACCATCCCAGCCCCTCTTCTCATTTCTGTCTTACTTTTTCCACAGTGAGAAGAGGGTAAAAAAAATTTCTCCACAGTCAAGTAAAGAGGCCAAAGATGGAAAAAGAAAGAACCAACAAAAAAACCAACGCACTTCATATCAAGCCCACTCCTTCTCTGAAAGCCAACACTCTGAAATTAGATTTCTCATTTTCCTGAGCTGTCTTCTACAACTAACTCCTCACTTCTCTCTTCATCTTTCAGCCAGCAGAATGAGTCTCCCACCTCTGTGACTGCTGGGAGACAGGACCTTCATTTATTCCAGGGCCTCCCAGAATCTGCAGCAGCTGAAACAAGCTGTCTCCTGTACCACACCAGTCATATAATGCTTGTCTAGTAAGACAGGACCATACCTCAGTACTTCTGCTTGCTCCCTGTATTGATTGCTGCAAGGTGTGTGTGGTTTTTACCATATCCCACCTGCCCTCAGTTTTGAAGACCTCCTTTTCCTTGCTTTCTGCCACTGTTTTCCAGAGAAACTGAAGCTAAATTACATTATCCCAGCCTCAGTTTACAGCTGTCTGAACTTTGAAACCAAAGTTTGCAGAAGCACTGGGATTAGAGAGAATACTGTTTTCCAATTTGGGAAGGTGGCCTTGGTAGCTATTTGCTTTTTTTTTTATTCCTGCAAGTTTTTGCTTGTTGCCATGAGGCTATGGAAAGTTATGATGCTTGTCTAGAATGCTTCTCTACTTGCACAAAAACAACTGGACTTTTTGACCATTGTCTACATTGCTTTTCTCTTTTCTCCCAAGTTCCTGTAAATGTTAGGGTTCTACAGATCATTTTCTGTTGAAGAGAAAACCAGAGCCTATTTTCTTAATTTTTAAAAATATATTTACTGACATATAACAATTTCTTGTACAGAGGTATCACAAATTGTAACATCTGTGTGAACCAAGTCATCTGAAGTCTTTAGCTACAATGTTCGAAAGCAGTCCCTCTGGCCCTCATTGCTTTACATGCATACACCACAAAGACACTGGAGCACAAAACCCACCTTTTATTAGACCAAAGTATATTGAACCAAAATGCCCTCTCTAATAGGGGAAACCAGATGGCAAGCGGGAAGATGAGATGAGAGACTTGAGAAGCAGTACTCTCCCTCTTTGCAGGGAGAATCCCTTATTTTCTTCCAGGAGACAGCAATTCTCAGCGGCCCCCTGAGCTGACTCTCCTCCGCTTCCCCTCATCCTGTGCAGCTCAGGCTGCTCCCTGCCACTCGGTGCCTCCCAACCTACACTTCTCCCCCACAGGCTCCTTTGTTTTTCAGCCTCCCCATGCCTCTTCTGTACTGCACACACAGAGCTCTTGAAACCTAAGCATGCTCCCTTGCAGTCCGGACGAGAGAAACCTCCCCAGATCCCACTGCCCAGGACTCAACCCGACTCAGGAGTCGGCCCATGTCCATTATACATACATACTTTCGATTTGTTCATCACTGTCTTCCTTAGACATAGATAAAATGTAATGAAAAACCATCACTGATACCAATTATTACAGACATATTATAGACAATTATATACATTTTTATGTAAGCGATTATGTCATCTGTTTTCTTCTGTCAGGAAACAGAAGGTTGCTTTTCTCCCTACTGCTTTCCTTTTGTCGTGCTGTGTTTCCATGTTATTCTACTCACGCTCCTGCATTTGTGCTGAACATTTATAACAACCGGTGTAAGCTCAAACAGAAAAGTCATCTCTTCCCTGAATGATGAGACACAGAAAAACTCCCTTTCTGCACATCAAGTTGATCATACAAACAAGTTGTTTGTTTACAAGCACTACTGTCTTGTGCCACAGTAGCACTTTGTATTTTAAACTTAGGAAATCGGTTTTTAAAAACTAGTTATCCTCATCTTGCACAATTGCACCAGTAATTTACAGACAACAAAAATTCAAACATGCCCAAGACTAATATTTTTCGCATGATGGCAGCTTTTAACCTCAATCACTTCAGGGTGTATTTCCCCTTCTTTCAAAATTTGCAGAGAGTACCTTCCATTATGGTACCATAGCACCTTCTAAGCACATATGGATGTCTCAGCCTTATTATCAATATATACTCTTTGACAAAGCTAATGGAGAAAAAGTCCCATGGTTTTCCTTAAAGTAAACTCTGCATTGTTTAGTTTCAAGCCATGTAGATCAATCTTTTCTTTTTGCCAGCATCACCCTCAAAAATTAGTATCTACACAGATTCATGGTTAAACAGTGTATTTTCCCTGAACTCTTATGTTTTGGAAATATTTTTTTTTTAACTGCAAATATGGTTGAAACAAGCATATGGTAGAAACCACACTTAGATTTAAATTGGTTACATTAGGGAAAAAAAAAACACAGAAGAGAGAAGTTCTGCCATTTGTGCACAATTAAAAACTGAAAACTTGCATCAACACAATGGCAAAAAAAAATGTCTCCATGCCAGATGTAATCCTCTAGCCTTATTTTGTTGGGGTTTTTTTTGGTTGTGGGTTTGTTTTTGGGGTGTTTTTTGTTGTTGTTGGTTTTTTTTTTTGTGGGTTGTTTTTTTTGGGGGGTGGGGGTGGGGGAGGAGAAGGATGAGGATGGATTCTTTACATTTCACCAAAAAGCTGGACAGAGACATTAACACACTGAATAAGAGTGCACTCTCCCTCGCTTCAGCCCTTTGGCAGATCAAAAATCAGCATCGGAGGTTAGAAGGGTCTGACTAAAAAGAAGTGCTGGGTTTGATATCACTGTGCAACCTCAGATAAAGAATGTCAGGTTTGGAATTCAGGATCCGAATGTAGTCAGGGGAACTTTGGAGCTCCAGCTGTCCCTCCTAGGGTCCCCCTAAACTCTTCAGGGTCTCTAGCCTCTGAGTTCTGGCATGAAATTTGATGCCTATATTTAGACAGCTGAGTATCGCTTAGGGTGACGACTACCACAAAAAAGGTTACTCCAACCCATCCTTAATTTTTCTCTTTTGCTCTTAAAGTCCCCTTGCTCAGGAAAGCACAATTCACCTCCAGGCTGAAATCCTTTTATTCTCTGGGATTTAGGTTGCAGGTTGCTGTTACAGGGCCAAATTCAGAAAACTGAAGACAACCAGAGTTTATCACCCATGAGCATTCTTGGTAGGCTGTGCTGTCTATAATGCAGTCAAATTACATACTAAAATTGATTTTAGCATTGCTTTGGGTGCAAACGCTCTCAGCGACTTTTGGGTAAGCTGACAAATGAAGGAACACAGAAAACAAAAGCACTGATGCAGTGGCAACTAACATATTATAAGAGTTGGTTTGTTTGTTTTTCCAGGTAACAGGAAAGAACTATTTTAGAGGAGAACAAAAGATACACTTGGACAGAATATCATAAGTGGGTAGAAAGAGATCCTACACAATTAAAGTCATAATTCTAAATGCTGCTCCTGCATATAAAAATGCTGACTATGATGGGGGAAAAGCTGTCCATCAAGTGTTTATCAAACTGCCAACTGTTAAAGGCCATACACCAATGACAATAACTCTGCTGCCTGCTTCCAAATTACACTTGCCTGGACAGACCGACAAATTATTATTTTTCTCACCTGCATGTGCCTCACAATATTTTTTAGAGCTCCTCCTGAGCAAATCACAACAAAATTTCAAGTAAGAGTTGAACCAAACACCATATGCATACACACACAAATGTGAAATCACTCTTCAGCATAGACAATTCTTGGCTGGAAGATCTCTGAACAGATACAACATAAACAACCACCATTTAAACCAGAAATTCAGAATTACTTTTAAACTGGTGCCATCATGAAACAGTTCAGGCACTAGAAACAAAGTATTACAAGCAGGTTATTAATTTATATTTAAATATAGGAAGGGTCATTAATATATACCTATTTTTCTTCTTTTTATCAGAGAAATTTCACATTAACAGGCATACAGACAGTTCTGCCAGTCAGCAGTTTTTGAGAACACTAAGCAATCACTGTGGGTAAATTCGGTTACCCTCAGATTTATTGCTTACCACCATGAGGCATCATCTAATGGTTCCGCCACATACTTAAAATGTAGCTGACAATAGCTTGTACATTCTACCATGTGATAGGACCATACCTCTTTTTTATTTTTTAAATATGTAATGCTCTGAGGATGCAACTTTTGTGTTCAAAGCTAACTCAAATTGTTCATAATAGCACTTAGCAATACAATTTCAGATCTACAGCTATCTGTTCTTTCCAAAGTACATACTGCACTTTTTAAATTCCCATGGATACAAGATTAGATTAATGAACTAGGATGATGTGATAGTTAAGAAAATTGACTTAAATCTATCAGCAGATGAAAATCCTTTTCTAACAAGCTCTCTCCTTTACATATTAATCCAACGCAGAACAGTGTTTTCCTATCACTCTAACCGAGGTGCACTTTTTCTTACAAAGAACAAAGGAAAATAAAAGCAATTGCCTACAAGTAAAACCCAGTAAAGGCTTTGAACAGAGATTGTTTTGGGATGGTGCTGTTCCATGCCATAAATTTCAAAAGAATTATTTTCTCTTGTTGCATGCGCTATAACATATGAAGTCAGATTTCAGTTAAGAAGCACAAGAACTGTTCTCACAGCTTTTATGACCAGAATTAAATTTCTTTAGTGTTATCATTGTCAGAAATGGTGCCCAATAAAACAACTAAGGAATGCTTACATTTACAGATTTTGGACTTTCGAAGATGGACAAAAAAGAATCACCTACATACATTATTTCAGTAATAAAGTTAATCCAGACCCCATTTTCAGGATCAAAATCCACATCCATATGAAAAGTTAACTACTCCTCATCTTAAGGCACTAGGATATGTATGTATCTATAGAAGAGATACAAGTAATGCTGCTACTTTCTCCCTGTTTCAGAATTTCTCTCAAGAAAGTTTCCAGCTGAAGGACAGGGCTTCAGTTTGGATCTTACCCAGGTATTCTTTTCTGATACTTTATGTCACAATACACATCAGATCTAGAGTAATTTCAGGATCTTCTCACCTCTGTCAACACAATGCTCCTATTTTCAGTTCCTCGCGAGACAAAGATGGAGCACGCAGAGTTACTGGAGTGTTGGGAGCAACATGACTTGGCTTCAAAGGGTCTTGGCTGCAGGTACAACATGGAAGATATTGGGCAGAGGGGTAGGAGCTGCAGCAGAATCCTCCTGGCACAAGGATTAATCACTTCACTCACAACAGGGAGTTGTGATTTTTCTCCCAATCCAACCACACTAGCAAAATGTTCAACTCCTGTCCTTGCTGGCCAGCCTGATTAGGAGCTTTGTGAGAACACAGTGGCTATTACAAACAAGAATCAGCACTTTCCACTACAGGCAAGGGTTTCTTTTATTCTTATCCAGGTGAAACATCTTTGTGAATCACACCATCATTGTGCACCCACTGACTGACGCACAGCCTCCAACTTCTAGATTCAGACCTGGGATGAAAAATTAGAGCAGCTCCAAATATTTTTTGTCTTTTAAGTATCACTTGGGAAAAAAAGAAATATCTGTGTTATATTAGAATTGTCCTACACCCACAGGGGTTTTTTTGTTTGGAAGGGTTGGGGTTGGGTTTGTGAGAGTTTTTTGGGGGAAGTTGTTGGGTTTTTTTCAATGTAATGTCTTTCAAATGGCATTCAGATGTCAACAGAAACTAAACTTTAGTTATACTTAAAAACACCAGCCATCTTAGCCATCCAACTTGCTGGAAACAGCAAAAAGCATTCATCTTATTAAACAGACTGGGTTTTTAAGCAGCATATTATCTGTAGTTACTGAATTTAAATCAATCATTTTAGGCTAATATATCCTATAAGATTTTAAAACTAATAGATCTCAGACTCTCGCACCTCATTTTTATTCACAGATTGAAAGGTGAAAATAAGCGTTTCTTCTATTTCAATTCCCAGCCCATTTCTCAACTTCAAATGAAATACTTAATGAACTGTACTAGTCAAATAAACTGACACAAAGAAAATATTCTGTGCACCTGCAAAAGAGGCCACACTGCCAAAAGCTGGTTTAGCACTTCAGCTAACATCAGTTACAGGTGCTTATGCAGTCACTTTTCCACACTTAAACAGTTTAATTTTCTTTAAAGCTTTACAGCTTGAATATCACTTTGGTAGCATTTTATTGCGGTAGTAGAATAGTAAAATACTTTTTTTTAAAATATTTTAATGATATTTTAAAGGAGTATCGCAAATTATGGCATCAGAAGAGGTTCTTGTAATATTTAAATATGAGCTGTGTTTTATACATCTCAACTAAATTAAGAACTTTTCCTGTTTTGATCTTTCCTTTAAAAAGTAGTCCTATTATGATTACTTTCTATTCTAGTCATGGTAAACTAGTTTTAGTCTCAAATTTCAATCTTCTTCCTGCCAATTTTAAAAGACAAAGATAAAATAGTGAAACCTCCTGAACATGAAACTTTCTGGGAGGTTTCAAGGAATGATAGCCACGTAAGAACAGCTATACTGGGTCCACCAAATACCAGGGACAGGGCATAACTGCAAAGTGGTGTATCCTACCACTGTGCAAAAAATAATGTTTGAAAGATTTCCAGATGGGAGTGGCATCTAGACCACCATATTTTAACAGCCGCTGATAAGCGGACCCCTTGTGAATTTGTCTAATTCTATTATAACTCATTGAATTTTGGCCTGTAACACTGAATTACACAATTTAGTTGAATGTTTCATGAAAAAGTTACTATACTCCTATTTTTTATGTGGTGAGGAAAGTGAATAATCATTGCCTATTAATCTGTCTTAATATTTAAAATGGTAGGATTACTATTTCTGTAGGAAAGTTAGAAAAGGATTCAATCACAGAGGGCCATTTTTCCCTTTTTGTGGGAGGGTTAAGACAACATGACCAAAATAATCTGCAAGATTCATCTTTCAAGTTAACATTCTACATCCTTCTTTTACTTAATGTCTACAGTAAACAGACTTCCTTCTAATAAAGTAATGAGTTACAAAGAAAGCAAAACATAGATCAACAGCCAGTGTGTCTACGGGAAAATTGTGCAACATATTGGGAGGGAGGTGCATCTTTTGCCAACTATGTTCAGGAATAGTAAATACACAACTCTCCATTTTACTTGGCTGAGATTTTAGATATCTGTTGTGAGAAACAATCAAAATCTGAAGTGGCACTTTAAAATAAAGAGACAAAAAAACCTAGCAGCTAAAGCTCTTGAAAGGGTAAATTAAATAGAAAACAATGAGAAAGAAGTACATGGCAATGGGCAAACTGACTGAGAAATTTAACAGTTATTTGTAACTTCTCTAATGATGACTTTCATAAACATGGGTTCATCTGTATACTGGAACATGTTCATATGGAAGCAAACAGCAAGCAATCCTTAGTGAACAAACATTGCAAAAAATGTGCAAAACTATACTAGTCCGGTTTCTTACAAGAAAAAAAAAAGGTGATCTACTACTTCAAGACCTTCAGTTGAAGACTAATTTTTTACCTTGAGCAAACTACCAATCAGCCAAGCTTAGCAGGCTCATTTACAACCTAAAATACACATTTTGCCAATATTCCCTCAGAGCTAATACAGCACATAGTATGGTAGAGATTTATAAACACACATACACACTCCTTTGACCTAGCATTCGCGTGTGCTGACAGAGATTGCACTATAGCCTTCCAAAACCTTCAGCTGCAAATAATTAGTTTAAATGGATTGGTCTGTTTCTTTAAGAGCTACTACCTTTGAAATTAGCTATGCATTGTAACAATATACAAATACAAGAAACTGCAACATCACAAAATTAGTAAAATAGATAAAAACCTTAGGAAAAACACTGACATCAAATAGAGTGGGTCAAAAAGCAGCGTAGACTTTTGTAACAGAATTTATTCTGTTATTCTAAGTTCAACACCATCCCCCAAAACCTTCCCTGAGGCAATAAAAGGCTGGAAATGAACATCTTGGCTAGAGAGCTACTGCAGGAAAATGTGTAACTTGGGATGGAAAAACATTTTTCTCCCTACTTAACATATTTTCATGGGGATACCTCCTTACCCCAAAGTAAGGCAGACTAAACCAAGTGCAAAGAGAAGAGAGACAAGGGGAATAACTGATGAGAAACAATCTTCAGGGAAATCAGAGGCAGAGGGGCTATTCAAAGGAAAGGGGGTTCTTTGTCAACCAACTATGCATGTAAATTTATTACCCACGCTACTACTCAATTCTGGGGTACTGAGTAGGAAAGGAACAACTGGCTTGTTTTCTAAATGGGCAGCCCAAAGATGGAGAAACACATAGAAATTTCTATATCTTTACAGAAAGCATTACTGTACTGTTTTGCTGCAATACAAAGATAAACTTCAGCTATGCTGGTGCAAAGCTCATTTCCATGAATCAAGGACAACTAAGTAATACCAAGCTTAAGTCATGAGGTCAAAATATACCAAACCTGCATTCTGACCGAAATGAAAAGTTATCTTCAAATCTTTAGCTTGCCTGAGAACAGAAGCCATTTGTTTTACGAACACAAGTAGACTTTAATTGATCATCACATTCTTTAAAACCAGATTAAACTGAATGCTGCAGAGGAGAAAAATCTATCAAGTACAGTGTCATCCTCACAACACCTATGACAAACAACACAAAACAATGTTTGATAACACTACTACGAGAGCAGCCTTCCGGTGCAGAGAAAGAAAATAAAGTCATATTTGCTTAAGGAAATAAGCAGCATTGCCTCAACTCACAGAAGGCAGTATGTTATTCTAGAATGCATTTCTTTTGAAATTTACCAGTTTCAAAATGTTAATTTTCCCTGAATCATACAGGAGACAATTATGTGCATGTCGTACACTCAATGTACTGACAAACATTGGAATGCTCAGCCAATAAACTGACATTGAAGATTAAGATGAACAGGACAGCTTTTATGTAAGAAAAAGTGTCTTTCCTACTTACTCTGACATGGCATTTATGCTGTATACAACCATTAGCAACATTTTGCTCATCAAATTAATAGTTTCAGTTCCTATCTGTTCTCATAACTTTAAAAAAACGCAACATAATAATGTTGGTTCCTCTGTATTTAAAAATATGCTGTCTCTATGTCCATAGTATCTCAACACCAGCTTGAAAGAGGACTAACGAAATATATGCTGTTTAAAATGCCCCCAAGCCTACTTACAATACTTCCACTTCAAAGCAGACAAGAAAGAGAAGGAATTCTTTCTGAGCTCTGAAGTCTGAGCACAGAAACAGACAAAATCCATACCCTGGAGGTAACAATTTGAGCCCCGTCAGGCCTATCAAGCGAGAAACTTCCAAAGATTCCTGGAAGAAACCTTGCCTTCAATTCCCTTCAACTTCAAATTAAGACACTGCCAATGGAAGCATCTCTGCTGACTGACTTAGCAACCCAAACACATAGGGCCATTCAAACTAAGTAAGTGTTTTGAATAACCCCTTGAAGCACGATTTAAGCTAGAGCAAGTCAAAATCCACAGAAATATATTAAACTGATTAAGCATATACTCTGAAGCCCCTGAAACACCTTCAAGGAAATTCCGTAAGAGTGCAGGTGAACTTTCCCAAATGTTAAAAAGACACGGCCGCAACACCGACGACTGCACCAAAATAGACATTTAAAACTTTCTAGGCTAGCATTGTTATTATCCTGTACTAGACCTATTGAGGGTTGGAGCGTTCCCAGGTAGCAACATGTTTTCAGGAAACAAGTGTCCACTGCAAAGACACTATATAAAATGTCCAGAACTGAAAGAACTGGCTGTTTAAAAGCACAAGAGCCTCAATATAGCTTGAACTTCAACTATCATTGCCATTTGCAAGCTTAATTTAGGAGAGAGGCTGTAATCAGCCATTCCAACCATCATTTGCACGCAAGTCTTCCACTTGCCTAGAACGTTGATCAGACGGAGTGTGTGCACACGTCTGTGTGTGTATATATATAAAAGAAGAAAATCTTTTTGTCAGAGATTTACTATAAAGCAAAGGCATGCAAATTTTGAAATGCCAAAGTAAGACCTTTCAGTGAGAAAAGCAAGACACTTGCCCTACTTAGCAGTGAAAGCTTCCAAATCGAGGAGTTAAACTCCTGTAGTTTACAGGAGAATTTTATAACTTGATATCAATAACTGTTTAAGCAATTACTTCTTCATCTAACCTCAATTTTAACCAAACACTAATAAAGTTATAAATTGATTAAGCAGCTAAATTTTATTCTAATAGCCAACACTCAAAGTAACCTAATTGTATCTGCTTCCCATAATGCTTGCACTCAGAAAACATATTCAGGAATCTTCAGCCCGATTCCCAAGGAAAGGGAGAAAGAGGAAAGAATAATTCAAACAGCAAAAAAAAAAAGAAACATCACGGAGATACCTACACACACCTCACTCTTAATCCTACCCTAGCATTCAGAAGTGACAAGTATCACCAGATACTGTCTGCCTTCCTCCAGGCAAAATCATGACTACTTAACACCAAGGAGAGAAGCAAGAGAAGGGCAACAACTAAGTTTGTGTGCACTCAACCATCATCTATAAAATAAAGCAAATGAAACACTGAGCCAGTCATGAAGGCATTTCCAGCTCAAAGTGACATATCCATAAAATGGATCCTCCATAAATAAATGAATGCTCTCCTTCCTGCCCACATGGACCGAAAAGGGAAAAAACAAACTGACATCATGAAAAAACCCAAAAGGCTAAACCTCTTACACCCCCTTTCCTGTTCCACTACATACCATGCAGGGGGAAAACACTAGAAAAGAACACTAAACTACTGGGTGCAGAAGGAAACCAGAAGGGCCAGTAGCATGACTATGCGTGCACAGAAAATTACAAGATGGCTTATGAGCGCCAACAGAACTACAAACATTAAAAACGCATACAGTTCAGCTAGTTTAATTGAAAAGCCTTATAAGAAATTGAAAACTCTCCTACTGAAAACAAAGCACCTGTACTCCATGTTACATACTTGAAAAGTTACAATGACACACTAGGGTTTGTTTTTCGTTTTTTTGATGGAGGTGGTTTTGTTTTTTGGGTGGTTTTGGTGGGTTTTGGTTTTTGTTTGGTTTGGTCTTTTTAATAAAGGAACATTTATGAAGTGACTATGCCTCATATTCTGCAGGAATATCTAGCTTGCATTGAAGCTAATGATGACACGAAGCATTCTTTATAGACTAGTGGCCTATGAAGCAGCACGCTTTCACTGGACATTAGCTTGTCAATAGCCTGCAAGGCATGATGAAATATCACGGATGCACCAGTTTCATGAGCAGATTACTGGTGGGTAACCATTTATTTGCTAAAGACTTATTAAAAACCTCTAGTTTGAAATACATAAACATCTAAAACAAAACATTTTGAAAATACTTTAGGAAGATCACATCCATTTACACCTAGTCCATTAGTTGCTACCATAAAGTAGCATTTTACCACTCTACGTTGCTAGTTCACTTTTTTTAAATTCTAACAATAAAAGCATATGTATTCAAAACCTCAAACTATCAGCTAGAGAACACCAGACAGGACTATTTGCACTTACTGTTAGTATGCCTAATATACATAACCCCATCCATCATTGGCTCTCTAAAGATCTTAACACTCTACACAAGAATGTCAACCACTACCCTGGCAAAGCTATCTTTAAGGTATCTTTAAGGTGAAAGAATGACTGTTCAATCATACATCAGCAACAAAACAGCAGTTTCAAAGAGGAAATAAAGGTGATCAGTCAAAAAGGTCTGCAAAGGTAAGTCTCTCTCCGCAAAGTCTTCTCAGCTAACACCTCTATAAAGAGAAATATTAGGACATCATATACTCAGAAAAGCAAACCAACCAACACACACATCCAAAACCAATGCCAACAGAAAACAGCACCAGTTAACCGAGTAATTACTCTGCTACCTACATCAAGGATCTCCAAATGTTTCATCGTTCCAAACACTAGTGATCACATCAATATATAAACTCATACACAATTTGCCAAAAATCCAACGTTTTGCTGCTATAAAGATAAATGATCAACAACAGTGACTAGACAAAATATATTCATCTAAATAGGATTTGACTAGAAAGCAAAACCCACCACCTGTGCAGAATAAAGGAAGTAAGTGTTTCTTAAATGACTTTGGTATACCAGTTTTAAAGAGATGCTATGGCACCACAGTTTATCCAGTCAAAATAATTTTGTCTCATTATGTAAGCTCAGACCAAAGGAGTTGCAAGACCACTATAGACCAGAAATGAAACATTGTTAGAGATGTCATCTAAGCTCAGAGAACATCACGGTCTTGTGGAAACAATGGGAAAACAACTAATTGTCAGTCATGGTCTGGATCCAATGAAACAGCTACATTTAGTCTTCTGAGGGTACACAAGTTCAAAAGCGATGCTTAATATACAAGAGACTTTATGCCAGGCAGGAGAAGGGCTGAGGAGTCAGACAGCCAGAAGACCATCTCTGACAGAGAATTTTAAAATGAACTCTTTCAGTGGGGTATAGGTTACTTTACATTTACCATGGGCTAACGTCATGCAGCTGCTAACAAGTATTCAACATACTGTAATTTCACTATTCGTTGTTAGGTTTTGTCTATCCAGAGTTTTATACCTAAGAAACAAGGTAAAAAACTGCAATGAAGAATTTGCAACAACCTTTGGGGTTAAAGAAGTTGACGTGTTCCACCATTCAATTTTGCAAATGTAAATCAGCTATTTAGGCATTTAGCTGCCTTACCATTCTTCACAAATTGTTGTAATGTCCACGTCACAAGTGTACTCTGGGAAACAGCCTCACAAGACAAGCTCTCTCTACTGCCAGTTCAGCAACAGTATCTCAATGTTCTCTACTTACCCACAGAAATACTGAAATTAGTAGATTGTTTCCTCACTGTTTCAGACTGCTGACTGGACACATTAAATAGTTGCGTGCTTCTCTAAATTTTGTAATATATATTAATAACTGTTTTATTACCATTTGTATTGTAGCATGAAATGTATTCTTTTCCCAATCACATTTTCTGTCAAATGGCTTTTTTTTTTTTACAACAGAACTATATTTATTTCATTGTCAACTGAAGCATGTACATCATGATTTTAAGTACCAAAACAAAAAAATCTTTTTTATTTTGATATGAGAAACTAAGTACAATTAACAAATCCCTGCCAGGCTTGATATTCTTTTGCACTGTACTTTAATTATGGATGAAAAATAGAAAGGGAACTGGAGATGTAACTGAACTCAAGGCCCCTCTACAGAATCTACTTTCAGTACTCTTCTGCTCACTAAACCAATAAAGGCAAGATACCTGGAAGATCTACACTGAACGGAAACAAAAGCAGCAATGCCCCTTCCTCCTCTTCGGGTTTCTACAGAAGTGCAGGGTTACCTGTCCAACCCATCCAAACAAGAACACACAGCACTGGTACTTCTCAAAAAACTACAGTCATTGGGTGTGCAGAAGTACATGGGACATCATCGTTAGGTTTTCATCTACATCCGAATGGAATATGGCAGGTTTCAATAGATACATCTCCTGAATATAGAAAACTGTGGAGAAACAACTACTTCATCATGTCACCATTTCAGTCATCATGCTTAACAAAAAACACCAGGATGCAAAACCCACTACCAAAATGAGATCTATGTACATAACTAACAAAACTAAATGACTCTGCTTCCTTCAGTAATTTCACCCCTGAGTATCAGAAACTTCAATAAAGCCTTTTCAGCTGTAAGACACTATCAGGTATTGCTTACTTTGCAGTCCAAATTCAGACACTGGCAGCAATAACATCTGAAAATCCAGCTCTGCAGGAGGAGTGGGGATGTGCTCAAGTATGTTTACATCTCACCTTATGTTATGGATACTGTGTTCACAACCAGCTAAAATCTTCCTGCATTTTTCTTAAATTAAACGTAAGAGCCCACAATTTCACCTGTTTGAGAACACTGAGTTAGCTTTAGAAGTAAAGATGCATTCATTCCACGGAAAAGAAAAAAAACAGCTGAAAAAATTCCTAGATTGTTTTAAAAAGATATGTGCCAATTATTAAGAAAGTCGTTTGATAATAAGTAAAACAACAAATCTACTTTTTTGCCCTAAAATTTGTCTGGTACGTGGAAGCAATGTAAGCTATAAGGTGCTTTTGGCTTTCAAGTCAAATTAAGATTAAGTTTTTATTCTGGCTCCCTTTCAAAGTTACAGGTGACAAAGGGCAAAATAAGAGTGAGTAACATAATGGAAAAACTATGATTTCAGAGTCAAGTTGATCAGTATTGTAAAAAATATCAACCACAAAAAAAAAAACCCTGAAAGAAATAAACACAATTTTAGAAAAAATCCCCCCCATCATCACCATCTCTATCTAGCCAGTAAAGGCTTTCAGACTAGGTAACATACGCTAAACTTAACTGGATCAAATACACAATTAATAAAAATGAGAAGATTTTGAAGGCAGCATTTCAAGTGCCTTTTCTAAAATCAGTGCTGATTCTCTCATGTTTGAAAATGTTTAGCTTCATGTACTTTATTAAGCATCAAGCTCTAAGTATTCTCTGAGCAGATCACTAAATAGACAGTGTTTCTACATAAAACCATGGACCTGAGTTCATTGAATACAGGAAATTAATTAACTAATTAATTAACAGGCAAAATTGTTCCACAATCTGGCAATTTATGTAGAAGTGGATTCCCTGCCATTTCATCCCTAAAGGCATTCTGCAAAAATACTCTAGAAGGTAAGCACATGACAGTTCCTGAAACACAGCTCTACCACGGAAAGCAACACTTGCTCGCTACGTGTATATTTAATCACTTCCTTGCTCCCAAAAAAGAATCTCTTTTTAAACTTATTATTATTTATTTCTGGTAGCAAGTGTGAGTCAATTCCATAACAAGACAGGGAGCCAGACTACTGTGGTTCATGCATCAATGATATTGATGCAACCAAATTGTCCTTCTATTTCTTCATTTACTTTTCAATTTGCCTCTAGTGGAAATAGGGACATAATTTAAGGTCTGGGGACTTGTAAAGGAAACGTAAAGGCAAAAATTAAGTCTAAAGAACTATAATCCGTGATTTAAAGTCCAGAAGTGAAAACAATTAAATTTCAGAGTGCAGACTGAGTTTATAGGACTGACAGGTAGAAAAAGCTTTCATTTACCTTATAAAATGAAACAAATCTGAAAGAGAACCATTGAGACAAACACATTACATTTATGTTCTCTATTTTAAGAGGCAAGCACCCACTTAAACTTCAAATATATATTAGTATTGCACTGAAAACAAAAAACCCTAACTGTCTGCTCTTCTCATGTTATATTTCATCTCCTTTACACTCCCATAGAAGGATTCCACAAACGCTATGAAAACTGAGCTACCTCATAGCTTACTGGTAAGCTCAAGATCTCTAGCATTTTCTGTTTTACAGTTATGTGAGCTTGAAATATTATTCTCCAACCCTCAATTTATGTACAACAGTATGCTAGACAAACCACTTTCAATGGTTTTTGGGGGTCTGTTTTTGTGTGGTTTTTTTGTTGTTGTTGTTAATTAGGGCTCAGAAGTATATGGAGAACAATCTCTACTTTCTGAAGCATGCTAAAATGAAGTTGCAAACCATTCAACCATTGGACCTTTAGCCACAAACTTTTCCATACCTCATGTTTACCAAAAATACAGCTCAAATACTCTTGCCATAACTTGTATGTAAGTCTTTTCCCAAGATTCTTAGGTATGAGAAATTCCTGTGTGTCGTTAAATATAGAAAAAGATTTTTCTATATTCTAGAATATAGAAAAACCAGAAGTGATCCATTAACACAGAAATCTGGATCTAAAAATTTTCATGCCATTTGAATTTCAGTATTTTCTACATCAGGCACAAAAATGAGCACAGATTTGTGTTAGAAGTTATGCAGCTTCATCCAGTAAGCTTTATTAGAAATTCTACTGGATGAAGCTGCCTAACTTCTATATCTGCTATCTAGGTGTCAGCTTAGCCTGCTCTCAATCCAAGAAAGTATTTCAAACTGCTTTGTGTTCAACATACAGACTCTTGCTCTTTATAATTGGAAGCCAGCGTCTGAACTCTTGGCCTTCCAGGCACACTGAAACAACACAGGGACCACAGTTGCAGCACTTCACATAGTAGTACCCTCTGATATAGCAAGGAATTAAGCAGAAGCCTCTCCTAATCACAGTTTGCTCACCTGAAAGGCAAATAGACTCTGCTGTGCAACTTCTTCAAAGGCAAAGAGGTGATGTGTTTGCAACCAGCACCTCCTTTCTACCTTCCAACCCCCAAACCAGGGCACTAGCTCAGATAATCGCTAAAAGTATTTGCACACAGCAGTTTTACACTCATTGAACCCAGGTTCCTCAACAACAGTGCTGAGGGGTTTTTTCCAATAACTTTGTTATTTGAAAATATTTTGCATAGGTTTCATTCTCTTCCACTCTCAGCAGATAACAATGAAGGATTGTCAGCAACCTGCGCAGTCAAGGAAAGGAGAAAAAGAGACCCAGCTGTATGGATGGGCATAACATGTACCAGGATACAAGGCTCAGGTGCAAATTTGCCATGCTCAGTTGCCATCTTCAGCATCAATTGTTCAGAAGTCCACTTCTTGTCACCACAATTGTCTTCACTGAATCACAAGGCAAACAATGAGGTGCTAAAAGAATTCTTTAAATAAATTAAATCAGACTACAGACATACTCAGAAATAAGAAGGTACTATATATTGGTTAAAAAATTTAAAAATAACCATGCAAGATGTACATACCCAGTTTTAGGGCAGAAGGAGTCACTTCAATCTCACCACCGATTGGCTGAAAGGCAGCCAGCTGAGCCGCTACCTCCGTCTCAAAAGAGTCTGGGCTATTTCTGTCTGTCAAATTGCCATTGGTGCCATCAGTCTTCCGGTGAGTTTCTTGCTCATCATATACAGCAATTAGCTACAAAAACAAAAGATAATACAGTTACAGTTTGTGGATTCCCAAATTTCACTTTTTTTTTTTTTTTTTTTTAAGTAAGACATCTTTCACTGGGACTACAAAATCTTATTTCAGAACAGCTAACAACAAACATACAGATTCATGAAAGCATGTACATTTGTGTTTAAATACACTGACTCCAATATTACTTACATATATGCTTCAGCACTGCCCTGTGCTGACATGCTTTTCTGCATTAGCATGCTACCATTAGTGAGGATTTTACGTTGTTCCAAAACATTTAGGGCTGAACATGCATAAAAACACAGAACAGCATTTAATTCTTGGGGGTGGAGGGTGTTATTATTTTAAAAAACTTTAGTGCTGCTGACTGACGCACTGCGCAAAGGTCACACAACCATGGAAGCTGTACTGAGTGAGCAGATACATGTTTTATTTACAAGTACATAATAATTGCATTCCAAGGACAAGATAGATCAGGCACAGTGATGGAGTGTGGAGTTTCCCTAATGGCCCAGCCTACGCCTCTGTAATGATGAAATGTTCTTGGTACAGCTGGGTACATGTATACACACACATCTCTACCCACCATGTAATCCACCATCTCCTCCCATTCTCTCCTGCAAGCTTATACCAGATACACCGTTTCTGAAAACTATCCCTCGGTCACTGACTCTTCCGCAACTTCAGGCCTCTACCAATACAAAGCGATCAGATCATGTACATTCTGCTTCTTCAACAAGTGACTCGGATACACACGGCTGGGTGTAAACTGTGTTACAGTTCCAGGAAAACAGCTAACTGTGCTACCGTTCTGGGAAAACAAACAAACAAAATTATTAATTCCCTATGAATCTAAACAAATTAGAAGACTTGCTATTCTCAGCCAATGGGACACTTGACACCCCAGGGCCCTCTCCACAAGGAGGCGAGGTAACAGCAGTAGTTCAAGCACTTTTCCTGCGCGCTACCTGATGTGGCATAGTTCTCGTGCCATACGATGACAAACACTTTGCCTATAATAAGCACTGTACAAGGTATCTTCATCTTAAGGTCTTCGTTTATTTCACTTTTTCTGAACTCCTTAGGATTATCCTAAAGTTTTTCTTAGCTAATCCTGAAAAAGACCACAACACACGATACTGCTTAGGCAATGCCGAGATAATGCACAGAAACAAGTTTAAAGGACTGATTTATTACTTTCTCTCTGTATGTTATTTTTAAGATATGCATACACACTCTCTATATTAAAATATTATTATGTCAAATTTCCTCTGACACTTCCAAGACATGTGTCAAAAATTATACCCTGTGGTAAGTAGTATACTGAAACAAGAAGACAAACATTTAAAGGAACTCATTTGCCTAAGGGAAAAAATGAACATATGAGAGGGAAAAGAAAAGAAAAATCCTGAAGTGCTTCTAAGGAAGAAACTGACGTTTTCAGGTCTTCCACTCATTTATAATTTGGTTGCTGGAAATGTGTCAGCTCATATTTACCAACGCATATTTCAGAGACACACAAAACCCCTTAAATAATTGGGTAGAAAACTTGCTCTTTTCCATATGGAGCCTGTTTCCTTTCTATGGCCACACAAATAGCTCTTACAGCATACAATTTCATTTTTATTTGTCCAAAGCATATAGGAAAGATTAATTCCAGTAACAAAGACAATTCTTTTTGCAACTTATCCCCGCATTGCAGTGAAACTACCTAGACATTCGCACCGCATGCCTCACCAAGTCATCACTATGCTCCACAACTATATACAGCCAAAAAAAAAAGCTGCCTTTGAGTCAGACATAACATATCATGGCAATTTTCTCCAGTACCATGAAAAAAACCTATAGTGTCTTTTGTTTCTAAAATTACTATTAATGTTATTATGGAAGTCCATCATGATTCAAGAAGTTCCACAACTCTTACCCACCAAAAGGTTTGCTTTCTCAATCTCACTTTTGCTGTGGAAACTTAATTTTTAAGAAAGAGGTTGTTACTAACAAAGAGGAAATTTGAGATTGTGTAGGACCACAGCACTGAAAGCACTTTAGATAATAGTAGGATATGAAGTTCACCTGAGCAGTTGCAATGTAGAATAGAGTAAATCAGCTGTGGTTTGATGGGAATAAACAAGTTAATTCCTCAGCTGGACCAAGCTGAGTTTCCCTATGGTTTCACACCCTAGCATATTAAATGCTATATTACACTGTAATACTCTACACTTACTGCCCCAGGATGGTGCAGAGACCAAAAGTAGGGATTAGCTCAAAAAACACAAGACAAACTCTTGGAAAAGTCCAGCAAGAACTGTTAAACCAAAATATGCAAGCACTACCTCATCAGACTCAAAAGCCCCCAAAACACGTAGTAAAAACCAGAAAGGTAAATTAGAAGGATGTTATAATTACCATAATTCTATACGGTTTAAGTACTTTCCACTGGTCATCAACAGAGACCAGAGCAGCAGTCTGGCCCTGCACTACTACTCTTGCAGGCTCACATACATTACAGTATTATTGCATACTTAGGTTTCTAAGCACTATACGCTTCCCTTATTCCCCTGAAGTTCGAATGAAACTTCAGCAAAAATGATAATAGAAGATTATTTTAATAAACAAGGTCACAGACAGACTTCCAATACCTGTAAGATATGGTAGCTTACCTGTCAGTCAAGCCCAGAAAGGCAAACTGCATTATGGCTACACTGCAACAAATGCACTGGCTTCCTGGTACCCCTGCTCCTACCCCTGGTGCGCCATCTTCCAGGGAATGGCCCGTGGTTAGCCGGTCCTGTACCCACAGCTCCTTTTCAAGGGGTCCCAGGCACCCAGGCCCACCAGGAAGAACAGGGACACCCGAGAGCAGGCGGGCGCTGCCGTACAGCTGTGCAGCAGCAAGGCCCAGTGGGGATCCGGCCGGCGCCGCTGCTGGGGGGCCGCCATCCCTGGGGGTCGGGGCGCCTCCCCCATCAGCTGCTTCCTCTGCGGCCTGAGGGAGTTCTGTATGTAGGCCTTGAACTCAAGTTACCGATGATGCGCTCAAATGACCTGATCTGCAGAGGGTCTAGGATGGTAGTGAATAACCCAATCTGCAGAGGGTTTTGCGTGTTAGTTTTGTAAGGGGACCAATCTGCAGAGGGCCCAGTTTAAAATAAAGTTTTGTTTGTAACAACTTTGTCATTGCTCCAACGATGATCCCTAAAACACGTGCCATAGTGTTGGGAGACGCTTCCCAAGAACTAACAGGTTACAAATCAAACAGCCGCCTTGATAGCTGGTCAAAAACGGGTTTGGTTCAGGCAAAATGATATACAGAAATCACAGTGCCTGAAAGTGGATAAAACCCCCAGGTCTTCACCTGCTTAATTATATGGAAGGATTGCAAGTGGTTTGAAGACTGTATCAATTCTGCTTTCATTCACCTATCGAGAAGGTTCAGCACATGGGGATGCTGACATCAGCGTCTCTCCTCCCAGGGCCCACAGCAGAGTCAGGAGGAAAACACATGTACTCCACCAATCCCCGTTCCCAGTTCCCACCTTATCTACCCCAGGACTCCATTTCCATACTCTGAGCTGGAGTGGGCAGGGCACAGGTGCAAACCAACAGCAGGCAAACTCCTGCGATACAGCCCGGCAAATGGCAACAAAACAATTTCTCAGAGCTAAACCACACAGGCCTTACACTTATCTGAAAGTGGGGAAGCTTCTTACGGCTGTCATTCCTCGAGTGACTTCAGTGTAAAGCCTGCAGTTCCCTAGTCTACACCTAGGCACTATTTTGACAGATTAAAAAACCAAGCAAAATGTATTTCTTTACAGTATGGAACACACCATTAATTAAGCAACATGATCTAGAGTTAAACTCCCATTTTTTAGAGAGTGTGGAAAGCAGATACTCCCAGTACTGCATGTAGAGGTAGCAAAGATGCAATACCTTTCCTCACTAATGAAATAAACAGCCATTTGTCTTCTAAAATGTTTATTCAGGAGAGAACTCCTCAGGACTGCAGTTGCAGGAGCACCTTATCAGTAGCAATTCTAACATTATAAATACACTGCTAATCAATCAATGCATTATAAATACTAGCTTCAGCCTTTCAAAGGGAATGACTACAATTAAGGTTATGTAAATTAGCTATTCAAAAAATAATTGTAGTAATTGACTTCTCATTTCCAGTATGGAAAATTCTTTAATTGGAACAGACTGTAGATCTCTTCTGATGGAAAAGAACTTCAGGACACATTAAGAAATCCCCCACAAACATATCATGAAAACAACAACATTGTCTGCAACACTGTTTTTTTCTTTACCAGTTCAATATTTATAAACATTGAGGGTTCAGTAAGTCAGCTGATTTCTTTATCAAAATATTGCTCTAGACATTTGCAAACTGTAGAAGTTATGCTAGTCCTCTGTTGCTGTTTTGTACACTTGCTGTACTTAAGCATTGCCCTTTTTTTAAAGGTTATTTAAAGAACATGAATATTCACTGTAAAAGATATCTATATATTTGTATATAGGTAAAATGGTTCTAACCCCAGTATTGTTGTAATCTCTATTAACAACCTACCAGTTACCTAGACAATCAATAAATTATCAAAACTTAGCACTTATCTGTCATTTTTGATCACTAAACTCCTCCCTACTGATATTGATGTAGTCACAACAGAAGGCAGCAATAATGAACAGTTGTATTTTACTAGCATTTTTGTCGATCATAAGTGGAATATGATATCCTATTGTACAGCTCTTTCAATTTTTTACTGATAATTCAGTTGAGAAGCTTGCAGAAAATTAAAACAAGATTATGTAGAAATTTAGTACATTCCCAGACACACAGAGCAACACACACACATCCAATTAAGCTCAACCCTTGTATTCAAAAAGGTGGGTAAACACCAATAGTAGACAATGATGTTACTGAGTGAAAGGTGCCGAGTACAAAGCAGCAGCATGTTTTACTCCAGGGAACCACTGGCCACTAAGATACAGAAAACTGATGCATTGTTGCATTTAAAAATCCCCCCAAAAATAAGTGTTCCCATATCTTTGTTCCCATGTGAAACGTTACATCTTCCAGGGGCTCTCAGTCCTTCCAAAACTAGTTGCACTCTACTCCATAAACCTCAGCTGCAGCCGCAGAACCGTGTTTGAGTGCACAGCTCATATGCATACACCGCAGCCACGCTTCACTGTGTACTGGAATATACACCATAAACACAAGAAACAGTAAAAAAAGTCTTTCCTAATTAATATTGCAACAGTTTTATTTTAGTGCTTGCTAATTAAGCTCAAATATAAACAATTTTGTGGAGTTTCAGAATTTCAAAGAAAAACATCCTCACCTTTGAACAAATAGCAGGACTTTAAAGATCTTGCTTCAAGGTACTTCTCTGTTAAACCAGAAACAGCTGACTCCACATTGCCCTATACATCATTTTAAATAAAAGGTTTCATAATTATTTCTCTCTTCGAACTACACTTTTGACAACTAGATTACTGTTAATAAGGTTAAAAACTGTATATTTTACAAGCTTTTCTGTACTGAATTAGAAAATAGACACCACTATTTCCTTTCTGACCCCAAACACCAGGAATGTACACAAGGTACTAAGGAAGACATGGCAAAATAAAAGCTTGCTTGCAATTAAATTAATCATCTTTCAATTACTGTCAGGATAAATTCACTAAAAGAAGTTCTCAGTCATAGGCTAGCATCAGTAGGTGATTGAAATGCAATTTTCAACAGCTGGAATGATATATTCAAAAGCACAAAAAGGCATTAAATACTCAATTTGTATTAAATTTTTCATTCCAGTTGAATGGAAATTTTCCTGTTAATTTTTTTCACATTCAAAACTTTACATTCTTCTCTCACTATGGACAACAAAAGGTAGTAAAATTGTCAGTTTCTTCAATAAACATTTGTTTTCTGTTCAGAGACACACCCTGTCCATGAATTCAAATGCTCATTTAAGAGCAAAGCCTGTGTTTTTTTTTAACTGTATCTATACTTCTGACAGCCAGTGCTCCTGTGGAAGTGATTATTAGTTACTTATAAAATGATGCAGCAAAAAACTTCTCCCTTTCTGGGGGCAATTAATAAAGACTTTTCGCACAAAGCACTCACATCTCAACAAAGAGCTGTCAGGAGGGGTGAATGAACAGCTCAGTGACTATTTCATCGAACTTTGTGACATAACAAGAAGCGATGGCTTAAGCTACAGCAGAAAATGAAGTTCAGCACAGCATCACATTACCCTGCTCTCTGATCCCTCAATTTGGGATCTGTAGGATTAATCTTTTATTTATCCCTACTCATACATAACAAAGAGGTAGAAAGACACACAGTGTTTCTACATGTAACAGACTGATACCATAATACAGCAAATATTAAAAAAAAAAAAAATCAGAACCACTTCAATCCTCCCCAGGTGCCTGCACCTGCAAACAACCAGGCACAGATGGATAAAGGCTGCAGTTGACAGCAACCTACATCTGACCAATGCAAAAAGGGAAAAGGGATCCTCTCCTCTTCCCCCCCACCCCCACTTTCTTTCCGCAAGGTTATGTTTTTGGCCAGGTCAGTGCTTTACTACAGCCATCTAAGGCACTCGAGCACCAGCACCAAATAAAGGCAAAGATACTTTGTTAGGCAACAGTTTGAGCCAGGCCATCTTATTTCAAAATCTCACGCTTACTTCAAGGCTGCTTTGGCCTGACTTTCCACTTTCTCCAATCACTACTTTCTACTGCTCCTTCAACACAAGCGCTACAACTTGCTAGGATCCCTGGTGAGTCAGTTCGGGGAACAAACCAGGAAGAAAAGCAGTTCTCCATCCTCCAGCTGCTTCAGCTCTGAGAGCCACACAAAGCAAATTTCTGTCAACACATCACTGAATTAACATCTCCTTAGACTCCTGTTGTCTGTAATGTTGCAGTAGGGACATATCCCTGTCTCCTTTAACAAAGATGGACCAATGTTCATGCCCCCACTCTCATGACAGCTCACTAGAGTGCTGTGCAAATGTGTGTCATAAAGTCTGAACACAAGAACAGAAATGACATTTCTACAGTTCTCTCAAGGAGTTAATCTTCTTAACAGAAACTCTTCTATGCGCACGGGTTATACTTTCAACTTATGCCCACAAGGGGACAAGAACACTTTAGATCGAGGCAAGAAGACCAAGAGTAAAGTGTACCATATGTTGAACAAAAAAACTTCATAAAGCCACTGTGGAAGTTGTCTCAGAACTCCACAAACTCATTACCGTAAAATCAGATTTTATATATTACTTATGAAATACTCCTGTTCAAATGGTTAAAAGATGAAAGACTGGTAACAGTGCAACATAGACAGAACTAAGGTAATTAGGGTACCTCAAAAATGGATGAAAATGTCATTTAATTTTTCAATTTAAAACTTTCCTGGAGCTCTACAGCCTTTCTTCAATGTTTTTTCAAGGTATTCTTCTGGTATATGCTGATAAGTATTTGAAATGGTATTCTTGCATAATAGTTTGCCTTGGAATTCCTTTAACTTAAAAAAAAAAACGACTGTCAAGGAAAAATACCAATACACACACCATATGGCAGTCTTCCTTCACACCTACATATGAAAACAAATTACAGATACATTATATGAAAGCTATGATTAGCTCATCTTGTTTACCTGCATGCCAAAACCACATACACCAAAGTATCTTCCCAAAGACCACCTCACATTTTTCCTACCCTTATTATTAAGATTTCTTTTGTTACTGTCTAAAAGTAGCCAAGAACAGAATCCGACTGCACACAGTACAAACACTGGTAGTCTCTACTCTCAAAACTTTTCAAGGAAAAGACAGAATAGGAAGAGAAGCAGCATGCCTAAGAGAGAGAGATAAGACCGAGCCCATGCCCCAGCCCTTTCTGGGTAAGGGAAAGGAGAGTGCCAGCGGTGGGGAGGGATCCTTACCCAAGTGACAGTGCAGTTGTTTTGGCACAACCCAAGCAACAGAGCAGGGGACAAAATGAAGAACCAAGGGTGGAATGTGAGGCCAGGACTGGTAGAGCCCTGCAAGATTTATTTAAATGCACAGGGCCACTGGAGGTCCCCAATACTGCCAAATGCTTCAAATGTTTGTATTTCACCATAAATGGGCACCATGGCAAGAGGTGATACTTTAAATAATAATTTTCTTCATAAATTAAGCTGAGGTTTTCAAATTTTCTCTAAGCTGTAAAAGTTTGTCTGAACAGTGATATGCTAATTGTTTCCAGTCTTCACATTTTAATCAGCAATCTACTTCCCAAGAAATTTGGAGTTCTTCTTGCCCATTGCTTAATAGATTTAAAGAGAATTAATTAGAGAAAGCCATATGTAAAGAAAGGACTGCATTGTTAACCCTCTGGAGCGCCTTCCCCAGCACTCCTGCTGTGCCTGTGCTGTGGCACTGCTAGTTACCCAAACGGGTTTTTCTTTGCCGAAGAGCTATGCTGACTGCGCTCACTTGAGTATTTGTGGTTACTGACATCACAGCCATGGGAAGGGGTTTGAACTGTCCATTACATCTGGGAGATCAAACTTATGGACTGCTTTGTTACTACAAGCCTTGCATTTACCTCTCAGTCTTTTCACTGTATTTAGGTACCTAGCTAAATTTATGAACCTGAGTTTCCAGATCTTTAAGAGTTTAACAGCCTGCTGAAATTTCTCCTGTGGTTTTTATTGGGTTTGTTTTGGGTTTGGTTTGAGTATTTTTGTGTGTGTGGTTTTGTTTTGTTGTTGTTTTTTAATTGCTATTTTGGGAAGGTCCTCAATTATTCTACAAAGGTAAAAAAAGCCCCTGTACTAAGAAATGATGCCTGAGAAAACCCTTTTGTGTGTGTGATCAAATCAAAAGATATCCTTATCTTCCTGTTATTTCCCTGTAGCTCAGCTGGCAGGTTTTGGCGTTGGGGATTTTTGGGGGGTGTTTTGTTGGGTTTTTTGTTTGGTTTTAGATGTGGGGCTTTTTTTTTTTTTCCAAAGGTCATGGCAAAAAAAATCTACATGATTGATGAGACCTTATATACTTCTTCCTGTCCAACCTATTCCTTTGTGGGCACACGTGACTGTACTTCAAACAATGCAGCTGATTGGGTACTTAACATTGATATTTGTGGCAAAGTTTGATGAGCCCTTCAAGCATGACTGAGATGTAATTTTTTAAGCCACTTAGTAACTACTTGAGAGCTGTTATGGAGATCCATAGTAACAATACAGACATTCCTTGAGGGCTGACTCTGGGTAGCTTCCCTGGCAGATATAAATGCTAGTGCTAAAATGTCAAGGATTTATAATTATGATGGCAGATGCATAAAACACATAAAACAAGCCTTATTAGGGTTGATTGAAGTAAATATACGAAAGGACATTCCTCCTTTCTTCTGTAAAAGATTCATGTTCAATGCTATTTGTAGCCCATCACACTCATTATGTTTTCATGTGAAATAGCTTCTGAGTTTTGCTAGATAACAAATGCCCTTTGTTTTCATTCTTTCTCTATCCAAGGGAAAGAACAAATGGAAGGAGGACTGTAAAATGCAAGGCTGACTATTTCCTCTCTTTTACCTTGAGACTGAGTACTTTCACCTCTATGGACTTTACAGAAGATGAGCTAATTTTGGAGAGTCCATTTAAAATTGCATTATAAAAATGTAGATACTAATATCGAAGACTGCATTACTTACTAGAATCATGTTTGTCAGAAGCACTTATTGTAATCAGTGATTGAAAAGGAAAATTTACTGTGTCATAGTATCTGATATAAGACAGTTTATCAACAGGAATTATCTTAATTTCAAATACTACTTTAATGCTAAATTAATAGTTTAGTCCAATTCCACAGGCAAGCCTCCTATGGATCACACAATAAAACAAGCCAGTAACACCACAAAAACATCAAAACATCAAAAACATCAAAAGACCATCTCTGTTGAGCAAAGACTCCAAGCCACACATGGAGAAGCGAGGCAGAGGGGTAGAATGCCAGATGAGGAGAGCCTAACTGCTCCCAATTCCTACTGCAGCACAAAATGTTCCTGCAGCCAACTTCTACTTTAGCAGGCACCTTGCCTGTCAGAAGCATTCAGCAGACCTCTCCAGCAAACTGCATCGACCTCTTCTCCCCACCTTCTCACCCCTTTCTGGATGCTTTTGAAGTCCTGGAAAAGCTGGTGCGTTATAGCAGTCCAGCTTCTTGTGCAGTCCTGATTTAAGGCACAAAGAAATGTTTAAGTGGACTGCTGCTGATCATTCAGTTACATAAATAACTGCAAGAAGAAAATGAGCAGCTCTTAGACTCGCAAAGCTTCTTCATTGCTGGGGCTTTTTAACAGGGTTTCTGAGGAACCCTAAGTGGGAACAAACAAGCACCAATCCAGCCAGGACAGAATCATGTGCGAGGTGGTACTAGGCATGTGGATTCACACTTGCTAGCACCTACGGTACCCTCAGTCCTCGTTTCCAGTAGCTCCCTTCCCACTCCACACATACCCTATGCATGTTTCAGCCCATCCACACACGTATTTGTGGAATCTCCTGAAACACCACCAACTGCCTTTGATCCCTATGATGCCATTTAAGGTGGCTGAAACATTGCACAGCTTTGTATAAAAGGGGCAGAAGCTGATGCGGAAGGAAGAGACAGACTGCTCCCTGCTAGCTTTCCCCATTCTAGTCACATCTGATCTGGATATAGGAGCTTGTAGGGCTAAAAGGGAGCTGGGAAAAATTAAATTTAGTGAGCCCATCACCATTTCTCCTAACTGCTCTGCTTGTGACTCTCCTTAGCAACAAATGCTTGAAGAAAACATTGGCCTTCAGTACACTGCCAGATGTACTAGCAGAACCAACAATTTTTACATGTTCTCTCTTTTCTCTTCTAATGTCTCAGCTGCATATAATGAATACAAAATTTAAGAAAGCAGAGCCCTCCAAGGTAGCTTGTTAACCTTCAGATTATATAGACATGTGAAAATCTTCAGAAATTTAAACCAAAGTAAACTGTGGTGCAGAGTTTCATTTCAGTAAGATCAGAGGGTATAATTGAAATTCTTAGGTATCTGCACAGCTCTTCATACTCTAGGCAATCATTTATGATGTTAAGCACTGTAACTTTTGTATCTTTTCCAGATTCTGGTGTAATGAGTAGGGCCCACAGAACAACTTAGGTTGGAAGGGAGCTCTGGAAGTCACTGGTCCAGTCCTTTACTCAAAGCAGGTCCACACAGGCACTTAGGTCAAACTTCAAAGCTGGCTCAGGTTGCTCAAAGCCCAACCCAGTTCTGTACATCTCCAAGGACAAAGATTTCACAAGTCTCTGGGCACCCATTCCAGATATTGCCTACCCTCTCATGGTACAAAAAGCAGTTTCTCCTATCTTACTGGAGTCTTCCTCATGACCACAATGTTCATTACCTCTTGCCTTCTCACTGCGGACTTTCAAGAATGTAAGGTGTAGTCTTCTCTACACCACCCCATCAAGTAGCTGTAGACAGCAATAAGATCTCCCCTGTCCTAAGAAGTTCATTCACCCTCTCCCACCATGTCATGTGTTCAGTTCCTGACCACACTGGTGACCCTGTGCTGATCTTGTTCCAAGTATATCAATGTCTTTCTTGCACAAAGGAGACCAAAACCGGAGACAATTAGCTGTGGCCTCACAAGTGCCAAATAGAGGGGCAGAATCACTTGCCTTGACTTGAGGGCTATGCTCCTGCTAACAACCTGAATGTGCATTTAGCTGTAAAGCTAAGAAAAACCCAGATCAGCTGCTACCAAGTCACTCTTTTTTTTTTCTCTTGCACTGATTTGCCAGTAAGCATCACATGCAAAAATAAGTTTTTGCTTTGACCACAATTACTCAAAGGCAGAATATGAATTAGCTGTTTATTTGGTTTTAAATAGCTTTGATCTTTTTAGAGGACATTATAGGTTGGGGGAATGGAACTTCAGAAGTGAAAAAAAGGCAGCACGAAGAATTCTGATGGATTTTACAATTCAAGTAAGTGTAAAACCATCTGTACAGCATAACACACACAACAACTTTCATTAGTACAGACAGGCTTGATAAATCTTGGGATGTTGCCACACGTCATACAATTCTCACACTGTGTTTCTGCCTGTGCAGAAAAACATTTCAGTATTTACAGCTGCCAAGAGTCCTATGCTTACTGATGCCTAGTTTAGTGAGACTGCATTATTTGCCCTGCCTCTGACAGTTTATATGTCAGGCTCTAGAAAGGCAAAAAAAGCTAACAAAACTGGTTGTCACCTTGATGAGGAAAGGTCTGTCCCTAATGATAAACTAATGCTATCAGTCTCTACTAGTTTGTTATTAATTCTGTCAATAAACAATATTCTTGGGGGGGTTTTGGTACATCATAATAATGCATACCTATGCCTTTGAAAAAATAGAAACTAAACACATTTTGCCTTTTATGCAGTGACCTCATTTTCAGAAGTCATGACCCTATAGGCTTCAGCTGCAGAAGTCACTGACCTTGACCTCAAGCAACCATATCCCTAAAGAAAGCTCCTAAATTACATGATCCTTTTATGCATAAAATCTGAGGCAAAGAACAGAAGAGGAGGGAAGAGAAGTTTAACTAAAGTGCAACAGTAATGCCACCAAAATCCTCAGAATTTCTTTAGTAATTTGCTAGTTCACATGGCTTGTTTTATCATACTCATTAATAGGAGACTACAAAATCAATCATTGTCAGTTGCGGAAAAAACTGTTTTCTTCCTTTTTTTTTTTTTAAAGGCAAACCAGTTTAAGAAGTCTACAACAACTGAACAAGAAACCTATGAAGTTATGCTCTCTCAGAAGATCAGTAACATACAAAATTGTGAAACATTCAGAAACTTAAAAGAAGTGTGGCGGTTCTAAACACTGCAGTTCCAGAAATACACATTCCCAAATGAACTACCAGAACAGAAGGACTAGAAAAAATATTTTGACTTGACATCTTAATGCACCATTACTGTGAAAACAATGAAACTAAAAGTAAAATTTCCAGAGATAGTCACAGCTCTGGCAATAACAAAAACCCCTTCAGTGACAATTACTCATTTCAGCAATCAGTTCATAACAGACATCCTACTGCTGCCTTGCTCATTATACTCCCTAAAAGAATGATCTACATGTTATAAATTTCAGTCATTTTTTACCCTAGCATTAGCTGCCCACAGCATAATTTCATAGCTAAGTTTCTTAATTTCTAAGTAAACAAGTTAAATGCTGACACCATGGATCAAGATCCACAGCAAAATTAAACATACTATTTCAAGATTTTCCAACTGAGTTAGAATTCAGACTGCAGCTGAGAGAATGGTATTTGCAAAGTTAGTAGCAGCTATAATAAGAGTGTGTGTGTATATATGTTATGCATCCCTTGGACATGAACGTGTTTGCAAGCAAACCAGATCTCACATACATACCCTTCTACTACCCACGCGCTGGTACTTGTTATTCAAATATGAACACATCCTATTGAAACAGAGCAAACAAGCAAAAATAACCATTCAAAAAAATTACAATACCAGGAATGTTCCTGTCCTTCCACAACAGTATAGGATCCAAAAAGTAAAACCAAAGTACATATTCCATAAGTGGTACTATAATTGCTTGTTAGATGGATTTTGACACGATCTTCATTTGCAAGGCTGAATTTCAATGCCCTATTAAGTAAAGCGTTGAACATTTTACTTGATGCAGAGTTTTGTAACATCTAGCTATCAAAATGCAGACTGCAAGTCTGACCTCTGGACAGTGATTAAAATTATCTTAACATTTCTTAAGGAGACTATCTCCTATGAGAAAAGCTTTGAAAGAAAAGGAAGCTTTTCTGTTGTATTGAATACACCACAAAATACTGAGCAGGGTTTCTTACCTACACTAATTAAACTAAAACTTTTTACTGGATAATGAAAAACACTGAACAATATATTTAACCAAGTTGAATTCAATTAACAAATTCCTATTACTCTGAAATATTATTTTAACGTGATCTGAAGCTTTCTCTTTTGAAAAAATCTTCATGCTTAGCACATAGTTTATTTTTGACTACAGTAGTTTGAATATTCTGCAAAACAGTGATATGCCTTGGGAATAAATGACTTCAGACCATTCCGATCATTACTCAGAAATTTCAAATGTGATTTTTCAGAGAGAAGCTTGTTCATCCGTTTTCCACTCCTCATTACAAATGATAAAGGGACCTATTCATAAAGCAAGCATTTAAGGAAAAAAAAAAAAAAAAAAAAAGAGGAAGAAGGCCTCACAAGTGAACGATACACCAATGATATACCAGGCTCTGCTTTCAAAGGTAAGCTAAACTACTCAATAAACAACAGAACTGGACAGAAGTAAAATACTTTCAGCTAATCGAAAATTTTTCCAGAATGTTTCAGTTGTCATGAATCTTCAAGTATCTTGAATATCATGAAGAGACATCAGAACTGAAGCGACACATCTAGCCAAGTATTTTAGCTTCCTCCAGAAAACTGAACATGGCTATTCCTTGACCTATCTGTGCTGGGTCTCACCAGACCCTGTAAAAGGGAATGTTTTCCCAGATTTACTACTAGTACTCATATGGAGTCAAAGTAGAATCACATTTGCCTTCCTCACTGCCACATCACCTCGTTAGCTGAGAACAGTCTGAAATATATGAACATTCAAGTCAGGGGAAAACGCTAACAACGTTGATTCATTCTTTGTCTTACTTTTATGGAAGAGTTTTTAACACATTTTTGTCTTTCAGTAAAAAAAATCCAGCAGAAAACAAACCAAAAACCTCACAAACACAAAACCATACACACACACACAAAAAAAAAGATGAACTATTATGAGTGTGATATTCTTGCTCATCCTAATCTGTTCCTCCACACGCATTATTTTTTCCATTCTTCTGTGGCTACACCACAGCGAGCATTCAGTACCCTCCAGGTAAGCCACACTTCCATAACAGCACACTCTTTGAGGATTCCTAGGCTTTACAAAATGCAAATTAAAAAAAAACCCAACACCACACACAGAGAAAAAATCCAGACAAAATAGCAAATATATTAATGTTGCCTTGAATCCTTATCCTCCAGTCAAATTATTTTCTTTCCAGGAGACCAAGAGTGCTTCTTCACACTTAGCTGAAATCAAGTCTCTGGGGTTCCTATCCAGTCTAAGTTGAATAGCTTTCTTTTTGTAATTCAGCAGGCACACACACTGCAGAATTTGACACTGGTCTTCAGGAAAGTCCCTCAAAATCAATTGACTCCTGATTTAAAGATCTGGGCACCTAAACTACTTTAAAGAAAAAAAAAAAAGAAAAACCAACCAACAAAAAAAACACACCAAACAACCACGACCACACACAGAACAAAAACTAAACAACACGACACACACTTCGCAGCAATGAATGGACCCACAGCTGGCAACCCCAAGGATGCCCACTATCCACTTTGACACAAACAGAAGAGAAATATTTTTAACCAGCAAAAAATGCCAATTCTTTCTCCCTTCTCCCATAGTTTTAACTTTAATCTAAAATTTCAATCAGGGTACCACCGAGTCTGGGGCTGCAGACTGGCACCCAGAAGCCAGACTGAGTTTGGTCGCTCTTACTGGGAGCTCCATGGCCTAACTCCAACATCACACCAGAAAGGCATTTCCATCAGCCTCCTCAAGAAGGTCAGTGCTCAGCAGAAGCACACCCTCCAGGTATTGCCTGCATAGAGATTCAGGGATTTCAGAAAAACTGAGGGACAGAAAATAACAGCAGTTCATCTACTCTTCAGAGACTTTAAGAAGCAGAGGAGAATCTGCCAAATATCTATTGCATATGATATCAAAACAGAAGGAATTGATCATTGTGCTTAGAGAAAAGACTGGGTTTTTTCCTCACAGTTGCATTTGAACTTAGAATTCATTTAAAATAAATTAGGTGTGCTGGTTTTGGCTGGGATAGAGTTAATTTTCTTCATAGAAGCTAGCGTGAGGCCATGTTTTGGATTTGTGCTGGGAAACAGTGTTGATAACACAGAGGTGTTTTAGTCACTGCTGAGCAGCACTTACAGAGAGTCACAGCCTTTTCTGCTCCTCACCCCACCAGTGAGCAGCTGGCTGGGGGTGCACAATGAGTTGGGAGGGGGCACAGCTGAGATAGCTGACCCCAACTGACTCAAGGGATACTCCACACCATATGACATCACGCTCAGCATGTAAAGCTGGGGGAACAAGGGGGGGTGGGGGGGTGGGGGCGGGGGAGATATGGATGTTGGGAATGATGTCATTTGTCTTCCCAAGTAACTGTTACGTGTGATGGAGCCCTGCTTTCCTAGAGATGCTTGAACACCTGCCTGCCCATGGGAAGCAGTGAATGAATTCCTTGTTTTGCTTTGCTTGTGCGTGGCTTCTGCTTTACCTATTAAACTGTCTTTACCTCAGCCCCCAGGTTTTCTCACTTGTACTCTTCCAGTTCTCTCCCCCATCCCACCAGGGGGTGAGTGAGCAAGCAGCTGTGTGATGCTTAGTTGCCAGCTGGGGTTAAACCTGACATTAAGCTAACAAAAGTCAAACAAAGACATTATAAAATATGTGACATGGGGTGCATGCTCTTAACAGTGTTTCTGGCCAAGTTTGTGGTAAAAATCTATTTTTGCTCCTTGCCTTCTCCTGTACATGCTGTTTAGGTTACCTGGGAAAAATATATAGCTTTTAATCAAAATGAAGTTTGCAGAGCTGTGCTTTCAGTGTGCTGATCCCTCCTTATGTCAGTAGTCTACTAATAACTAATTAGTCCTTGGCCACTTGACCTTCAGGGCTTTAGTACAAGGAAGAGGCCAGTCAGGCAGCTCCATCCTCTTCCCTGGGCTCCAGTCCAAAGTCATCACAATAATTACTAGAAGGCTTCTGCTAACCTGCTAGCTACTTCTCTCCTTCTGCGCTTTCCAACTCTATCAAGAAACTCTACAGCTTCTATTGACCCAGCAGAGCTCTTAGTCTTTGGACGCGTCACCCCACTCCACCAGGATTATAATCATTTATACTAATCGTTTCTGATCTACTCTTCAACCACAACTTGGCAGCACGGAGAGAGGTAGACTGCTGTGTAATCTGTAAGGTAATGTAAATGCAACTAAAAAAAGTAGCAGGATTCCACAGCCAATTCCTACCCTCCACAGGATTGCTCACAAATAGCATGTTCCTGTGAAACATTTTAAGGAAACTCAAACTATTGAAGAGGGGAAAGCCTAGAGCTAACCACATGGAGTTAGAGCTTCCTGAAGAGATAAAATGACAAGCTCCTGACAGCCATAGCTGCCACTTCTTGGCAAAGAGTACATTCTCATTTCAGTTTATCTAGGCAATCCAATTCAACAATAAGTTCATTCAAAATGAAAAATCAGCTTAGAACTGAAAAGCAGGGAAGCTTACTAGTCTTACTTTCTTACAGCCTCTGAATAAAAACTAAATGCAAGAGCTGAGCACCATTAGCTCCAAGACCCTGAAAGACCCCTCCTGGTCTCATCTACTTTATAGTCTGTCATGCATCATCTGCAAACTGCTTCTGTTCAGTGTATCAGCTTTAAATGTGAAATTCTTCCCAATACACATCCAGAACATTTCCCATTTTTTCTTAACTAAAATTCATTTTAGTTCTCTGCAGCTTTAATTGAACTTCAATTACTAAAACTAGCTTGACACAAGCCATAAAGAAGAAATTAATATTCTACTAAATAAGAACTGTCACTCAGCATTTCCTAAGCTAAATGTAAAAATTAAGACTCTGAATAAATGTATGCTAAGTATCATTGCATAAATATGCATATAATGCATTTTCCTCTTTATAAAAATTGTTAATATAAAGACATTTAATTGCACATCAACATTTTAGTGGCGATCAATCATTGAAAATCAATGATTCTTTTAAATAAATGTAGAAATACATTTAATTAAAATCCAACTACTTTAAATACATTTTTGTTTACTTTTAAATTACTTACACCTCAGCTTGTTCACACTCTGATTAAGAAACAGGATCTCAGGACACAACCCCACTATCTGCTAAAGCATCTTTCCCTTCTGCAATCAATACAGTTATGCTGACAGCGAAATCAATTGGCGACCCAAATCTCATCCGAAAGTGCATCACTGAGGGTTTACCCACACTCAGTCTCTTCACAGATTTTTTTTTTCTATGCCATTAAAATATTCCAATCCTATTAGAATGCAAATATAAGGGGTAGAGAGAGCATGCATAATACCATTAACATTCAAAGATTTTTTGGTCCCCATTATCGGATATTAATTCTTGTATTAACTGATGTTTTGTTAAAAAAAAAAATCAAAAAAAGAACAAATCCATTAGCAGCTGCATTAAAAGTGAACAAAAGAGGCAACAACTACCAATTTGATTATGCACCTAACCCTTTCTGAAAGTTTCTGCATCCAATAGCACCAAACATGCATTGCTTCAACTTTCATTTCATACCAGGTATGTAAGTACACGTTACTGAAAGACAACCTTGACAGGGTTTCTGCCATCTCAGTATTTTTGGCAAGCTTTGAAAAACAGTCATTTTTAGCAAGTCTCTAGATGGTTTCCTTTAAGATCTTTTAAAGACATAACATGGTACTTTTGGGGGTAAGAAAAAAAACAACCCCAAAACCCCAAAGATTTTTGTGTACAAGGAACACGTTTCAGTTTCAACTGAGCCAGTGTGGCAGGTGCCAACCATAAGCCCACCGGCAGATGGAAGAGACCATCTCATGCAGGCGCTTGGAACATTCCCAATTGCCTGCCCAGGTGTATCCTGTGTCATGAAAACTTCCCTTTTTATGCTTCTCTCTACTGCATATGGTGGTAGGTGATCCTTTTATCAGGAACAGTCAAAATATGCTGCCATATCATTTAGGAGGGAAGATGCCAAGCAAACAGCTGCACTTTAGTTACAGGCATATAAAGAGCACTCCTCCTCCCTAGCAGTGACTTTATTCCTAGATGAACAGGGTGAATGAAAGGTAGATCCTGTGTGATAAATACATTTTCAACATAACTTGCATCCTCTCCTTTACAAATCCACAATTCCAAGATTCTGAAATCAGTACTACATAAAGAAAAATAATGTAAATTCACAGCACATCACTGCTGTGGTCATATTCTCACTCCCCCCTGTAGGAGTCTACCATTACTTTGCCTCATCTCGGACACGCGTTGACCAACTTCATTAGGCTCTAAAACTCCCCAAAACAAGATCACACAAAACTTCATTAGAATTGCCTTAATATGTACTGTACATCCAACCAGATCATAGGCTCACCAATACTAAGCCACTCAGCTAGTATTCCCTCAGGTATTGTTAAAAAACACAGTTACATCATCTGAGTCACTAATGGAGGAAGATTTATCAATGTTGCAGGTAATTCCTTCCACACCTTATGAACTGCAAGCCTACTGACCAGTTATAGCCCCTCTGAAAAGTTTGGCACTTCCACTATTCCCTCACAGATGTTCACATTACCAATTAATCATCACCACAGGGAGTCTCAGCACAGAGATTAGGGGTTGAATATACTCACGTCAATCTTGCTTTGGAACCCTTTCAATATCTTCCAAAACAAAAACAAAAATATAAGTAAAACAAATTGAAGAATTTATGTCCGCATTCAAATATATTTTGTAGCTATATGACCTGCCCTATAATAATGAGGTAAATTGATTCTGAGGTACTATAAAATCCCAGTTCTAGTTCCACTACCATTATATAGATTCAGATGACTTTAACAAGGTAAACTGGTAATCTATGAAATTTAAAGCACATACAAATATTAAAGTATCCTAAAAAAATAAATATGAACTAAAAATTAGGAGCTCTGCTAATAAACAGAAATTACAAAGCATGTGATTTATTTTTTAATTCACTTTTTTTTAATCTATTACAAACAGTGTAAGACAATATGAAGAATTTCTCCATATTCTTAGTGGATTTGTTAAACATTTTCTACTTCCACAAACAAAATATACAGAACAGCTACATTCAAATTCCTTAATTTTAAGCGAAGTACCTAAATCCTACAACTCCAGCAGACAAACTGCATTGGTTTCATTAGGTGTATTTGTTGCCAGCAGCACACTCTATATCTAGTACACTGATAATGGAAGGCCACAAAATTACCAAGTACAAAAAAAAAAAATGTACAGTGTGTATATATTTACGTGTGTGTGTGTGTATATGTAATGAACACTTGAAGTACAGCAGAACTATCATTCCTACTTCCTAAATGGACATAAAGGGGCAATGAAGCTGATTTACCCACAGTAGTACAGGATATCCACAACAAACCTGGAGTTAAGCCTACTTTTCCTCAAGTTCCAGGTTACTACTACAACCATTAAATTATCTTTTTCCCTTACCAACATTTTTTGGCAATAGTTCAAGTGCTTTACAAAATCTTGATCTTAATTTTACATACAGGAGAACTGATGTGCTATGCCAAATCACTTACCCACGACTGCCCACCAAACCAATGAAACATCTCAGAACTGAAGGTCCCACTCTGTGTGCTATCGAAGAGGCCACAACAGCCCTGCCTCAATGTAAGCACCCCTGCTGCGAAGAGCAGTGAAGAATTTTCACCTGTTCTTTTTAAAAGGAAAAAGAACTTCAACTTCACCAGCCAGCTTGTTTCAAGCACAAGTGAGCAGATTCCACATAAAGAGAAAGGCATTTCAAATTAGAAGTCTTTATTCAGGGTTTCAGGTGAACCTTCAGTTTTCAAGAACCCTGAGCTCTGCAGGAACACACAGAACTGCAGTTTTGTAGGAAATAACATCGTTAGAAACCCCACCATGTAATTACTCACACTTTCATTACTTGCTGAAACGCTTTATTGGGAGCATATATAGTCATGTCTACAAAAACATGCAAATATCATGAAGCAGAATCCACATCCCCTCCATAAAGCATGTTTCCAGCTTGGGGTTTTTTTGTGTGGGAACAGAATTCCCATACCAAGGGATGGGAAGTTTAGAACTCCTGATTCACACTGCAGAAGCCCTTACTCCTAACATCAGTATATACTCTAAAATAAAGACACTCAGCTGCAAGGCTCATATCTAGAAGGTAGTGTCAGAAAAAGCATCCTTAATTGCCTATGTGGCTGACAAGCATACAATAGTTTGAATTTTTTAATAAAATACACATTTCTCAAAATTCATCCTTCTATGACAGATTAACATTACATCCCAAATCTCCTACGTAAGTGCACTCTTACAAAGAGGGAATAAATTTCAACAGCCTATAAAGCAGTTAGGTCTTTCACAAGCCATCCTCGCTGTTTCTATAAAGTAGCAGAAGAGTAGATAGCAGTATTTCAGACTAGACAAAAACATGCAGAAACCAAAGAAAATGCATAATTCAGTAGGTAAATACTAACAAAAGCGCATGACCAAATTCTTGATATGCACTATAGGGACCTAAGTTTCAAGGTCTCCACATCCTCTAGAAACATTCTTTTCTTTGTTTTCAGAGAAGGATTTCAAGACACAAAAAAAGCATTAACATGTAACTGGAGAAACCACATACTACAAAATATAGATTCCATACAGTTGAGGCAAAAGTGTTGCAAACCAACCTTTGTAGGAATTAAGAGATGAACACCTACAGCATACTCTGGCTTTCAGTAACTAAGCCTACTGGAACTTAGAGAAATTTTAAATATTCAGGACTCAACAACAGCAGCTTTCAAAACTACAGAGATGTATGAAAGAAAATCCAAGAAGTTAAAAAATTCCACACCACAAGTAACTGAAGACACGAAAACTCACATTAAAAGTAGACATATATAAAATGCGTCCCACAACTTTAGAAAACATATAGCCTGTACTTAGAAAGGGGGGAGGTGGGTAGAGAAGTACTTTCTCGTATTTTGATCACAGAGAAGGAATTAAATTATAAATTACACCATTTCAAAGAACAGATTACAATCTTTTTTTATTAAAAGGTATGCAAAACCAACAAATAAAATGCATCAGAGCTTGGTAAAGCTCAGTAGTTTAGCCTCAGTGTTATCTACTGCACATCTGCCACACCGCATTATCTTACTACTCAAGCATCATTTTTGCATTTCAATGTAGTAGCTCCATCAGATTAATGCCCAAGACATTTCAGCTGTGATGCAAGTAAATAAGTGGACATACAGGAATATTATGCACGGCCTGCATCATTGACACTAAGCAAAGAAAATGTGATTAGCACCAAATTGCATCTGACAGGGGAATCAGAAAGCTGTCAAACACAATGACATGGATTCAGTATTTAGAAGGTAAAAGGGGGAATAAAGAAGCTGGCCAGTCTGGCATGGAGACAGCAATAAAACACAACAGCTATGATAAATTAATTCATTTACTTATGAAAAATTAGAGGCTTCCACAGGCAGCTCTCATTTATAATCTTGTCAATCTGGCAGAGTAAATAAAAAGCCTATACAATACACACAGTGGGAGGGAAGAAAAAGAAACAAAAGGGGGGGGGGGGGGGGGGAGAAAAAACAGATTTTTGCATTTAATCTAACAGAATAATTTCTTACATTAAACCACACTGGATTGAGCCTTTGATAAGAGTGACTAATGCAAGGATATATCATAGCAGTAGTTACTGTGTTTACTAGAGATGCTCAGTGTTAAAACAGGAAGGCTGAGATCAAACACTCAGAAGCCATATAAAGCGAAATGAATTTTTTACATGCAAGAGATGCTATTACTACGCCTATCAAAAGGATGCCAGAAAGGCTACAGTGGGGGAAGTCCTTTGAATTTACTTCCACCAATCCCTGGGACGAGCACAGGCTCTAGAAGGAGGTGGTGTTCACATTAACAGCCGAGTGTGGCTGCTAACAGCAGGCTGCCTTGGAAAACCTTTTCAGGGAAAACAAGGTCTGCAACTGCCTGCAGGTCAGCCTCTGCAGCACTTTCCAAAATGTTCTCCCTGGATCATCAGGTAGACCCTGACAGCTAATAGCAATATGGCTACAGTAATTTTCTCAACTAAGATCACAGTTATAATAAGGACATCAGAGAAAGATTGGCCTTTCAGAGGAATATTTCAAAAGATTGCCATGTCTGGCAGTTTTTGGGAGGTGAGTTCAGACCAGAAAATAATGAACTTGCTGGTAATGACAGAAAGAAAGCTATGCGGATCTTAACAGAATGGCATGGAACACCACCATGAAAATGTAAATGTCTGTGAGCAGCAGCAAGGACAACTGTCAGCACCAGCACAAAGGCTGGATTTTCACCTTCTGGCATTTCACATTTTGACTGATCACTGCAGATCTATTAAAATCCTATTTATCATTAGATATGTACCTTGGCCATAAAGTGTTTAGGGTACAGTCAGTTCACATACAGTCCTGTATACTAGAAAGATCGTTCCAAAACCCAGTGAAAAGAGCTGACCCTGCCACTTGCCAGACATTAACTCTACAGCAGTCTAAAAGGACTCCAGGAGATCAGAAGTCCACCGTGCCCCAGAAATCGGTTGAAGTTGATGCCTTCTCCAAAAACCTGGTGTCAAAAGACAAACCAGTCACAGGCAGCGTTCTCCCACCATTTACTTCAGTTCCAGTTTATATGGGAGTGACAGACGAGCCATCTTGCTGATGAGCATGCAAGAACTCTGCGACAGCACATGTTCCGTGGCAGAGCTGGAAACTTAGCGCGTATAATTTAAGTCCAGGGCTGATGGCTTGCCCAAAACCACCTTTCTCCCTCTCCAGTGTAGTTCAGTCTACATGACAATTTTATTTTTACCAGTATGTGTGTGGTGGAAGAAAGAGTAAAAAAGTCTCACCTCTAAAATCAGCAGACACACGAGCAGAGCGCCAGGTCTGCGCCACACCAGCAGTTCTGCCAGTATTACTGTTTACACCCTAACCTCCACAGAGTTAAAAAAAATTAGTATTACAGGGCTATTTTGAAATTGTGAGATACTTTAGAACAGATACTTTCTAGTTCACTTTGGAGAGGCGATAGCAATAAACCTATTTTCAGAAAACTACTAGCCCTTAAGATTTTGAATTTTATACTTTTGCCACATACCTCTAACCATTAAGGGGTTTTAATATGCATTATTTTAACTGAAATATTTTCATTTTGGTCTACATATTAAGTACTTTGTATCTAATTCAATATATACCATTCAATGCACACATACATACTGTTTGACACCTTCTGTTCCAAATCCCCAGATTGAAAGTGTTGCAAGGCCAGCTGGGTTTTACTTGTGAATTTCTGCACGATTCTGATTTTCTTCACCCATCTAAACTTAAGTATGTAACCCTTATGCTTGTAGAGCCAGCCCTCCAAATCCAGGCTGCTTGCTGGCTATAGAGGAAGATAACCAAAACAAAGATGGCCATTGCTTAAACACCTAAGATAGGAAAGCACTGCTAGTGGCGTAATTGGTCTCCTACCTGTTCATATTTAGAGGCCTAGTGAACAATTACGTGTTACTGAAATAAAGCATATAAATTTGTTTTCCGAGTGTCCTGCATCTTTAGAACAAAATCAAACCAATCCTGTAGAATTCCTATAGTAGAATATTTGCTACATTAGTATCTGGAAATAATGTTTTCACTTTTTTTTTTTTTTAAATAATACAACAGTGCAAATAGTAAGGTTTTAGGGTTAGCCAATACTTCAGGTTCTCTGCCAAGTTTTCAGCCTGCTTTGCTTTTCCATCATTGTATTTTACTCAACCTTTTGATTGAAGACGATCTTCATGCACTTTATGATACCAACATTCAATGCCCAGAAGAGGGCACAAGCAACCCTGAGGAAGCCACAGGTCAGGCTACCTAAGAACACTTAGGAACCAGCCACTCAACCTTTAATCGGTCAAATTCACAACCACAACCTCAAATGAATTTTTAATTCTTTCATATCTGATTTTTTCAAAGCTTTGAGAGAGGCAATTTAAAGGGCTGCATAGTATGCATCAGTGGCAACACAACCAGAGGGGAAAAACAGAATTATTAAATGACCTCTACACCTAAAATCTTAATATCTAATTCCAAATTTTCAGCCAATTTCAAGCCTTAAGTAATACAAAACGTGCATATATACAAGCTTATATGGCCTACCTGAACTCGGAGTATAACCAGAGCAGGGAGAAGGAAAAAAAAAAAAACAAAAAGCCTGATGGAACTCTGTGACCTGAAAAGTTACAGGAAATACTTAGTGCCTGGATAATTCCCTATACAAGATAACGCCTGTTAATGATAAGCTATTTCACACCACTTAACTGCTCTTTTATAAAGCATGTTCAAAGTACACTTCAGCATAAATACCTTTTTATTTTGACACTACCTGCTACACTATGGAAATGTTGTATTACAGCTCACAACTATGCCATAAAAGCCTGGCTTATGTTTAAACCTGTTGTACTATACCCTGGAGGAAAGTTTCTGCTGTCGTGTTGCTTTTAAGGCACACAGTTAAAGAAAACATCTAACTGAACAGGTATGTTAAAAAACGCCTTTTCCTAACACACCTATAGCTACAGTTGCAAGATGGTACAGACCAGAGAACAGCACCGTCCCACTGTCACAGGATACAAAGCATGACCAGCTGTATTATCTTGTTTGAGCATCTGCTGCTCAATTAAAACAGATTTTTGTAAAACATTTTCCTATTACCTTTTCATCTGCACTGTTGCAAGACAGTAACTTTAGCCCACAGGACTGAGACAAGGAGCAGATCATAGACAATATGGTAATGCTGGAACAAGCGCTTAGGAACAGGTAAGAGAAGACTTGAATTAACCACCCTCTACTTCCTTTCTCCTTCTATCCCTTTATTTCTCTCTCTCTCTCCCCGTACTTGCCTGGTGGGTTGCTCTTGTTAAGGAACCGTTATGAGCTCTTTATCCTCTTTTCAAATTTCAAGAGAGGCGCTGATATTAAGCTGAGCTGCACTGAAATGCAGTCTAGGTAATTTATTTCCATTCCTAACCAGCAAGTTCAAGTAATTGCAGCAAATATTTAAGTATTTCAAAATATTTAAATCTGGAAGCTTCATAAAACCAAAAATTTCTGTGTAAGTCCAACTGGTCACAGACTAAGGCCCAGGTCCTGCAGTATTTGGCCTATTCAATTAAATCTGGGGAATTGTCCTAAGCTCTACATGAAATATGGTAAAAACTGCCAGGAATTACAGCTTTGCAGAGTGCTATCAACGCCACCCTAGCAAAAAGATCTGTGGAATTCATGGCAACAGTGTAGCCCAGCCTTGTCCATTCCCATACAAAGCGCATCTCACACCTGCCAGCAGACATGAAGAACAGTAAGAACACACTGGCAGGTGACTTTCTGAAGAGGAGACTAGACTCTTGCTGCTTGCCCAGGAGCCGATGCTGTAAGAGGGCACGTATAGCATCTGAGTGCCACAAATGCTCATCCAAGCGCATGCGGGTTTGAGTTACAACATGAATTTGAAAGTGCAGAAAGGACTAGTGGCACCACAAGGACCCCAAACAGTTTTAACCTTATCTCAGGGCCAAGTCAAAAATAAATTTCTCTATATTCGCCTTAAGAGCCACTACTTACCCATCACTGACAGCACCCATTGTCTTCCCTCACGCCTCTTCAGCACCCCAAGTTGCAATGATTTTAAATAGATGCTAGTGATGAGGGATGGGAAAAAGGACGCAGAGAGACTATGTGTGATCTGAAGCCATAACTCAGCATTATCACTGGAGATTATGCACAAGATTAAAAGAACAAAATCATTCAAGCTTCGAGGCAAGTTTGGAGGCTAATAAATGCCTGGTACTCTAGAAGTTAAGGAAGTAATATGGGCTCAGTGGGGAATGAACGCTGCACCATACAGTCTTTTTCACAGAAATCACACTTGAAGTACTGAACAATGATTTTATCCTTTGGTATCTGTTAAGAGCTGAAATTCTGAGGCAGCAAAAATATTCATTTAAGAAAAACACTGCAGAAATAAAATTACAAAGTATTTGACAGAGGGAAGTACAAGTACGCTCATGCTCCTCAAACCCAGTAACAGTCACAAGGGACCAGGAAAGGCGGGGGCAAACAAGGACTGCGAGCCTCCATGCAAAGCATGCCAGGTTCCTGCTGCAGCAACTTCACCAAATGTATCTCCCAAATTAGTGAGCCTAAAGGAAGCTCATGTATAAAAGTTATTTCAAATTGAGAGGCATGATGAGGTGAACAAGCAAATAAGTAAATAAAAAACATTGTATCAGTGACTTTGCCCCAAATAGTCTCTTACCATTTGCCATAGCTGGAGCTATTCCCTTTATCCCCTGCTGCTCAATCCCACCCCAGCAGCAAGTACTGCAAGTACTGCAGCTGGCCCAGTGCAGTAAGAAAAATGGCACAAACACACTCAGCAAGGAGGTGCTTATTTAACATACAAGGCTTCCATGGCTCCTAAATATCCCTTTTTCCCCTGTTTTCCCCTATATATTTACTTTATCTGTCTAGCATTACAGTATCAAGTGACCTGCATAGATCAATCATTTTGCCCTCAATGCACATGCCTTAAAATTCTTACGCACTTCCAGCAAAATAATTTAGAATTTATTTTCCTGAAGAAAGGCAACCTGACAGTTCTTCTAAAAAATGCACTAATACAAAATTAATGACAAATAAATTGTTTGCCTCATCTGGTTTGCAAACATTTCTTTATATAAAATAAAGTATTAGCTAAATAATGACTGCCATAAAGTATTTTTCATTGAAAGCACATGTATACAAATTGACAGCAAAATGGCAGCCAAAAAATATTTAGCATTAAAGGTGAAACATTAGCTGACAAAAAAAAAGGACGGAAACTCTAAGCTAAGGCTTTCTATCTCCGCTTTTCATGTTACATCTAAACTTCAAACAGAACGTGATGTTGCACCACTCTCCATTACAGTAAGCATGCAAAGTACTGCAGAACAGAACTGTGAGCAGCGTGTCAGCAATACCTTTTGATTTCTCCGCTTTTGTCAGCTTTCATCCAAACAGCATAACTTTGCTATTAATTGACTATGTTTGTGCTTTCCAGTCTCCCTGTACCATGGGACAGCACCTTCCCTGAGTTTCCTTAGGAGTGAAGAAAAAAGTCCTGTCCCTTGAGAAGCAATTAAGACAACCGAAAATAACAGTGTTCCACAGAAGGGTAAAGAACCCGATAAATACAGAAAAAGCCAAACATGACTGTTTTTCAATTAGATTTGAATACCCAAAAATCATCATTAAAAACTTGTGCTTTTTTCTTCCCCACCCCCCACCCCCAAAAATTAGCTAAGTAATATCTTTGTTCTACAGAAAGGAAAATTCTTAACCATTTTTTTACCTGTTTGGAGCAACGGTGCAGATAGAGAAGCAAATACGAAGTGTCTTCATAATTATAAACATCCAACATATTACCTTAAAAAATTAACTTACAAATAATCCCACTTCACAAATCTGGAACACCAATATTTCCCAAACACATTCAGATACTAAGAATCTTTTAAATGGACAACTCTATCAAGGGTTATACTTAATATAAATACAGCTGTCATAAAACATATTTAAGAAACTTCTTCCAGTACCTAATACAGAGACACGTAGAATACTTATTTAAAAATAAAGACCCCGAGAAAAAACTACACATTTCCACACCCCTCTCCCCACAAGAAGGAACATTACTGCTTTTAACAATAGTGTCCCCAAAAGCAAATCATCTTGGCCAACAGCAATCAGACATGGATTAAAATCACATTGGGGTTTAGACTGATGATAAATGGCATGCCAGAAACAACATACGTTGGAAAATACTCTCAGCACAAGTGCAGTTTTGTCAGATGTGTTCCTGTACAGTAGTCTTTTAACAAGTCCCACATAATCATTCTCAACTCGAAGAAAAGAATGAGGAAGAGATGAAGATCCATATAGGAATCAGATGCCACAAAGGACCCAAGGCCCATCTTTCTATTCTTGAAAACTCCCAGACTTTCCTCTATGCTTGTGCAATATGTCAGATGTTGACACCTTAACAGAACCCCCCCATCCCCAAGTAGCAGCTTTCTGCTTTACTTGCTACAGCTGAAGTCAGTGACAGACTATAACATATCACTTACACTATCCAATTTCAGGAGTCAAAATACCAACATGAACAACTCACAAACAACTACTAGTTTGTGAATGTAACTGTAGGTCAGCTGCTCCTGAGAAGACAGTAGGCACCTGCTAAGTTTGGGTAAGCTGGTTTTCAACACTTCTTATCCCCCTCACTGAGGTCAGCTAAAAATTCTTACAAAACTTATATTGTCCAAATGGATAATACTGGTTATTTATAAAAAGTGGAACCATTACTGCAGAAGTCCTTAAAGTTACCTATATACTCTTTGAAAAGCTTTATTATAATTTATCAAGAAAAAACATTGGCCAAAGCATTGGTTATTTTCAGTTTTAGACAGGGTCTACAAACAGAGCTGAAATGCACCTGAGAAGTCACACAACACCCGAGATGTTTAAATTTTAAGATAAAACACCACACTACTACTCCAACAGCCTTCTGCCAGTTCAAAATTGGTGGGAAACACACTGACTGTATTCTAATGCAGATGAATCACTTCAATATTCTTAGGAAGTTTTGCGTATACATTCTGAGCAGGTATAATTCCACTTATCAATTAATGTTCTCCCAGTTTGTATTGCTCAGGTAAAGCTACAGATTTCTGTTCTGTCACAGGTTACGGATTTCAAGGGTTTCAGGAAATTATTCTTTTAGAACTCAGTAGAGATCTGAGAAATTAGGAAGAGTTTTTAAAAAATTTGTCAACAGCTGCTTCTATAGGAACAAATACTGAACCTGCAATAATGTGAGATTTTTTTGCTTAGGGGACTGTGGGAATTCTGTAAAAGTTAACAGGGTCCTAAAAAGCATCACTTCTCAAAACATAAACCAAGGTCCAAATAGTTTATTTTGCTTTCCACTGAACCTTAGAAAACTAAACAAGTGCACCTTTAGATATAAAGCCGAAAACTTTTCATAGCAACAATTTCCACACTAAATTCATGCATGCTTGGCCTCAGATTTTAAAAAAAAAAGGCAAGCAACCCAAGCCAAATAAAATAATGAAAGCCCAGTTTGTGGGCTTTATCCTACATTGAGAATGATCCCTTTGCTCTTTACTGCCAGTAACGGTTAGATGTACCTAATGCTTCATGAGCTTCTTTGAAGATGACACAAGAACATAAATCACTCGTGATCGCAAACTGCCTTCCCCAACTCCCCCTTTCCACTCCCAAGCGTGGAGCAAGGCAAGCCGAGAGGAGAGGATGGAAAGCAGCCGAGCCCCCCGCCCGGGCTGGCTGAGGCCTTGCATCTGTGCAGCCCGGCGAGGGGCAGCGCTCAGCCAACAGCCCAGCACTGGCAAGAGCTCATTAAACAACCTGCCAGCACCGGCCCTGTAAGCTGGAACCGCAACAAACCGTTTAAGGCAGCCCACAAAGGATTTAGACAATCTCCCAGTTTTTTAATCTACAGCTTTTAGAAATTTGATTTTAATAACATAAATAGCTAAAATAAAGCCTAATCACCACACCAGCTCCCACAAAATACGGGATGTCACCAACATTCACCCCAGTAAGAACACCATCTCAACCTTATTTACATCATAAATTTGCCCACCAGTGTACGTGTCAGTGAGAAAGGAGCTGGCAGCATGAGAACCTGGTTAATAGAGCCAGCAGTGAATCCACAGGAAAGTTACCCCATGCTCAGGTTTTCGTTTTGGCACATTAATAGGGTCAAGCAGAAAGAAAACATTGGTTTAAAAGCTACCCAGAGAACAACAACTATGACAAGCAAGGGACCCACAGTATTTTAAGTATGTATCATTTCATTAGTTCTTTGCACAGGATAAAAAGCTGCTCGGGAACAAAGACTACTCATGCCATCTCAATAAAATCCATCAAACAGACACACAAAATACGCATTATATCAGCTACAAAAACTATCTTTTTAGTAATGAAAATTATCACTTAGATAAAAATGTATTAAGTATTTCAGCTTTAAGTAAGCCCTTAAACCACAAGACCAAAATTTGTCATACACAATAATCTAAAAAAGTTTACAATATCTGGGTGGGGAAACTGTGAGTTAATGGAGAAATTGAATTTTCACTATTTAAAAGGGGACACAAACATTCTGCTACGACATCTGTTCATAGGTTCTACTGCAGCAGAAAACCAGAAAACCACCAGAATTTTAGCTGTCAAAACAAATTCTCAAATTAAAGAAAGGAGGAGGAAGTAAGTGCTGAACAATTACACACTTCCAGCACCATAAGTCTAGCATTTAGTCAGGAAAAAAAGTATGCAAGAAGCACGGATGCAGTTTTATCACTCAGCCAAATGCTAGAAGGATTACTAAACTGGAAATGCACTCAGACCCACACCCAGTTTTATAACAATTTACTGAGATCTGTGAAAAAAACTGGAAACAGACTCATGAGTTACTTGTCACTGCCAGGGCATCTAAACACACACTCAGCTTCAAACATGAACAAAACCTCTTTGATCCAGAGGCAAAGCAGGACACTGAATGCTCGCTGACACGGCCCTCTGGACAGGGCCAGTGCAAGTCTCTTCTTCCGACTTCTAACACTAAAACCAACGTGACAGTGTATTACGTTATAGCCAAGAGACACTCCCACTGCAAGATGGCACAGCATGGTACAGGAGAAATCCTTCCAAAATATTCAGAATATTGTTAAATTTAAAAGACAGCTTTGCTTACCTAAACTCATGAGCCACATGAACAGCAATTATTTCTCATTTGCAGAATGTAACATTTAGTTTTCCAACAGCCCTTCTCAGTTTAATTTTTACTGTCTCTTTTGTAACCACCTCTTTAAATAAAGCATTTGGGAAATCACAAGTGTTACGGCATTGATTCTTGAAGGTAGATTTTTCAAAAAATTCACTTTTAATAATGCAATGACCTTCCTGAACAATCTATAACTAAGTTTTAACAAGTTGCTTTAAGTGGAGAAAACGGGAAAAAGGCACTTGCAAAAATGTCAAAGCATCGTAAGTGAATTGGGAGAAAAGCTGCTTAACTATCATTTCTTGTACTAATAAATACTGAAGTAGTATGCAGATCACAAACATACTCCACTCTCCTTCAAGCATTTGATGTTACAAAACCTAACATTATCTCACTGTCTTTGAAGAATATCACTGAAGACCAATTTGAGAAGAATCCTACTGACTACAGCTTTACACAGATTTTTACATTTCAGCAAGTGGTATTCACGCCACATGAGCTGACATGACTTCCAAAGACGACAAGGACCCCACTGCAGTAGCTACCGGTACCACTGAAGAGTTCAGAGATTAGAGAATCTAAATGCAAACGAGCAACAATTTTGGAAACTGAGCCTGTGTTCCCACCTACAATGAAAGCAGACACCAGAAGCAGAATCTAGATTTTCAAAATCCCCTTTGAATCTTTCTTTTGATGTGTTATAATTAATATTTTTAAAAGGCAACCGTCATAATTGTAATGGAACTGAACACCAGATATTGGAAATACCAATTTCCAAAGTTTCCTGGTAAGGGCAGGATCCCAAAACAACATGTAAGAACAGCAGTAGTCATCTGAGGAATACAGCATTGAGATGCATCGCTATCAGGAACTCTGTGTGGGCACGTGACTGTTCAGACCATCCTGTATTTTTCTTTCTGTAAGACTAAAAAAAAAAGAAATAGTCATCGAAGAAACAGACCCTTCTAGCAGGGTATATATTTCAGAAATATTTTCTGTTCATATGAAGGACAAACTCCTTTGCGTGCATACACAGTTTCCTACTTTTGCTAAGGAATTGAAAATTCAGTACTGTCAGGTTGTTAATCCCCAGCAACACCTACAATCAGCAGTTACTACTGCATGTGTAAACAGGTGCGAGGCAGTGCATATTTTTCCATATTTTATGAAATATATTCCATGGTATTAAGGCAGGTGGGTAAATCAAACTCTTCTCCTCCCTCACAAATTGAATTTGATACCAGACGGCTGGCACAAATTAGGTTGTGATCTGATCCAAAATGCTTCATATTAAAAAGAGAAAATTCCCAACAGTACTTCATTTTTTGTATAACTGAACTATAGCAAGCAGACAGGGAAGAATGTTATTCTGTTTAACTGATCAAATTAAACAAGCATATTCAGTCTGAAAATAATACCCTGAAAAGTGTAACAGCTATTTCCTTTTGCTCTACTAAACAACACATTTCTTTGTCTATAAAGAGAGGGAAATTCACAATTAAGAAGCTCCGCTTCTTGACCCTGGAACACAGAATGACCAGTCATTAGAAAGAAAGCTTATTTAATTTGAAAGCATTTTACATTCAAAAAGGTCTGAAGTATTGGACTTAACCATCATTTTTCTTCCCTTTTCCACAAAACCGTCAATTCAGAAAACCTCATCCAGGTCCTAGGACTAGTTTTGCAGCTTACATCCTGCTGCTTCTTCCCCCTACCCCTCCTTTTTGCTGTAGCATTTTAAGAGCGAAGTTTTGGTCTACATCACTTGTTTGGGTTATTCATTTGCTGGTGATAGGAGGAGTAAAGCAAAACAGACTCCATGCAGCAGACAATGAGCTGCTTTCAGAAATCGTACTTAGCAATTCCTGTGAAGCATCCAGCTTTGCAAGCAGCAGAGCAAGCCTCCCCGCACACAGATCACCAATGGCAGGTAGCTGGCACCAGCACTGCTCTCACAAGTGGGGAGCAGCCAAGCCACTGGAAGAAGTCACTGCCAGAAGTTTCTAAGTTGCAACACGTTCATGACTTCAACCAAAAAAGCAAGTGGTTGACATGTTGGATTTTGCTTTAAAGATGCAACTTCGATTTCAGCAATATCTATTTCCAAATTAAGTGCCTGCTCCAAAAGGCTGCCAAATAGGCAGGATGACGCTGAGCCCCTCAGCCCAGCACTCCCCAGGAAGGTCCAGCAGTGCAGCAGCAGCTCACCCTGCCCAGAGGCACAGCTCAGCTCCTCTAACCCTCCTGGTGGAGGAAGCGTCATGGCTGAGCACTGACAGCCAACCTCCTGCAAGGTTTGAGCCTTGGAGATCTCTAAGACATACCTTAAGCAACCCCGGGTCCTGCACTGAAACAGATACAGCATAATGATCATTTCTGAAATGGGGGAAACTGGACATGAGTACTTCCTTCCATCCTGCTGTATCCTTATCCTGCAATACAACATTCTGCTCCCTCATTCATGGTCATTTCCTTCACCCAAATATCAGACAAAGACACATTCCATTGCTATTTATTTACATCTCTTCTCAAGTTAAGTTACAGAAAAGGAGTAATTCTAAATCAGGTCAAATTACACAGAGATCAAGATTTTAATAATAGATGTAGATAACCTTATTATCAAAAAGAGAATTACAAAAAGTGTTTGTTTCATGTCTAATAATATTGAAATATTTAACACAGTGTTTTAATTGACTCAACATAAGGCAGCCTAAGAAACTAAGATTCATATCTGCCCTGGGGGGAAAATTGTGTATTTCAAGAAACAATTAAAACCATTTGTGCCAGCCCATCTGACCAGCTTCTCCAACCCAACAAAGTCAAACTATCCATAACTTGCTGTGAAATTTGGCAGAAAAATAACTTAGCTCAAAAGTCTGCTGTGTTTGCTGTTTTCATTATAGAGACCTTTCACATAGCCTATGCAATATCTGTGTTTATAGAACCTGGGTGCTCATACTAAACATCAATGCAATCTGTGTTTATATCATCTCCATACTAATCAGATCGATTACTTCTGATATATTGCCCTGTCACACCACTGTAATACTAATCAAACAAATGGAGCTGCAGCAAGATGAAGCTGATACATAGGTTTTTAATACCACTTTTTTTTTTTTTTTAATGCTCACTGGCATCACTGCCACAGGAAATAACAGCAAATCACAAACACTGCACAAGTATCATTGTGTAGTTTTGTAAGGGGCCATCAAATAGGACTGTAATCCAGGACAGTATGACAAAAACAACCTTGAATGAGAAATGAGGCTAGTGGTCCTGCTTCACTTCTAAGAGGCAATTAAGAGCATACTATTTGAGAACACCCCAAGAGTGCCTTAGGGTAACAGCGGGACACTGAGTAACAGCCATTTGCCTGGTCAATCCTTACAGAACTTTCTGAAAAGACATACAGAGATAACCCTGCAATTAAAAATGTCTTTGTAAACAATATAGCTCTGCAAATTTTTATTACAGTAAGACTCTTTCACAGTTAATCACTGTCTACTGTAGCGTTCCTGTACAAAGAAACTTAAGTAGTCATTATCTTTTGAATTCTTTCATCTCTAGAAGCACCTAACATTATTTCTAGAACTCTATTAATCTCATTTACAGCTAGTAAACCAAGATATAAACTAAATCTATCACTGAGGCATACTTTGTATATTACAGAGCTGTTAAAAGCATTCCCGTTCATTTATACGTCTATGATTTAATGAAGCCATACTCCATCTTAATATATAGTGCAAAAATCCAGCCTAAGAACATTTCTTTACATTGTCCCAAAAGGGACTGATACAGATAGCAGAAAATGTAAAAGTAAAATTGGTTTTGAACACACTCTGATCTAACTTTAATTTCTTCTTCTGTGCCTGGAAATATATATTAGCAAAAATTTTTAATAGATTATTCTTTTCAAAGATTATTTTTTCCCCTCAAACTAAAAGAGTTCTTCACAATAAAAACCAACATTTATACAACATTTTCTGGACATTGACATCCACACTAGTTTGAGACGCCATAAATGAGAAAGGGTTGAATTCTAATCACTGGTACTCTCAGAACAGTCCAACAGTACGAGTGACAAAGGACTGACAGCCTACCAGCCCACTATGGCATGGAAATAGGTTATTCCATGCATAGATCAAACAACTTTCATAAAGATAACACCCAGATAGCTAGATATTTTTCTTACGGATTTACCATCAGAGCTACTATGCACGCAGATTAGCCTCTTCAAGCGGAGCCTTTTTGACCAAGACAGCTGGGACAGGTTTCTCTGTACTCATGACACACACATTTCAGTCCTCTCTGATGCGATGACCAGCACATCTGCCACTTGACCAGAACTGACAGCAAACCCCATCACACAAGCAGGTAATTTCAGAAAGGGCCATGGTGACCTCACAGATGAGGTGTGATGGCACAACTCATCTGGCCAGCAGCTCAAGCGAGCCCTGGGAAAGCAAGGAACAAACCCTACAGTGAATGACTTGTTTTGGTGGACCAGATTCCACTTGGTTGATTTACTGCAAAGTAAGTAGAGCAGGTGGTCTGTACACATTACAAAAGCTGTTTCTTTAAATGAAAATGTAGCAAGAGGGAAAAGTAAAAATATTCTGGAATATTGCTTAAAAAACCCTACCATACCAACTATAGACAAAGCCATAAATATTTAACATGTTTACTGTACTGTATACTTGATACCATTTAAGAAAATATGACTATTTTTTAGAAGTATACATTAGTGCTGTTGCAAAAGTATTATTACTAATTTCAAAGCACTTGACTTACTCCATCTGAATTATCTTCTCCAAAAAACCCTCTAAGCAAAAATAAAACTTCGGAAAAAATCTGTTTGGTTTCACTGCTGTTTACGTTAAATACAGGATGATAATGAAAATCCAGAAGATTATTCAGAAGCTATAAAAGCTAACCCTGATTTCTTAAAACACATCAAAAGAAACTTTTAATTTAAAAAAACTAGACTGTATTCTTAATTTTATACATAAATGCTTCCAAATTGCTGGAGTAGTAAACAGACTATAGCCAGAGGAGTTTAAAAAAAAAAAAAGTCCTAAATACTCCCAGACCTCCCAGAGCAGTAACATAGAGAAACTGTTCAGACGAAGACAATATATATGTCTGAATTCATAAATCTTTTCAGTAAAGAGCTGATGAAACCCAGTTGCACACCATCAAGTATCTGTTTCATAAAAAGAGATGGGTCACAGGTCTGCTGTGAATTCCAGAGCCCAGCCTCACACATCTGATTCCCAGGTAAACAACTGTACAGACATCATGCAAAAAGCAGGTAGAGGAGGAAGGAACGATGAAAATGCTGCACTGCCAAGGTAATTGCATGCTTCACACAAAGAATTAGAAATAAATAAATATAACTTCAGGGAAAATTTGCTATTCTGGATTCTGTTTTAGCAGTGTGTTTCTGCTTCTTCCCTCCCCTTTATTTTTAATACCGATCACTTGAACATAACGAGAAATTTGCTGCTCAAGAGCTGATCTAATCCTGCTGCTTATTCCTCACCCAATATCTCAGCCTACCAGAGCATCATAATTAGGGCCATGGAGACGATTAGGTTCACAGTCATTAGGACTAGAACTGGGCACAATCTGACATTTTCCATTAGGCTTGAGGGTGATGCGGGGAGGGTTTTCTCAGAGGAGTTTTCTCAGTTCTGCCTTGCCACGTACAAAGCCTTCCACCATCCACTGCACTTCATTTTGAATCTTGCCTCAGTTACACTCCAAAGTATGGACTAAGTCAAATTTGTTTTAAGATCATTAAACAGGGCCTGAAGTTTCAGGTTCGCAGGGAAATCAAGTGAGTTTCTTCTAGCTCCATTGTGCAAGTTGAACACCGCTCTAATTATGCTGTCAAACTGAGGATTGTGAACTCTTAATAAACAGAGACCTGTTTTCATGCAAATTTTACTAGTAATAAAAAGATAGGAAGAAAAATATGTCAGCAGAATTGTTCCTGTAAGCAAAATGTTTTTCAAATGCTTTCATGAGTTGTCAGGAGCTCTAAGTAGAAACAGTTACCAGGGTAAAGTATTACATCAGCAGCTGAAAGTTTTCAGTCAAAGGTTCTACTTGAGACCAATACAGCAGAAAGCAAAAGGTATCGACTCGAAACACAGCCACAACGGTCTGCATGACATTATTTATACAGAAGCAACGTTTACGCATGAATGGCTTTATTCCCATTAAACTGTATAAACCAGGGTTGGCGGGGAGAGCATTTACAAAAGCAATCCAGCAAGCATGCATGCCTTCATCCATACAGATGACCTACACTGCCACTTTCCAGTTCTGCAGGACCCAGCAAAGAGCAACTTATTTCCAAAGTCAGTTCTCAACACGTTAACAAAGCATTACAGCCAAGGCCTGGAACTACAGGAAAGTAAGTTCACTCTTCAAAGACAACAACAGCAAGACTTCCACAGAAAAGTCTCAATGAAATTCTTCCTCATTATTTGTCCCACCACCACCACCACAAGAGAAGGTAAGATGAGGATGGCACAGCATCCCAAGATCAGGTAAAATACAACTAAAATAATTAGGCTCTTAATTTTTTACTTTCTAATTTAATCTGGGGTCTAAGCCAGACAAAGTATTGCAGAAATCAACACAGTAATAACCTAATAACAACTTTCTTTTTACCCAGAATTTAAACCAAGTTATCCTAATTTCACAAAAACTTTTCAAAAAATTAAGCTACAGATCATCAAGCGAGACCCAGTGAGCCTGCAAGTCTCAGGGCTCCAGGCTGCTCTATAAAATGGCAGTAAAGAAAGCATTTACCTACTGCACAGGGGTGCTGTGACAATTAATTAATGTTTGTAAAGTGCACTGAAGCTGAAAATTACTAGATACCATGCTAAATATTAATTACCATGACGACAACAGTACTGGAATTGTTATAGTGCTCTCATTGTAAACTCCTCTCATTGAACAAGCTGAAAAAAGTTCTCAGCACCAGGCTGAGGTGAGCACCTTCTATAGAGACATAGAGGCAGGCATGGCTAACGCACTGCGCGTGGCACCTTACCAACCATGCTGTACGGTACCGTTCTGAGCACACTCACACAACATATTAGATTCATTTCTGGCTGCCGTCATGATGAGAGCTTATGCATACAAACCATCTGGCTACAGCTTCTCATCTGTACGTTGCCTCAAGCCACTACATAGTTTTGAAGAGTGCGAAGGCAGTTTTCAAGCATGCCAGTGGTTACAGACCCCAACAGCTAATGCAGCAGCCAGAGCGCTCTAACAGTTCATTTTGGGAAAGAAGCTAACTTTTTATAGGTGCCGTAGTTCTAAACCCAGCAGAAACTGCCTCATGTCATAGTTTTACAGCTTCATCGTCTTCTTTCTTTATGACACATACCTCTTTAAAAGGGACTAAACAAATACAACAATTTAAACAATGAAGGAAATGGCACCTTTAAAGCAGATAATAAATTAGAGAAAATCAGCAAGATATGTGATCCACATGAAAATATAGATTCTACTAAAGTAGCAGTATTTTGCACTGTCATCTGTTTCAAGTATTTTAAACAGAACAAGTTCAAGAGGAAGAGGAGGAACACCTCTGTTCTGGGCTGGCAGTTGCCACATGTGCTGCGTGGGGAATGCAGATGATGATACTCAACAAATCCGAACACTCTAATCAATACCACATCCATCTCATTATGCCTTCCTCACTGAAGGAAACACTACAACCTGTTTGCTCTCAGCCAACCACGGGCATATGTATAATCAATAACTTGCAATGATATGAGGTCAACTCATGCAGCAAAGATACTTCCAGTATGGTTCAAAAAAACCCACTTAACCACTCTTGTTAAGTGAACAGCCTATTTTGCTTCCAGCTCAGTCACTTTTTTTTTAATAGGAATAAGATAATAAAACATTAATTGAATGTGTCAGAAGAAGGATGTCATAGAAGCATATCAATACAAAGAGACATTGCAGCACATGTGCTTTAAAGTAATTGCAGGATGCTGGCTCTGCTCCTAAGTAATTATTACATCAGTTATCCTATTCCCTATAGAGTTATACCTATTTATTTATTTATTTATTTTGAAGATAACGTGCCCATGGGAAAGGAACTGGTGTGCAGCTACACATCAGCTGTAAGTTTCTGAAAAATAACAATGAGTTTCACTTGATTGCTTGTAAAACATACATTTTGCTGTCTTCCAAAAATGTTGCATGGAACACTCAGGCAAGGAGTCCAAGGAGATGGAGGCACAGAACACCCAGCTACATTTATGTCCTACAGCTACATTAAACCTTTAAAATCTCATGTAAGTCTCTACTTCAAAGTAACACCACCAGCCTTCATTTTTCCACCATTCTGAATGCCCTGTACTAAAGTAGCAAGAGAGCATTCAGAACAAACAAACAAAACAGTCTCAGCTGGAAGTTATACAGAAGAGAAAAGGCAGCTAGCAGTTTGGTAAAAGGAGGTAATAGCCCACACCCTTCCTTTCTACAGAGAGAAGAATTTATCACCAGCTGGGAATTTCTACTGCACGTAAGAAGTGAAACGCATCCAAATAGTTACACAATCACCACATCTTTTCCTATTAAGGCAAAGAAAACAGTGTGCAGTTTAACTGATTGTTGTACACATACAGACTTGTGACTCCCTCTGCAAACCAAAATCCCTGCTCGACATCAGTATGTGTTCAATTAAACATGCACTGTGTCTGGCTTTTGTATACAGCTGGCAGAGATGCTTCTCTAATTCATCTGGTACTGGCAACCAAGGAGCCCAGTGACAGCCACACTCTAGAGTTCAGGTCCCCAAGCCTCACAATGCACAGCAGCCTCTAGGAAGATTTCTCATCCTCTGTCTTTTAAAAATTAGTGGGGAAAGCTCTTCAGCACAGAGACCCAGACCGCCTGAAGTGCATTATAGTCCTATTGGGATTTCATCAATGAATTCTGGTACACCTGGGTACCTACCAGATGGTCTTTCTAGCCTTTTGACGAGCTAGTGATCCCTCCTTCAAGAGTGCTGCAGAGAGAAACCTCTTTCCTTACGTAAAGCAACTTGGTTCATCCATTCCAGGAGATCTCTGTTCACTTGCCTCTCTGAAATGCTCTTTTTAAAGATGCACTTAACCAAACTATGAAACCAGAACAGGGATACTTTTTGTGTGTGTGCATTCAAACAATATGCAGTGTCACTGAAAAGGGGATCTAACACTACTAACATTCAAATACCAGAAACTAGAGTCCAGTTATCATAAGGGACAACATTTGATATTTTAAAAACTATATGTAATTTAATAATTTTTGTTTTCCATTTTAGGATGCTTCACAAAGATAGGAAGTCTTTCAGATACCCACCCAGTTCCTCCCTCCCACTGAAAACTGTCATAAGAGACAGAAGGGAGTCTTTTACTCAAGGAGTTGCCAGCTCTGAAAACACATTAGTGCATATCTCACAATAATTGATCTTATCTTCAAACTGCAGATGTGGGATGCATTTTAGGAGATGAGAATTTCAGCTTTGACTTGAAGGAAGACTGTCACTTTTTGCAGATCTGGAGAAATGCTTCCAATCATGAGGGTACACCCCATCAACAAGCAAAATTACAAAGCAAATAAAGACACCGCTTTCTTCTCTTTTAAATATAATGCAAAGGCAAGTTAATCTCATGACCATAGGAGGGAATCATCACTGAAAACAAAAAACTTTGTTAAGAGTATATGACAGAACATTTTGAGGATGAAAGTTAAGAGAGGGACACAGATGTATGTGTATGCACAACACATGCACCAGAAAGAGTTTAGCAGATTTCTTAATCCCCAAAAGAAATATACAGCAAAAACAATCATAGTGACAATGAAGCTTGACAGTAGCAAGTATACAAAATAAAAGCTAGCTATTAATAAAGTATCATTAACTCTTCCTCTGAGCATCTTCCCGGTTTTAGACAGCACATTATCACTACATTAATCTAGGAGTACCCATGCAGCAGTAAATCACTTTGCTGATTACCTATTTTTATCTGTTCTCTATTATTTCTCTTCCATAATGGAAACAAATAGCCAATGAACAAATTCCAGTTTTCTTCTTTTTTAACCTTAACATTTAAAGAAAAACAAGGTTAAGTGTCATGTAAAAAATGATACAATGAATTTCCTTCATCAATAGACATTAAGTGACCAACTACCCGCTTACACTCTGCACATACACACCACCCTACCCAAGTCCCTACCAGCATCTTAAGCTTTTGCTTTTTCAGACAGCGCAATGACCAGCTGTGCTTCTCTGAGGTATCTTGGAAAGCTATCTGACATCATATCACAAATTTTGCTCCAGCATGAAGACAACTTGTAAAACAACAAATTTCAGGATACATGGACACAATATGCACGAATGTATAGAATGCCAGGCTTAATGTTCCTCCTTTCTCAGCCAAGTGCCATTTAGGATATCACTAAAGTAGTGAGGAAATACAGCTTTACAACATCTTACATCTCTCTGTATTTTGTGGCCAAACCACACATCTGCCCAGATTCTGCTGTTAGAAAACAGAGCAGCTGGGGCTTACTTATCGCACACAGTCACTACTGCTACTGAGATGTTTTTTCTCCTAGTGCTCTGCTTCCCACAGAACCACCCTTTGCAAGAGAATCTTGCTAAATCGCAGCTTTTTCTCTCTAAAGTATCTGAAACGGACTTTGAAGGAATGAAGCATTTAACAATGGGGGGGGGGGGGGGTATGGTGTGTCAAAATAAAAGCACAAGAACTCTAGTTTAGTACAAAAAAGGAAACCAGAAAACATCATTATGGTGTGGATGACAAGTAAGTGAACAAGCAGAGCCTCATGGGCCTATTAAGCTAGATTTCATACTCGAGATAATTTTAATGGTAGGGAGCTAAGCAAAAGCAAAGTAAAAGAAATCCTGGAAGAATTTTGCCTGGACAAGATTTAAGATCCCTTTCAACATTCCATGTAGCTGATAAAGTTGAGGCAGTTTACAGATTGTTTTTGTTTGGTCTTGTTTTAATCTAACTTGTTTAAGCAGAAAGAAAACACTGTTCATCATAACTGTAAGGCCCAACAAAAGAACCTGAGGCTAAACTCCAAACACATTGAAGCCCACTACAACCTATTAAACAATTATCCTGTCAAAGTGGAGCTGGACCTCTGCAAATTCTGATTACAAACTCTGGAACTCAAATTATCTGTACTGGTGTGTACCTATTCTCTTTTCTAAACAACATATGAAAAAAATCCTATTCGAATTTGCTAGCTTTTGCTATTTTTAACTTGGAAAACCATAATTTTGTAGTGTTATCAGATACCACTTCCTCTCCTTCTTTACAAACAACTGAATTACAATTTCTGGTGCAATGAAAATTACCAGAGTAAAAGGTTGACAGCATGCACTCTTATACATGGATGTGAACAGGGCAGGAACAACAGAAGATAGTCAGCACCCACCAATTACTGCTTTCTACTCAGATTAGAGTGCTGATTTTTTATAAAGGAAAAAGGACTATAGATGTTTTTCTTTTCTTAAAACACTCATCCCATCTTATGTTTCTTTGATAATAACTTCCTTATAATATCTTTCCTATGACAGAAAGGCATCACAGAACCACCTTCAATAAGGAAGAACAAGAGGTCATAAGCTGAGTGTTAATGACTATGTCAAGCTTTTGAAAAATCAGCGGTTGAAGTCAGTTACCTGTAACACACCTGGCAAATCCTCAGAGCTCAAAAGACTGAAGTGCCTGAAGAACACACTGGCTTCCACAAGCTCCACTGCTGCTCCCTTCCTTTACAAAAATATGAAGTCATATTTAGGTGCATAAATAGGGAATCTGGTGGTTAACTTCAGCTAGCAGTGTTCGATGGCCAACCTTGCTAAGGAAGATGCACTTTTCTGAGTACTTCAAGGTAAAAAAAAATATACACGCACCAAGTTCTATACCTCATAATATTAAAAAAAAATCATTGGCTCTTCCAGAGCTTTAGCTATCAGTGTTACAGACAATGAGGCAATCCACATGAACTACTTTGTACATCACATTTTAAACACTAAGGTTAAGATTTCTGCCTAAAGTGACCAACTCCTGCAGTGACCCTTTCAGAGTTCCTAATCTACTAGTCTAACACAGCACTTACAGTTAGAAAAATACTCACTCTCCCATACATGCAAACACTTTTTCCAATGAGACACCACTGTAAATGCATTTTGACACCACTACATGCTTTAAATAAGAGCAAATTATGTCCATTCATTTCAGAGGTCCCAGACCCTGTCTACAACGCAAGACATGTATACTCGACAATGTACCCTGCTGCCCTGCTTCTTGCCTATGGACTTGGTCAGACAGACAGACCTACAACAGACCAACTAAAAATCTCATCTAAAAAGACAGAATCCATACACCTGAGTACAACCCAACACACACTTCTGAAGCACAGACACATCAATCTCCAAAAACCTAGAACAGTGCTCAGATTTCTGACACATCAGCCACAGAAAATTCAAATTTTATTTGCAATCATGGATTTGGCTATCCACTACAAAAGATCTTTCAAAACATGCTGGTATATACTGCCATGATGAAATTTACAGCTAAGCTTCTTGGATGGCTTTTATTCACACTACAGGAAGCATCAGACTAGCTGAAACTTCTCATATACATTAAAAATTGCAGTGGAGCATTGATCCAAATAAAGCAAGAGAAGCTTATACACTAAAGTTGCACAGTGTGGTAATATTTGCACATAACAATCAACAATATACAGCAATGACGTATAACCTATAATAGTCTAGTGTTTGAATATAGTGCTACAGAAGTTTGTCAAATTTCTTTGAAGGTTTTTAAATCATTTTATACTCCATTCATTACTATAAGTACTTAAACACCTAACAGACTAACTTTAAAGTGGGATATGAAATCTGTACAGATGAAAACATCAATAGTTCCATTAAAGAATGAAAACATGTAATAAATACTATGTACCTTACGACACAAACCAATCGTTACCTACATATTATTACAAACACCTTAATCCAAAACTAGGGAGAAAGAATTGATCTATAACAGGATCCCAGAATGCTAGCTTTTCTTCAGTATCCTGTTACACAATGTCTTATGCAACTCCAAGCACCACCTCCTCAACAGTATTTCAAGGCTGTAAAATATGAGCAGTATATTGCCACAGTGCAGCAGTGTCAGGAAAAATTCATTAGATACTGTACTCATGTGAACACTATCCAAAAATTAAGAAATACAGAAGCGAAGCTAGAACAGCTGATCCAGAAGAGCAATTCCTATCTTCCTGAGCAACTAACAATGCCGATTTAATATTCCAGACAAGCATACACATAAGGATGTCAGTGCTGATGGTCTACTGCCAGCAGACCTACTGAAGACTGGAGACTGAGCTACCTCATTCAGGATGGTCACTTGCAGGGCTGATGAGCATCATGTGAAAAGAGAACTTTGCACTACCATTCCCTGGGGTCTGTCTGTTTCCTGCAGATAGAAATTCAGCCTCTGGGCCTGTCAAGATAGCATCTTTTGCAATATTCAAACCACATAAATCTGGAATGCAGAAAGTATTTTTCTATTCATTTGCAAAGGATGTGTAGTCCACATGCCTGTCCCCCACAAAGTCAAGATGACAGCTAGATAGAAGGAAAATTAAAAATAAGGAGAAATAAGAATATTTTGAGAGCTTAAGCAGCCCACAAAGTATCTAATTGATTTCAGTGGTGTTTGAAAACTTAACAAATTGTGGTGCTCACCATCATGATTACCTGCATACGTTAACAGCTAAGGACCTGAGCAATCCAGTTAGAGTATCCAACACAGTAATTTATTATAATTAACTACTTCAAAGGTGACCTTTATTAAACTGTCTTACCAATACACAGCATTCTTATTTAAGCAATAAACAAAACATTTAGCATCTCATGTTATTTTCCTATATTTCATGCTTTGGCAGCACAAAGCAACACCACACTTATGAGAAGAAGAGGAAATAATGGGGAAAACATGCTTACAAGTTAACACACACAGGTACTACTAAAAATTGGCTATTAGTTATCATATTCCTATACTTGTGCAGGACACAGATAACCATGTAAGCTACACTGACCCTCGTACGATTACATGTTCTTCAGCAGATTTGCCAAGTCAGTTGCATTTACAATCCATTCCAATATTATTGACAGCCTTATGCACAATGCCTTCATGATAACTCAGCTGTCAACATTAATAATACCTTAATTCCACGGAGGAGCAAATTTCAAATGAAAATTTGTGCCTTTCAAGTAGGGTGCCCATTGGCTACAGCATACTTACTTACAAGGACCTGGTTAAACAGCGCTTCTTCACTTACCAAGCATTTATAGGTTATAACATTTGCTTACTCATCATAACTCCAACAGACAAAGCTGGCCCAAAGTGAAATAGAGAAACAAGAGAACTTGGAAGAAGAGCCCCTAGCACTGCACCTATTTACAGAAGATCTTATAGCTCCATCTAGCTCTGCACGATGGGAATCACTGGGACATCTAAGAAACCGCAACCTAAAACCAAGAAATCTCAGCCGTCCCATACATGCTCTGATGTGAGATAATACTAGCTGTAGATATACTAGTTCTTAACAGGCACAGCTGTGACCATTTTTAAAGACAAACTATTTAACCACTTTTGTGCACGTAAATCTATTCTAGATTGTGATCATCCTCTTCTCAGATACAGAGTTCATTTGTGGAACGAGTGCTCTGTCAACAGATGAAACAGAGGGGCTAGGGACTGCCTACTTTTTGATCTAAACCACCTCTAATTGCCACACTGTTTCACACGCATTGTAGCTATAGCTTGTCACCACAGGTAAGCGATCAAGACTTCCCCAGAGATCCCAGAGACATGGAAACAAAGAGATGCATGGGGCCAGCCACGGGCTCTGTCCTACAGCCCACCAGACACCTCTCAAAGCAGCTGCAGCCTGATTCCAACAGGTCCTACAAGGAGTGTCACTTGCTGGGGAGGATATACAAATTTCAGGGGATACCTGCTCAATACTGTTAAACAAAGGGGTATACGTTCATTTATATCAGGACAAAGTATTAGTACTGCAAACATCAGGTCATTAATCCCCTCTCTCTGTGAAAAAAGGTTAACTCTTTTATGGCTAAACTAATACACAACATCTGTGTCTTACCTAAAGTAGTATCATCATGATTCTTCGGAGTGAAAACACATGCAGCACTTAAACACTTAAATAAGAATATTTATAAAATACATTCTGTCAACATTTCCCCTAAATTTATGTTAATGCTTATTTAATTAACAGCACAAATTCATCTGTTTAAGTTTTCCCATTAAAGATTCTTCAACAAGTCATCACAGTGCATACTTGTATCAAATTTTCTTGCCACAGGGAAAACTACATCCATTACAAATCCATAACTCCAATTTGAGATCAGGATAAAATACTAAATAAGATTAGCTTGGTTTTTAAAAAAAAAAAAAAAAAAAAGAAAAAAGACCTCTGCTAATTTTCAGTAGGACACATTGCAGGCAACTGGACTTTGTCGACTACACACCAAAAAAATACAACAGCTTCAGGGACTATACATATACTAAATTGATTCTCTTCATTAATTGATATGCATAACTTCAATTCTTTTCAAAAAGAGCAAGCTCTCTGTTTTTGAGCAAATTTCATAATGTGTCCTGCTTCATAACTGCTACTAAATCTTAACCAAAAAAAGAAACATAAGTATTAGAAAAAAGAAACCAACACCTTTCATGAGAATTCCTGTGTACTTTTTAGGTTACCGAAATAAGTTTCTATAGCATCATATAACTACAATTTCTTTAGGATTCTCCATCAGTAGTGTATCCCACTATTCCTCTTGCTCCTCTTGTGCAACAGATTGCTGAATGATCACAAAGTAGCAGCAGACTAACGTTGCCAAGTTTATTTAGGAAGTTCCATCCCTTTAAAAAAGGAGAATCGCTAGCAGTATTTTGACTTTACACAGACTACCCCAAATCTAAAGCATATCTTCCCATAACCAGAGTAACAGTCATATATGTTACAATACCAAGTATCTCTGCCACCATTGTGGTAAGGTTTTCATCGCAGATTAAACTGCCAACAACTGACCACCGTGCTAGAATGACACATGAAATGTTAAGAGAAATACACTGAAAATTAGTATTCTTCATATTTTAAAAGTCTTTTTAGAATGTATTAGGCTCTCTTTTCTAGAGTACTTAAATTTGGATATTTCTCATGCTTCCAGGATACTGTGACTAAAAGAAAAAAAACAGTTGCCAGGCACAAACATTCGTGCACCAAAACAGAATTTTGCTTCTCTTTTTAATGCCACCACAAAGGGATGGCAAAGTTTCCAGCAACAACTAAGCCTGCTCTTAATCTTCTTATTAACCAGCTTCAGTCTTCAATATTGAAGTGCTCACTTTAAAAAATGGAAAGAGTTTTCACCAAACTTCCACCTCAGTTTTCAGCATTGCAGGTATTCTCTGAGGCTCGTCCTGAAATACTTCGTACAAAGGTGCAGACAGAGCTACCACCTCAGCTGGAGATGGCCGCACTGACAAAGGAAGCTCACGGGGGGGAAGGTGATTTTACTGAGCGGCATGAGGCTCACTTCAAAGCAGCAGCACAATCTGCTGAACTGTACTGTTGCTGGGGTCACTTTTTGTTTCAGTGTGGGGTTGGGATTTTTTTATTTTATTGTGGTTTTGAGTAGGTGTAATTTTGGAGGTGTTTTGTTTCTTTGTTGCTGTTGGGGTTTTGTGGGGTGGTTTGGTTTGCTGGTGTCTTAAAGGTTGGGGGTTTTATTTTGTTTTTTTTTTTTAAAAAAAAACAAGACACAGAACACAACGTGATAGCAGAAGCACAAACTACAGGATGCTGGGGAAGGGGGATCCTCTTGCGTCAACAGAGCATCAGAAAAGAACTCTGCTTGAAAATTACTGAGAAAATGAACCTCCTTCTTGAACAGGGAATGAAGACTTAATAAATCTCTATGGTATGCTCATGAACCACTCTCATGAGGAGGAAGGACACTTCAAGATCTGAATTTAGGTAAGCCAAATGAAAGAAAATAAAATCTCTACAAATTCTAAGAATGAGTTGACACTACTGAGTTCAATTGTACTGTAAAGCTCACAGCAGATACCTGGATGAGAATTCAACAGCCAAGGAGCCAGTACCTTTATCAACATAGGCTGGGCCAAAAACCTACAACTTGGCCATCACACGGCCACTGCCTGCACAGAACCACTGTAAGTGCTACAAGAAACACCCTGAAATATTCTAGTGTCCCAGAGAGATCCCATATGTGATTAGTTCATCTTTGCCTCATTATTTAGAAATTCTTAACGCAGATGAGAACAACTTACTCTGCACCATCAAGCCAAGCAAAATTGATAAAAACTAAATATCTACTGTAAACATAGTCTGTTTTATACCTAAAACTGTAACCAGGTTTCTAGCGTACGACACTGCTATTGGTACTGTTTTCGGTCACGGGACAAGGGAACAGGAAAACCTGACCCCAGGTTACTATTTGCACCCTCCGGAACAAAAGCAGAAAGGAACGAAACCAAAATCTAGTATTCAAAAAATTCTCATCTCCAACCATGTACCCAGAGTCAATTACAGAAAACCTCCCCCGCAAAACCTTTGTAGCTCAGTTTGTCTAGTTCCACACATTCAGTTGTAACAATCTTATCAAAATACTGATTAAATTTAATTTTCCATAGTCATCCATACTGCAAACACAAATATAGCTTTCCTTTTCACCTTCCATATTTAGCTCCTGAAAGACACAAGAAGCTACATCAAGATGATTATATACTCTCACCTTGCCTAGTGAAACAAGTCCTTCCATACTTTACGATCTCCTTTTTTCCTGGGACTCTAGAAAGACACCTACGAAGACTAGGCTTTCAGCCTTCTTTCACTTGCAAGATTCAACCTGCCTTAGCTAAGCTACTGCTTGTCACCATACAGAGCTGAAGATACTAGAAAAATGCCTGAGTGCTTTAAGGACTATGTGGTTTTCTGCTTAGCATTAGAAATGTTAAACATGATACATTGATTAAATTGTCAATGTTTATTCCGAGTTATATCTGATATCATACGTTAGTTTCTTCTTATCTGTTAGCACAGAAAAAATAACACACATCACTTGCAGTAATATAAAATGTCAGCATGGATCTACTGTACAGCAAAACCTAGTGGGACCCAGCTAAGATACACAAGATAAATAAATCATATTGTTTCCTTAACCCCAAGGGAAGTACTTTGAAGGACAGAGTCACTACAAAGAGCAATCCCTTATTTGCTAAAGCACGCACACTCTGGCTTGGTTTACATTGCAAGAACCAAAACACTAGCTGCAGAGAGCAAGCCACACAAGAATTTTCCTATGCCAAAGAGATTCACAATTGGCTAACTGCATACCACTCAAAAAGCACAACAGAAGTTAGTCTTCCCCAACATCACAATTGGGGAAAAAAGGAAACTGACGTCACAACATCACTCAATAATCCATCATCACTTTTTATTTATAAGCATTTTATTCAAAATCTAAAATAAACATTTTCCCCTGCTACAATCTCTTAATTTCTGTTTCTATTCTCACAACTCATTGCAAGTCATGTGCATTGCAATAGCACAAGTTTCCTCCCTGCTTCAGTGAAAACTGTCGTCTTCAACATATCGTCCAGCAAGTACTTGGCCAACAGCCCACGGCATCTTGCAGCAGTATTCCCTCCTTTCAGTGCTATCTGCTGGTCTTTATACTTTGCAGTTCTGTTCACCTAGAGACCATGCTGCCCCTCTCCCCCACCTCTGTGCACCCTATAAAATCCTGCAGAGATAAGGACACATTGTTCAAACGCAGCCCAGATCAAATAGTAGATGTTATTTCTGAGGAAGAAAAAAAAACCACACCACTCCAAAAACCACCCCACAAACAAACCACAATGAACAGAGACTATGTTCACTGAAAAGCTTTAAATTTTTAGCAATGCCAAATATCCCAGAAGAATTTATACAGCTTTATTTTGTTGGAGGATTTTACATACATTAATTTGACTCAAACTACTACTGAGGTTTATTGTACATTTTACCAAAATAAGTATCTTTTACTTAAGAATTAACTAGACACTGACAACACTGTTAATCCCGATTCAGGCTGGGCTGTGTTAGTCCTCAAATTAATCAGCTTAAAATTCCTGACTTAAAGAATGAAGAAGGGCCGCATTACAGGCTTATAACAAGGTTAAGCTTGAGAAGTTCTATTAACACCCTCCCTAAGGCTACCAGGAAATTCCTTAAAGCAAGCAAATTTTTTGGATTTGCTGTGGATTATGCTCTAGGGTAGTTTGTTCTAGCTCCCATAAGGCAATGAGTTTATCTCGTGTCTGCATCAGCAGCCCGTCTCCTTTTGGGGGCTCCATCAGCTGAGACACTCATCAGGAGTCACAGAATAAGTTAACAGTAAAATCTGGAATTCTGCCATGTTCACTCTCCATATCCCCCACATAAATTAAGTTTTAACTAACTGTCAAGCATCTGATTCATTTGTGAGAAATAACAGTTTTATCTGTCTAAATTCCAGATACTCAAGAGCATAACTGAAGCCCTTAGAAGAAAGTGGTAATCTGTTGTAATGGATCCATGATAACTGTGTCTACACACAGTTAATGCACTAACGCATTTCCTGCGTCTGAAAGGGAAAGAGCAAAATCAGGTTCATCATCTTTAACCACAATCCTTTGCATCTTTCTTTCCTACACTTCTATATGACAACTGTGACATTCGGGATTTTAATCAAACAAGTGCTACAGATATGCAACTCTAAATGAACCTGAAAACAAATGTATGAATCTGCCGCTAAATAGAACTAAACATAACTTCCTTTTTAATTGCTCAGGTGACAGCTGAATCTTGGAGTTACTGAAAAAAACAGCTTGAAAATAATTTCTTTTTATGTAGGGTCACTAGAAAAGTTCAGATCAACCAGAGAATTATCTCAAAAGCCTGTATATAAAACAATTGAGCACAGCTTAACACAGCCTGTCGTCCCAGCCAGACTGTGAAGATACCTTAGTGAGCAATTTAATAGCTATTTTAAGAGGTCAAATTTAGTGAACCCACAATTAGTAACTGTCTTGCCTTGTTCTGCCATCCAGAGAGGATGTTTGTAACTATTTCAAATAAAGGAATGGTTGTTGAAGCACTGAGACACAGAAACTGGTGTTCACAAATAAAATTGTTTATTTCTACTAGGTGATGTTTCTGAAATGCAGCAGAACATCTCCCTGTATCTAGTGATGGGAGCCAGCTTTCAGTCACATACCTATTATGATAAACAACTTGGGGAGGGTGGGGGGTGGTTGCAGGTTGTTTTGGGCTTTTTCTTGTTTGGTTTTTTTTTAAACTAAATACTGCATTTGTGACTTCCCCTGACTAATTGGTTAGGTCTCTCTTATATTAAAGAGCTTAGGTTTGTGAGGTAGCCCATTTGATTAAAAAAATCTGCTAGACTGTTAGTCACTGAAGTAATACAATTTATATTAGACTTCCTCCCCTCCACCCCCCCAGGAATAAAATCATGCTGGCACTATGCTAAAAACTTGGCCAGGTTTATTTGTCCTGAAAAAAAGTAATATAATGCTGATATTAGAACTGGGTTCATAATACAACAGATTTGCTGCTAGAGACCACTGGCCTTAATTACTTTGTTGCACAGATTTCCCAAAACATGTTCAATTTGTCCACTGAAGCCCATTTTGAAAACATTTTTGCACCAGGGGTATTATGATATACAATACATGTTATAAACTAGCTTCTGATACACTGAAAATATACTAAATTTATCAAGGAGATTAAATATTTTGCAATTTTACTATTTGGAAGTCTCTTTTCCAATTAGAAATCAAGAACTGCAATGGAAGGGGATACTTTTCATGCTGAAGCAGCAGTCTTAATTGTGCTGATTAAGTTTTACTCTTCTATCGTCTTACCTAGTAAATGCAGCGTTAACCAATGTGTATTTTAAATGCATTAAAATCTCCCAATGTAATTCACTACCTGTAAACTATATATGACTGATTTATATTCTGATCAAAAATAAAGAATCATCAGGAGTTCTATATATACACTATTTAGTAACATTAACAGTGCATCAGGAAAGTATCAAATATCCCAAAGCAAAGGCCAAACCGCAAAACAATCTCTGCTATGAAACTGCGAAACACAGAATCTATGATTCTATGAACACATTTTACTAGTACACATATCTTCCTGTTAAAAGAAATATACCACTAATATTTCTTCTACCCGTGGGGTTTTTTTATTTGTTTTTATTTTATTCAGAGTTAGTGTCTTCTTCCTGGAATCATGACAGAGAGAACACTTTTTGATGTTTTAAGTGGTAGTTACTTCCTTAATATTTCTATTGATAGTGATTTTGGAAATTCTATTCACTTTAAGACATGTCCAAGTAGTTATCATTCATTCCTCACGCAACACTGCTTTTTTTAGGTACCTTCCATAGTTAAGCTGTTGATTAAACTGTCTTAACCAATCTGTTAAATTGTTAGTGTGTCTGTTCTACCGAGAAGCATTTACACAGACCACTGCAAGAAAGCATCTCCCATATCCCTTTAAGCTAAAAGCATATTCTACAGTTAATAACAACAAAAGTTATTAATAAATGCCTTTTATTTCAATAACTTTAACGTCGTCACAACGAGGTGTCAGAAAAACGTAAGATTTTCCTGCTTTGAATCTTTGTAAGCTTCTACACCAATTCCAAGTTCTGAATTTTTGAAGCAGTTTCAATACCACATAAAGCTTCGCTATTCTTTCAAGAAAAATAAACCATTTAAGAAACATGTTATCTATAGCTCTTCTACCATAAAAATGAAAGTATATTCCTGACACTCAGGGTGGGAAATAGTGTGGGGGAAATCCTACAAAAGGTGAATACTATATGCATTTGGTGTCTCTTCTTTTTATACTGACTCATGAATTTTGGAAATCTAATGCAGAAGAATAACTTATCACAGAAAAGGACGATCTCTTATACTTATTCATGCTACTTGAGAAACAAAAAAAAGGCAATCATTTTCAAAACAGCCCAACAATTCTGGAATCCAGCTGGGGGTAGGCATGTGTGGAAAAGCCAACAGAACGAGTATTTTCCCACAATTTGAAGGAAATTCAAGGGATGCGTTTTTCCAACATCTTTCTTTGCTGGTTTTACTCCAGGTAAGTTTTCTCCAGGCAGGTGCATATTTCCCAAGACATGCAGACCATCTGCTTGGCACTTCTTTCTTCTGCTTCTGACATTTGATTTAAGAACGAATACATTTTTTCAGTTAGCAGTTTAAGAAATAAGGCTGTAATACAGACTTCAATTGCTGGAATTTACCACTGGCCTCGGTTAGAAGCATAAAACAAGACAGCACAGGAGAATTTGCACAGAATTTTTTTCTTCTCTAGTCAAAAACACTAGTTTGGGGAATTTAAGTGGTATGGAAGCCAACAAACAGTTTGAAACAGCAGTCCTCCAACCATTCGCCCAAAAGCTCACATTGCTTCACCCTTACTACTAGGTGTTATCAATAGACCTTAAAAACCACCATTTTCATAACAAATCAACAAATGTTTTCCAAATGGAAATTTTGTTTCATAATGGAAGCGTTCCATATCTATGCCTGATAAATAATCTAAAACAGAGCGTTATCCAACCCAGCAAATCAGCGCTCCACAGAACACCAGGTTTTAGGCATATGTAAGGAGGCCCAACAGATAAGGCCGCTCTCCCTAAACCAAAGTTCCCTCAGAGAATCGCACAAGGACAGATGTGGTGAACAGAAAAAACACAGCTTTGAAACCACAGCATCTCCCTGGGTCTCTCAGCTTTCACATTACTTTCTAATCTTTCATTCCTGGACTTGTGGTATCAGAGTCTGTGACCAGCTATCACCAGTAACATGATGTGCCTGAATACCTTGCTGAGGCATCATTTTCAATAATGAAGAGCATCACTTAGCTTAACAACTTTGCGCTAACATTCCTGGCTGAATTTATCAAATTGAAGCGTCGTTAAGCAAGTGACTGCTGATGCAATCTCTGGAAGAAAAGCGTAGTAGAACTGCTGGTAAAGGAGCTTGTAAACATTGCAGTAACAGGATTATTTAAAAAAATATATATTTCAGCACATGAAACCCTTCATCTCATGCTGTCTTAACACGTCTTTATTTCTGGTTTTTAAAGTAATATTTGTGAGACTTACTTGCTTTACTTAGATTCATCCAGGATGTTCACACTGCAATTAAATTATATGTACAATTTAAATAAGTTAGCACTTAAAAATGGAACAATTAGAACTTTTATACAATTAAGAATTAGGATCCTCTAGGGGACTGTCTCTCTGCAAAATTACTACTTGTTCCTGTTACATTAAGGCACAAGCCAAAGGCAAATTGACTTCGCCTTCTGGGAAATGTAATGATCCCCAGAAATTCTCTGCTTAGAGTTAAGTCAATTGTCATCCATTAATTCCTTATTCCTGAAAAGAGGTTCTGTTCCAGCTTCACCTTTCTCTCTTCTGCTCTTACCATTCTTTGATGACAAATTAATTCTCAAGATTTCAGTTTTAAAAACAATGTGCATGGGTCAGAGTGCTACAAAGATTTGCCAGGTTCAAACAATTTCATATTAAAAAGTGACTTTTTATGGCACTTCACTGCAGCAGGTACTACACCGTTTGTGAGAGAGCATCTAAAGCTCTTTGCTTTTTGCTTTTTTAGAATTGCAATCACAGAAGTTAATGACCCATTTTTCGTGCAGCTTTGCAAACTGAATATAAACAACATGCAAATGTAGGGACAGCGATGTCAACTAAAAGCAGCACTAATGCCAAAGGAAAGACCCTGCTTTGAGTTTCAGAAAGCCGGTTCAATAGAATGCTCAGGAATTCACAGCTTCCATGCAGTTACAATTTTAAGCACTGTGTTTTCCTTCATTGTTGCCAGTTTATTATTTTCATAACCACTCTGTTTTATCACTGGTTAGAAGAATAAAGAAATCTCGTTCAGGTTCACTGTCTACTGAGCTGTGTTTCTGACAGACTGTCAAAAAGTATGTAAAATGTAATGGGAGACAGAAAGCACACCAGGAATGCTTACATAGGAGCAACTGAACTGAAATTTCCAATTCATTTCACACACAAATCCTTTTATTTAAAATCAACCTAATCAAAAACTGTTTCAAAACTGAGCTTAGTGCTACATTTTAAGATTGAAGGTTCTATTCCAACTTTTCAAAGCCACATCATTAAAAATAAACTAAACTTCATAATTTCTCTCTTTCTAGTGACTGTGTGGTACACGGGGATCACTTGGCAACAAAAGCTCTACAGAAATATACTTCTCTTCATGACCCAAGCTCACAAGTGTCATCCTCATCCCACCAATAACTTGTCTTTCTAATGTACAAGTGGAGTTTGGAGTTGGAAAATGAAATGTAAAAAGATATTTGAAAGGTGCTGGACACGTCTTGTCTCACTAGCACCACAGCATCACATTTTCCTGAATTAACTGAAATAAGACTGTACTTTAAGTTCCATCTTAAAATTCAGTTAGCACTGAAATGTGCTTCTAATTTTGCACTGAGCAAGTCTGAACTATACACAGGACATTTGAGAAGCTGCAGGGTGATTATTATCAGGCTAAAAGCATAATTACAGTTTTTCTGATCTACCTGTAATGATGCTCAAAAACTTGCCTCCCCTTTTTAACCCAACTTGCCTCCACAGCAATTCAACCGCTCAGGCTTTAAGCATGTTCTGAACGATCTGCTCTCGAGCCAAGGAATCAGGACTTATTATACACAGTCCCAAGGGACCCCACTATGCCAGCTGTCCCTGAGCCAGCCTTCTGTCTGGTTTCACACAGAAGTAATAGAAGGAAACTCCCCCATATCCACACACACAATACTGAGCCACAAATCTTGACAGTAAAATCCTCTATGAGAATATTGCTTCTCTTTAACCAACTATACAGTTAATATTGAACGAATAATATTAAAAGAAATCCTTCCCGAGACCTAAATGTGTAAGAGTGCTTCTTAAAAGTCTTTAAGAACCTTCATTAAATCTTTAATTACATTTTTTAAAACCCTCTAATTTACAATATCCAACATTGTTCCTTTTACATCTGCTCAAATTATTAATTTTTTAAAAAATATTTGTTTGTCCCAGCTAAAACAGGAATTTCACTGTACTAACCCAAACTCATGCTGATAAAGGCTTCAATCACTAAAAAGGGCTTTTTCATAGCTTCAGGCTTCACTACTGCTGGAGATCCTCAATACTCTATCATACACAGTCCAGAATTTTGCTAGAGGCAAGAGTACTGAACAGCCAGAAAGTCATGACATCTAACAAAGATTTAACCACTTCATGTCGTGTCCTATTGTATGCAGATCACTAACTTGGTCTCACATTCTCATGTGTAAAAGAAGAACAACAATGTCTAGTTCTGGAAACTGTCTCAAGCACTCTTACTCTCAAGCTTCTAATGCATCTTACCACTAACTTATTTTTGACATTTCTATTGCCATAGCATGGTAGTTTCTTCTCCACACCAGAACACCACAGGCTTATCCTGGGTTTTTTGTTTGTTTTTCTTTTTGGACAGTCTAGAACTAAAAGCAGCATCAAACCGAGTAGCCTGTACACAGCATTGCTAAGTTCCCCAGGTAAATACCAATATCATGGTTGTGTTATCCTCAAATCTGCAACAACAACAACAAAAATAAAGGCAATTTTTCAAAGCAAGGATTTATTCATTTGGTGAACAATTACTCTCTCACACATTAATCAAATGAATAGCAAAAGCAAAAGAGCAGCCCTTAGCATTGCCTTCTTCACCTGATCTTGAGTTTGTTAGCTGGATATTTTTTTTAAACCTTCCATCAGCAATCCATCATACAATTTAAAATAACTTTCTACACAAGCTGCCAATAAACTGCACTCTCTCAAGCATTATAATTAAATTCTGTCCATTTAGAAGAATATTACTTTGTTTTGTTTTTAAAGGAAAAAAGGCAAACAAATGAGATCTACTTTTAATTCCACAGCACATCAATCAGATAGATACAAGCTTTCAGGCCTCTTCTTTCTCTGCTGACATTGTCAACTTATTTAAAAATTAAGTAGCCACCCAGAGGTTTTATAACTCTAGTGACTAAGTTTAAAAGGCCATGAGAAAAATTAATGTTCTATTATTTATATTTCTGAATTATGATTATCATGGCAAGGAATCTCTCGGCAACCCTCACAACATGCCATAAAACTTTCTGAAGTAATAATTTCTAAGTATTTTCAGCCTTCACAGTGAGTTATTCAGATATTAAATTTCCTATGAAATTAACATGACCTCTGAAATGCAGCATCTTAAATTATATTACTACACTTATTTAAATTCCATATACCTCACTACACTTTATGCATTATTCCTAACAACTTCAGAATATTAGGAAGTTAATTTCTAAAATTACTGTATTTTATTATTAATGTTGCTCCACTAAAATCAAAGGAATTTAAGTGAAAATAAGGTTCTCTGCACACCTTCCTAACTGTCTGAATGGACTGCAGCTGACAAAGTAAATCTAAGGCTGTTCCTTTAACTAGTCTGGCAGCCTTTGAAAGGCAGTAGACAGCTGCCCACCTGAAGCCAGCTGGTGTCATCAAGGTAATGCTGTAATAGAATTGCTCAGAAAACAGGAGCCATGGTCAAATATACTGCCTCAGACCTGCTAGAAAGTTAAGAGCTCCTCTGTGGAAGTCTGGTTTCATATTCATGCAATATCTTAAAAAAAAATCTGTTTGTATGAAAGCATTAGTTCCCAGTTAGCCTCCTAAAACTAAAACATGTCCCACCCCACACAATCCCAGCCCCCCCCAAAAAAAAAAAAAAATTAAGTGAAATATCATCCTTCCTTCTCCTAAGTATATATACAAACAACATAGGAAAATTCACGAGTACAGCTACGTTAGTGAAACCAAACATAATACTACCACTGACTGTCTGGCACACACGAATTGTATGTGCATGGTGAGACTACTGCTTGTATTAGTAACATCCTGCAGCTACAATGGTACTGTTAAACCTGCTTAAATTTCCCAAGGTAAAAATGACAATGCCATCAGAACTTAGAATCGGATATTTTTAATATGGATTATTTTGAGTCTTCCAAGCAGAAGCATCAGGGTGAAATCTAATGAGCAAAAGCTAAAACAAGATAATGAATTCAGGAGTGACAAGAATTGCAGGCTCAAGTGTGCTCTTATTGAAATAAATGTGGCTTAACTCACACAACACTGTGCAAACATGCCTGATGGATAAAGACTGAAGTTCAGAATTTGACGAAGTTTTAGAATGAGTTTTGAAGCTAACAAACATGCCAGGTTTACTTAATCTTACCCAAATAGCACTTTACAGTTCAGCTTTCGACTACTTTTTACAGTTGTCTGTTCTGCAGCACGAGCATTGAGTTAACACAAAAAATTATGTAATTGCTTCAGTAAGATGTTCAAGGTACATTCAGAAACACAGGTAGGTTTACTAGAAATGACTTTTTGATCCTTCACCTCTTTTGAAATCACAACTTACGTATTTTGAGACCAGGGTTTACTTTTTTCTTGCCAAGTGTATTGGGTTTGTATGGCAAACTTTCGGTAATAAGGGGGAGCATCTAGCAGCTTCTCATAGGAGCCGCTCCTGTAGCCCCCCATGTCCAACAAAGCCAATGCCAGCCAGCTCCGAGATGGATCTGTTGTTGGCCAAGGCTGAGCCCATCAGTGATGGTGGTAGCACCTCAGGGATAACATCTTTAAGGAGGGGAGGGGGAACCAAAAAAAAAAAAAAATCACAACAAAACACAATAACACACACACAAACAAACAAAAACAACCACAGCAGAACAGCAGACAGGAAAGAGGAATGAGAATATGTGGGAGGAAAAACCCTGCAGACAACAAAGTCAGTGAAGGAAGGAGATGAGGTGCTCCGGGTACCAGAGCAGAGATTCCCCTGCAGCCTGTCGTGCAGACCATGGTGAGGCAGGCTGTCCCCCTGCAGCCCATGGAGGTTAACAGTGCAGCAGATATCCACCTGCAGTCCATGGAGGACCCCATGCCAGAGCAGGTGGATGCCTGAAGGAGGCTGTGACCCGGTGGGAAGCCCATGTTGGAGCAGGCTCGTAGCAGGACCTGTGGACCCGTGGAGAGAGAAGCCCACGCTGGAGCAGGTTTGCTGGCATCACTTGTGACCCTGTGGGGGACCCATGTTGGAGCAGTCTGTTCCTGAAGGACTGTGCCCCATGGAAGGGACCCATGCTGGAGCAGTTCATGAGGAACTGCAGCCCATGGGAAGGACCCATGTTGGAGAAGCTCGTGGAGGACTATTGTGCATGAGGGACCCCACTCTGGAGCAGAAGAGCAGCGTGAGGAGTCCTCCCCCTGAGGAATAAGGAGCAGCAGAGACAACATGTGATAAACTGACCACGACCCCCATTCCCTGTCCCCCTGCACCACTTGGGGAGGAGGTAGAAAAATCGTGAGTGAAGCTGAGCCTGGGAAGGAGAGAGAAATGGGGGGAAGATGTTTTAAGATTTGATTTTATTTCGCATTACCCTACTGTGATTTGATTTGTAATAAATTCATTTCCCCAAGTCGAGTCTGTTTTTTCCATGACAGTAATTGGTGAGTGATCTCTCCCTGTCCTTATCTCAACCCACAAAACTTCCCTTATATTTTCTCTCCCTTGTCCTGCTGAGGGCGGGGAGCAATAGAGTGGTTTGGTGGGCTTGACACATATGTAACAAGTCTTAATCCAGTTGGCTGGAAACTGATTTATCTATTTAACACATGGGTGAAAAACAGCAAAAACCTTTGCAGGTAATGAACGTGGCAAAGACACAAAGGAGGGAACTCAAAGTGTCCACTATTTAATTTTATTTATTCTCTCATATAACAGTAAAGGACTTGACCACCAGCACTTCAATCCCACTGCCGCCTCTGCAGCACTGCTGGTCTTTCTAAATCAATTTTTATCACTCACTGAGTCTTAAACTCATGCTCTTCACTGAAGCATTTAATGCAATGCAAGTGTTAACTCTGATCTAGAGGGAGTGGGGCAGCAGGGGAAGGGAAAAGTATCACTAGTAAAGCATTAGGTTACTTATCAGTAGAAGAAATAGAAACAGCTTGTAACAAAATGAAGTTCACTGGTGTTCTGAAGATTTATTTCCTTTGTATTCTCCTAACACTTCAGACACACGCACAAGGAAGGTATGCACAACTGGATTCTGACAGATTGCAAAGCTTTCCTACCACCTAACAAAAGGGATACCATTTTATTATTTTTTCTCATTCAGTTTTTCTACCTTTGTCCTCAGCACAGTATCATTTGATATGACATAATATCACACAAAACACACATTCTTGGCAATTAAAACTCAGGGTACACTACGGAATGGAATGCAGTACATGCTACTTCAACTCTTGAAGAAAATCTGTAACGGGCTTTAGAAAAGGTCCTGCACTGTAATTGTAGATTTGTTGATGGCACAAAAATCTACTAATTCTGGATACATAGACATTGTCCTCGGACCAAAAAAGCTCAAACTGTGAAGCCAAGACATCACGCTGCTGGTATGAGTAGATAACCCACTATCTGGCCATCCCAATTTGACAACACTCTTAGTAGTACTGCTTTTGTTACACACAAGATACACATAAAATTCACAGCCAGAATCCTGAACTTAAAGAAGCACAGACTGATGAGATTACCCAAGTATTTCTTGCTAACATTACTTTAATGGCTTTCATAGTTTGATAAAGAAAATTGTTATGATTAAACACTAATAAGCAAAAAAAAAAAACCATCAGCAGTGAGGAGGACAGTTAGGTGTACTTGCAAGCTACTCTTTTGACAAGAGATGCTGGTGTAAAATATATTGCACCCTTGCTAACCCAGATATCCACGGGACATCAACTAACCAGGACCTTCAACATTGCACTCCTAGGAATCCAGAGTGTGTAACAGCTGGAAACAAGGGAAACAAGGCACAAGAGCAGCATCAAATGTTTAAAAAGTTGAAGACACCTCCTCCTTTTCCTTTTTTTTTTTTTCTTTCTCCCCAGATTTTTTAGAAAAACAGTATCCTTTTGATACCTGCATTTGCAAACTCCCCAGCAAAAGTCTAAGGAGCCAGGGGTTGACAAGCACCTGTGAATTCTCCATATGCTCTGATCCAGCCAAGCACAAGTTAGTCCTGCTTTGGAACCACACAGTCACAGTAAGAGATGACAGGCTTTATAGGAAACACTACAAATGCTGAGGCATATTAGGAAGAAACTTAGCAATGCTCTCCCCAGCTGGAGGCGAGCATGCACCAGCTTCTCACGTGCTGTCAGATATACACTGCCATAACCTGATTCTCACTGATGTTACCAGGAAAAGGCAAACAAGCTGCAATCATAAAGAACTACAAAGGCAATTCTAACCATGTAAAAATAATTGTATTAATAGGGGAGGAATCTACAAACTGAATATTCTCTCTATCATGCTACAACTAAAACTATCCCAAATCAGGATCCAAAGGCATCAGACAGAAAACAAAAACAGTTTCTATTTTCAGGGGCATTCCACAAATCATATGAAAAAAAAAAAAACCAGTGTCTAGCATTTCCCGTATCTAAATTGCTACAACTCCTTCCCATGCTAAACTTTGGGAGTGACTGAATTTCAATTGATTTCCTTCTGCACTGTGATCACAGAACCATAGAAGCCACTGGGCAAGAACAGCGCGCGTCTGGAAACCTGCACCTCCATTACAGATGTTTTTGCTGCAGAACCTATAGCCTGTTAACATTGAACAAGGTCAGGAACAACAGCCTGGTGACTGGTAACACACAAAAGAGCACAGTTTAAAGATGGAGAGATTTTTCTTTTAAACTGATTTTACAAACTAATTCCCCAAAGGAGAGCACACTCCTTTTATCTACTAAAGCAGACATCTCTAAGATCAATCTTAATAGCTACTTGTGTTTCAATAACCAATCAATCATAGTGAAAAGCCAAAGAATTGTGCACTAAAAGTACAGATTTTGACAGACTCCTTCAAAATTCTTTAAGGATGTATTAAAACCTAATCCTTAGGAAAAAAAAAAAAAATCCAACATTGCCTATAGTGCTCTGTCATGTTAGATTTTTCTCTCAAGATGTAAGAATATTACAGTGAAATTACCTAAACTGAACAAAAATATTTGTGAATATTCAAAGATTTCAAGGGATGTTAAAGGAGCACCTTAGACACACTACAGAAAAAGAATATATTCAAAGACAGTATGAAGTGACAAACAAGCTTTAAAAACTAAAACGTACCATTTGTCAAATTGACAGCCTAAAGGAGCTCACTCGTGACGACTGATGCACATTGCACAAAAAGCCAGAATATTAAAAACCAGCAAAAATCCAAACAATAAATTACAATGTATCTGTGCATCATGCTTTTTCCCCTTCTATCAAAGCATACTATGTGTTATGCTTTCTCCCCACCCTTTACAACAAGGCTTTAGAGGTAACATCTGCGCATGTTAAGGACTAACCAAATGATTAACTACAACTGGGAAGAAGAGTATATTTAAAAAAAAAAAAAAAAAAAAAAAGGACAAGAAACTGGTATTTCCTAATGCAACAGTATTTTGCTACTCCGTGAAAGGGTGGCTAGCCTTTGAGGAACTCAAAGCGGTTAGCCACCATCACATTTTATACACCCCAGCTATCATACTGAACGTACTGGGGTCTGATAATTTATTGGTAAAATGACACTTTTGAGCTAAGGTTACATGTTTAATTAACTTAAAGACTATAAAAATTAGTAATATTAAACAACTAGTAGAAGCAAATACTTTGTATCAACTTAATTCAAAGGAACATAGGGGGGAAAAGCATGGATTTTCAGTCAAGGCAAGAACTAAGCTGGATTCTTTTACGATAAATACTTAAAGACAAATGAAAGAGAAAGCAAAGCTCACACAGTCTTACCCTTATATCAGGTTATAATTTCATAAGTGACTTGGGTGCAGGACTTGAAAGAATACTAATTAAGTTTGCTGATGACACAAAATTGGGAGGAGCTGTTGGCACTCTTGAGGGCAGAGAGATCTGGACAGACTGGAGAGCTGGGCAATCACCAACTGTACGAAGTTCAACAAGGGCAAGGGCTGGATTTTACACCTGGGGCACGGCAACCCTGGCTGTACATACAGACTGGGGAACGAGAGGCTGCAGAGCAGCCGTGCAGAGAGGGATTTGGGGGTTCTGTTCGACAGCAAGCTGAGCATGAGCCAACAGTGTGCCCTGGCAGCCAAGAGAGCCAACCATGTCCTGGGGTGCATCAAGCACTGCACTGCAGCCGGTCGAGGGAAGGGATTGTCCCACTCTGCTCTGCGCTGGTGGGGCCTCACCTCGAGTGCTGTGTGCAGTTTTGGGTGTCACAGTACATTAAGGATATAAAGCTACTAGAAAGAGTCCAGAGGAGGGCCACGAAGTTGGTGAAGGGTTTGGAGGGGAAGCCATATAGGGAGCAGCTAAAGTCACTTGGTTTGTTCAGCCTGGAGAAGAGGAGACTGGGGGGAGACCGCATTGTGGCCTGCAGCTTCCTCACAAGGAGAGGAGGAGGGGCAGGCGCTGATCTCTTCTCTCTGGTGACCAATGACAGGACCCGAGCGAATGGCAGGAAGATGAACCTTTTCCTAATATCCAACCTAACCCTCCCCTGGCACTTCACCCAGAGGGTGGTAGAGCACAGGAACAGGCTCCCCAGGGAGGCAGTCATGGCACCAAGCCTGAAACTATTCAAGAAGCACTTGGACAACATCCTCAGACACACAGTGTGAATTTTGGGATTGTTCTGTGCTGGGACAGGAGCTGGACTCGATGGCTCTTGCGGGTCCCTTCCAACTCAGGATATTCTACAAATCTATGATTTGATAGACTAAAGTCACATCTCCTGTGTAGGCAGGGCCACAAAAGTCCTGTAAAACTGAGTGCCAGATTACAGATTTCTGTTTTACTATGAGTGTGGGAGCACTGCATTTCTAAACTCTGTTGCTAACAGGCTAGAGGTGAGATCTCTAAACTTGGGTATTCTGGGAGGTGTGTGGGGAAGAATGACACACCAGTGTTGTTCATTTGTTTTAAACATCTGTCTTGCACCGATTACTACACTCCCTCCTTCCTCCGAAGTCTTCATGCTGCTCTTTGCTCCGCGCTCTCCGTGAAGTCTCAGTACTGAGACCTGCCAGGTCTGCTTGAATCCAGAAAGAAAAATGTCTGTTGTTTAAACTAGGAAGTTCTTATCGAAACCCTTCCAAGTTCTTGACAATGTAGTATTTAGTAATTATTTAGATGACTCCATAGTGACTTGTCAGTGTTTTTATGCCAATACTTACACAATATATAATACACTATAATTAAATTTTTAGTCATTAGTCTTAATATTTTTAAATGTTAGGGTGGATTGTATTTTAAACATGAACCTGTATGAACTCTGATAAGGGCCCACCCAGTCATCCTCCCTTTCTTCACACTATAGATTTATTTCAAGGAGAAAATTTTTCTACATGCAGAGCGTTAACACCAAGGAACTGCTTTTATTTAAATAGCAAGTAAGCTATTGTCTCAGGCAAAAATGTCACTGGACAGAAAACTGTATTACCAATGAATTACAGTCTTTCCTACACTAAACACTAAATAGCTGCTTACTGCTTACTTTACTGGGAAAGCGTGAAAATTTATAAAACCCAGAATGTCCTCCTTCCGCAACTAAAGGTCTACTTAAGGCTTCAGAGAAAGCTTGAAATAAGTATCATATGTCATGTGGCCTTTACTTTTGGCTGATTTGTCTTCTTAAGGCAATACTTTTCTCCTTTTTTTCTTCCTGCCTCTTTGTTTTTGTTTGTTTTTAAATCAACTACACATTATGGGGAGAGACTCACTGTAATTATGTAGTGTCAGAGAGTTTGTATCCTCCCAGAAAAGGCAAAGAACTTTTTCTTTCTTTGTAAGAATAGCAGCCCTGTTGATACGACTCCAGCTATTTATGGGACTTTGGCTGATCCTTACCAATAGGCTACGTAGTGATTAGCTATAGTTACAATCTACTCAGAATGGTATCTGCAAACAAAATGAAATCCAGTATTCTCAATGAAAGACAGGAGCCTTCTTTTTTATACTTTTCATAAACTCAGTGGGCTTAAAAGAAGAGTAGTACTTCTACCACAAATTCTATAACTGATTAGCATAGAAAGACAGAAAAAATGCTCTTGCAGGTATAAATTGGCGTGTATGAACCAAGCATTCTCTTATAAAGATCAGAATTTGGATTACCTCTACAGGCCCCTGCCTGGATGTGTGAGTGGCTACACAGATGGACTGACAACACAGCAGACAGTATGAAGGTGGAAATCCACTTGCTGAAGTTCCCATTCAGGGTATGGGGAAATCAAGGAAGCTACAAAGGTAGCAAAAGAAACATTTTTAAAGACTTTCTGTATTCAAGATACACTCCAAAATGCACTTCCTGCTACTAGGAGTTTTTGAAAAACATCGCATGATCAATATGATAAAGGAAGTCTTTTCCACAGGTCACATTTAGGCAATGCATTTTCAACATACCAAAGCCCTTAAAAAGGTTTACTGTTGGCTTTTTCAAAATGTAGGTGCTATATAATTTCAAATTATATATGGAAACACTTGAAATACATCTGGCCATTAATTCTGCTGAAATTGCAAAAAATTGGGTCATTCTCAAGAAAAAAAATCAAGCAATATCCTGAATCCAGTCTAGTAAGTCATGAGAAATTGATGAGTCATTTATAATCTGCCAAATAAAACTCAAGTACAGCAAAGTCTATTTTGAAGAAGTTTGTTATATTCTCAAGCTAATACACACACCGATTTTGACCAGGGGGAATTCCATTGTCCCTAGAGGTACCTGTACACCATTGTTTACCATGCATCCTGTTACAAAAAAAAAAAATCAAATGCATGCAATTAGCCACAACAGTTTACAGTCAGGAAAAGCATTAGTCAGGAGAAGTCTGAAAAAATATTCCAAGGCACCATTAACATCAGATTGCTTGCATCAGTTCTAGATACAGTAACATCTCAGTAACAGTAAGTACGGATCATTGCTTTGTTCACATTTATTAAAGTCCTACAGAATTACTTCTTTAAGCTTGTGTTTATTTCCAAGAAATAAACAACCACTTAAGATAGTTACTGGTAAAACTACTGACCCAAATCTATGGAAAATGAAAGCTATAAGAACTGAAAATTGCACCCAAACCAACCAAATATGAAATCCAACCCCTTAAATTTCATTAATGCATCTCCACGTTGTCAAGACTGTGAGAGGAGGGGATTTTTCCCCATTAACTTCAAAGCTTTCCTCCTTCAAATGAATGATGCCAGTGCTCTCACCATCAGATCAGTGCCTCTTCACCTCTACAGTTTTACTGCTTGGAATCAAGTCTCTTTATTGTTCAGATCTGAATGTCTGTGCTACGCTCCGATCAAGTGAACTAAGTTTCATGATATCCAACCTCAATCCAAAAACCACTTGTCTGCATCACACATCTGCATTTAATACAACACAATTTGAGGACAGAGTCTGAGCAACGGAGTACTTCATTAGAAGGAATAGCAGAACTACATTAGGAAACCAGTAGAAGTACTTCTGCATCTCATCAGTATCATTAAATTCTTACATCTATACAAACATCAATAAACCACCTCTCTCACCCAAAAAAGTGCTGTCTACATAAGTTATATACTGTAGAAGGTCAAAGAAAAATAGTACATGGGGAAAAATGGTAAATTCACCATGGAGTTAAAAATATAGAGTGGGAGAATAACTATCTTGTGAGAAATTGACCAGTTTTTACACAATATAAAAACCTCTTAACAGCATTTTTAATTTATTTTCCCCAGATAATTATATAATCTATATAAATTTCTAACCGTTCTACATCTGTTCAGTAATAAAATTTTTCCCCAACAATATTTAGTTTTCCATAAACTGTAGTTTACATGGACATAAAGGTACTTGCGACATTGTTTTTGACAGCTAACTAGTTAAACAGTTGAGTTTTTCTTAATAGACCATAAGCTTATTTTGTCAGAAGTCCAAGAATGAACTGGACTGCACGAAGTAACACAAGAAAGGAAAAGATTATACCTGTATTCTCATTGAAAAAAAAAAATCTGTGTAGTTTCCTAGCAAGAACTAAATATATGAAATATATCCCAAGGTAGCAGTGAAATTAAAACAATGCTGCATGGACACAATATAAGTACGGTATCAACTTGAAGCAGTGATACAGTATTTCCAAATAGTGTTCAAGTAAAGCCCTCCAGGATTTTAAAATGCAATGTTTTTTCTTTTTTTTTTAATGAAGGGGAAAGAAAAGCTCTCACATTTCACAAATGAAACCATGTCTACAACAGCCTAAAGCATTGCATTTGGTTGCAATTCATGCAATAAGGTCTATTATACACGTACAGCTAATCTGATCTAGTCTGTCATGTCCAGCTTTTCCATTCTATGTCAACCCTTCGAATGAATCAGGGCATCCAGTTATCACACAGCCATGTTAACTCAGTCACAACTTAAAGTGCAACTAAAGATGCCGCCTTAGTAGGAAAGTCTAGAAGAAATCCTTGGGTGTGAGAGAGCAGTTCTATGCTTCAGTCTCAGCCCTCAAGGATGCTGTGCCGGGACACACAAGTCTTCCAAAAATCTCTGCAGCACGCTTGTGCAATAGCACAAGTGTACGGATACAGTATTCAACTTTCCTGCATTAACCACTACCCCAAAATGGTTTTCCTCCATAGAGCAGAAAGACTATCAAAATAAAACTCGCCATGTAGCAAGCCACAAACCAATAACTTTTTATGAAGAAAAGTCCTCAATTAAATCAGCAATCACAAGTGGCTAACCCACCCCTGAGTCAAACTACGTTTAGCCACAACAGTCTGACACACGATCTTTCTTCTTCACACAACATGGCTACTTCTCAGTCTGATTCGGAAGAAGCAGAGGTGCTACACTGAAGCTGTAATATCCAACCTTTACTTGATATTTATCTCCAGGGCAGAAAATAATTGGATGTCACACCTACTAACTCAATTTCATTCGGCTAATTATTCTTTTTTCTTTTTTTCCCCTCACCACTGCATTTTGAATAGGATTAATGAAGTCACTGGTAAAATTATTTTGAAGACTATTGATCACATACAGACAGTAACTACCCCCTCAATATCGCTTCAGAAGTAAACAGCACAAAAAAACCAGATCCCATTTGATAGATTTATACTGTAGTCTTCAGAGAACAAGATCTAAGACTGATCTCAATATCTAAATTGTTACTTTAAAAAAAGCTTAAGACATGATTATTCCATTCTTACACCACTGCAAAGAACTAACCAGTAATATAAAAACACCAATGAGCCTACTTCAGTTCAAGAAAGCCAGTTCTTGTTTCTGCACCATTTGTTTCCCCAGCACTGCACAGGCTTCTGCATAAGGCAGGTTTTTGCTTTTGCTGCTCAGTGTTGCTCTCCAATGGGTAAGACGATAAAGATATTGGTGCTTGTTTCTGTTATTTAGAAAGTATATTTACACCAAAAAAATATTTATCACTAATGTTCTATGTCAAATATGCTTGGATTCAAGTTTTGAGACATAAGAATATGACTATTTTGTCAGTTAACCTGATGATCCAAAGGCTGAACTGAAAGCACAGCGTATGCTACAACTAAAAGATAAATTGTTATTGGGTTTTGTTAGGTTTTTTTAAAGGCAAGTTTTACAGAGTCATAACATGATAAATCTTTGCATAATTCTAATGACAGTGGCCTAAATGCTATAGAACATTTAACAAGTGCTAATCAACTGATGCAACCTTCAACCCCAGGAGGACTGAAAGGCATGAAAAGCAGCAAAATAAGCAGCAATATTTTATACAAACTTGGTGGTTTGAGTGTATGGATTTACATATGGAGGGCAGATTCAACAGTTAAAAGGTACATAAGAAATCAGTCACGATTTCACATGTTAGCACACAGAAAAGAAAACATCCATGCACATTATGATGGATAACATCTAGAGATTTGCAATTACTCTATGTCGTTATCCTTCAGAAGGGTATGACAGGTCAGATGGATGAAAGGCTCCCAGGTGGCCACTCTTAGCTACTGCATTCTGGTTTTGGGAGCCTCTGGGCATACTGAGCTGTGCAGAACACAGAAGAGGGCAGGCAGCTGGCACAGAAACCTCCCTGCTTCCCTCTCCCCCTGTCCCCACAGAGTCTCCCCTACAGGACACCCGGAGGCCGAGCCTTCCCAAGGAAAGCAGAGAGGTACAAACAGGCCTTGGAAGCGGTACCAGTAGGATTCCAGAGTATTTGGTGATACCCAAGAAGCCACTAAAGGCTGCTGAACTGAAAACAAACTAAAGAACTGGCCACAGCAGAGAGTGGGGTTTGGGGAGCTGGTCTACCAGCCCACTCCACGTTCTACCACACTCCCTATTTATATTTACTCCTTTAGTTTCCATTATAATAAAACACCACAGCTTTCAAGATCCACAGTTCTGATAGACAGATGGATAGACAGAGACAGATACCCCTTAAAATGCTGAGAAAGTAACGAAAATAATATTACCAGCAAACTTTGGCCAACTCAACATCCTGTCACACATTTATACTGCTTCCAGTTATTAAAACATCACAAAGAAATTAATATATGCATAAGAGTTAAGTTTGTCTCCCTCAACATTAGTTCAAGGAGGTAACCATTTTATGCAAGCATTTATGTGAAAGTACCCTGGAGACTGTACATCAGACACACACCACCTAAAGAGACTGCTTTGTCAGCAGACAGTCCTGTCTCAGTAAGCCAGTGGCATCCTGCCAGAAAAACACCTGCAGACCGAACAACCTGCAATATAATATACAATATACACAGAGGGAAGAACAGAAAAAGGTAAACAATGACAGCATTAATTACTTGAACAGCTCAATGACTCACAAGCAGAACATTATGTCAAGTTAACACAGGCATTTCTTCCCACTGGCTAATTTCAACATTCTGATCCTGCCATCAAAACAAGCTTCACTTCTACCCACTGGCTCAGTCCCTGCATCCCAATTACTCACAAACACAGAAGATGGTCTCGTTCAACTTCATTGATTCGGCCCAGAGCATAATGGTTTGTGATTTATAGCTTTAAAAACAGCACCACTGCTGAAATGGCTTCTCTTTCTCTCAACTAGAGCAAAATCCATCGTAACATGTTTGAGCAGTATCTTTATTTCTTATTAATACATTATGGTATACTCCCCCCTGTATTTCACACTCTAGCAACACAGAAAACATCAGGATTACCATATTGCATTTGCTGTGTTCATATAATCCAGTACCTACCTCCTCATGCTGTCCGGTGCCATATGTATCACTAAATAGTAAGATGATCTTTGAATACTCTCACCCTTCAAATCAGGTTTCCTTCTACTCTTCAACAAAAGTATAAAGCAATTTAAGTCACGAAGGACTGAGTTTAAACTCTCTTCCAAAACATAGGCTGGCATCAACTCCATTACCTCATTAGCTGTACAAACACTCAATTCCCATTTTCAAACCTGCTGTAACTACAGGCCCTAACGTTCTGCAGCAACGATCACATTCGCCATTTCTTCTTTTTGCCTTCTATTTAACCAGACACACTTACACCTAACACTGTTTTGCAAATTGAGGCAGAATTTTTTTCATTATCTCATTTACCAGTGTAAATCATGTGTAATATAAAGAGATTATCTACATTAGAAATATACTGAAAATAAAACAAAAACCTGAAGACATTTTATTTGCTATTCCAGCGATTTTCACTCAAGTTATGAACCTGGTAGAAAGGGCATGGGCACAAAATGTTTTGTATACAGTAACTTCAGAAAATATGCAAGTTATTTAATTTTCTAGTGTTGTCTAGTAATTCACGAGTATTCTATAATTCTTGAAAAGTTAGAGAGAGACCTTGTAAAAACTAATAATTAATTTATCACCTTGTTACTCAAAGTTAAATAGCCAGAATTCTAGTTTTACAATCTTTATCATTTTAGACACCAAAATTATTAGCCCTTGACTCTGGCCAATATTCTTTAAAAATATGAACTCCATAATTTAAGCTAATAACTACTGTTTCTGAGGTTTCTATAGTTACTCATGAAAGGGTCATAGCTCCCTGAAATACATGCAGTCTCTAATAATAAGCTCCACCACAGTACACTGACAACCTTTAATGATTAATTAGGCTAAGACCAAGTTCCTGGTAAAGCACCGAATCCCACAATACACTCGTTACCTACTGAAGCAGCAATCAAAACAACTTGATTTTCAGATAAAACCGTGGCTTTACGTTGTATCTTTGCCTTCTGGCAGGAGAAGAACCCCAATTCCATGAGCTCCCCAGCTAGCCACAGCCCACAGCAGCAGCCAGCACAGCTGAGTTCCTGCTGAGGCACCACCAGGTAGGGTGATGACACTTCGGAGATGCCTCCTTAGTCTCCCACTTTTCCTCTCCGACTCCTCCATGGTACCTGTAAGTTTGCATTAGCCTCCCTGGAAGTCTCCTGAAGAGATGACAAACAAAAGCAATATCTGTACTGTGTAGAGCGCTTAGCAACAAACTGCCAGACTAGGTAAAAATCAAAGTGTATCAGCAGATCAAAGTATGATTTGACCATATCTGTCAAAAAACCTAATGCATTAAACAAAAATACAATGTACTTGTACCTCTCTGAATTGCTGCCGTCACGTTGGCATTTCGATTTTCTGGTTTTTCTTACGTTTTTTTTTTTCCCTTTACTTCGCTCTTAACTGCACAACACAGGGAATAATACAGAAAGTTAATTATCATTAATCACTTCCAGATATTATATATATTTGCTTGGGAAGAAAAATGGAGAAGTGTTGTAGACAACATTGAAGAAGGCAGAAGTTTAAAGAAAAAATGCATCCAGGCCATAAATCTAACAAAACAACATTTGAAAGCCATGCAGTGTAAGAAGTAACACTACTTTGATTATTAGTGACCAATTCCTTTATTTTCACCACGCCTTATATAAGAGAGCACTTTCACCTCCAAAACTCCCACTTGCAATTGCTTTTGTGACATAACTGAACTTAATTTTGTGTTAACACATCTCACTACCGGAAAATGAAGCCCCTTGTTTCTCCATGAGCTAAGAACTTACACCCCAATCAAAGGGCTTTACTCTTACTCATGCCAGCCTTCTGCCTGCATGTGGATCAATCTGACCACTGAAGATGTATTATAGATATATATACACACAGAGAGAAATATACATGTGTGTTTATAGCTATAATGTGTATTATATCTAATATAAATTTTATATATATTGTAACTGTAAGAAGAATTGCAGCAAGTCAAGCATGCTTTAATTTTTGTGTTTTGATCCTAGAAATGAAGTTATAGAGCTGCAAACAACATAAAAATGCAAGAGCTCAAATACGTGCCTCATATTCAACAGGCAGAATTTACATGTTTAAAAAGGAATGCTAACTGCAGTGGAGCTACACTTACTTGTTGCTGAATATTATGATCTTTTTGGCTTCTCACACCTCCTGCAATGCAGTCAAGGCAAGGCTAAGCGAACTCTTGTGAGCTTCTTGTTTAGGGTGGGGGGCAGGGATTAGGGCTTTTTGGTTTGGGTTGGGGAGGGGGTGGATGGAATTGGTTTGGTTTAGGCTCTGGAGGTTTTCTGGTTTTTGCTTTGATTTGTATTTTTACGACAGTAACTTCAATGAGTGCTAGTTCAGGTTGTTTCAGGGTTTTGCGGGTGGTTATTTTTCTTTTCTGTTCCTTCAGCTGAAAGAGTATGGAGCTAGTTAAAGAGCTGAAAACACAACAAAACAACTTTTAACCTGTCAATACTACACCAATTTTGACGCCAACAATAGTTAATTAATTCATTTCTTAAATCCTCTGGGATGAAAAGATAAATTCATTTTGCCTATGAATTGCTCTAAATATTAATTTTTGCTTGCCTACTGGGACTAAATCAAACACAGTTAAAACGGTTACTGTGGTTACAGCGATGGATCAAGAAAAAAAATAGAAAAAACTTATTTAACCCTCAAAATACCAAACAAAAAGCCTGCAGAAAACAGCAAAGCACCACTGGCATTTACACAACAAAAAAATACCGATCCACATTTCATGCTATTTCAGAAAAACAGGGCTTATGATCCCAAATTCCTGACAGGTGTTTATTTTTTTTTCTCCAATACTTACAAAATACAAAACATTAACACAATTTTTTTTCTTTTACCATAACAGTTAAGAAAATTTAATAGTATAATTATGTCTTTGTTCTGAAAAAAATTGTGTTATCAACTAGCGAGGGAGGGGAAGAACAATGTCAAAATGGCTATATATCCCATCTAAGAGGTGGAGGAGGGTGCAAGGGGGGACACAGAACACACAAGATACACTTTTTATGTTACCTTGCTAAAGGTAAAAACCGGTATTAGTACAATTTCCAAGTGAAATTGCATTGAAATTATGTTGTCACAAAAAAGGTCCATCTGAACAGCATATTAAATGGCATTGCTCGCATAAACAGCACTAAAGAATAACAGCAGAAACCCACAGCTGTAAAAAGAGGTATAAAAAACCCAGACACCTTGAAACAGTATCCTTTTAAATCAAGCAGCAATATTCAGTGGTTCTGTAACAAACTGTAATTAACCATTAAGCCATACATAATGGTGATAAGAGAACAACTCCCTTATCACAGAGCTAGTTTCCTGGCAGCAATGCTGGCAAAAATCTTTTCTCCAGCTTCCAAAAGAGCACTTGCCGCACCTAGCCACAAGGGACACAGACACTCAAAAGCTCCTGAAGTGGTAGCAAACCCAATGAAATCAAAACAAGGAAACAAGGAATGAGGGAAAAACTGGAGCTCATCTCAAATTAATGAAAGAAATCTATAATATACTGTAACTGTTTTAATAGCCATTGCAGCAAAGACACGCAACCAAGGGTGGGTTTTCTCGTGCATGTAGATACAACCCTGCTACTCCTTGTGAGCACTGTGGCTGTTCTCATCTACAAATCCTACCTAATTCTAGTTATTTACTTAATAAATCTATTTTACATTATTTCATTTTTTAGCTGTTGCAGTGTATTTCCCCTATTCCTCAACAAAAACTTTACAATTCATATCTTTAAAGTGCAAAAAATTATACAGTGCCAAAAATTGTAAAATGGCTATTTAAAACCCGAATTTTCATGTTTTCTGCAACACATTTTTGCTTTAATTAGTGCAGTTCAGGAAGTGGAAAATCACCGTCCACTGCTTCGCATAGTAGATTGTGTTAATGAAATCATCACATTCATTACTTCAGGAAAAAGTTGGAGGAACAAGCATCTAATAGCCATACAACAAGCATTAAATAACCCCAAATACAGGCAATCTTGTACAAGGACGGGGCAATTCCTGTATACAAGGAATTTTCCTACAGTGTTGAAAACATCTTTTATTGCATCCTTATTTCAAGGATATTGAAGTAGCACCCCCATTTTCCCACTCACCTATAGAAAGTAAGAGATTCAGCTAACAAACATCTGTAGTTGGGCCAGCTTATCAGACTAACCTTGCGGTTTCCATGTACACATGCAACCAGGCAGTCCATGGAAGCATAAATATTTCAGTGAACTCCAGGCTAAATTATATGCGTCATCAGTCATCCAAGGCTGCAGCTGCAGACAGCTATCTGCAAACAACCTATCCTCTGATTTGAGGTTTACCCAGCTCCTACCAAAATTCAGCCTTCCCCCTGCATGTTTAATAACGTCATCTAATGTCTGCTTGTGTTTTATCATCATAGCATAGTCTGATGCACCTTGAAGCTTAAAAAATTCTCCGTCTGCTCTTGGAAGTTTACCTGCCTCATTAGTCTTTACTTTTTTGCTCTGTAGACTAGCAATGACAAAAATATATAAATTATTAAATGCAAGCTATAGAGGCTGTGGAATTAGACATCAAGCCCACATATTTTATTGCCTGATTATACCAAGAACATGCTACTCAGACAGCTCTAGATAGTTCTCTTTCTAACATTAACATGCTTGTTTTGAAGATGAGCCTGCCTTCTCTTTTACTATTAAGATGTACATAAAGCAAACATTGGATATTAAAATATGTCCAACTAAATTATTCCAAGTTAGCTAGTTCAGAGAGAAGAAAAAATCCAGAAGTCTTTCAGAAAGCAACACAGAAACAACCCTAAATTTCAATAACATTTATCTCCCTGTAATCTCTGTCCTGTTGTACTGTTACATCTAAATCATCATCTTTTCTACCTGCTTAAGTAGCATTCAAAGTTGTGAAAAAAGACCTGGTGTCTTCAAGGAACTTACAAAGTTCTGGGTCACCTTGTGACAGCATACTTTATACCAAGAAATGAAAAATATACAAACCACTTGAGATACTTTGTCTTTTTGCTCTGAGTTCATTACTTACTGTATATGTAAATGATGCGCAAGGATAACAGTTCACACTGCAGTAATATCTAGTGTTCTTACATAACAGAGATCATGTACAATACTCACCAGCCTGTTGAAATGCCATTAACCAGCTTATCTCCAAGAAGGGCAGAGAGACGTATTCATTTTAGACCAGATATTTTACAGACATTGAACTATTTCTTTCGTTATTAGTTTTTCAGCTGCCTCGGGACAACTGTCGAGTTCTTTCCACCTCTCACTACTTCTTTTAGAAGTAAATACAACCCTTTAGTGCTTTTATTTTAAAAAGAAATGGGAGTCTATGAAAAATGAGAAAATATAAAGGAAAACATCACTGTTCTCATTTTGAAGCGACCCCGCAGCAGAGGGGGTAGAGAAGATGAGACTACATGCAACATGATTTTCCAGTCCATCACTAGTATAAGAGACTCACTGCATTACAACAGGCAAAACAAATATCCCCTTTTCCTGTTCTTCTTCCTCTAACACTGTACTTAAACACCCTATACAAAAAAAAGTGTCCTATGGAATAGTTAGCTGTTTCATTCAATAGGAAACATTTCCTCTTTTTCCACTTAGTACAAACGAACTCCAGTTTCAGTTGTCTCCACAAGGAATTAGAGAACAACGTGTTTTCAGTGCAAGTGAACCTGCAGCTCCAGGTTATCTAAAAGTCCTTTCCATCCCATTAATATTTTTAAATATAAATGCAATATGGAATATTTCCAGGCATTTCAACAGATTTTTTCAAAGGTTGAAAAATCCAGCATAAAACACAAAAGCAATCAACTGCTTTGTCTCACAGAACTGTTTAATTGAAAAAAAGGAGATATTGTAACAAAGGTATTTTTAAGCATTAGTTACACAAATGCTGACTCATTAGTCCACTATTGCAAGAAGCTTGGTCTAAAACAGGTTCCTACCAGGCTTCTCCTTTATGATAAATTTAATTAATTGTAAGCAATCCAAATGACACTCAAAGAGTACACAACACACAGAGGTATACTAAGAGCAGCACAATTCACACTTCAGCAATTTTAGACAGGTAGGGCCAAAGATCACAAAAAAAAACTCTTCGGGGACAGCAAAAAAACACCGAGTAACTTTACCCAAAATCCTAAGATGCCGACTCAAAACCAGTAGGAGAGTTAGCATGAGAATATAACAACAAAAGAGCTTTTAAAACTCATTTCATCTCATTATTTAAAATATGATCTTAGAATTAAATCTTTGCATTTTGTAAGCACCTGCATTGAAGTTCAGTGAAAGCAGCAATTTCTAGTTTCATTAAATCTGTCATCTCTACGTTTTCTTGCAAAAAAGGCAGATGTGGAATTTGCAAGATCTTTTGCCATCACTGTAATGCTTTACAGGAATAATCTACTGACTTGTAGCAGAGTAACAATAGTCTTAAAGCTAAATGGAGTCCAATGCTCTTGTCATCCATCATTCTGCTAAAGTGTTTTAAGTAATTTCATCTATAAACTGAACCAATGAAGGCTGTATAAACAAAAAAATTTTAAGCTAGTGTTCTTTAGACACATATCTGCACATATGCTGCAATAAACTAGATAGTACCTTTGTGAGTGGACATGAGAAGAAAAGAGCAAACTGCTTGGTGAAGTTACCAGGAGATAGGGACACTGAACAGATAACAGTAGACAAGGCCAAGAATGTAGTGCTGTTAGCAAGCCAGCCAACTCTTCCACCCAACGGCAGTATGCTGCCCTCTATCATGAACAGAATTTTCCAGAGCTACAATTAAGCCCAACGCCTACTAGAAAGACCAGAGCTATGAACTACTACTTCACTGGTAATTTCATGAAAATTAATTTGAAGGATGAAATTAATTATGAGCCACACAAACATCAGTTAGCTTCTGTACAGAAGAGATCAAAGACCTTCATTAGCTCACTCATTTTCCTTCAAAGTTTTTAAGAAACGTCTCCAGCAAATAACCCAAGTTCAGCATAATACAAATCCGCTTCAGTAACAAACTCCAATTAAGGGTCAAAAGTTCCTCCTTTCAGTTAGGGCTATGCTACAACTGTTGAGTGGACAGAGTTACAGACTGGATCAGGCCAACAGCACATGATAACCCAAAGGAGTGGCAGGAAGAGAGATCAACTAATACGAAGGAATTTAAGAGAAGGAAGAAAAAGATTACTTCTGATTCAAAGGAGTTTGACATGCCCCTCTTTTCAGTGGCAACACTTTCTTCCTCTGATCTGCAGATGAAAGGATAGTGTATAAGTGGAAGGAAGGGAAATCCAGAAGGAAGGGGATAAAACTGCATCCACATAAGCACTTTTCTTTAAGCGCCTTTAAGCATTTACTTGAATTAGATGATCCTGCAAAAAACTACCCCATTCTCTAAGGCCTGACAACATACAATGGCAACTCTAAAAAGTGCTCATTCCATCAGATATATGAGAAGGAAAATACTAGATCAAACTCAGAAGAAAAAGCGTAACCTGCTCACAACAGTAGAGCAACGCTCCACAAGGTAAACTTCAGCCCAAAGAAATCAACGTTGTTGTTGCTGGGTTTGGGTTTTTGTTTGGTTGTACTGTTATTTTGTTGGAGTTGGTTTGTTTGTTTTTGTGGGTTTGGGTTTTTGTTTTAGTTTTGTTTGTTTGTTTTTGTTTTTAATTGAAAAAGTTCAGGCAAGACAGGGTACTCCTGTGATGTATCCTAGCAGGACAGAGGCTTCCTACACTGCCAATAACACATCATAGAACAGAATCATAGATTCATTAAGGTTGGAAAACACCCTTAAAATCACTGAGCCCAACTGCTAACCTATAACTACCATGTCCACCACTAAACCATATCCTCAAGCACCATGTCTACCCTTCTTTTAAATACCTCCAGGGATGGACACTCAACCATCTCCCTGGGCAGCCAGTTCCAATACCTGACAACCCTTTCGGTGAAGAATTTTTTCCTAATATCCAACCTAAACTGCCCCTGATGCAACTTCAGGCCATTTCCTCTCATCCTATCGCTTGTTACTAGGGAGAAGAGACCAACCCCCGCCTCGCTACAACCTCCTTTCAGGTAGTTGTAGAGAGCAATAAGGTCTCCCCTCAGCCTCCTCTTCTCCAGACCAAACAACCCCAGCTCCCTCAGCCGCTTCTCATAAGACTTGAACTCTAGACCCTTCACCAACTTTGTTGCCCTTCTTTGGGCATGCTCCAGCACCTCAATGTCCTTCTTGTAGTGAGGGGCCCAAAACTGCGCACGGTACTCAAGGTGCAGCCTCACCAGTGCCGAGTACAGGGGCACAATCACCTCCCTGCTCCTGCTGGCCACACTATTCCTGATACAATCCAGGATGCCATTGGCCTTCTTGGCCACCTGAGCACACTGCCGGCTCATGTTCAGGCAGCTGTCAACAAACACTCCCAGGTCCTTTTCTTCCAGGCAGCTCTCCAGCCACTCATCCCCAAAACCTGTAGCATTGCATGGGGTTGTTGTGGCCCAGGTGCAGGACCTGGCACTTGGCCTTGTTGAATCTCATACTGTCGGCTCCAGCCCAGTGACCCAGCCTGTCCAGCACCCTCTGACGGGCCTTCCTGCCCTCCAGCAGATCAACACTTCCACCCACCTTGGTGTCATCTGCAAACTTACTGAGGGTGCACTCAATCCCCTCATCCAGATCATCAGTGAAGATATTGAACTGGACCGGCCCCAACACTGAGCCCTGGGGAACACCACTTGTGACTGTCCGCCAACTGGATTTGCCTCCATTCACCACCACTCTCTGGGCTCGGCCGTCCAGCCAGTTTTTAAACCCAGTGAAGAGTGCACTTGTCCAAGCTGTGAGCAGCCAGCTCCTCCAGGAGAATGCTGTGGGAGACAGTATCAAAGGCCTTACTAAAGTCCAAGTAGACAACGTCCACAGCCTTCCCCTCATCCACTAAGTGGGTCACCTTATCATAGGAGGAGACCAGGTCAGTGAGGCAGGACCTGCCTTACATAAACCTATGCTGGCTGAGCCCAATCTCCTAGGTGTTCTGTATGTGCTGCGTAATAGCATTCAAGATGATCTGCTCCATGACCTTTCCCAGCACTGAGATCAGGCTGACAGGCCTGTAGTTCCCCAGATCCTCCTTCCTACCCTTCTTGCAGAGGGGCATCACATTTGCTAATTTCCAGTCATCTGGGACCTCCCCAGTTGACCAGGACTGCTGATAAATGATGGAGAGTGGCTTGGCAAGCTCCTCTACCAGCTCCCTCAGTATCCTCGGGTGGATCCCATCTGGCGCCGTGGACTTGTGAACATCCAGGTCAAGGAGCAGGTCAGTGACTGCCACCTCTTCAACAACTGGGACTTCATTCTGAATACTATCTCCATCTCCCAGCACAGGGACCTGACAGTCCTAAGGATGACCAGTCTGACTATTAAAGACTGAGGCAAAGAAAGCATTAAGTGCTTCAGCCTTCTCCTCATCTTTCATGGCAAGGTTACCTTCCGCATCCAACAAAGGAAGAAGATTCTCCCTGGCCCTCGTTTTGTCACTGATACATTCATAAAAACATTTTTTGTTATCCTAACGGTGGTGGCCAGTTTAAGTTCCAGCTGGGCCTCTGCGTTTCTAATCTTTTCCCTGCATAACCTCACAACATTCTTGCAGTCCTCCTGAGTCACCTGCCCCTTCTTCCAAAGGCGGTAAGCTCTCCTTTTCTTGAGTTCTGAAACAGACCTTGTTACAAAAGTAGTGTGTCCCCCCCCTCCATTATTTTAAGGCATCAGTGGGTAGAAACAATGTACTTCTCTCACTGCTGTACAGCTAATGGGAGAAAAACCTGTTGTCTACCCGACAATTTTCAGGACTGCAATAAACTGCTTTAGAAGCCCCTCAAAGCACAGAAAGCGTGTCCCACAGTCAAATTACTTCAGCTTTGACAATACATCACCATTTGCAGCTGACAGTACCAATTCTGATACATACTACTTTGTCTCCAAATTAATGGAGAAGTAATTATTAATATTTGCTTCCAGCTAATTGCCCAGCTCATTTCATGTGATACAGGAAGATGTGCTCTAGGAAAGTTACCATTTGATTTTCAAGTCTCCATCAACTTCTCACCTGTCAAAAAGAGTTGGAGAATTAGAAAAGCTATTTCATTTTGCTAGCCTTGACTACAGAGAAGCTGAGGTATAACCCCCCAAGACAGCTCTGTTCCTCAGTCAGCAGATAAGCAGAATGTTTTCAAGCTCTCAAAATATTCCTCCCTAGGTGATGTTTGCCCATTGAAATTTGCATTACTCAAGGATGAAGGTAGAAGTGACAAAGCTACTCTCAATGACTGAATACTATTTCTTTTTATAGATATTCTATTAAGTCTGTGTAATAAAAATATTTTTGCACATTCTGATCCTGTATGCAGTGACATTTACACCACCATGCACCTTGTGGAAGGACAACTACAACAGAGGAGAAGGCAGGGGGACAGAGAAAGGCCAGGACAGGCCATGCAGAGAAACACAGAACCTGGTGTATCACAGTGCTCTGGGAACCACACAAGAAACTCTCTTCCATCCTTAGAAGACACAGAACAAAAATGAGAGATGATATTTTTAACAGGAGTGCTTCAGTTAATATTTCAACACAGCTTTAGTACTTCTGTCTGATTAGTTGGTTTCCTTGTTCAGTTGAACAAGGAAGCGGAGAGAATATTTCAAAGTCACAAAGACATTATTCGGTACATCAAAACCCAAAATAAAATTTGAAATCATAAGTTTTGTGCCTGGAGAGTCCTTCAGGTAGACATAGCAATAACTACCCCTGAGACCCAATACTCAGACTTAATGGTATTGCTGCTTAACAGTGGATAGGGTAAGTAATTTCCATAGTAAGTACACATTTGTGCCACTGCTGAGAGAAGAATAAAATCATAAAAGCCTGAAAGCGATTATCGTACAAACAGATACAAAGGTCTACGGCAGACTGATAAGCCCCTAGATGTTATTAACACTTCCTATCCTATATGTCAATCTGGTGAAGACACCCAAGTGATTTTCTTTTCTTTTTCCCCTTTAGTGAAATTCAGTAAAGCAGGTAAAGGTTGTTTAACCCACTGCTTTCTAGCGAGGAACATGACTTTGGACCCAACGACAGATGTCTTCATCACAAGGAAGCAACTCCTGTATGCCAGAAAGGAAATTTTCAACTAAAATCTTTGGGAGATAAGAAAAGTGACCAGTTTTGCAAATTCCTACTCCCAGTGGAGGATGGATGAATTTAACCAGGCCTTCTTCAGCAGACAGAGAGCAAAATTAATTAAAAAAAAAAACCAACTGTAAACCTTGACCCAAAGTTTTTTTGCCTTACACCTTCATTATCTTGCAAGAGAAAAGACCACACAGATGACAGTTCACTACTTTGCCCAGTTCACCACCTCAAAACTGAAAATACCATTGCTGAATTCACCAGGAATTTCATTATTCACATATATAAAGACAAGTAAGCAACCACAAAATATACAGAAAAACAGCATCTAATACCCTACCTTACCAAAAGGTTATCTAAAAGGCTTTCTGTCTTTTCTGTCTTCTCTTGTTCTCCTGAAGACCTTGATAGAAACGTTCAGGTACAATGGTATTTCTTAAATTGTTCTCTCATTAGGGCAGCATTACATACCATATATATTGGTTGGATGTCACTCTTTAAAGCGTATTCACGCACCTCCAGGAATACTGAGATTATACAGAGTTACATAAGAAAATCGTTATCAAGTTTAACTAGAAGTTATGGTTGTGACCCATCACAGATGTTACTTCTAGATTCTTGTGCAACTTGTTTAAAAAGGAAACAGAACAGCAGCATTTTTCCCATTTTGCCATGAAATTCTGGTTCTCAGAGGACAAAAAAAAGGAAGAATTTGCAATACAAATGTACCTAACATCACAGAGTAAGGAACAGTACATAACAGATTTCATATACAGGAGACAGAAGCCGTTCACTTGCTGATCACTTGCTCCTATTTTAGACATGACCTCCATGTGACTTACTGTGAACTTATAAAACAGAAGGGTAAAATCAGCGTATTTAAACATCATTCTAAAAGGTGAAGACTGAGTTGTTGAAGGTGAGGGGCAAGACTCGAATCAAGAACTACAGCATATTAAGAAAACTAATTCTTAAAACACATGGCACAAAGCAGACATTTTCCCTAAAAAGAGAGATACCGGTATGAATCAATCATATATGGACTTCACTGCCTTCTCTCCAACAAGCTTTGCCTTTTGATTTCACAGTAAGATATGTACTCTCCCATACTTCTGTTGTCTGAAATACTCGTGATTTTTTTTATATGTGCTTAACACCACAGCCTGCTGTCAGCAGAAATCAAGACAGAACAGAGCAAGTTGTGCCTTCTGCAAGCCTGCTGCTTCTGAAAATAAGTTATTGTGACATGCCTCACGTGATATTTTTTCTTTTTTTTTTCTTTTTTTTTTGCCTTCTCTTAAACTGGCTTATGTGCAAAATTAGACTGATGTTTAAACAGTGTCAGGCTGTCAGGGGGAGAAAACGACAGTGCTACTGTGACATGAAACATGACAAGAAGAAGATTAATCACTTACTCAAAAGTGAAAAGTTGACTACAAAACGCACAACCATGTGTCTCAAATTTCTTATAGCAGGTGAAAGACTGAATGCTGATCCCAAGATATGCTTCATAAATTCCAGTTAACTGAAAAAATTTACAGGAAACATACTTTGAAAACAAAGATGATGGAGTTGAAGGTAAAATGTTCCCTAGGGCAAAATCAGTTGTTTTGGGGTTAAAACTTATATACATACACCTGAAACAAGTTCTCTTCCTACTCAGCACTGAAAAATAATTTCCAAAGGGAAAACAATTCTACTGAGAAGAAAGGAGGGGGTAAGAATTCAGCTGTAAATAAAGCGCAAAAAAGAGTCACAGCTACAATCAAAGAATTGAAACTGTTTGTTCCACTATTTTACAACCACCCTACTACAGCAGGATATACACAGAAATATTCTTCACCTCCATTTCCATCACATTTCCAATTCTTCCTGCTGTATAAAAAAAAGAGATGTGGACAGGCTGGAAGGGGTTCAGAGAAGGGCCACCAAGATGATCACAGGACTGGGAAGCCTGCCATATGAGGATAGGCTGGGAGAGCTGGGTTTGTTCAGCCTTGAGAAAAGGAGGTTTAGAGGGGATCTCATCACCGTGTACCAAGACTTATGGGGTAGCTACAAGAAGATGGAGACTCCCTTTTTACATGGAGTCACATGGAGAGGACAAGGGGGAATGGACACAAGTTGCTCTTGGGGAGATTCCAATTGGACACCAGAGAAAAATTTTTCACAGTGAGGGCAGTCAGCCACTGGAATAATCTCCCCGGGGAAGTGGTTGGCTTGGCCACATTGGACACTTTCAAGATTCGGCTGAACAGGGCGCTGGGCCATCTTGCCTAGACTGCGCTCTTCCTAGAAAGGTTGGACTAGATGATCCCTGAGGTCCCTTCCAACCTGTCATTCTGTGAAATGCCTCCTACCATTTCACACCTTCCAGGATGATTTTTCAGTTTTTGTGCACGTGGGTCATGCATTAGTTTACTTATTAGATGAAGACTGAAACAGTTAGTCAGCACTGCCGTTAGTGAATAGGTTAGCATATTCTGCTGGGGAAATAAAAAAGGGAAAAAGGAAAATGTAAACTAATCAACATTAAATGTATCCATACATGATGTACATGATGTACATTACAATGACAATTTCATGATTAAGGATTTTTAATTCTTGAACCAATAAGATAGTTTGTTCCTAACTGCAGCACACCTGAATTTCTCCACTGGAGTGAAAGGTATAAAAGCAAGGAAATAGCAGGTGATTTACTCAAAAAGGATGCAGCAGAAGCCAATGCAAAAATATTGCTGCTTTTAACAGAAGGTTCTTGCCTCCCTGGCCCAAGCATATCTAACAACTCCTTTATGTGCTCTGTAGTTAAACTACTCTCTGAAAAATAGTTCCCTATCAAACCTTTTTCCCTTTCACACATTTCAACCCAATTAAAGACAAGAAAGATTAGTGTGAAAGAGACAGTTAATTTTAGAAAATTTATGCACAGACCCAAATGTGTTTAATTACTTCACTATTTCCCACATGTAGGAAAATCATTTTTAAGTAGGCTGTAAAACAGGGTTTTAAAAAGTAAAACCAATGACATGAGCAGTCCAGTACAGAACTATCAAGCCGATATCAAATTAAAATTTAGCTTCTTAGACACTTTTTTCATCAGCTTTTCAAAGAAAACTACAAAACAGTCAAAATTGTTCACTTATGTGATTATCATGAGGACACTGTAAACCTCTAAGGAGTTTTAGACACAATGAAACTCTCCTCTCCCTTTCCTTCTGTTTTTTTCACTTCTTCAAAAAAGAGTAACATAGAAACAAACACTGTGCTTGAGATAAAACAGAAGCCCTAGTTCAGTTTGTCCCTCACCTAGACTGGTACAAGGGGGCCATTGCACAGCCCATAAGGACGCTGCGAGAGGAATATAACAGAGAAGTCAGCCAAAGGATGCACAGAAACCTCGCTGCTCCTTCAGCATCCTACAAAACAGACCAAACCCATGCATTTACGAAAGTGTTCAAAGACTATTTTTTTAGTTAGTTAGTTTTGCTCCAACCAATGCTCACAGTACCTAACAATATATTGCTTGTTCAGAAAGCCAACGCAAAAGACTTAAAATCTTACAACTTTAGAACCATTCAACAACAGGGAGTTGGGAGTTTTCACTGGTTTTGTTCTGGGAAAAGAATAAGGAAAAGAGGAGCAAGAGGAAGAAGATGACAGCAAAGCTCAAAGGGAAAAAACAGTACTTTTAAATAAGGTTTGTTGAGCCAAAGACTTGAGAACTGTGATTTGAAGGCTATGCATCCATGCTTTAGATTTCATATGGAGGCAAACCTGTGAATGTCAAAATTCATATGTTATAAATAACTAGAAAACTCCACATGAACCTTACCAGTTTAATTATGCATTTTCCCTACAATCAAAATATACATGCCATGTATTCTTGTACATATAAGGCTACACAATCTTTTGAAGTTGCCTCAACATTTTAGAGCACCTTAACAGCTGTTTACGGCTTAAGTGACCTGGCTTAAATTACTGGGAACTGGGAGCTACAGCACTTGGATGCTCACCCTTCAGCCAAGTATCATCAAGGTAACAGAAACTCCTTTTTTGTTCAAATCCGCCCTCATCCTTTCTTACTTCACCACCAAAAATACTTCAGGAGCCTCAGGGGTCATTCAGTCACAACACAGCCCTTAAAAACTTTGCAGGTCACGTTGTGCACCACTTCTTTCAAATTTACAATTTGCTCCACAACATATGAATCAACAACGCCCATTCAACAATAGTATATTTAAAATCTATGGGAAAAGGAGCATGTACTGAGGTACAATGCACAGAGCAAGCAGCTGTCCAAAAGCAAATAATCCACAGACATTGTCTAGAGGCATGACAAACAAGGACCTTCCTGTTCAGTGTTCAAATGTTATCACATACAGGAATCAAAAGATTTCAATTCATCTTAAAAAAAACTTCACACTTTTGAAAACAACCATGCATCAACTTAGGCTTTTTTCCTCCAAATGTTTCTGTATATTTTCAAATACAAATGGTCTATTCATGTGTTATTTAAAAAGTTTGCTTACTTCTATTTATTCAGTTACATTCTTAGCTGAGGCAGCTTTCAAGTGAAATATATATTTTGGGGGGGGTTCTGCTATGTAATTACAAAGGAATTATACGGCAAGCCAATGCCAACTGAATACCTTTCTCCAAAACACTGAAGTTCATCCAGATCATCAAATGAAGAGATACTACCTTGTTACACAAGCTGGTCAAAAAACCCAAAAGACAACACTATCTAAGAAAAAAAAAGTATGTGATCACACTATTTAACCATTAAGTTTATTTACATTTTGCACTGCTGAAAGCCAATGCATGCAGTAACAAACAACTAAACTACACACAAATTTTTTAAAAAGTCTTTTGCAGTTAACTGGGAAGAACACATGAATACCTAATTAGTAGAAAAGGCATTTTTTGTACAAGTTAGAAGACATCTCTTTGACCCACTATAAGAAACTGTTACAAATTTCTCAATACTCGCAAGCTAACAAAACACTTGCTATTAGAAATAATAAAAAGTGCTAGATTACTCCAAACCAAGAGTAGTTCTTTCTTCTGCTGAAAATGTTGAATTACTTGTGAATTACAGTGCATTCAACATGCTGATTATTGTTCTAGCACTCTAACTGGGTTTTCAAGCCATCTTTCACAAAATTTTCTTTTTAGATACACTACATGTACACAACCATTTTAAAACAATGCACCATGCTTCTGCCAATAGTACTGTATTATCACTAACACAGTGGACTAATGACTGAAGGGGACAAAAAGTATGATTTCACTAGCACTGAAATGCCACACACCAGGTTACAAAGGAGAGGGAGAGAGAACATGGAAGCAGGAACCAGCTGGAAGAGAAGAAATGGTGGCCCAAGCCACCCATAAGACACAGAAAGCAACAGCACAAGCCTTGCCAGACCCTACACACATACACTTTTTACAAGGGAACTTGATCACATAATCAGCAGCAGAGCTGATGTAGTTCAAAGACTTACAATGATGGACGAACATACTCCAGTGAAATCTGTGCTCTGACTTTAGATTTACAAGGTGACAAAACCTTGCCACAATATTTAGCACTGCTGATCACCCAGTACCGTGCAATTGCCAACAACAAACAGGTCCCACTGCATGCTGTCCAGTAACATGGGGAATAGCTGGAGACCCAATAATAATATACTGTACTGCCCATACCCACACTGGGGATCTGTGGGTCTTGGAGAGGAAGCAGAAAAAGGAGAATCCCTCTGCAGTGAAGGTGATAATGAAAAGAGAGCCAGTATCCCAGTGACGCAAGGCATTGCAATCTCCATAGCACCTTTGTGTAACAGGTACAGAAGGCAGGGGCAGGCTGGGGTGGGGTGGGGGAGTCATTCTAAACCAAACACAGATCCATTAAATCACACAGATCCTTTGCACAAGCCACATAACAGCATGTTACTTAGCTGTATTGGCATCAGAGATTCAAAGAGCATGACTTACCACACCACTAGATAATTAATTCTCTAGCCTAAAATGTGTGAAAGCTCCAGTTGGCTTGCTCCTAAAGTCAAGCTCCCTTGGGAGAAAGCTACATGCCCACTCTTCAGCCAGGTAACTGAAGTCTACAAAGCAGTGCCTCCTACAGTCTCTCGCACCTGTAAACCACTCCTGTCTCCTCAGCCCTCTGCAAGGTGTGCTATCTGACTGTGGCTCTGTCCTATAGAGATTTTGCTCCATGATTTACAAGGTCAGCAACCTGGCCACTCCAGGATAATTGATACCTGCTGTTTAGATCTGCCATTATTTCCTGGGCACATACTCATTACAGTGCCAAGTTTCCCAGAGTCAGAAACAAATCTCTGAAAAGCACTACCAGCACAAACAAATACATGAAGATGCACACTTCCCAGCTGAGAGTCACTGTATAACAGTTATTTAACACTTGTTAGTAGAACACGAACCTGGAGCCTCCCTTTACTATCAGCAGTGCCCCCATGCATAATGGCAGAGGATTCTAGCATACAGATCCCTCAGCCCTGCAGTTGTATGCACAGTAAATTTTACTACTACAAACACTTCTGAACTGGCTGTGGCTGTTTTCAAATACTGTCTGACTCTTGCAATTCATTCAGCTCTACACCTACAGTCTTCCATAAAGCACAGGTGACAACATTTAATAAATCTGTTGTTTGTGAAGTGCCAAAAAAAAAAGATATTTAAGATGTTCCTTATGTGCTCCTGTACTTTGCCAAAATAAAGCAATCTCCTCTGAAACTTGGCAATCTCAGCTTGGATAAGCAGTTGTTTGCCACTCTGACAGAGCCTCTCAGACTTTGTGTTAGACTTTATTAAAGAAATTGTCTTGTCTGCAATATGTTCATCCAACCAACTATCCTGTATCTATTTTTCCTGGCAAGACAGCAGCTGGAAACAAGGGAATTAACTTTAAAAAAAAGAACAGGAATAAGGAACATGGTTTGCATCTTCAGAAATGGGAGAATTTCTCTGGGAAGCATGATTCAAATGGATTTAGCAATGGTAACAGACCAGTCAAAGGAACTACAGCTTCTCCATTCTAGTAGTTCCTATCATAAGGACCATCTAATCTTTTAGCCTTTAGCTGCATAAAAGAGCAGAAAGTAGGCATATAATGCATTTAAGATAGTTTATAGTGTTAATAAAATAAATACAAATAAAATGCATACAGTTCTGAATGTCATATTAAAATGTGTAGAGATAATTCTGCATGTAAATGCACACACACACAGAATGAAGAGAGAAACAGAAAACAGTTGCAGGCCAGAGAGGAGGAAAGCTTTCTAGTGAGTTATCTGAGGAGTTTAGCCCATTCAGCTTCTCCAAATGTTCAGAGCGGATGACATTAACAAACGTATTTTCTCAGAACAAAGATTTAGACAATGCTTGCTTATCAAACAACAATCAATGCTGAAAGCTGACAGTGGACACATTCAAACTGAAAGCCAAGAAACTCATTTTGAAAAGTGACAGTAACTCGACCTTTGCCCAGCCTAACACATCCTCTTCCAAACCACAAAGTGCAAATTGCCTGGTACTTGCATACTTAACAGAATACTCAATGTTGCAGAGGGCTGGAAAATTGGAAAGCAAGTTCTCAGGGATATAAGGTTATGATGCAGAGACAAAACACTAAAATCATTCAAAATCTGCAAAGCCATTGTTCCCTAGGCCAACTAAGTAAGTGCTGCTGCTGCTACTTACATAATGCAGCAGTGGTTTGGGGTTTTTGGTTGGGGTTTCCCCCCCACCGCCCTCCAATAAGTGAGAGCTCTAAAACCACAGATGTTACAATGAAGCCAGCAAGAGGCAGCTTCAGAAGAACTGCACAAGGGCATGGCATCCATCACCGGGCCCTAGGAGCCAGTGAGCCGAAGCAGCTCACCAAAGTCACAGGATAACTGTGGGGCCTTAACCTTTTCCTTAACAGAGGCATCATCATCTCAGCTCCTGCTTCAAAACTGTGGAAGGCAAGACTAGCCAGGGCCAGAGGAAGACACATCAGGAACTAGTAAGTGGGGAGACAGGACACATGCTGGTCTCCTCCTTTCTAGGTATAGACAAAAAAGAAGCTTGCCTGGTTTTTTGGGGGGGAGCGGGTTGTGTTTGGTTGGTTGGTTTGGGGGGGTGGCGGTTTGTTGGGGGTTTTTTTGTTGTTGTTTTGTTTGTTGGTTTTGGTGGTGAGTTTATGTTGGGGTTTTTTTTGTTGTTTAACAGTGTCAGGGGATTGCTTACTCTTTTTCCCTTCACCTTATATGCATCTTGTTACCTATTACCTCAGACAACCTTCTGCTAAATTCTTGAAATTTCAGAGGAGCTATTGGCAGTGAAAAGCATCAAATGCATCCTATTTCTTTACACTGTTGTTCTCCTAAATTTGATCTGATATTGTCTGCACTTACATCAACCACTTTTCAAACACCGAGTCATCCCACATGAGAAAAAACTTAGATTCCTCTCTTTAACCCAGAAGAGCTAATAGACAAATGAAAGATCCCTACCATTTAGGAGTGAAAGTAGATATTGCTCTTGCTGTCTTCTCCACACAAGGCAAAGTTCCGTATCTTATTACTAATTTCCCACAAAAAGGTACAGTAAATTGTTCAGGTATTGGCCAGAACAAGCAGTGCTTAGCCTTGCTTGAAAGTGGCCCCCATTAGAGCTACAAGTCTAACTCTGATTAGGACCCCAGGGTTCACTGTATCAGGCTGCCAGGTCACACTGCAGTATATTAGCATTACTGCCTCCTTAAACTGAAAGTATTGATTCCCAGTTACACATGAAATATCTTTGAGAACAGGTTTAAGCATATGAAGATCATTCCAGATCTAAAGGGTTTTTTCCTGATATTTTAAAATTACACTTTCTATCAAGTGGAAGTACTTCTAGTTGTCTTCAAACCCCAAATAGAAGTAGTCTATATACTCTAGACTATCCACTGGCTGGGTAGCAAGTGGAAGTCACAGCACTGCCAACTATTAAGGCTGCCTGAAACCTCACAGCTTAAAAAAAATAAAACACCATAAAGAACAGCTACATTTCTTTGACAGGTTTCAACTTTTTGGGAGAAGGGTTTGGTTTTCTGTGGTATTTTTTAAATATCTAAGTGCATCTCCAGTTGATTTTTTTTTTTTAGTAGTGTTTTAAACAAACCAGTTAAACTGATTCAGATGATACTACCTAAGCAATTCGTACAAAACAATAAAGATAAATTAAAAAGAAGGAATGGGAGCTAGGTCAGATGGGAAGGGTAACATGCAGTCCTGACAATTAGGGACAACAGCAAGAGAGCATGAAGGTCACAGAGGGCTAAAAGATGCTTTTTTTTTTCTTGAGAGATGAGCAATCTAGTGGTTTTATTTTCAAATGTTTCCACCTTTAGAACAATCACCTTCAACAGATAGTTCAATTTTCTCTTTGTCAGATACAGTCAGTAATGTGTCTTCCATTAACTGGATAAAAGGAAATTGTATTGCAGAATACATTCACCAGGCAACTATGCTAGTGTTTATAATGTGCTTGCAGTACAATTCTGTGTTGGGGTTTTTTTGTTTGTTTCTTAAGAGTAAGGAACATACTGGGGAAAAAGCCAAGTACTGAAGACCCAATAACACTCACTGTTTACAATGCAATCAAATGTTAACACAAGATAAAGATACTTCAAATGCTGTTTCTTGTCCTTCCTCAATTCTACCTTATACGATTTGAAGATATTTAAAGCATGTTTATATTCCTGGCTGTCGTCCACAGACTGGCTAGTGTTACTAATTAAACAGCCAATAGAGAAAGGAATAGTTGGAAGCGTTTATTCATGTGCTTTACACATCTGGGAATTAATTACCCCTTTTACTAATTTTTACTTTTAAAGTAATAAATAATCCAGAAAAAACACCTTTGACTTGAATTTCCAAGAGTTCCACAGCATATGTTTCTATCTGTATTAACACAAGGATACAAGACTACATCTAGGATTAAATTATGTGCCGTGCTTTGGCTACCAGGAAGCTGCACATAGGCATCCTCACTTTTCCTCATCTGCTATGAGGTTACCAGCCAGTTAGGTCTGCTACAACATTTGCGCAGATTAACTTTCAAGCCCTGTTCTACTACCAGAATATAGTTAATTAAAGCAGACAAGCAAGCAACCCACAAACACCTTATAGAGAACATTTATAATGATCCAGATCATCCTGAACCTTTTGACATAACTCTCCCAGCACCTGCTAACAGGTACGTACAATATTGTTTTTTGAAACAGCCATTGATCCATTAAGTATCACAGGACATGGATATTCTTTTCAGTCAGCCTACAATCTCTATTTCCAGCTCTTATACTACTTTTAAAACCTCTAAACTGTAGAATTATTCATATCCTCATTAGTTTTAATGAAGAAAAGCTAGGGTTCCAAATGCCACAATTATCAGGTTTTCCTCTCCTGCATGTGGCCAATCATCAAGTTTTCTAAACTTTGAAGCAGCACAGCTAATCAGCCTAACTACAAAACCCTTTTTGCTGCATCATAATCCTTTTCCACACTTCTTTTTTTGGCCAAGGAGTGAAAACCCACACTTCTGCAACATTTTTGACTTCATGAAAAAGGCCTTGTTGGTTGCCAATCTCCATATAGATGAAGCAGTATGTATATAAAAAAAAGCCCACGCATCTGTCTTAAAACCCCATCCTAACACCTCATTTAAGAGCTACACCTGTGAGGCAGGACAAGAGGAGCTGTCCAACAGGCACCTTCTCCCAGAGGAGCAGAGAGGATCCCAACACTAGCAAGCTGGGTATGAGAGTAACTTCCCAGATGCAGGAAGGTCCATGAGGTGGATCAGGACAGTTCTTAGAAACCTTAACTGAATATGTAAGAAGTATTTATTCGCATATTCTCCGCCAGCAACCAACAAATGGAATTTCATTGAACAGATGACAGTGATAAGAATTAGACTGTGAAATGGCAGCAAAATCTCTGAAACCTTTGAGCTACTACAGTTAAGAGGGTCCAGTTCAAAACAGTGCAGCAAAAGGAATGAAAGATTATCTGCATTTCCCAATGACATGTTTTGTTCCATTCTGGTGTATTATTGCCTAGTAACACAATTTGAAACCAATGTTTTTCCTGTAGTGGTTGCCAGCAAAGAACAGGAGCCTCAGTTCCAACTACTGTAGCATGACCACTTCGGGAACACTAGCAGCAGCACCTACCCCCCACCCAGAACTGCTGCTTCTCACCTCTTTTGACAGGCACAGAGCCCACAAAAGGAATTACTTTGGGAAGCTGTTCCAGGTGAAAACAATGACATTTTATGTTTGTGTCAGACTAGTTTAAACACAGATCAGTTCCTGTACAGTTCAAAGGGCAAGAGCAGCAGGACTGGGTGGAGACAGACAATACTACCTCTTTTGAAAGCAAATGCACATTTAGGCCAGCTCAAGGCTGCCAGGAAGCCACAGCCAAAGCAAATTAAGCTTAAGAAACATTAATTGTCTTTTGGTGTCCCTACTGGAGGCAGAGTCATCATACACTGAAGCAAAAGTCTCTTTTCCAGAGACAGAAGCAACCTACCAGGCTATATAGGCACAGCTGTACACAACTGCTGCCATCTTCTCTTTAACATGGGAAGATCAGGACAGCATTCTAAAATGGTTACAGGGAAATTGGAATGTGAATCACTCATATAAGACAGTGAAAAGACCATATATAGTTACAAGTCCTTTGCTGTATCTCAAGCCAGCTTTGTGACGGCTGGAAGGAGCAGGGAAGGTTTCCAAACACAAAAGTTCCACATCTTTGTAGGCTTTCATCTTCACAAAAATAAATAAAAATACCTTTTATAAGGGGGGGTGGGGGGAGAAGGATAAAACCTTTGCTGAAGTACACATCGTATTTGATGTCTTAGATTGATTCCTACTCTCTTCAAATGAATTTACTTTTCTACTTTGTATTTACACATGAGACTAAATAGAATTCCAGCTATGAAGGTGTTACTTGAACTGCCATTAAGCGAATGATGCTACTACACAGAATAAAGCTATTATACAGAACAACAAAATAGCAGCTGCCTTCTAAAAGGAGAAATTAAAATTCTTCACCCCTTTATTCATCAGTTACTATAATCAGTTTGCAGGGAGGGGGGTCAGAAATAAGGACTACAGCTCTATACAAGGATTATAAATAAAGCCTGTGGGTATTTTTAGCTCATATAGATCTGATAATTTGAAACTAAACGCACCACATGTGGAGATCAAAGCTCCTCACATTTCATACCTACCTTCAGCAGTTTAGCTTCGATGTCACAAAGGTAAAGTATTTTAAGACACCTAGTTCCTGTTGCTGTACCATTTGTTCATTTCACTATCATTATGCTATACTGAGCTATAGGAACTTCTTGATCAAACAGGTTTTTTCCTTACCGCTTTGATTCCTATGGGGTAGACAGATATAAATGAAGGTTTGGGATAACCTTCTTTAAAGGCTGAACATAAAATGATGTAAGAAGAAACGTGCCATCTGAGAAAAACTTTTCAGAACTGTTAATATAAAATGCATTAGCACCATATGAAAGACTCCTCAGATTTTAAACATGTAAAACACCAAGATCAGGAAAATCTCAGTACTCTGAAATCCAGTTCTTTGACTTCTTATCAGTTAGTAATCTCTGTGCAGTCCCAGGAAGGCAAGCAATCATAACTTGAAAGTGCCACTAATATGACCTGGGTCAAGCTAAACCTAGCAGTTTAAGCTTAGGACTTCAATCAACAGCAATAAGGTCATTTTGTCAGCAAAAGAGCAAGTAGTCTTCTTCTCTAACGGTGGGTCTTCCAAGAAAATGATTAGCAACTTGATTGCATTAACTTGATTGACATAGTGTATTTTATTATCCTCTTGAGAATTATACCTCAAAGGTAAAAATGCACTGGAAAAGGTGCACTTTAAAAAAAAAAAAAACACCAACTACATTAATTACTATAGCCTGCTAAATAATCACATAAGAGTACTTGAGTTCATAAAAAAGTTAGCTCTTATTTCATTTGAAAAAGCAAGACATGAAATTGTTCTGTTAAAGAGAGGACAGTAACAAAAAAAAAAAAACCCCATAGATTTAAAACTAGCTACTTTTCATTAGTAAGAAATCATGCACCGCATGAAAAAAACAGAACTTTGCTAAAAGTGGTATAAGGCTTATATTTATGCTGGTATAGGAAGCCAAATCATACATCTCTGCATACTTAATTGACCAGCTTTTCATGCATTTTTATCTTAAGTTTTGACTATTGCTTGTCTTCAACTCCATTTTCAACATACAACAGAAGCATCCACAAACAAAGCCTCCAACCAAGCTGAAGTATACATCAACTTCATTAATTTTAAAAAATAACTTTTTAGAATTACCCTTTGCCATATATTGTTTGCAATTGACATTCCTTGTCAGTATAAATGTATTTTAAACATACAGGAAGTAAAGGCTATTTTTTAATCCCCAAGATCCAACTACAGTTATCAAGCATTTCTTTATCAGACATTTTTATCCTACAGTTTCTTCTGGCACCAGAAGCCAGGGTAAAATTGACTGAGGAGTCTTGAACTGGACAACCTAGAGGCAGGCTTGTAGCCCTAAATTTTTTCCTCTAGTTCTAGCATTCCTTCCCAAAGAAGGAACAGTACAATACAACCTCTTGAATGTCTGCATTTCTTTGCTGCAGCTGCTTTCTGGCCACAGAGCACAACTTAAAATAACAGCACGGAGCAGTGAAGTTTACAGTTGCACTCACAGCACACAGCCTGGTCTTCCTCCACAAACCCAGACTTCTGACACCCAGAAAGGTGCGTCCTCACTGTGAACTCAGGCTCTCAACAACTATACCAGCCATTTCTGAGACAGGATGCTTCCTTCTCCACTGCAGCCCCTGTCCTTGGCACAGGCAATGGCAAGCATGCTCTAAAATATTTTTTTAAAAAGTCTCCTTGCTCTTCACACCACTTCTTTCACACTCATCCAAAACTGTTCTAACAACAGATAAATTTCAGTGATCCTTCAGATTCATGTATCCCATATTGAACCTGAAATCTGAGTGATTTGCAGACTCTTATTTTCAGATAATGTGGTGAAATCCTGAAAGCTGCAAACCCTTCAAACCTGAGGAAAATATCATTGACTTTCCTTCTTTAAAATAGCCACTTTCGGTTATATGAATAGACAGTTTTTCCACTAGAAAATAAGTTTGGGCATGAGGTAAACCCCAACAGAAAAACTGAGGATGTTCAGAGAGATGGATATACAATTAGAAGCAATATCCACTATTCAACAGCAAAAATGAAATTAAGGAAGCATCTACCATCCTTTTGTGGTTAGTAAGGTTTGCCACACAAATGTGAAGTTACGATAGCCTTTATACTCTTCAGGGCACAAGTGCCCCCCAAAAGTTAGCATGTTTTAAGAAGAGTTTTTCTTATTCCTGCCTCTCAAGTATCCACAGTAGCTACTGTTGCAAAATGACCAATGAACAAGACACGTCAATAATCAATTCCTGCGTCACTCATCTTCCCCTCCTTACTGTCAGCTATTCTTCCTCTGCTTTGACTTCTGGATTACCTGGCTTATCTCCTAACAGGGAAAGAATCTTTAAAAAACAGGATGCAATTAAACATCTGAACAGAGTTCGGGGTAAAAGAGCAAGAATCAGACTACTAGCACTACAACAGCAAGAACACAGCTCTAACAGCTTCATCAGGAAAGGGAAGAGAAAAAAAAAAAACACCACCAGCCCATTACAACAGGACAGTTCCAAAACACAAATCCTGAACTGTTTGCAACTGCTGAAACAAGTGAGATTTCTACCAATATTTCAAAACTTTTTAAAAGTTTCAACTTTCTGGCGGGAAAAGTCACAGGAATTGGAAGAACACAACATTACATAGGAGTTGCATACCTACCAAACATCACACAAGCTTACTACACCAGAAGTTTTCTAAAACAGTAGCAGGACCAACTCCAGTTCCTTGGGCCAGAACAGAGTCACTTCTGAAAAGGAATGAAATATCAACACAAAACCTCACCTCCTTCACCATAGTCTTAAACAACAATTAATACCACAGTAGGCATTTATAATGCCTTGTATTGAAGTAGTCTTTGGACCCCCTACTTGAAAACAGAACAAAAAGGCCCTTCTTCAATCCATCTGCAATCTAAGGAGCACAAGGGAAATAATAATCCAAGGAATATTATAAACCACTATGTGGAAGTATTTAAGAGCTCAGCTTACTTCATAGCAATGCAACCCACTAAATTATCTTTCCACAACAAGGTCAGGTTATTTTTCACAATGCATATCACTCCCTTGGTAAACATTAACATGTGTGTGCTTATATGCACTTAAGCATCAACACCTGTATATAGAATTCCAAGTGCTTGTTGCATCAAGGAAAACCATTAAGAAGGAACAAGCATCTTCCACCAGGTTATGCTTACATACAAAGATATTAAGCTCCTTTTCATCAGGACACTTGAATGGCCATTCAACCTACCACGTGTGACCAGATGCACTTAGGATGACCTCTCTCCCTCCATCCCTCTCACTGTTTAAGGAACAAAAACTCAAGCAGCTTCAGTTGTCAGACCAGCAATTAGCTACCGTACTTAGTGCCCAGATAACAACACACATTTTCAGGTCCAGAGAAAGTGTTATGGTTGTACAGCTAAACACTCTCCAAAACTCAAGTGACCTAGGTCCCAAATCTTCCGCCTGCTGTGTTTTTAATACTCTAAAATGACAAAATACAAATCAGATAGAGGGATCAATAGAAAAATTAAATTAGAAAAGCATGTTTCAAATTTGCATTTATCTTACATAAAAAGGTTTTTAACTCCAAAATCCCCCTCAGCATCTAGATAGGCAATCTTATTCCAAAATTATCAGGAATCTGACTAGTGTGACAGATCCACTGTCACAGTTGTTTTTTTTAATCTGAGAAAAGTAATGGAATACTTATCACAAACAGAAAAACTCTGGCGGTTACAGATGTTCAGAGAAAGAGTTCACAGTTCAGAGTGTTCAAATGCAAATATTACACTGGAAAAACTGAAAGTTACTAGTCTATCTGGTAAAAACCTTTATAACCACGTTTTTACTTTTAAAGTAGGTAGAGCTGAAATAAGTAACCCTTGTAATATGTTCCAAGACAATATCTATTTCAAGAAAAATTACATTATACAGCACTAAATATGTAAAAGCTTATGATTTTTTCTAGGATAAACAGGAGGTTAATTTATGCATACAGGCACTGTGTTATGGCTCAGCCTATAAAACTGCATTTTCTTTAATAAGCTAAGCAACATTTGACCAGGTGTCTGTTCTTAAAGCTATGAACTTATCTTGAAGCACATTGCTAGACCTGAAGTTTATTACAGGAATGTTTCCAGTAACCAGAAGCAAATGATAGTGTAATTGTACACCCCGGAATGAAATACCACACTTAAAAAATGGTTATTTTAATGATTACGCTAATGAGTTCTGAACTTCCAACCTATGTGCATACAGTTTCATAATTACACAGCTTGAAATCCTCATCAGCAAATCCAAATGCTCATGAAATCCAAATCATTTTATAATCTTGAATAATGCATGGCACCTCTGCAGCAAGAAATTAAAACCAATTTCATAAAAATGCAAAGCTTCATAATCTGTATTCTAAAAGAAACTGCATTACTGAAATAAAGCGTTGCTTAGTAAGTACTAATGATGGTGATTTCCACCCCCACCCACCCCCTTCCCTCTGGTACTCACAGTTCAGATCCCACTTCAAAAATAAACAGACTAACTCCTATCAAAATACCCTTTTATATATATATGGTGGCTCACAGCATACCCTACTATACAAGAGTGAAATCAGACATCTGTTTCCTAAACAAGCATTGGCTCAAAATGGCATAAAACCTTTTCTTCCTGAAAAGTGTGAAAACCATTTTTTTAAAAAAACAGGCTGCAGCTTGACTGGCTTGCATACTACTTCATCAATAGCTAAAACAAAACTCCATCTTAGTTCATCAAAGGGTCAGCAAATTAACATCTACCGTTTTTCCACAAGAATGTTCCCCCAGCCCCAATGCCTTTTTTTGTTCGTTTGTTTTTGAACTACAGGTAAAGCTTAGATAAACTAATCAGAGGCTTTTAACAAGCATTGTCACTATCTTTTTGAACAAGTTAAGAAGTCTGTAACTCAAGATGAGGGGAAAAGCCATCGTCACAGTCAATGCAAAAGGATAGATACTCCATTTTGATTTACAATTTTGTTGTGTCTCACATCTCCATGTCTTAAGCTGCTGAAAATGATAATTTTCAAAAATATGCCACTTCTAATACTTTCCTTCCTTGTAGATGCATGATGCATAGCTAATTATCAGACACCTACAGAATACTTACCCTGCATAAAAGTTACATGGAGGTTTTATTCACGTTAGTGTTTTGTCTTTATATCTTCATCGCCCAGAACTAGCTAAGAATATTTAAGTAAACAAATACTGTCAGCAGTAACAATTTCATATCCCAATAACTTTGATTATTGGAAATTACAACTGAAACCTATTACAAATTATTTATACAAGGAAGAAACAGAATACTCTGAATCTAACAGATAAGAACACTCTATCATGCCTTTGGAGGTTGTAATCACGTTATTCAAAATAAAAATTAAATCCATTGTAATGTTTACCAATTTAGGGTTTGATATAAGAATGAATTATTAGTTACCCTTTTTATCAGATATTAAGATTTCTACTCATCTGTACACAATCTCATTACTGAAACCACAAAATATGAATGCAAAACCAGAAACAAGTAGTAAGGAAGAGTCACAGAGACAGATAACTATACATATTCTGGCAGAGATATTAATCACAGCCTAAAAATTATAATTAGGAAGAAAAAAAAAACCACAAAAACACCTACAACATTCAAACCAAATCAAAAGAACAACAGCCCTGACCTACCAGCTTTGACAAATTTCTGCAATGTCTTTTTTTCCCCAACTTAAACATACCAGGCTTTTGATCCACTAATCCCTATTTTACCTCATTAGCACCAAGAAACCAGGCATAAGAATTGGCTGCCTCTGGACAACTGTTCTCTCAAACAAGGCATTCAAACTTACAGAAGTGGAACCAAGACTCTGCCAGAAGTACATATATCACAAGTCTGAAGCATGTATTTGCTATAACCAGTTTAATGTCAGTAAAAGCATGCACATTAAAACAGTAACTTGGCCATGGTATTAATCAACTAAGTGTCGTAAAACACCACCTCACAGAGAAAAAAAATTCCTTTTTTCTTTGATGCATGCCTTTTCTGGTGCAGATTTTAGGAAAGAGACTGAGTATCCAAGTTATAATACAGCAATTTGAACTACCTCATGTCCATTGCTCACTTAAAATGTTACCTCCACATTATATGAAACTAACATCATTAAATTGCTTTCTGTGCTACCAGACATGTCTCCTACATGCTTATTCTTTATATCAAAGGGAATTTTTAAAAAAAAAACAAAACTTCTCCGGGGGAAAGTTGGCTAATATGCAACAACTTGTAGAGCAGCCTAAAAAAAAACAACACAACACTGCAGCATATACTTCAATAGGTAAAATTCTCAGCTGTAACTGTCTTACATATCTTGCTTTGTTTTTCCTAAACAAGTGTAGTATACTGTTGTAAAACAAACTGAAAAATGAAAAACTTCTGCATTCCAGTTATCAGAAAGTTACAAAACCCTAGAAAGCTCAATTACACAGAAGTCTAGAGTTTGAATGACATTTCTCTAACTTAAGAATGCATTACTTGCATGAATCATATATTTGAGAACAAACCATATGACAAAAAGATCTGTAAAGCAACATTTTCAGGCTCTGCTGACCCACTGGAAAGTAATCTAAACAAGCCAGCATCAAGGCCTCTGCCACCGATTAGCAGGGGAAGCTTTTAAAGCAGCAATGCTCTAACTCCCATTAAGAGAAATTTCCCTTCGAATTCCACAGCTCTTTATTTATTTTTTCAGAACTACTGAGATACTCCTGCCCACTTGTCTTGTTATTTAGACTTCATTTTACCATTTTTCAATGTGCTTGTAGAAATAATTTTCCTTATCACCTCATACTCTTCAGCCACACCTTCTCTACTTACCTAAAGGTTACTTTAGTTCTGATTTCCTTCTCCATTTAAAGAGGAAGTCAATGGTTGGAGGGAACAAACTGTTCAAAGGTGGAATTAATTCAATATAACTTAATTTAAATACACATTGCATAGTAGAGTGGGCCAGCACTTTCACAGCTGGAATGACAACCCTGAAGTTCTACTGGGTCAGACCCATGTCAGAAAATAGCTGCTGTGTAAGTGCTATACCCAGCCAGCCAGCATTCCCAGTGACTAAACCTGCCTGGAAACAATGGAAAAGTTCAGAATCCACTGAAAGAAAACATGTCTCTCCAAGTACCTGGCAGGCATTTATTCCCTTTGTATAAGTACAGCCTTGAAGTCTATATTCGCTTCTGAATCAAAACATTTTTGTTCTTTTGCTGAAACAACTTCTCCAAGCCAGCCTCACACTCACAATACTGCCACTGAAACTAAAGATACTGGCAAAGACCTCTGTCTGAAGTAAGGTTAAAGAGAGTTACTTAGCATCCTCTACAAAAACTTCAGCCAGACAGATCTTCAGCTTCTTACCAGAAGCGTGCATGGGCCCAATAACCATTTGAACAGCCAGCAGATGATTTCCCTAGCATTTGGAGACCTTCCAGGAGACATGTTTTCCTGATATTGCATTTCTGCTGGTAGCTAACTAAGAAGGAAGAATTCATTGATTTTGCTATTTAATATTTCATTAAATGCTTAGCTAAACTAAGCGTCTGAACTACACTTAATTCCTACCATCTACTTGATATCATCATTAGAAACACTTAAATGACAGTTGCAATCCCTGCAAATCTTAAAACGTCACTGTTTCAACATTTCATCGATGTTGCTTGGTGTCCCTCAAAAGCTTCTGCTGCTGCTAAAACACACAAGTCACCTCTATTTATCAAAGGAGATCACCAACCAAAACTATTTTTAAGACTGTAGTGCCGCCCTACTATTTCAGTATCGCACAATGCCATCCCAATCACATACCCAATTTTTCCCTTCCACTCAAAAAAAAAAAAAAAACCCACAAAAAAACCCACAAAAACCACAAACCAAAAACTACCACACCACCAAAAAAAAAAACCAAAACCAACACAAAACACCCCCACTGTATACTTACAGCAGTAGAACTGCTAACGAGCCTCTGGAGAGGTTAAACCTACACCACCTTCCCAGATGACAAGCCTAGATCTTTTGCCAGCAGCATTGATCGGGAAATGGTATCTTTACATACATGTTCAACAACTTTGTTGGCCAAATTGTAGATACTGCAGTACTGCCCTTGCAAACAGTCTTACAGAAAAAAAAAAAACACCCCAAACAACAAACCCCACAACCAAAACACCCACACCCCAGCACCCTGACAGCAGACCATCATCCCCTACTTCAGAAGGGCTCTGCTGATAAAACCATGTTTTGCTTGTATTTAATGCTGTCAAAATACAAACATACATGTCAGACAGGTTAGACAGAAACTGTATTTTCCCTGTAGACTTTTATATGCCTTCAGAGAGCAGAACTGTTCCAATCTAAGAATTTGTCACAGTTTAAACTTTTCCTATAGGCTAAGCAAGTTTTAACTTATCAACACAGGGCTTCATTGCATCTTTTTAGCCTTGCCAGGCGTTTGTGACTATTCGAAACATGACTCTCTGAGAGGGAAACCTAGATGGGTACATTAAGTTTATGCATTTAAGACACGTGGCAAGAGCAGTCTCAATGTAGGCAATGATATGAAAGGAAATGTTTTGCAGTCATCTTTTGCAAAGCATAGAAATTTTCTTAGGGCATTTTCTTCCTCAAGGAAAAGAGTCATTTCAAGTGACAGAGATCTGTTAAGAAAAGCATGCAAAGAACTCCATTTACAGCTTCAACACATTAAAAGCAAGCCATTTTACATGTTTTTATTGAAATTACAAAATTTGGGCTTTTTTAGTTAATTAGATCCATCATTCAGAGTAATCAGGACACGAACCACTTGCTAGATAACTATTTTAAAACTATTCAATACTAGCTTCAACATCCAATTCAGGCCACAGATTATTGCTAAGGCAGCAGCAGCAAGAGGAGCTCTCATTGTAAATAATTTTGAAAGCATTTTCACAACACATGTTACCAAGCACATAAAATACTAATTTGGACCTGTTTTATATGCAAATAGAACAAGCCACCCCCTCCAACATGCATAACTGCAGTTGACAGCAATTAATATAATCCACTGTACTATTTGTTGAATTTTGATTAATTTTGCATTCAAGAGGAAACCATGAAGTTAACCTGAGCAGAGCTCAAAAATATTGCCACGCCCAATAACATGCATGATGCATCCCAGTGCCATCACTTCAGTGTTGGAAGCTGACCATTTATTCCATCTTTTTGGTCCCTCTCAAGACCTATAGCAGCACTTGCTGCTTACCTCATGAGTAATTGTGCCTCCTTAACAGTCTATTGTTAAGGACTGTCAAAAGCTTTTGAAATTCCAAATAAATTACATCTGATAGCTCTCTCTGATTCACTGTTTTGTTGCCACAGTGAAAGAATTTCAATAGATTAGCAAGCACATTTTCCTTTGAATAAACTGTGCTAATCTACTGGTATCAAAGTACAATCTAGAGCAGATTAACCCTTAAAAAAAGCATCAGCTAATTTCCTCTGCCAGTAAAGAGCTTGATGGTCATCAGTGCCAAACACTTTTGGTTAAAGGCACTGAGGTTAAGTGCAACACTTATTTTTATATAGAGTGACCGATTTTGTGGGAGACTGCATTACTGGCTTGGATGCATAGGAAAGGATGATAAGGACAAGGAGGCAACAAAGCTGTGGCCTATTCATCACACATCCAGATAACCATAACCAAAGAGAATCGGTGCACAGATAAACATACCAGAAGTTCTTCCATCTATTTAGGGACTTTAAACACCAAACCAGATACCAGGTCAATTGGATCTAAATACCTCCTCCCCTTTTTGCAAAGCTTAAAGATGCCATAGCCAATATTCTCAGTGTGAAATAGGCAATAGGTTGGCAAATGCTTAAAGGCTAACAGGCCATAATCAAACTGTTAAAAACATCTGTAAGCCTTTTATAGGGCTTTGTTACCGGAACATGCCAAACCTTGTAAGTAGGTAGTATGGATAGCTCCTTACACATGCTATGGCCCAATTTTACTCTCAAATAAAAGTTCTTTGACCTCTCATCCAGCAGTCCCCTTACATGATTACATGATACCCCCCTAGTTTAATCGAAAAAACTGATTTGTCACTGCAGCTGCTGATGATCAGTAAGTCTTACTTATCACTGTTTCACCAAGGCCTTCTGAAGAAGAGAAGACAGCAGTGATGCATCACATGTAATTGAGGCATCCCAGGAAGAGAAGTCAAGGAGTCTGCTGTATTCCTAAACATAAACTAGAAACTTCATCAGCAACACATTCAACCAGTGACACTCACCAATAAAGCACAGCAAAGACTTTGGCAGCAATTTAAAAACCGGAGAGTATATCAAATATTCTGCAAACTACTGCTCGTATTTCCATTAATGCTCCTGTATCAGTACTTCAGAGAAAATCCTGGGTAGACATGTTAATTTTTACTAGCTGATGAGACCAGTAACACATTTCCCTTCAATGCGGTATCTCATTTTATCGCATCTTATGCTTGCAGTCTTATCCTTTATATACAGCTGTGCCAATCCTCAGAACCCAGTCTTTAGTCTCCAAACACTACTGGAGAAAAGTCTTGGGGTGCTTTAAGTACACTTTCAGTAAATATGGACAAGCAAGAAATACAAGTTTGATAAAAAGAACATATACCAAGCAGAACTCCAATGTTTTTAGAAATGCCCACACTAACCACCACAAAATGACACTGAAGTATGCCTTAAACAATTTTCTAGGATACTGAGAAACAGCATGCCATTAATCATAAGGAAAACATTGCACTTTGTATTACGTTATTGAAGAATCAACAGTGTATAAAACTAGCATTTCTGTTTGCAATATACAAAATTATTTTTGAAGTCACCAAGCATATGGCACTGTACACAGACAAAGCTATTTTTCTGGAAGTGCAGGCATATCCTATATTTGGATCTTCAGTTTCAAGCCACTAGATATATTTTTTCCATCTGATTTTATAGGGGTTGGGATAAAAACCACCAAAGTATTACAAATTATATAAATTATATCCCTCCTCCTCTACGTTGAAATAAGTCACCGATTAGTTTCCAGAAACTAAATTAAAAAAAAAAAAAAAAGAGGGACCTCTTTGCAGCTAGCACTTCTCTACCCAGAAAAGACATCTATCTTATTAATTTAAAAATCTATGAGTCTCTAATTTTCAATTCAAATAACTGGCCTGCTTAGACTTTCCATAGCAAATCACAGGTACTCCTCCTGAAATTTAACACAGCTGAGTCAGCTGTTCTTGTCATCACAGGATTTGTCTGGTTTTGTCACACATATTCAACCATGACAGTTGAATGATTCTCAAAAACTTAACTCTAAGCAAACGAAGATATTATACAGGATATTTTAAGAATTGATAGAGTTAGAGCTGTTGTGACTAAAAAAAGTTGTCCTGCAAAACTCACGTTCCTTCACCACTCTGTTTTCATACAGCAATAAAAGAAACACATAACTGCTTGAAAAGGTTAAAGTCCTAAATCAACTGCTAGGCTCCTCTGATTATCTTCATTGCTTTGGTCATGCTTCCCCCCCACCCCCCTCCAGTTCTACTCCAGAAACAGAGTACTATAGCACCTATGGGCAGATGTGTTTAATTTAAGAATATTTAGCATCCACTTCACCTTCCAGATGTCCAAGAAATGAGAAAGTAGCATTAGTTATTTGAAAAGACACAGCAAAAGTAGTATTTTCATCCAAGCTCTACCTTATCTTTGTCTTCCACAACATCTGCCAGCACATCATCTGGGTCCAGGATTCCTCCATCTGTATACTCCAGGTGGTGAATATTCACCCAGGAATTTGAATCCTGTAAGACAGACACAAGACTTTTTAACCTAACCTTACAAGGATTAGTGCCATCGGACAAAGCAGCTTTGTATCCCACCTGCTTCCCACCCATTTCCCCTCTCTAATCATGAGGTAGAAGCTTGGAGCCACTACCTGAAATTGAAACAGAGGGGGAGAGGGGGGGGAGAGAGAGAGAGAGAATGAGATCTACAAACACACAGGAAGACATTACCCATAGAACACTATGCAAAAGATCTTTAAAATGTATATTTCCATTGCCTTATCATTCTTAAGTTAAACAGTTAATTTAAAAAAGAAGAAATTAAACTTTTTTCACTTTGCAATAGTTTATAGTTGGGATATTTGAGTCTCTATCAGCAAATATATATGGACATGCACCATTCCTGGCAGTTCAGGGGAGGGGTGGGGGGTTAAAATATATTTACATATATTTAAAACACCCATCATTTCTTTCTCTGAGGAGGTAGGATCAGGCTATTGTAGAGAAAAAAAAACCACACACACAAACAAATTAACAGAACGAATCCCAGTTTGTTTTCACAAATAAATGCTCTCAAATTCCAATGCAACAGGGTGTACCATATTAACAGGGATCATGTTAGTTTTCCAAAACTAATGCTTTCTTTGTATATTATTAATGACTTCACTTCAATAACTGGGAGCTTAGCGATCATTCCACTGACCCTGAAGCCAAAAGGCTCAGAGCTCACTGCTCAACAGCAAATTCTCACTAACATGAAATACAAGTATCAGGGAGCAGACACAGTCTGTAACCACTGCCCCCAAACCATACCAGCTACCTGTGCACACGTAATTTCCAAGGGGGACAGGCTAAATGCTAGTTATTTCTGAGTTGCCTTAGTTAATATCTGAACGCTTATCCTATTAGGACCAGCTACTCTGCATTTAACAAGCACATGGCAGCTCAGCGAATCATAGCTGTGTGTTTGAGTACTTTACGGCATCAGCATTGATAAATGTTGAATTAGCACATCTTCTACAGCACACCAAAGAAAGGAAACAGGCTTAGTTAAGATTACAAAGCATATTTGAGTCTTCCATTAAATATTATGGAGACTGGCCAGAATATGGTAAAATTAAGAGTCAAGAAACTAGCATGCACATACGTAGCTTTGAGAAAGGTTTCAGAAATGGACAAATAGTACTGTTGACGTGCAATACATAATCCCAATGATTCAATCATATTAGACATATCTCCAATCCCTTCTCAAGTCTAATTAGATCATGGTTCTCAGAAGTGAAGTAAAACACACCAGACACACTATACAGACTAGCAAGTTCTTTATCTCTAGTTTGGATATTCCCCATGTAATGAAGTCCCTGAGTCCACTCCCTATATATCTATGGGCATTCTCTAAGTTTAGCCATCAAGGGATGCAGAAAGCAGACAAATCAGGATAATTCCATCATCGGTACATATGTGGATCAATTAGATTAGGCCTCTTTTTTTATTGTATAATCAAAAACAAACTGAAAAACCTCACACCACAACAACCCTAGCATTACCAACACATCAGCCCATCATGCCACTATCAACTTCACTGGTGAACTCAAAAGAAATTTTTTTTTTCTGTTCTCACCCATCTAGCTTCCACAGTTCAGTTTCAGTTCTTCCACTGACACATATGGCTTTGTCTGGAATCGAGTTAGTTTTCTTCACAGTAGCTTGCATGGTGCTGCATTTTGGATTTGTGACCGTAACAGTGGTGATAACACAGGGATGTTTTAGTTACTGCTGAACAGTGCTTACACAGCATCCAAGCCTTCCCCATCTCCCACACTGCCGCACCAGCGAGCAGGCTGGGGGTGCACAAGAAGCTGGCAAGAAGCAGAGCTGAGACAGCTGACCCCAACTAACCCAAGGGATATTCCATACCATATGATACTGTGCTCACAATCAAAGCTGGGGAAAAAGAGGACGAACGCAGGGGGACAGCTTTTGTTTTATCTATTAAACAGTCTTTATCTCAGTCCATGAGTTCTCACTTGCACCCTTACGATGCTCCTCCCCAGCCCACCAGGCAAGGAGTGAGCAAGCAGTTGTGTGGGCCTTAGCTGCCTCAAGTTAATCACAGCCTTTTTACCCCTTTGCACTTGTTTGAGGTTTAAGTATAACTAAGGTACAGTACGGCTGAAAGATTACCACCCAATTGAGCATGTAAAAGTATCTCTATTTGTAACATGTCTATTTAATCTGTAATTTACCTCTAACTATGGTTCTTCTGTTTTGCACTGAAACCACCCATTTGTGAAATAGCAAGTGTTTGTTCATTCTAGGTATCAGGTGTTAAAAATTACAAAATTTAATAAAATCAATTAACAGGCTTTTGTCTCTGCAAAGTGATGAAGTGTAGACACCTATTACAGCTCAAAGCTCTATTTGAAAGCCCATTGTTTAAGTATTTTTACCATAAACACAAAATTCTAAGATGACAAGGCAGAGAGGAAACATACCTCTGTGCAACAAGCAAGCATGTTAACTTACAAAAAACAATCTACCTAATGCAGAAACCTTGTGAGAGAGTGTCACTTGACCCTACCAATAAACTTACAGAATAGAATTCTCTCAGACTGGAATGCATCAGTAGCTACAGATGTTCCTCCTGAACCTTTTAACTAATGCAGTCACAAAAGGTTTCCATAGTTAGTAACACTAAAACAGTATACTTTAAAACCACTCCTCTTAATTAGACGAACTTCTGCAGCTAATAACATTTTTGTCTGAAGATATATTAAAGCCTGTTATACCTATTATGCTGTTTAAGTGTCCTGTAAGCAGAATAAAGCTCATGTGAAAAAATAAACAGCTGCTTGGATTATTTTGCTTTCAATGTTTGCTTCTATTTGTGATTCAGTAGCTGCACCAACCCAGATGTGTCATTGAAAAAGAAACAAAGAAAAAAGGAGTGTAAAAGCTCAATTGTCCCAACAGAATGCAGCAAGCTGGCAGGAAACAAGCTCAAGACACACAGCCACCCTAAACTACGTTAAGCCTAATGAATTCCTAACCTTCCTTTTAGTTTGGGCCACAAAAAATGCAGTAATTTAATGGTTTTGTTAGTGGCCATATCAAGAGAAAGTCTCTAAATCAGTCTGAAAGAGCAGAAGATGCCATTCCTCACCAATCTTTTGGAAGAAGTGCAGCCAATGTTAGATTCTTCAAAAGAAAGAAATTACAATTCACACTAAAATACAAGAACTAAAGCAGAACAGGATTCACACAGCTTCCAGAAAAATACTTCTTAATAGTTTAGGTACTGCTCTCCCAAACACTATGGCTCAGGTACACACAGTGCGAAGCCACTATTACCCTTTGATCTCAAGGCCTCCCAATTACAGTAACCACCAGGGACTACAAAAAGACTGAACACTTGCTTTTTCAGGAATACAAATGTGAAACTGCCTTCTACGAACTTAACCAGAACTTCATCCCTGAATGTGAAAAGAACAAGGGGGGGCGATGCTTTTTATAGACTTGTTTGATGAAGCAAATAGTAACTACTGTTAGATGTGGAGGTGGAGGAAATTCCCTCTGCAGAGTCACAGAAGTAACAGTTCATCTGACCAGCAAACTCACTCACCCATTCCAAAATGAACATTTTCTGTTCTTTGGACAAACTCCAAACACTGCCATGCACAGGATACAAAGTGTCTATATATAAAAAAAACCCTAAAATCTATACAACAATTTCTTCTGTGCTTCTTTACTCCCACCAAGAGTCCAGACAGCTTCAATAACTAAAACAGGAATACTTCAGCTAACTCAGTATATAAAACAAGCCATTAACTACTAACAGATGTAAAAGTTGAATATCTTAAGTCCCAAATAGCATTTCATCCACATGATGAGTAAGGGATAGACAGTAACAGAGCGTAAAATGAATGTGTCTGCACATGCATGCACACGCATGTTTTCCACATTATTTGGAGCTCAAAAGGAGCAGAACAGGTCTGAAAAATAACTGTGGTATATCTAAGATAGAATCATCATCGGAGAAATCTAAACTTTCCTTAGAAAGGTCTTACTTTAAGCTTCTTGTGTTTTAGTAAGATACAATAATCACAAGGAGCATCAAGAACACTTCAGGTTTCCATATATTCCAAAACCACGAGGCAGGATACTGCATTTCCAGAGTAACAGGGTAACTTGATAAAGTATATCACTGGAGTTCTTGCAAAACAGAGAGTTTTTCTGGTTCTCCAGTATTTTCTGAAAGATCTGAAAGGAAGTCAGAACCCAGTAACACCAATAACATTGCAACAGTCTGTCACCTCTGTTACATATCCCAGCTTGCAATCATTCGCTTCAATGAAATCACACTTCTTACCCACTGAAAGCAGAAAATGCTGGATTTTTAAGGTTATAAACAATACAGGATAAGATTACACTTATTCAATTTTTGTTCAGGTAAGGGATTGATTAAGGACATATTTGCTGAGAAAACTACCAAATATGAAGCAAAAATGAACTCTAAGAACTGTATTTTGAATGCTAGGAGAACCTTTTTGTTTGGTTGGTTTTTTTAAAATTAACTGAGAGGTTCTAGTTTTCTGGTCTGAGATTAAAGTCCTCTTCCAATGAGCGATGGTGTCTGGAATGATTCCTCCCAATATCTTCTCAACCATCATCACTGGAAGTTTACACGCTCAAGAAGAAAAGAAATCATTTTGGAAAAACAAAAAACCCAAAAGAATGTACCTCTTGTAAAAATAAAACTCTAACGGTAGCCTAGAAGCTCTGGGTGGCATTCAAGTATGGTTACCATCTATCTGTGCTGCTAAATGCTCTTCTGTTGGCAAAGGTCATTTAGAAGAAAACACATCCACAAGGTTTTCTTCAAAATGGTTCCAAAAAATCCTAGTAGCGCAAGTAGGGAGAAGTTCTCTTACAGCATGGCATATAACCCTTATGCATAAGTTTAGCTGAGGTATACAACAGAAGCATCTAAATACGTAAAGAAAAAGTATAAGTTCCCTGGTATAACACGTACCAGCACTTCCCAAATGAATATTGAACAGTCACTCTAATGTGCATTTTACCTTAGGGCTGCAAGTCATGTTTGTGTTTAACATCAAGCCACTTAAAAGCTGTTTATCATCATTTCCTTTATGTGTGGGAGAACACTTTAGGAATTACTATGCAAATATTTACTAAATGTTAAATTAAAGCCAGGTCACATGAATGCACAAGTGCAGTGTAGGCAGAGAAGTGACATAAATTTTAAAAAGTGGTTTCGACATTCATCTTGTCACAGAATCTAACCTAAGTGTTGCCACCTACTGCAACGCTTCCAGCGTTCAAACAGTCTAAAATAGGTTCGAGAATTCTTCTATTCATTTATTTTCAGAAACACATTCAAGTGAAACACCAATCAGTCAATAATTAAGACGCGTTTATTGTTAGGTTTTTATTTACATCTATAGATACACGTTTTTAAAGTACCACAAACTTGGAGCACCATCTCGATTCCTTTTGTTCCAAACTCAAACAGGAACGTGTCAGTCTACTTTTCTGAAAACTAAAGCAACATACTTTATAAATGTTGCAGTTCATATAGTGTATTTCAGACTGTTAATGAGCAACAGAATCCTAACAAGTTTAAATACATTTCAGCTGGCCCATCAATAAACACCACCACCTAATGATTTCACAATTAATTATTATTTAGTGCTGTTATTTGTTCTGCTGTGCAGAATGCATAAAATTGCAATCCCTAACCTGGAATTTTTAATTTAAATATGGTAAAGATAGGACACACTGGAAAATTCAGAAGTAGGACTGACTTAGGAAGACCCCTCCCACAATTACTTCTCAGGGTGATATTTTAGAAGCACCTCCACACAACTGCTTAACTAGAGCATATAAACATCAATGAAATACAGCACAAAAATGATGTATTTTAAAAAATGGAAGCCATATATGACTGTTCCACATCCACAGTGACAGAATAAATGCTAGGTCAAAGTTGGGGGGAAGGACTGGACTCCAGATACGTTGTTTTCTGTCATTTAGACAGTGTAAAAATAAGATTAAGAAACCCACAATTGCAACATATTTCTGATGAAGGGGCTATTTTAGGTTAAGGTCAGTAAGAGAGAGATATTCTACCATTTAATTATTTTTAGATTCTATCTTGCAATGCAATCTATTACCTCCCAATATATAATAAGTATTTAATGATTTCTACATGCATTCTAAGGCTACATGATGTATCACCATCCACAGCCAAACAGCACTAAGTATTAGTTACTCTCAAACCACAGCTTGGGGAGCCGAGTACAAAAAGGGAGCTGGGGAGGAACAGATGGATGATGAGATTGGTCACAGCCTCAAACTTCACCTCTAAATCCTTCTCAAAACTTATCACTAAAGTAGAACAGACTCCAGCATTTTTTGTTTGTTTACCATAGCCACCTCCAAACAAGCCTGAAGTGGTACTTCTAGCCAGACTACATTTCAACTGCCAGCAACTGGGCTGCCATCATCAGTTGTAGTAGAGGTGGGGCTCTGTTTTCTGGGAACATGAATACTGAGTTCCCAAAATAAACAGCTGATAGGAGAGCAAATGTTTGCATACTACATATTATCGCTGCTGGGTGTTAAATATTCCTCAGTCACAGCAGAGGCACTTTCAAGAATGGCTAGAGCTGAATGGTTAGATCTCAGCAACAACTCAAGCTACATATACCTGAACATCCTTACAGAACCTAAGAGAAACCCTAATAAAAATGCATCACACCCCATCCTCCTAGCAGGTAAAGAGCAACATCCACACATGTGAAGACAGTTGAAGCAGTAGAACTGTATCATTTCTATAACAATATTGTATGCTGCAGGGTTTACATTTTTAAGAAAAAAAGCAAGCACAAGAAGCTTCTGTAAAAAGCAAAGACAAACAGCTTTCTCCACAAGAGATTAAGCCTGTTCCAGACATTTACTGAATTCAGCAGGTCCTAGCACTGACCAGACCCAAATAAGTCTCCCTATATGAAGGCTAGAATACAAGTTAGGTGTTCTTTTCACAAACTTCCAAAAAAAAAAAAAAAAAATAGAGAAAAAGGTAACATTTAGGTTTCACTGCTCAAGAAGCTTCCAGAGTTTAGTTTGTATTACAGTACAACAGAGTAAGTTACAAACCCACACTAGTAGGTCTCACTGTTGAAAATAAATTCTTACCTGGTATTAATTACATTGTCTTTATAGCTCTGTAGTTCAACTGCATAAAACTAAACAATACATTTTTAATCACTTCGAGCTAGAAATTCAAAAGCAGCAGGAACCTTCAATACAAGGAATAGAAACACATTACAGCACAGTAAGATAGTAAAAAAGATTCCTCATATATTCCATAGTATTTTTGTTAGCCTTCACCAAAACTCCGAATCTACTTGTATTAGAAGTGAAAATGCTTCAAGATGCTAGAGAGAAGATAAAACTTCTTTATATCCTTCCACCAGCTGAAGTGACATACATTCTCTCATGTCAGTAATATTCAAGAAAAAGATGTATCCTGGTTGAGCTCAAAGATAGAAATTAAAGCTGAGGTGAGGGGCAAAGGGCAGAAGGCAGTCTGCTGAGAAAAACAGCTTTTAAGCATACAGCAATAAAACTATGGAAAACACAGAAGGCCATACAATAGAAATAGTCCTGTAAAGGTGACTGTAAAAGGTGCTTCCTAATCTGCCTTCCAGATAAAACAAAATAGTATAAAAATAAAGCCACCTAAGAGAGGACCTTAAAAGTGCAATTCTGACTTATAATTAGGGGGTGATGGAGAACAGGAAGAAGTTACTTCCAAGCAATCAAACTTCTGAGTACATACAAGACAAAAGTTCTTCACTTTTAACAGTAAATTTAGCAGGGCTGACTAACAGGCTTTCAACCCCGCTACCAAAACATAACTTTGCCTCCCCTTCCATAGCATTCACAGCAGTCATTTTCTTTTCACCTGATACAGGCACATAGCCCTGAAACTGTTCTTTGCCATAAGCCATAAAGTGAAGCAAACAATTAAAAAAAAACCCACACACAATACCGACAGTGACATCATTCTGAGTAGTGTTTGCGTCTGTCAGCCTCCTACTAGGAACGCATCTGCCAATGAAGAGACCCACCTCCTAGCTGTAAATTATTTGAAATTATGGGCTTTATCACATGACTGTAACACATTTAAGTACATAGGTGAAGTAATCACAAAGATCTTACACATTTCATCAGGCTAGGATAGGACACTGCTGCCTGCTACATGAGGGCCTCTTGAAATAAGCTTTCACCTAATAGTAATTTAAGCAATCTTAGACCAATTACCTCAATAAAATTAAAAGAATACTATATTACAACATAACTAATCACACTAGCAGCCAACTCCTAGCTAAAATTTCTCCTTAATAAGCCTCCTTACTAATTCAGCGTACTGAACTTTTCCAAGTTGAAGTTAGACTCTCAAAACAAAAACAAAAGTTAGTATCTGCATGCATGAGGACCCTATAGAAAACAAAACAGAAGAATCCTTAAATCAGTACATTTTTAAAAAAAAACAAAACTTAAACGTTACACGCAGAAGAGAATCAAGGACGATCTTTTCACCAGGATTAAAAACACATCAACCACAAAAAAAACCGAGCCCCTCAAAAGAACAAAATACTTTTTGACATGGGTGTTTACTGGAAAAGGACACAATTGATCTGTTTGTGCCTGGTTTATGTCAGCTTATGTGTCCTGATTGCAATACAGGAAATAAAATGAGAGATCACAGGAAGTAAACCCAGTCTTAATAATATTTCCATGATACTTTGTTTCTGGCTAAAGCACACATTTTGATTTTCAGAGAGGTTAAGAAGTTTTCTTCACACAGTAAGACAACACAGAAGAAGAAATTAACTCCTCCTTGCAGGAATAAATTAAACATTCAAGTATAAGCTGAACCAAAGAATTTTTCTTTCAACACAACACAACTTACCCTACTGTTTAGAAAATCTACTTTTAGACTATAGCAGAGGAAGCTATTTCTTGTGAACAAGCAACTTTAAAAAAAAAAAGTGTTGTGGGAAAATACATAAAATAATTTTGTGTTTTATTTTTTAGATTCACTCACTTTATCTTTCAAGACTAGTTGTGAAAAATTTATCCTTCTCCCAATTGTTTTTTAGACCATTATTGGATGTGATATTGCCAAGTGGTGCAATTACAAAGTAGGAAGGAAGTCCTGCAAAAAAATATATATATAAAATTTTACATAAGGTCACTTTTAATACCCGACTTTAGAAGTTTCTGTCTTTGAAGGTGCTAAAAACCTGATGTCAAAATGGGGACTCTAATCAGATCAGGACAGAAAAGAAACAGATTTATCTTTGTCACTAAGGTTGGTTTTATCTCAGCACATCTGCAGTTTTTGTGAAGTCTCCTCACACTGTTTGCCTTGCTGGCTCTTAAGGATCAGAGTGGAAAAAGCAAAACAAACAAAGACAAACAAACAATTCATGTATAAGGCCTGTGGAGTACCACAGGCTTGTGACAGACAAACTGTTACCCATCTGCAAAAGGGCAGAAAAATCTTCTCGTTTTTCTTTGAAGTCAAGCGGACTACTGAGTGAAGGCAGACACAGCCTACTACCAGAAAGCACAGTTTCTTTTTAGTCTTTGGTATGAGACTAACACAGCATAAGCACAGCTCACTATCAGCTTTATATTTTACATGCTAAATGGTCAAAAAAATTGCTCATCAATCCCTAGTCACCAGAGGGCCCAGAATATTTCTCGATCTTTAGTTGTCTCCAAATGATTATGCTTTGAGAAATTAATAGGACTAGGTACTACTACGACTACAAGTCAAAACACAACAGCATGAGCAAGGACAGACAACCACTTTTTCTTGTCTCCCTCACCTATCCTCTTCACACTATCATACACCAAACTTCACTTTGGATGATGAAGCTCATCCTTCTCCCATTCTTTTTCTTCCTCTTTCCTTCCCTGATGCATTCGCATGTACAGTTAACACATTCTGTGTTAACACACAGGAAGTTCTTCAGACAGGTTATAAAGCATGGCAAAGGCAGCACGGTGAATAGGTTTCCTCCACCCAAGTCACTCGGTACCTGCATACTGTAGGCCACAGCAGGACAGAGGGACAGTGAATCTCCTTTGTCCCTCAGAGACAGTGCTCGCAGAGAGACTAGAATATTTCTTGTTCTTTAGCCATCTTTAAATTATTTTGCTTTGAGAAATTAATAGGACTATGTTCATTTGTCAGACGGCAAGGAAGGCAGTTATTCATCTCACCTATCACTCCAGTATCACTAGAGAACAGAAAGAAGAGAAAGTTGGTTTATCCTAGCAGATGAATATGCAGGGCAAAAAAATACTCATCTCCCACATTAGGTCTGAGGAGGAAAACAGAAAAAACTGCAGATATGCCTAGCGTGGAATTCCCAACAGTCCAATAGTCAGAGCACAGATACATAAATCCAAAATGGCACAGAACACTTTAAATGCAAGTGTAAACTGATCTTCAGTTATAAACTAAGAACATCCTTTACCTCATCAAGCCCATTAGACTAGATTGCTTCAACAACTTAGAAACAAAAGACTCACCCCTATGTAAGTTAACACAACAGCTCCAGAACATAACATGTCTAAGTAAACCCACAACATTTTAAGCTTTAACTTTCACATTTCAAGTTCTCAGTGCCAAATAATAGCTACAATATTCAGAGTAGTATTGTTATGCTAATAAGAAAACTGCTACACAGCTACAGGCACCTGGCAAATAATTAATTAGCATTGAGTCTGGCTTTTTTTTTTTTGATATCTGAAGGTAACACTGCGGGGTTGAGGGACCACAGTCATGATTTCTTGAAATCCAACTTAAAGTGAGCACACAGAACTATGAAGTTACTGCTTCAAATTACCACCCATTTTTCACAAAGAAATTAGGAAAAGTCCCTTAAGAAAACAAGGCAGGCATGTGTGCAAGACTACCATATTTCAAAAGCAAAGTCCAGGTTAAAAGCGCCAACTAAAAGTGAAGATATCTTAAATTCAAACCATCCAATAGAGCTACAGATAACAAAAACACAGGCTGGCTGTAAATTCACACAACTCAGTTTGTAACAAACTCAGCACTGAAGATCTTCAGGAAAAGAGTTGATAAATGGCTCAGCATCTACAATAAGAGCAGCCACGAATTCAGCCCTGCATCTAGAAACTATGTAAGATTATTTTATTTACAACTGTTTCAGCCTTCCTTTGATAAAGTGATTAATGTATGTGTCGCGGACACAGGACTGCTTATCAGAAGCAGCTGGGTGTTTCAGACATGCAACTGAGTAACAGCAGACTCCAAACTCCCACAAAAGAGAATACAAATACCTGTAATACAATGCAGATCAGGTAGGGTAAAATCCTGTAAAACCTTATAACATAAACCGAGCTTTAGACAATGCTCAAGTAAGAGAGAAACCATAGTAAATTACAGAAATGTATCTTTAATTCCACACAGAAAGCCATTACATATTTTTCTGGAAGAAAAAAAATCCTCTTAATCATATGCAAGTATTTCACTTATTTCACAGAAAACAGTAGGACTTTCCTGCTGCAGTGCCATCCTGTTTCCTACATGGATCAACTACTGAGCAGAGGCTGGGGAGGAATTTTGCTAGAAGTCTGGCAGACTTGCGCTGTCAGTGAGGCCAGTCATACCCCAGACCCCCACTGCCTTCTCACACCTCCAGGGCTGGTGCATTGCAGCAGGGGCACTAGTTCCAACCGGTGCCACTTCCCGTATCAGCCCTGATCTCCACGCTCTTTGTCAACCTACTAGCGGTTACAGTTCATTGCTCGTTTTAGAGGAGTGTTAAGCGTGAATTTGGGGGTCTTTTTCCTCACTCAGAAGACAGAGAAAATACATGACCTTTCACAATACCTTTGGTCACGGAGTTCCAAAATAGAGCCATTAAGGACAACTGTAGGCCCCAGTGCTAGAAAGATTCTGAGACAGTCATGGTAGTTTTAAATACCCAAAGCATCAGAAGTATTTGAAGATGTAAGTAGAGTCTCTTTGAGGTAGACAGAAGTTCATTACAAGAGAAAGGAAAATTTAAAAAGTGGTCGTGGAAAGTAATAGATCAACTAAGAATTGGATGTGCAGGGAGGGAAATAAAGGATTTTCAGCCATATCGGCGTTGGAGCGAGAGGCTGTTGCATGCCACTTTGTTCTCACGCTAAATGCTAAATTAACCAGCCTCCCTCCTCCGTTTACCTCTCAGTAGCAAAAATGACTGGGTCAAGAATGTTCTGAGGGCACAACTAACAGGCAAGCACCACTTAATTACTTTAAGATTAGCGAGCTTCGCTGGTTCTGGCTATTGTCTGAAAGAAAACAAGCAGGAGTTTTAAAAAGTAATAAAAATATTTACCAGCATAATATTACAGCATGGGAATTATTATAGAACCTCTCTTACATTCTGTTATATTAACAAAATTTATAGTATCACAGTACAATATCAGTAAGTTTCATTATCTGACTTCTGAAATACAGCAAACACACCCGGTGAATAGCTCGAACAACCTCTACCTCTAATCATACTGGCAGAACCAAGTGATAGAACTGGATGAAACCCGAACAAGGACAGTTCTATCACGTGTGAGATCAACTTCCACCTTCACCTGACTGACTACACAGAACATGCCAGAATTAACACATCATCAAAACTTACACCGTATGCCTAACCACATCTCATTAAGTGGATCTTGGCCAGATAGAGGACAACAAGAAAAAAAGAACGAGGTTATTCACCCCTTCATTGAAATTCAACACCAATAGCGTGCAGAAGGATTCCCCTCCCCTGCCCCTTATCCTGAAGCTCAAAAAGAACTGCTTTCTCTTCTTCCTCCAAGTATCTTCAGGAAACCAGAATCACAAAAGAGTTGGGAAGGAACAGCTTCATAGATTTAAAAGAAAACAGAATGCAGCAAAGCAGAATAAAAGTCACTGCAAAATAGCTCACAAACAGGTAAGCAGAGCATTCAGCTCAAATGTGGAAAATGACACCTGAGGCATATGTTCCAGCTACTACTTTGTGGCAAGTATCTCCAACCCTCTGACCAGAAAATTCTTTCCAGAGCTTGCAGGAGGACGACGTGGAAGCTTTCCTCACACAGTTTTAATCCAGTCAGTAAAACCTCACAAGGATTCTCAGAAGAAACTTCAAATAAAAACAACAGCTGGTAAGCACACTTGATTAAATGCTGTATTTGCATATATTTTGCAACAGTCCTGAGATGCCATTACAACCTTGCTTTTCATTTGCAGTTCGATGCCATCCATCACTCCTACAGATGAGTGTAATTTAGTTTTCAGTTGGCTACATCATTCATTATTTTTGGGCTCCACAACTGTATCCACATACCGTGCTCCACATATGATGCCATGCTCAAGCACCTACAGAAGCAAGATTTCACTGTTAAATTAAACAAAGGCCTATTGGAAATGCCTACAGCAAACAGGACATAACATACCCATTACTCACAAGAACGCTCAAGGCTAACCAGGTTACAGAAATGCTTTATCACAGTGCACTGTCAATAGGACTTCCAGTGTAACATTACCTTCTCATTAACAGAGGTGATTATATCTGTTTCCCAATTCTCACACACAAACACCGGTAGAGAGCCGGTCACTGACAAGTTCAGCCACAAGATGCTGAAGGCTTTTCAGCAAAGTAATTGGATCTCCTGTCACTAAATTTTATCACTACATGTGGTGCCTGAAAAAGGAAACCAGCACATGCAATGAAGCTGTCGATTCTCTTTTTTAAATGTCTACTAAGTAAGGAAACAGACATCGTCTGTTAATAGAAAAAAAACCATCAGAATTTGCCAGTATAATAGTCAGGCGAGGGAAGCGATTTAGCCTCCTACAGAACCTGCAACAGCTTTTCTACATTACTACACGTATCTCTTACGCTATGAAGTTAGGCTCCAAAACAAAGAGCAACAAGAAAAAAGCCTGCATTAAGTGAGGTTTAGCAAGATTTCAACAGTATTAAACAGTTTGATCATTAAATTTCAGCTTGCATCTTTGAGTATTAATGCGCATATTTATCTCAAAGCATCAGGTAGAAAGTGTGATTCACGCTCATTGTTTAAAAATAAATCTAGTTTTTGTTTTTCTCCCCAAAGAAACTCTTTCACACAAAGCCTCCTCTATCGAACTTTCCCCCCTAGACTGCAGAAAGACACTTTTGCACTAACAAAAACCAGTAGTATGAAACTTATCACACACAAGATGTTTCAAAACTGAAACAACAACATGATGCAGAAAGTTAATAGTCCACTACAACCTATTTCAAAACAACTGCTGTGTGCACCATGGTTATGTGGAGCTAAGACCTGCACTGTCATGTCTGCTTTTGAACACTAACATCCAGGATTTTGCTATACCATCAAGTTGGGTTTTTTTAACTCCAAAATCCCTATTGATAAGCCGAACAGTTAATCTCTAAACACACAATGCATAAAAGGGATCATTTCAAACCAGAAAAATGGAAGACACTTATAATCACCACAGCATTCACATTTGAATGACAGCTAAACATAAAGATACATCAAGCATTCAGCCATCTGGAAAGAAGCTGGTGTATTTTTCATATTGTCTATTCTCAAGTCTTTAAGGCAAGAGTCAGAGGTTGACCAAGACTTCCATTTAGTGAGATGCTCATTTCATATCTACAGCCATTAATGAACTGCAGCATGAACAATAAGCCAGACTCCTCCACTTCCACTGAATTCAAAAGACAGTTGTATCACACCAAGACAAACAATGTCTGTATATTGTCAGATACATGTTGCCTTTGAAGCATCTGAAATTACCAAAAAAGACCTACCTAGTGTTGTGCTAGTGTCTTTGAATATGGCTTAATGAAACAATGGCACCAATTATTATATATTTTTTCTTCCAGCCAAGAAAGAATACAACGGCAACATACATAACTGCAAAATTCATTATATAGTAAAAACCACAAACAAAAAATACCCCACACATAGCAGAGACCTGGGATGAGGAGAGCGAGAAGGATGACACGGTCCAACTTTAGGACTACATTTTTAATGCTAGATGAAAGGTCAAATAAGAAAAGGCATGCTGCACATACTTGTTTGCAAAAACCACTGTACATACTCTGCATGTATTGGTTTGCAAAAGAAAACAGTCTTCTCCCTTCAGTTTCTGATTTGCTACAATTACTCCCCCACAACACACAAAATCTAACTTAAATGGAAGATGACCTAAATCAACATTTTTCCAGACTCAAGGGTTAAGAGGTCAACACTGGCATACTCCCATCTGGTCCATCTTACTTCAAGTGGAAGTATATGAAAAGGATAAGAGTTTAGAGCAATTTTGTTCTGTTGACAGTTTTGAAAAGTAAGTGGATTGAATACAACAGTGATCATAAGGAGGGAAAACCAACAGAAGTAATATATTTAAAATGCATAGGTCATGAGTGTTCTGTCAAGCATTTCTGAGTTATGTTGAGTATTTTGAGCAGAAATTAATTCTTAATTTTGCTATTTGTAAAGCCAGTGGAGTGGTTTCTATGAGGGTTTTTCAGGTAAAATTAATATCTCCCATCGGTCGGCAGCTGAACGAGAGCTATCCAAGTAACTGTTCCTGAAACATTAATACGGAAGACTTCTCCAGAATTTCAAGTCTTAATCTTCTTACCTAACATAGAGGAGTCACTGTTTATCATTGACGGGACAGACCCTGATGTTAGATTATTTTTCACACACGTGCATCTAGATTTTTTTTTTTTTTGGAGGAGGAGGGAAAAACTATCTTCCTTTTACACAGCAGTCTAAAGAAAGCCTGCATCATGACTACTGCTGCACAATGTCAAAATGTCAAAGAACCTTCTCCTTTTTGTTGCCCAACACAACTATTTAAGGTTTCTAGCTCTTCGGGGAGTTTTCTTTTCGTAGCTTATAATGCCAGGAACTCCTGAAACATTTGTTCATAATACGTTCATTACAGCCAGCAGGGGAAAATTAATTGTGAATTGGCAGCAGCTACGTTTTTCAAATGAGCCTAATTCTGTGGGAGCTGAGCACATTAACTCCCTTCACTACTTGAAAAATCTCAGCAAGTCTGTCTACCCCATGCAAGACACAGGAAGATTTAAGTCAAGGAGTCAAGAGCAATCTCCTTTCCAATCTTCTATTCTTTGGGCAGACAAAGAACAGGTTGAGGTGCCAGAAGAAGATGATGACAGCCAAATTTCCAACATCAGCTAAAAAAAACAACCCATGACATATATGTTAAATAAGGCAACTGCTACTAACAGACTTCTGAAAAATATGCCAATCAAGTAAATTCAATATTAGTACACTGTTGTAACCTATCCCACAGAATGGGAAGGGGAGGAGGAGGACAACCTAGAGGAAGGGGCGAAGACAACTTCTAAAGAAAATCTCAGTAGAGTGAGTAACCTAATGAAAACACAGTTGAAGTCAATGAGTCAAAGCAAAGTATGCCACATCTTTGGCACACTAGAGCAGACCAGATATTTCCTCAAATTTAGAAGTCCTTACTCAGTACAAAATAAATCAGCCTGTAAAAATAATCCAATAAATTGCTAACAACCCCTTACTGTAGCCAATTATTTTATTTATTAGAAAAAACCTTACACCTTAACAAAAATCATTGTTATAGCAAACAACTTGTTAACTCAATGTGAGTGGAAGGCATGTGGTTTGGAGGTAAACTGCATTTTCATGGAGTTCACTATATAGACACATTTGATTGATGCGATAATATATTTGCCTCATTTTTAACCAAATTAACCAATACTGGTTTGGTTTTTTTTGGTTGTTTTTTTTTTTCTTCTAAATAGAAGCCCTCTGGAGTCTTTACTCAGCAAAAAAACTTCCTGTATAACTTCTGGTTTCTGAACAGGCTTCCATGTAGACTAACTCACAGTTCAAGTAAAAAGTAACATAATTAATAAGAACTTCTTCAAAGAAACAACTTAAGCAGTGAATGGAAGACATCAAGATTATTTATTTTAAAATCAGAAGTTTGTTTCAGTTAAAAAAAGTACAGGTGAAATGTAGTATGATCATCCAATTTACTGACGACAAAGTATGACACAGGCTGGATGATCAGAGGAAGTTACCCACTTGGTTTTATCCTGGATAGACTGAGGAACAGTTCTAATTACACAACTGCATAGGCCTCACTACCCATGAAAGGGAAAAGGTATGACTAAGCCTTTCAAAGCTTAAACTGCTGCAAAACAGCAACCTCACCTTGATCAGACTTGTAGAACCCCTGAATTACTTTTACTTTTAGAAAAGCTACAGACACACTGTCACAAGTAGCCTTGTTTATTGCTTCCCTTTCTTCTGCACTACTGTATTTCTGTCCTACCTTTGTGGTACTTAGCATCTAGGATAAACCCAACAAAAATTCTGAGATGAGAACCATCTATCAAAATCCTTACTGAACTAGTTAAGAAAGCCTTATAGAATAGGTTATAGCTGGCAGAATGATAATTTCAGTAGCTGCTCGACCAGGTATCCACAGCAGTGACATTCTGCAACTGACCTCTAGGCAGAAGTTGCAGGATTGGACAGCACATGCAATTTCGACAAGCTGTGAAGGAAGAAGTTAGTTAGGTAGAGTTCCAGATCACATACTAATTTCCGTATTCATAAAATTTATCATTCCAAAAGGTCTGATCAGCCTACAGTCAATGCTTCTACTAACAGCAAAGTCTTAAGGCTCAAGTTTGCAGTCTGGTTTCACTTCTGGCTTCTACTCAGAAATAAAAAAGTTGGCAAGCACAGAATGTTAGCGGAAAGCTTTGTAACAATCAAAATGCTATCCATCAAATTCATCAGCAAATGAGTATCACAGGGGATTATTAAAAAAATTATCATAGTCAGTTTAGGCAAATGTCACAGCAGGCAAACTACACCACTAAGAACTGAGTTCAACAAAAAATGCCTGACCTACAGGAACTGAAGTGAATGGCACCTATATTCAGTAGTAGTTAAGACTCCTTAAAACACAGAAAAATGGTAGAATCATACCCCAAACCCTCTACATTGAATTCTGACCTTATCCCCATTAATGACATCCAGTACTGCAAGACTAACAAAAAAAACAAAGGGCAGGAAAGACTACATACCCTCCAAACTTCTAGTCTGAGGAGGAACATCGATAAGGAGTTCTCCTTATATGGACATCACTGAAGTTTAAAAAGATGCATTTAATTTAAGCCTGCCTGCCCCACAGGCAGGCATCTGAAGATCACCTGTCTACTTACTGGAAGGACAGAACCTTGTAATGGTAGCTTTCAGGAAAATGTGAAAACACTACTTTACCACCACCTTTCACAGGTAATGGGAAGGCATAAATCCATGTCCAAATTAAAAGGAAGAATCCTCAGCTGTAGGATGGTCTATGGGTGGGTGCTCAAGGTCCATTCCAGACTTTGGACACAGGACAAATCCACCACATACAGGGGATTAACTGATCAGGATTTATGACTTGTCTCTCCTTCAAAGGTACAAATACAGATACAGTGGATTCTAACCTCTTTGGAACCTGAACTACTCTTAGTTGACCTGTACACTGACACCCAAATTAAAAGAAATAGGAGATGATTATATAAAGTAATTTTTTATCCTCTCAGAAGATCTATAACCTAGATATTCAGGTTTGCCAATAAAGATCAGCTCAGCTGTTGATGGATTGATGAGAATGAAACAGTATCTTCTATAACAATCTGAAGGTCTTCTAAGGTTTTAGGGAAGAGAGACGAGCAAAGACAAAAAATAATAAAGCCACACAATTTTCCAGGAATGCAGGCCTCGGAGCTTCTTTGGATTGTATCAAATCCTCCTTTAGTCTTAGCACTCCATTTTCTTCTACCAATTGAGAAATCACTGCGTTTTTGTAAAGGAAAACGATAGGGAGGGTGCATGTTAAGATTCACCAATAGCTAGTATTTTGTTGGGATTGGAAAAACATTCCATTAGAAAGGCTGTACTGCAAAGCCATTTGGTTCAAAGGAGCCTCATTTTTGAAGTCAAATTCCCAGCTGGGAAAAAAAAAAAAGAGTCCCAACAGAGTCAGCTGTTAGCCTTTACCCATCAGACTGAATTCTGCAATTCCAAATATCAGTCTTTGTTAGACTACAATAATTCATCTTCCTCCCTATCTACCATTCATACAAATGGTATCCTTATTACCAGCTGTAAGAAGCATGTTCATTCAAGCATTCTGTAGGGTTTTTTTTCCATACATGTCATAACCAATAAAGAAAGGCATTGAAGTGAGAAGTCTCACCATGGCAATAGATGCTGCCAGTGTACCCTCATGAAACCAGCAAGCAACTTGTCTAAACCTCCCAATTCAGGAGTATTCCCAAGAGCAACTCTGAGCACTAGAGTAGTGCTATGGCACCTGCCACAACAAAGCAAAGCCATCAGTTCTGAATGGATGTACTGGTGGCATAAAAATTACAGGTTTACCCTGGAAAGTAAGACAGACTTTTTATTACATTAAAACATTACAACATTTCGCTTAACAGAGGTGTCTATAGCACAATCACTAGGCATAAGGAAAAAAAAAAATCACATTTACAGGATCATTTTACATATTCCCTCTTTAACGTGAGGATAGCTGTCCAAAAAGAATCCTATTCAGTGCAATCAGTAATTTCTTATAATACAAAGAAGGTATTGAAGTAATCCTACGTAAGAAATAAAGTATTGGTGATAAGACTTACGGAACTACCACAACAACATATAACGCGAGGGGAACAAACAATGTTTTTATTAAGGAAGGTAATACACAAGTACTGCATAGACTTATTTTCCAAAGTTCTTGTAGCATGCTGATTTTCTAAATATTTCATATGAAGCGGCTTCCTTGGTTTGCCAGCGTATCTAGGGCACTATCTGGTCAGTGGAATTTAGAAGCCCATTTCTATCAAAGCCATTCATGAGCCCACCATTTCTGTTTTAGTCAGTTCCCTGACATACAATGGGTACATCTTTATGTGTAAGGAAGACTGAAGAATGAAATATAGAAATACAAAGCAGAAATTGTTTTCAACAATACTAATTGCTAAAGACCTTTAGCGTTATCATATTAAGGATGAAACGCAGACATCTTAACAGGGGGCTAGAGGGAGTTTTCAATAATGAAGCAATAGATCTTCACAGCTAGGAAAGCTGCAGTACTAGCATCACTAGGAAAGCCTGAAGAATGTTCTGCTCAATGGGGGAAGAAATCTGCTGCTTCAATAGCAGGATGCAAGACTCTGCACAGTATGATACAATTGAAGTGACCTATGATATTGAGTAAGTAAGGAGGAAAGTACAGTCACATTATACAAACCGTTAATCCCAAATAACTGTATCTGTTAAAAAAAAGAACATTAAATTTTTAAGAAAATACCCATAGACACAATCCTCCATTTTCAAATACTTAGAAAAAAAAAAACAAAGCTGCATTTTATGCAGCAAACAAAAGCACCTCCCAGTTCCATTCTATGCCAGAAGGAATTTTTTTTTTTTTTTTTTAAGACTGCCATACTACACAGTGCTTCCCAAGTTGGAAACAAATACACAAAAAATACCATTTGGGGTTTAAATTCCTTCTTCAAAAAAAAAATCATACAAGACTACCCAGAGATCATCTTCAACTGGGCAAAGAGCAATAGGAAGCAGTCCCTACTGAGAACTCTGTACTGCTCTTCAATGGCTTCCTTCTCTGACTGTTTTAACACCCAGTTATTACAAACTCTTTGAAGTCTCTCAAGTGGTAACAACTGAATGGTACTCAGAACTTGACAAATATGATCTGGGAGACAAAAATGAAAACCCTGTACTATCGCCTACAATGAAGCCTGACCTGCAGTATTTCCAGGATGAGTTGTTCTTATTTTGCCTACTGATTTTTCCACCAGTTTTATGCAGCTCTACCCTTCACCTGAGCTTCCCTGAAACACATTAACAACAGGTAACTTAATATTCAGCCAAAAGCCCAAGTTACTGGCAGTAGTCTACTTCTCAAAAAGAATAAAAGGATCAAAACATTTCTTTTTCAGGTTGCATAAGTACATAGTGTCCTATAAGAGATTCTGTATTACAAGTCTGATAATAATCCAAACAGAAAACCTGCCATTGGACTTAACACCTGTTAGAAAGAGAAGAGGAGACTGGAAATCTACCACACACTCATTACATCAACACAAGTGGCTATGATGCAGCACAGCAGCAGAGATTTTATGCAAAAGTGATAAAGAGGCAGGTGCTTTTTAACTCCCATTTTTAGAGAATCACTGTAAAAGTGATCCTGAAAAGTCTTTCAAAGACCCAAAATTCTGCCACTTGAAAGCTATTTCCAGTCTCAGTGAAATATCATCACTAGTGTTGAGTCAATAACAGTTTGTTTTCTATAGAATTTCTTCAATCATTTCTCTCCTTCCCTTTTCTTTACTCCTCCTACTTATGTGGCATGTCTTCTACATATGAATCAGTTACCCATAAACTCATACAACAGTAATGGAAAAGCAGTGTATCAAGTTACATTCTCCTTTTTTAGTATGCTGATATAGTGCGCAAACCTTAAGACTGAATGCAGAAGTGATAATTGAGCTGTTCACTGAAATACACCGGTTTCCAGGACAATGTAAAAGCTCACTAACATACTGTAGCTGATTGAGCAATACTAAGACAAATACGGGAATGAGGAGTTAAAACATTTCCTAGCAAGAAAGTACTTAAAAACAGAGCTTAATTTGGTAAAAAAAAGATTATGGATTAACCCCATCCCTATGGCAAAAACACCAAACAAACAAAAACTAGAGACCAGATCCAAGACAAAAGTGTCACAGAACAACTGTGTTACTCTGCCTTTATAAAGGACTAAATACTTATGATTTGCCCAAAACAGAAAATGTTCATAACAAAGGATTTCTTTCAAAGCTTTACACATATATCTTTGAAGAAATCTGTTATGTTTTTGCAAACTTTTTTTTTGTAAGCACAGAGTTTGGAGTCAAAATAAATTGTCATTTTCCCTACCCCCAATGTTTTTAGAGAAACTACAAGAACATTTAGTACTCCTTCTGCTTGCTGGCTGATTTACAACAGCAATACATAATTCAAGAAAACTAGTTGTGATGTTGTGGGGCAAGCAAGAAAAGAAAGAAATGGGGAAAATATTTTACTAGTAGGAATTAGCAACTGATACAGTCATCCTGCAACATTAGATCTTTAAATACATCTAATTTGGGGAAGATCGCCAATACAACCCAAACAGCCCGCTATTTTTGCTCTCATCAAAAATGCACCATTCTTGAGTCAACTTAGTCACTGTATTATTGCTTCCCACTCCATCTGACTGCCAATTAAAATTACCATTACTATTACAGAATAAACTGCTGGCTTCTGTACATTCTCATCAGTGGAAAACCACACTCTAACGTCTGTAACAACTGGAGATCAAGTCCCTGTAAGATAGTTCAACTAGTATTTGATTGTCTGTGTCAGCATTCCCAAAGGGAGGCCCACAAAGCCTGTGAAAGTGAGCCACTCAAGAATTCAACTGTGCTTAAAATTACACAAATTCTAAACTAATATTTAAATTACAAATTGCAGTGCTTATAATTTTGCTATATGGCTTCCATGTCCCATCCATTCAACTGGCTTCTATAAACTACGACTTCAGACAGACAAAGTACTCACTTCAAGCAGGTCAAACATGAGTAAACTGATACACAGGTGATAAACACCACTTCCCCATCTCTGGCTCCTCCAGACAGATGAAGAACATGTGGAGCAGTAAGACATTTTTGTAGATTTTTTTCCTGGTAAAAGTTTCACTGCAGCTTGAAGAAAAAGCCCTTGTGGATTTTACTTGCTAGTCTCATAGTCGTTCTTCTCCCTGGGCATACATCACTTTCTGTACCAACAGCATTAAAGGCCTTTCAGTTAGCAAACTAGCGTCTCCAGCTGAACCAAGGGCTTCACTACAGGGCTGGTAATTCATGTACTGCCTCCTACTTGGGAGGCATTTCAAATGGGAGATGATGAGCACAGGAATACACTTAGCTTGAACGCATTTAGCCCCGAAAGCAGTTCCTCAATGCGTACAACAGGACCACAGTGAGAGCACGGAACCGTTCAGTGCTGACCCAGAACCCTTCTTTCTCCCTCTCATGCTCATACTCGGGGTGGGGTGGAGCAACCAACAAACCGCCAAACAAAAGGTGTCTCTCAATTCACTGGAAAACAATCAACGAGGTACCTAGTCTTGCATCCAAGGGCTATGCTTTATAGCCACAGAGAAGCAAGCCCAGCAACTCAAATGTCTTGCAGTACATCTGCTCTCACTCAACCAAAGAACCCTAAGTACAACCGATAACTTGCAGAGTTATCCCCAAGGCACCAAAAAGACCAAGTTACAAGAAATACTAAGGGACTGGGCTGACAATAAGGAATCATTAATCCTACTGTATCTACCTGTCAGCAGGAAAGCCTTAACACTCACATTACTAAAACAGCTACAGAAGCAGATCCTGAGTCACAAAAAAGTTCCACCAAGCTTCATTTCACTAAACACAAGGTAGCTTGAGTTGATAGTCACTTATCCAAAAATTTATTTATGATTCTTACAAAGCAGCTGATTAACAAAACGTTTTCTTAAACATCTAAGATTATTCACATAATTAAATCCTGCAGCACAGAAATCTTAGTTGATACTGTAATACAGAATAGTTCAGAAGTCCAGACAGTTATTTGTATCCTCCAGTGAATCAGACAAGATCTGTCCATTCAGAACTGCAACAGAACCTCTAAAACCCACTGCTAAGCTCAGTAGCATCAAAAAATAACCACTGTCTGATTTTTCAGCTGGAACAATGGCCCAGTATTTTTAGTTAACAGAGCAATTGAGCCTTCATGACCAAACCTTGCCAACGCAGCCCAGCCAAGAAACCAAATCAAACTTGCTAAGAAAACACAGCAGCCTACCATAAGCAACCGCCTGCAGAGTTCTCAGCTGTTTACCAAGTCTCACAGAAATGAGACTTGGTCATTTACTGCATCAACTTTCCTCTCATTACAAGTATAAAGAAGTGGTGAGTGCTGTAAACCAATTAAAAACGTTGCTATTTTTATACACAGAAATTCAAATATTTTACAATATACATTAAGTAATATTCTAATATCATACCTTCCCCTTAACCAGACAAGTGACTGCAGTGTAATAGCAGAACTAGGCTTCCAGAACAATCCCCAAAATACAGACCCTCTCACACACATTTTTATGGTATTTGACAATACCATAACTAGCAAAAATTTCCCAAAGCTTGTATTCTAGCTACCATTTTTCATTTTCTATTCTGCAACTCTGAAAGATATTCCCCATATATTCCTCCCTTCTCCAAACACTTTAGGTACTTCAACAATACCATTTTCCACTTTGTTCTTTTAAAATATTTTAACACTTGAAAAAAATTATATCTAGAACACTTAACATGCCAGCAGAAACAGCAGCATTCTGCCACAGGAACTATTCCAAACATTCTAAATATTTTGAAAAGTAAAACAAATCTTCAGTTATCTTTAACATAAACCTGTTTATAAGCCCACACCTCACAGATTTTAGCTGCTGATTATCTTGAGATAATCCCATTCTTTATAATATTCTATATTTTTGTAAAGGAAGTTAATTTTAGAAAGAGCCAATAGAAGGAAAATGGTAGAACACCCAATCCACCCATGTTAGATAGGATAAAATCTCTCACAAGGTAATAAAATTGTTTGTGACTTCTGTATGATCTATTTTACCAGCCTCAAATTTTCTCTCAGGAAAGAGCACTAATTCCAAGTGATGCCTGACAAGATAGAAAGAAATTTATCTATTTACCTTTTTGGCTAGTTCCACTGCAAATCACGTAGACTGAAAACTAACTAATCAAAGCCCTGCAAAAGAACTGTTTAACTTTCCCGTGTACAGAGGGAGACAGCGTGCAGAAGTCATAAAACTTTCTTCAGTGACTTGAATGAAAACCAGTTCTGCGTTTTTCAGGTCCTTAGGCTGCTTCCCCCACCCCGCCTCTTTATGCATCCTTGTACAAGCTCTGAATTGCCATCACTCGAGGCCATCAGCAATTTTTTAACAAACTGGTCTGTAGCCACTTTGTCCATCTACAATGCAGAATAGGAAACTCGGGACTTCTATAAGGAAATTGCCAGGAAAAAAAGGTTTTCTTTGCAGAGGCAAGAAATACAACACGGTCAGAAATGTGAACTCTGGCCTCTGGCTGTCCTATAGAGAAGGCTGGATGATTTCATCCTTACACTGAAGCAGGCATAGGAGATGACTGCTTAGCATAAAAATAATTTTCTTTAAATATTGCCTAAATAGCATATGGTACAAAATCATGAGAAACTAATTGGGCTGTGGTACATCTTAAATGCCTGGCATTTATCTGAACCTTTCTCAAGTTGTTGCAGTTTCTCTCCTATAAATTGCTTACTGAGCCTTCTAGAACAGTCAGGGCCTTACCTAGAAATGCAGACACCCTTCCACTCCTTTCTAAAGGAATCAAAGGGGGGGGGGGGGGAGAGAAAAATAGAGAAGGAAAGGCATTTGAAGTATTTATACAAAAGCTTTGTAGGCCATCTTTCAGCCATCATCATGAGACTAATTCCAATGTCATCACAAGAACAAGTCAAAGGTGAAATAAACTTTAAAATTTAAAAGTTCAACTCAGCTGAAAGTAATTGTTTCTGATAAGCCCCACTCCCAAACAGAGACCATATGCCTATTTTAGTACTCTGAGAACCATACTTCAGTGCAAAAGATCTCATGGACTGTTGGCTGTAACAGCACCAAGATTTCTACAAATATTTTGCAGTTATTACACACATGCAATGTTTATTAGGAAAAAGATTTTTTCATACAAAATATTTATCAAGCTCTATGTATCTTAAAGCAGGTTAAAGCACTACACTTGCTCAGAAAGACTAACATGGTGACCTCCTTAAGCTCTACCACAGAGCAGTCTCAGCTGTTCATGATGGATTTAATGTACCAGCAGCAAGTTTCTCCCAAAATATGGCAGCAAGAACTTTACTTCCAGTTTTGCGCTCAGGATATCAAATAATTGATTGGGCACAGAAGAAACCAGCACAGGATACAAAATAGATCCCATAAGCCACTGGCTATAGTACTTCTTTTTATACAAATGCCTTAGGAGAATGGACAATCCTACAAAGCCCTTAATTCAGGGCTTATAAACTAGAATCTCTTTCACAAAGCAGTGTTTGCAACACTAGGCCTTTCATCAATATTAAACAGTATCCTGTTAGCCTTCAGCACCTGCCTCTTGGAGAAAAGAGGGGAAAAAAAAAAAAGTATTTTTATGCTCAATTAGGTACAACTTCAGAAAAACTCGAGCTCTTTTCACGTAAAGGAAGTCATCTATCCAGGCAGGTAGCACCACACAGAGCAGCTGATGCCAGGAAACACTAGCTTTAAGGGAAATAACATAAGTTATGTTCGCGTCTGTACCAAGTTTGTTAGTCAACACGCACAGCGATAAGAGAAGAAACCTTAAAACATTCGAAACAAGCCCTGCTTGCTCGTTCGCCGGGCGGAACGAGCCGAGCCCGCCGGCATCAGCTGTTCGCACAGATTATCTGGCCGGGGGATGCTCACCGCGGGCCCACACGCGGCGGGCGGGCGCATGGGGACCGTGCCCCGGGGGCCCCGCAGCCCGGCAGCCCACCCCTCCGCGCCGCCGCCGCCCGCTCCGGCCCGGCCCAGCCCAGCGCCGGCCGTTACCCGACCCCCGCCGCCCCCCGTGCCGGCCCCGGGCCTTCCCTCGGGCCGTGCCGGGCCAGTCCTCCCGGCGGCCGCTGCCCGCCCCGCCGCCCCCGCACACGGCCCGGCCCGGCCCGGCCTCCCGGGCGAGCAGCCGCGGGCCCGCGCCCTCACCTTCTCCTGGGCCTTGCGGTAGCGCTGCAGGGCCTGCTGGGTCAGGTCCCGCACGCGGAGCTGCCCGTCCTTGCAGGGCACCACGATCCCCGTCCGCCCGAAACACACGGTCACTTTCATCTCAGCTCAGCGGAACGCCATGCCCTGCCCGCCGAGAAACGGCGCCGCCGTCGCTGCTGCTGCTGCTGCCGCCGCCGGGCGGCCTGGCCCGGCCGGGGGCGGGGGGCAGCGCAGGTGCGGGAGGCCCAGCGGCGCCGGCAGGTGCCCAGCCCCGTCCCGGTCCCCGGCGGGGCGGCGCGGCGGGGGCGGGCCGGCAGGTGCGCGCCGGGCCCCGGGGGCTGCGCCTCACCGTGCGCGGGCAGCGCCGGCAGCGAGGCCGCGGCCGGCGGCCTCCTTCCGCCGCGGCGGGCCGCTGTGCCCGCCCCTCCCCGCCCGGCTCCCCGGGGAGGCGCGGGACGGGACGGGCCGGGCCGGACCGGGCGGCCCCGTGCGGCGGGGGCGGGGGGCGGCGGCGCTCGCCCGGGACACGGCAGCACAGGGCAGCCTGCGCCGCGCCGGGCTTAAAGGGGCCGCGGCGTCCCGTGGGTAAGCCCACCGCGGGCCCCGTGGGGCGCGCTGTCCGGCACAGCCCGCGCCGCGCAACGTGGGGCAGCTCCCTGTGCAGCCTGGGTACAGGTGCCCGCCGCGCCCCCCGCGCTGTGCAGAGCGGGGCACGCCGGCTGCGCCCACGCAGCGGCAGTCTGTCCGGTCCTCGCGTACCTGACCTGACTCCTAACAGCCGGTTACAGGAGCACCACACCGTAACGCACGGCTCTGCGAGGCAACGAGGCTGCGGCGTGCCCGAACAGGCCCAGCAGCCCTCCCTGCCAGCCCAGCCGTACCCCTGCTCAGCCCCGGTTTGTACCGCTGCAGGCGCAGCGCACCCCTCGCTGCACAGCCTCCTGACACAGCGCAGGGCACGCGCAGCCACCGCAGGCCCTTTGGCACACGAGGTACAGCTAGGGAGAAGTAACACACGGTAACCTGCACCGTGGGGCAATGTCAGGGCCACTCCAGGGCCCTTGCCCTACCAAGCGGTGAAACACACAGCTACGTGTTGCCCACCCCTGACCTGCCGAGACGGTTACACGAGACCTCGCACACCTTGCCACACCATGCAGTGATTTGCAGGCATTCCCAAGCACCACAGAAACATGTCAGCCGATACAGTAACAGCTCATACTCTTCAACACCTGGTATGGCAACACCACCCAACCTGCGCAAAGGGATGTTGGGCTCTGCAGCGCTCTCCAGACACCCACTACTCCTCAAAGTACATTTTTTGGTACCACAGAGTATCAAGTAGTGCCCCCACATCTTATCTACCAACAGATCACATACGACATAGTGCAAATATGTGAGGCAGCCCGATAGTGTTACAATCATAACGTATCAACCCACACATAGAGATGTGTACAACTCAAATCACCACAAAGCAAAGAAGAGGCAATATAAAAATACCTCTAAACCACAGCATGACATCATACAGCACAAGGGGACTATTGCCACAGTAAAAATAAACGCCCCACCAGCTCAGATTAGGATTCAAAAAGGCAGTCCACACCCTGTGCTGTATAACATAACCAAAGGATAGTACCAGAGAAGTTGCAGTGGAAGTGGGCCAAAACAGCGTAGGCCAGAGATTAAAGTGAAAATGGAGTTTTGCGATGAGATGGGGGTAGAGCCACATCAACTCCAGCAAGCAGAGAGTTTATGCTGGTTCCTTAGGAGCAGGCACAGGCTGTATGAGACTGCTGCTGCGGCAAACAGTTCTTTCCTTTTCAAATCCAGACGTGCCTGCCACCAGCCCACAGCATTTCAGAGGAAATAACAGGGAAATATTCTATTAAACCATATATAGAACTGCTTTCCCTGGGTATGTACGTGTGTTTGCATGTGCAAGTGCACAAATGTGCATCCCATATGCTTTGAACCAGAAAGAAAATTACTTTTTTTTCCCTCTAGAGCAAAGAAGCAATGCAAAGGAACAGGAATATTCTGTTTCTTGTGGAAGCACTTGTGGGTAAGACAGCAGCGCTTGCAGGCCAACAAAACTCCCAGGGCCTGTAGGGCAGTGCTGGATGTGCTAGGGGTAGCTGAAAGGTTCCCCTGACTCAGCCCATGTGGCCATCCCAGACCCACCGCTGGGTCCTGGCCGGCTCAGCCCCAAGCCAGCTCACCACTGGCTCCCAGCAGCAGAGCAGGGCCCGAGGGCTTCTCATGAGTTAGCACCACTGTAAGGCATTCATTGCACTAAATCATTATTCCTCCCAACTGCTGGAGGGACCAGCAGGTCAGCTAGGCTATGGAAATGATTCATATGAAAAATAATCAAGGAGGGGAAAAGGAAAGACTTGGTACAACTCCTAGCAATTCTGTAAGCTGAGTTTGTAAGGAGGGAGCAGCAGGGGAGGCAACAGCTCCTCACACCTTTGTTCTTGAGAAACGATAAGGGGGAGCAGACCCACACAGCAGCCTCAGAGCTGAGTCAGTGGGAGTGGGAGGCAGGAGGAGATCAAGGCACTACTCTATCTCAGCTCCTGACACGCTGGCGGGAAGCCTGGGTCCCTGTGATTATGTGGCTTTGCCTACAGAGTACAGGGGTTTTTAGGTTAATAATTGAGTGTGAACATAAGGACTTCTTTCTCTCTCTGTTTCTGTCTCCCTTTCCCCCTCTCTCTCTGTTTATGAGCAAGGTCTGACACATTCAGGAAAAAACATGTATGATTTTTCTCCTCAAGTTCTGAAAAGTGCAGGTGATATGTGCTGTAACTGGAGTCAGATGGAGCTTGTTGACAGAGAAAGTGTCTTGTGTCAGACCAGCTGATGTATCTGAAAATAATTAAAACAAGTTTGGCCCCAACTCCGTACCTAAAGCATAAGCAGCGGGTTTCAAATTGTTACACCACAAGGATCTATAAGTTATTTCAGAAAGGAAGAAAATAAAATACTGTTTTTTTAAATGTGCGTGCTAAGTATCTTACAGAAACTGAGGTTGTATTTAATTATCACACATCAACAAGGGGAAGGGAAGAAAGGTTGCAGAGGAATCACCAGTGTGTTTACTGTCTGATAGTGTTTGTTTTAAAGTTATGCATGGTATTGCAAATAGTACATTATTGTGATCGGGGTGCACTGCACATTTGTTTATGCTAAAACAGTCTGAAAGTCTTTGAAGCCAGCTGATAACAATTAACACCTACATATCAAGGTTTTACCTGTAACTATCTCTGGGACTTCAGCCTGTACAGCTTTCTGAAAAGAAACCCAGAGAGCTTGCCATGATATTCTTCTTCCTGGGGCAAAAAGCAAGAAGGACGCAGCACTTTATTCCAAAAGTAAGTTCCTGCAATGCCGCTAACAGTGTGGCAAGAAAAACTGTTATATTGGCACAGCTGAGAAGCCAAGCATGGGAGGACCAAGAGTGTTGAACTGGAATTCCCATGAAACACTTCTTCTTAAGAAACTACAGCCTGAGTTGCAATAGGGTGAAAAAGAGCTGAAGGTAACTTTTACTTCTCAGGTCTCTACATCATTTGCTCCTGCATGGGATCATCAGGAATTCTGACAAAAAAAAAAAAACTTTCCTGGAAAAAAAATACACCACAAACCTTTGAGAGCTAAAGGCTTCCAAACCCCAAAGCAGCTGCAAAGTCACATACACCTTTTTCTGGGCACAGAAAGCTTGTAAGAACCAGGTCATCAATATCATCCTCATGCCCATTTTAAACTTACTTAGACTAAAATACAACAACTTTTAAAACTGTGTAATAATGTGGTCTCGTTTTTACTATACTGTTGCCCATTGAAGAGAGGCTGCTGGCTTGGTTCTTTTACAGAAATATAACCTATATTTCATTCTAAGGAGATCATCATCCAGCTAATGCCATAAGCAGCGTAAACTGGCTTTGCCCCCCAGAGGAGGATTTCTGCTCCCTCCCTGCCCCAGCTGTTTGTTCCCATCCAATCCTGTTGCTGTGCCAGCACGCACAGTTGTATGTCTGTGCAATGAGATGCTGTGGAAATTAATTTTTTTGTCAGATTAGCTTTCAGCCAAATTAGTTCTGCAGAAACCAGAAAATCAGGAGAAATCAGAACTCAGTTCCATAATGGAGTTTAAAGCCTGTGCTGGCCCAAGGGAGGGCATGGCACAGCAAAACGGCAGCCTTTTTCATTTGGTTTATACCAGCTTACAGTGCTTGGCAGGCAGCCTAGTTATAAGAGTTTCAGACATAAATACATATACTTATCCATGAGATAACAGTCATGTATCAGTTTCAGGAGAGGGGATGAGTAGATTTAACAGCTCATCGTCACTGAAGGCTACTACCTTTCTCTTCCTCCCCTCCCATACCCTTTCCCACCTGATGCTTCACTGATATTTCAATAAGCCATTTCAGCTCATCAGTCTCGTAGAAAACTAACACAGAAAAGAAGAGATTGTTTTCTGCTTCGTTGGCAAGCTAAGGCTGCTCAGGGAAGTGTCCCACACATCCCAGAGCACGTTGGAGAGCTAGAGCAGAGCCACACAGCTGGGAGCAGGAAGGGGAGTGGACAAGACCTCTGCTTGCATAGAATCATAGAATAATTTAGGTTGGAAAAGGCCCTTAAGATCATGAAGTCCAACCATACACCTAACACTGCCAAGTCCACCACTAAATCTTGTCCCTAAGCACCACATCTACGCATCTTTTAAATACCTCAGGGGATGGTGACCCAACTGCTTCCCTGGGCAACTTGTTCCAATGCTTGACAACTCTTTCAGTGAAGAAATGTTTCCTTTTATCCAACCTAAACCTCCCCTGGTGAAACTTGAGGCAGTTTCCTCTTGTCCTATCACTCCTTACTTGGGAGAAGAGACCAACACCCGCCTTGCTGCAAGCTCCTTTCAGGTAGCTGTAGAGAGCGGTAAGGTCTCCCCTCAGCCTCCTCTTCTCCAGCCTAAACAACCCCAGTTTCTTCAGCAGCTTCTCATAAGACTTGAGCTCTAGATTGTTGCCCTTCTCTGGACACGCTCCAGCACCTCAATGTCTTTCTTGTAGTGTGGGGCCCAAAACTGGACACAGTACTTGAGGTGTGGCCTCATCAGTGCCAAGTACAGGGGAATGATGACTTCCCTGCTCCTGCTGGCCACACTATTCCTGATACAATCCAGGATGCCATTGGCCTTCTTGGCCACCTGGGCACACTGCTGGCTCATGTGCAGCTGACTGACAACCAACACCCCCAGGTCCTTCTCCACCAGGCAGCTTTCCAGCCATTCCTCCCCAAGGCTGTAGCGTTGCATGGGGTTGTTGTGGCCCAGGTGCAGGATACGGCACTTGGCCTTGTTGAATTGCACACAGTTGGCCTCAGCCCATCGATCCAGCCTGTCCAGGTCCCTCTGTAGGGCCTTCCTTCCCTCAAGCAGATCAACACTCCCACCCAACTTGGTGTTGTTTGCAAATTTACTGAGGGTGCACGCGACCCCCTCATCCAGATCATAGATAAAGGTATTAAACAGAACTGACCCCAATACTGAGCCCATCAGCCACAATAAGCTGTTGTATTAGCACATTTGCCAAAAAAACTGCCTTAATGTATCTATTACACTTTTCGTATTGTTTTGTACTCTGGCATCCCCTCTGGCTTCTCTCCACGGAGGCTGCAAGCTGTCAGGACCATCCACTCAGCTCCCAGTCTCCTGAGCACCAAATCAGAAAATCTGCAGCCCCAACACAAGGTGCTGACCAGGTATAAGCTCACTTTATAGCACCATCATCACTTGTGCTAGATCAGCACTCCACATAAAAGCATAGGTTTTCCATCTCATCTGTGCCATTTTGTAGGACAGCAATGTGGTCACATCTCCATGCCTTACCTCAGTAAGTACCTTGGTACTGCTAGGAGTCTCCTGCAGCCCCAGTCTCTCTCTCTTATTGTACCAGTAATGCAGACACAGAGGAATTTCTCCTAGTTTTGCTGCTCACAAGACAACACAAGTTTTGACCTTTAATTTTGGGGTTTGAGCAGTGCCTCTTTCCTATACTATCACCCATTCGGCATTGGCTGCCAAAGAAGGTGCCTTTAGCGTACTATTGGCCCAGTCTCTTTTCTACCATTAATAAGCCATGTAAAAGAAATATAGTCAATCTGAGTTCAGGTACATTGCAAAAGTCTTAAAAGAACATTAAGAGGTTATTATTACAGCTATGTTTTGTTCCTGGACTTCAGACTGGAATGGATTTGGGGATAAAGTTGAAACAGATGAAAAGAAAAGAAAATACTTTATAATTTTAATCAATCTCATAATCCCTGGAGATCTGATTTGTGATTTTTCAAACTTTTTTTTCTGTTAACACAGTAAAATATATTTGTTTGCAACTTACTGAATGTTGTTACCAGTAAACCCTTCAATTACTAAAGGCAAAAAGGTCATAATTCCTGCTGTTTATATTTTGCATTTCTCCTAGCTTGGTTAATGAAAATCAATAAAACCACTTTCACTGCCAAGTCTCAGTGGTACAATGTTGGTGAATAAAGGGAAAGCAAACTAACAAACATTCTTGGGAACAGCAGCAGAATTTTTAAAAATACAATACAAAAAAATCTGTTTACAATCGATATAAAATCAGATTCTTGCAAAAGTTTAATTTGAACCTAATTTAAATCTGAAATAATAAAAAAAAGGAATTGTGAGATAGACATGCAATGCAAGATGATTCTCAGTTTCCATTCATGATGCCACCCTTAGTTCACCTTGGATCTTCTTTCTACTCATATAACTATATTGATCTAGCTCAACAATAACATTTTTTTAATATCTCTGCTTTATAAGGATCTGAAAGAGTGTGCTTGAAAAGCCAGCACTATACCACCTGTAATATCAAAATAAAAGTGTAGAACCAGATGGGAGAAATACAGTTTCAGTTGGTCTAGGTGGAATCACATCTCTCTTTCCCCTTTCAGATGAGAAAGGGTGCCTTTTCCTTGCTGCTGTTCCGGGAAGGGTAAGGGAGGGCTGGCAGAGCCCCCCTATCAGCTGGGGCAGCCAGCCAGGCTGTAACAACCTATACACTAATAACTTATGCCAGGCATACCTGGCAATATACGCATGCCTGTAAAAGAAAAGGCTGAGTGCACAAGGGCTGAACACTGAGGGCCAAACACCACCCTGCAGTGTGGAAAGGAATGTTTTGCTGACAATCTGATAATTATTTGTTTACAGTTAATTAAGCATAAGAGCTGTTGATAACAAACTCTCTTTACAGCGTGGGCAGGAGGTGGCTCAGTCTAAATAGGTCCAAAGGATATTAACGTTCTTAAAAGTACAGCAAGTGCAGAAATTAGTCCCTCAAAAAAACCCCAAAGGTATGTTCAGAGAAATCCAGAAAGGAAGGAAGATCTAAATAGAGCTCCAGGGGACATCTATGTATAAAAGTTACATGTTTAAAGGTTTCTTTAAAACGGCCCTCAGCAACAAAGTTGTGTAAACACCTTAGTGATACAATCACTAGGACTTACAGAAAGAGAAAGAAAAGCCTTTTAAAGCTAACTTAAAAGCATAGGTAGATAAAATCCCTGATTTCTTTTTTATTTTTGTTCACATATCTCAGAAAATCTTACTGTTGTTTTCACTTTGACTGCTAAAGTCTGCTTCACTCTAATCTCAACCTCATTTTGTACAAAGGGTGAGTTTGTGGTCCATGAACAAGACTAAGGTCCCATTTATCACTTCGTCAGAGTTTCATTCTTGTTCCATCTGTGCTGAACCTTGGCCAGGATCAACCTCCGTGCCAGGATGGCAGGATGTTTCCCCGGGACATTCAGGAAGGAAACAAGGTGCCCTTCTGATCTGCAACAGCACGGAAAGACGCAGCACTTTGTGGAAGAGATGTCTTGTGTAAGCAAATATAATCAGGCAGTGAGATGGTAATGAGCCTGCTCAGCCCTGCGCTCTCCCTGGCTCTCCATAGTGTGGCTAAACTACAAACTGGAGGTGATAATGTCGGCTGTGTAGTATTGATGGGGATTTGGTCTGAGCCACCTGTCCATGATGATCTTGCTCATCTCCAGGTAGCTCAACGTGCAAACAGGGTATACGGTAAATTGAGGATATGCAGAAGCACATAGGCTGCCCTGAAAATCAGTCAGGCATAACTTTTTCCTCACTGGGATTTTTTGACAAAAATCTTTAGCAGTTGTACATGAGGAATTCTCTCAAACTAGAGAGGAAAATGAAGCTCCTGCCCTTTAGTACACCACTGACGAAGGAGATTCAGGTTAAGATCCTGGGGTGTGTCAACTTAGTTCTGATACAGAGCATTGTGTGTTAAATATATATTTTAGAGTCCATGTCCATGTGATGCTCTCATACCATGTGACAGCTTTGCAGTGGCAACTTGCTGTCCTGACCATGAGGCCAGACACTGTCACCATTCCCCAGGAGAGCAATGCTAGCTCCCAAAGATGGCCTGCAGCTATTGCACAGCAGAGCATTACATTTGCTTACTGATCTGAGCAACAGGGATGTTACACTGACTCTCTGTTCTTCCCACCCTAAGGCTACTCCTGTAGCAATGCAATTTATTTATGTCTCCTTGCTCAAAGCTATGCCTAAAGGCACAATATGGCCTTTGATTATATGAGAGAAAAAAATCAAGATTTCAAGGGCCACCACTGGTTTCTATTTAATAATATTTCATTTCCATATTCTGTTTAGCTCTAGCTTTCAGCACTGATTTCTTTTACTTTGCGTTTCATTAGTTGTTCTGTTTGCAGCCATTGTTTGTGGCTGCTAACAGCAGCATCTATATTTGCTGTAACCTGGCCAGTATATATAATTTTAATTAATATATGTGATTTTTAAATGTCTATTTTAGCACAAAATCCTTGAAAAGACCATTTACATCACAGTTGAAGGTGCAGGTTTTTAAAAAGATCCTCACCAATTCTCGGTTTTCTGCTTACTTTCTTTTGCCTTCTCCCTTTCTTCCTTCCAGGCTATTTTATACCATCCAGTAACATGAGCTACATACAGATGCTAGAAGTTTTTACCCATTCATTCCCCAAAGCTGAAGGATTTGTTCTAAACATGGAAAAGCTGTGGGCTCCCAGGCCAGAGCAGCCTTGGGGGTGCTCAAAGGGAGAGGAAATTTTGGTCCCTGAGACCACAAATCACTCTAGCAACGCAGCAGGAAGGAAAGAGGACACAGTGGAAAGAGATGCTGTGCCTGCTGCCAGCTGCATTACCTCCAGCAGCTGAAGGAGGAGGGTGTGTAAGTGGCTGTTCCCCTCCCTTGACCACAAAGCATTTACTTAAAAGCGATGCCAGAAGGAGGATTAGAGCAAAGCCCTCCTCCTCTTCTTTGCTCAGGCGGAGGAAGGGAGCATAAACCCTGGGCTCACCTAGTAGTCCCAGTCTACTCCTATTTGCCTTCCCCTTGTACTTTGTCATTGCTATTGAAAAAGATTACTTGATGTTCTGGGAGTGGTATTATGCTTTGCAGGAATACCAGAGTCTCTGGGCTGCTCCACAATTTGTACTCTTCTTATGTAGACAGTGCCTACAAAGCTATCTGGGTCAGGCATGCTAAGCACCCCGCCTTTCCTTTAATGTTTTACCACGGATGCTCCCTCACATGATCCTTTTTCCAGATGGTCCCTAATCCTTACACATATCCAAAATCCTCCAGCTATGATTTCTTGATCTCCTCAACAACAAATATTTTTCTCTAGTGTATAGAGTACACAGTGTGCTTTCTGCTTCTACAGTACTTCACGGTATTTCCCAACAGTATTTCCAAACCTTCATTCTTTTCCACTGTATTCCAGCTTTCACACCTAAGGGAATGGCTGAACACCAGTGAGGCAAGCCAATGGCATATCAGTCTGACTTGTGCTAACTGATACACACCTTTCCCTCCAAGAAGCAATTCATTCATGCAGATGTTTCCTCCAGATGTTTCTGGAATACTCCCAAATTCATTGCAAGGGAAATCTAAACAACAGCAATGTTCTGACTCTTTACCATCATAATCAGCTTCTGCTGATGAAACCTCAGCTTCCCATTTACCATTTTTCTTCCCACCCCCCCCCCCCCTTTTTATTTTTACCCCATGCAAAACTCCTACAGCCCAAGCCGCATCCTTTCACTACCAGGTATGGAAAGGGTGGCCTCCACTGGTCAACAGGGTTTTGAGCTGCCTCTCAAAATGTGGGAATCTGCTTCCTCTGGCTCCAGCTGGGCCACATTAACCAGCACAGACATGCCTTTCTGAGTCTGCAGTGCAGTACTCTCCTCTGAGCTCCTCACCCTCAGCTGGGGCCCCAGCTGAAGTGGCAGCCTATTATCATTAGGATGAGTAATAAAACAAGTACTACTGAGACAGTTGGCACACTCAGGGCTGGTTTTGGTTGGAATATGGCTAGTAGGCAAAAGAGACCTTTTCAAGCCATCGTATTCGGTGTTTTGAATAACAGATTAACCTTCCTATTGAAATTTTTCCCTGATTTTCTCTAGGGCAGAGATTTGGCCCTGAGCATGTACAACTACTCAGAATTCTGGCTGCAAAGTATATTTTGTTGCTAGTTGTGTGGTATCTAATATCCTGTCCTTTGTATGCTCACATTCTTCCCCTTTCTTTCCAGGGTGCCCAATAACATATTCTCCTAACAAGTGTATAATTATTTAGTTATTGCTCTGTTTTATGATTGCATTGTTGGTAATTGCTCAATATTGCAAGTGATTTATTAGTAATTGCAGAGTCTTTCAGATCTGCCTTCAGTCAGAGAACAAATAGCACCTTGCATCAATAGACATCAAAGTCTTCAAGAGGGATTTTTCTTTAATGATCTTTTTAAAACTATCTTTCCTACTGCAGCCCTGAGGGCCGGAGTTTCTTTCTCTTTTTAAACAATAGCGCCAAGTTTCACTCCTGCTCTGCAGTGGAAAAATACATTACATCAGTCTTTGAATAGGGTTTTATTCTGTAGTCCAGATATCACCTTCCTGTAGTTTCATCTGCTTCTAATGGGATTTTACTCTGGTGATATGTATTCAGACTGCATAACTTCTCAGCCACTCAAATTCTTCTTAGAGCTTTTTGACAATAATTAAACTGCAAGTAGTTTTCAGATATTCCTGTCATTTAGGCCTTCCTATACTGACTTCAGTGTGGATTCACAGGTGGAACAGATGAGAATTCGACTTCCCTCTCATTAGTATATGCCTTCTGGTCACACCTTGCCAGCCTTTGCGTAAAACCCTTAGTCATTTTATCACACCCTTCCTCCTAAGGGATTCCTCAGTTTTCTACCAGCTACAGCAACAAGCTTAGGCCGCGTAGGCTTGGCTGTGTGGCAAACAGGAAATGATTTTCCAGCTCCTCTCCAAGTGCCTGGCGCTGTGCCCTGAGTTTCCTCTGCCTGCCACTTACTGCTGTGGCTTCTCCCTGCCACTAGTGCCTGCTGGGAAACCAGCTCTGACTTTCCTCATGTGAACACAGAGCTAGCAGGCAAGACAAACTCTCTCATCTGTTCAACAGTTTACACAGTCTCTCCTTGGTTACATCCACCCTAACTCCACCTCCCCCTCTCTCAAGACTTTCAGCATGAGCTGGCAGCTTATACAGGCAATGCTGAAGAGGTCACCCAAGCCAGCCATGTGTTTTATGGAAGATGTGAGGAGCGTAGGGACACTGTGTAATGTCCCATCTCCAGTGGTTATGCCATGCTTAATGGACATGCAATGCCCAGGGCTTGCTTTAAACCTGCAATACAGGCTCCTGGCCATGCATGGAAGAAATTAACCCTCCACTAGTTGGATGGCTGTGCAGCAGTAGTATGTTCCTCCTGATTAGTAAGTGTGGTTGGCTTCAGCAAAGCACATACGCATGGGGTGGACAAAAGGGGAGAAACCTCAGCCATGTCTGGTAGGTATTTGTGGACGTTTTGGGACCTAAACAAACAGTTCACTTTTCTGACCCATTGGGCACCTGTCCATAGCCTGACATGTATCTGTAGCTGCACATTCAGGGCTTTCTTGAGCTATTGCACCCATAGGACTAACAAGTACCTAATACACCAGCTACATAACCCCTCAGCTGTAAGTAAATTGATCCAAGACATAAATACTTCTATCAACAGCTTTCCCCCTTATTCCAGAATCAAACTGATCTTTCCTTCACTAGGGAAGAACATCATTTCCTACTGAAGTCACTGGCCCCAAATGGGAACTGCGTTTGTCATGGACTCTTCCAAAACTTCCTTTGCAGACATTCCCATGCTGCTGACTCACCATGTGTCTGCCCAGGGCAAACCTGCCCTAAGTCAGCTTCAGCAAGGCTTAAGGCAGACAGCTCAAGCACCGTCACATAACAGAGGAGGCAAGGCACCAAAACCAGACACTTGGGAAGAGCAAAAAAACCAAGAAAGCAGAACACCACTCCACAAAGTAAACCTACCACCCATTTTATTAAACGTTACATTTGAGGCAAACAAAATTTTACCTTTGCTATCATTTAATGAGGATGAGAAAAGGGCACCTGAAATTTGGGGGTGAAGTACAAGTAATGTTCTTATTAGCTATGAGCAAAGCCAAAGGGATTTTCAGAAAATAAACCAAGGTTGTATCTGTTTAGACAATGCAAAGTATTTACTGAGTGCTGGATCTGTTTAAAAAACAGAAAAAACAACCCTGATGGTTCTAGTCAATGTAAAGCTAATGCCGGAGGCCAAAATATTGATATTCAAAATAAGACACACTGTTGAATAATAAATAATATTTTTCAGCTATCATTATTTTGCCCCAACATGTTTACACATGATCAATAAGGATCAAAAATAAAATCTTACACAAGATTTAGTTTTATTATATTTAAGCACTAAGTGAGGGATATGGCTATTTAAGCAAATATGGTTTAATGTTATCCATTAACATCAGGTTCCTTAGTTTTTCTTCTTTAATTTCACAGAGGAGGAGCCTGGTTTTCAGAAATGCCAAAGCCAGTTACCCTGTCCAAAGTTTGGGAAGCACCAGTGCATACCTGCCACTTCTCCAAAACAGCTAAATTTGGTTTCCATTGAGGCTTGAAAATCTCTGTGATTCCTCCCTGTGATGAACACATTACCCTGAAAAACTCAGCAGTTAAAGCCTGCACACACTATCCTTTGCTGTTATCTGTGCACATATTTACAAACACCGAGGAGAAGTTTTCATGTTGGTATTAAGAACAGCTTCTCACCCCTCCAGAACTCATATTAAATGGATGGCAAAATGCCCTTTCTGCCCTCTGCTAGGCTTTGGGAATCAAATACACCCACTAATTCCATAAGGAAAAAAGCAAGCAAGCAAACAAACAAACACATGCTGATTTCTTTTGCTTGCTGTTTCAACAGCTCATTCGTATTTTTAAAAATAGATTATGATCTGGTCATACTAATTCTGTTTGTATTTGGATTCATCATTAAATAACTTTGAACACTGAATAATTGTTATTAACACTATGAAATAATGTTATCGGTGTTTTTAGATGGTTTTCAACTAACATAAAAAAGTGTGAAATTTCTTATTCTTACTGTAGCTGGCCCATGAAATCTTTCGCCCTTTCTCCGTGATTTCTAGAGTATGGATTTTTCATTATAAGGTTAACAGCTAGTTTTTCATCTGTCTCCACACAGCTTCCTGCAGCAGTTAAAATTTTGGCCTGAAGTTAATTTTATGGTCACATGAAACTCTGTTCCTGCGAGGTCTGGGTGCTCTTAGCAAGAGGCTGAACACCTCCCTGTTTAGCAGGAGGATTAGTGCTTTTACAAGGTACTGTAGAATCTAGCAGTAATTTGGGAAGAAGTTTTAATGGTGTTTTGTGGTAGCTCCAAGGGAAGGCATCCCAGCACCACCCAGCAGTGGGCAGGGGCTGGTAGGAGCTGACAGAGGAGTGTGTGCCCAAGAGCTGTTGCCGTCTTTGCAATGGCCCACTGCTACTCAAAGAGCCTCCACATCCTGGGTTTTGAATCAAAGCTGCTTCTTCCAGCAGCCAAATTACCTTCTCATCACTCTGCCCCCTAGTTTGATTTCCCAGTTGATGAAGGCAAAGTGTGAGAAGGGTCCTGGGCCATGGGCAGGCCAGGTCTGAGGCAGTGCCACCTGCACCATCCAGGCCTGCAGCACACAGCCACAAAGGTTTCATCCCCGGTAGCAAGCGGGGTACATGCCTGACTGCCAACACCCTCTGTCTCCTCTCCTCAGCATGGCTAGTCACGCAGCCTCCCAGCTCCCAGGCTGCCTCTGCAATACTTGTAATTAGAAACATCTTTTAGCTTCAAAACTGAATCCTGCAGGGTGGAAACCACTGGCAGAGACAAACAGAGACAAACCCTCTGTTGCCATTTCGAGAGTCAGGAACACCCTCCAGCCAAAAGCAAGCTTCTCTGGCAGCCTCCAGCCAGCTGCAGGGCTCAGGTAATGATTTGCATTCATGTGAGAGCAGCAAGGAAGGGAGTTAAGGCAGCAGAGACACAAGTGGGGCTTTCTGCACTTCCCCCCCACAGGACTTTAAGGGTGCTGACTTGGTTTTGTTTGAACTTTCCAAGCTGACAGCAAGAGATCAGCTTGGGAGAGCCCAAAAGCATGGAAAATTCCAGCTCCATTTGCAGTTTTATTCCAGTTCAGGCTGTTTGGGAGCACAGGATTATTTTTTTCACTGAAAATTTTGCAACTTCAGTGACAACAGCTGTCACCAGGCAACCAACATAAACGAGAGCAGTTTGAGCCAATGAAGTAGGCAGTTTATTCAAGTTGTTTGGTGCCCAAATACCATAATCATGAGAACAGCGTTAAATGGATGAATAAATAGTACAGGAGAAGTAAGGAGTCAGAGTGAGGAACGGGTAAAACAAAGCAAACCTGACTGCAAGAGGTGATACAAGAGAGAAACCCAAAAGCCCATGTATAACATAGCAGGAACAGGGAGGACAGGAGACATGGAGGTCAAAGCAACAGAAAAACTTGGCAAGGAATGAGAGCCCAGAGAAGCTGCTAAGCCAAGCTGTGTAGAGCACCCTGGGGCAATGGTCCTTCGTCCCAGCTTTCCCCTCTGCTTTTCCCCTGATATTCTGAGACAGCAGCACTGCAAATGTGTTCAACTCTGCTGTGAGAAAGTTTATCTGGAGCATGTGACAAGGACAATGGGTGTTAGAGCTGTCTCAACCAGTGTGGTACATATTGCCCATTACCTGGTTTTGGAGCAGCTGCAACACTGCAGAGACCCCTCTCCCAGCCATTGTCCTCAGGACTGGGATCTTATGTTGCCTGATGGCTGTGGTGAGAATGGTGTGATGGGAGAAATGCTTAGGGTTAGCTATGGGATGGACATATCAGAGACAGGTACAATTTAATACTTGAGGACAGCATTACTTGAACACTGTGCCCACACTTCAAAACGCTGTTAAAAACTGTAGAGGCTTTAGAAGAATGCTCAGAAGAACTTCTGCAATACAAAACCTGTGTTGTAGTCAGAGACCACCTAAACTCATTACACTGAAGAAGCTGGACCATAGTGGTCTAGCACCCATGTGGCAAAGACATAGAAAAGACAGCATTTAATTGAGCTGGAAAAAAGTATAACAGGATCCAGTGGGCAGAAGCTTCATACCACGTTACCCATGAAATACCAATAAAATAAAATAATGATTTCTCCATTAAACTTCAGCTGTCCTAATGGAATACATTACAGTAAAGTCAGTTTTGTGTAAGAAACCTGTAGGTGTCGTATTAGGAGGTTTCTCATGCGGTGCATCACCGTAGGGAGTACATTTTGGAGACTGATGACATTATTTAATGCTGCCAATGTGTCACTGTGTTCCCTGAATTACCTGAACAGGGTATTAATGCTCTGCCTCCCTGCACAGGAAGTTATGCATGGGAAACAGCACAGTTCAGAGCACAAGGGCAACTGCAAACAAACATTTTTAGCAGTGCTGCGTAGAAAAAGGGGGTTGATGAACAGTGATTAAGCACACAAAGAGTCACAATGTAATGATTAGAGATTTAGAAGAAATACATAAAAAGAACAAAAAGAGACATTTTATATTTTGGGTGCTGCACAATGTGAAAGATAAAGGACTTCTTTGTGATATTTTTTCCAGTTTCTAATGTCTGCTGCAACAATCGAAACATGCTATGAAAGCGGTTTAGGTTTTTCTAATTTATCTGATAATTTTACAGGGAAACATGGCTTTTTAGTCATTAACGGTTTTGAGGTAATCATGTAATGCCAGTCAGATAATTTATGGATCTTTGAATTTTTTGCTGAAATTTGAATTGACTCAGCTTGATTTGTAATACAATATTTTGAATTATTTAAAACCACCCACTTGAAGATTTTAAATCAGGCTACTCTCTTTTTATAAAGAATTTCCAGATTAATGGCTGACACACTATGGGATTTAGCAGACTTTTTAGCGCTTTTCTTCAGAGGATGCTCTGCTCTCAAGAGATCCTTGGGAAGAAGGGCTTAACTGCAAAGTTGTCCTGACATACACAGGTTGTGAACAATTTGGGGCCTGAAGCCTAAAGACTCTCTGAAAAAAAGGTACTACTACTAATTTGATATTTTTATTGAAGCTACTAAAGAAAACCATGCAAGAAAAGTAGTACTGGTCAGCACTATGCAGTCTCAGGAGCAGTAGCCTCGTTGTTAAGTTTTGAATGGAATTTTCTATTCAGATATGGCCATTTCTGTAGCAGGGAGTTCACTGCTGTAATCATCTGCCTCATCTGCGCTCCCTTTGGACCCATTACAGCATTTAGAACTATGTCTTCTTTTATTACTTCTTGCATTTCTGGTAGAGGCAAAAGCTCATGAAACTACAGGGATAGCTTTGAAAACGAAATATTCTTTTGCGATTGATGGTATATAGTATTCCTGACCCAGTGGGTACATTTGAAATACTGTCAGGTTACTTTCTTTCCTTGAGTTAGACACCCTAACCTCGCAGCTAATGTAAACATATTCCTTGCTGGCTGGCAAGCTCAACTTAAGATAAAACTGCCAATGGGCAAAACTGAATCTCATGATACTTAATACCATCTGTAAAGCCCAGCAGATGGAGTCTACTTACACACAAACATTTCAGTTTTTAGTAAAGAAAGAAGCAAGCAAGACCTGCAAGTATTAAGGCCAGAGAATTCTTGAGTCACATGTATTTACTGTGCTGTAAAGCCTCAGAATCCAAAAGAACAAATTTCCTTTTTTTTAAATTTGAATTTAGGACATTTTCCATCTCTCCGGATCATCTGCTCAACTTCAGAGTTGTAGCATTCTTTTCCTTGGCTGGGGGCTTTCTGGCTTCCTTTTTTTTTCCTTTTTTTTTTTTTTTTTTAAATTTGTGCATTCATTTCAAAAGAGTCATCATTTCAAGAAAGTCAGACAAAATAATGAGTTATTATGCATGCCTAGTTGACAGCTAAAGCCTTTGCTGTGGAACAGCATAACAAAACAACAGCAGCAGCAGTGCACTTGCATCTGCCTGCTCTCTGCCAATAGTTGGAATCAACCTGTGCCAAGCTACATGGCCCTTCTCACACTTCTTCAGTTTTGGTCTTATAGTAAAAGTCAATGAGAGTCACTTCTCTTTCACTGTAATGTAAATAAGGCTCAGTTCATCAGAAATGAAACAAAATGTATCACCCCCTTTCCACCAACCCTGTGTAGAACCAGCAATTCCCGGAAGGGCTGCATCTATAAAGGACACCGCTCCTGTGGACAGACCCCTCCACCTCTGCTGTGCTGGCCTTTCTTAGCTCTCCTGACTCAACTGTAAACAGCACAGGCCCTGGCCCCCATCTTCCTACAGGCTTTCCTCATAGCCAAGTTCTCATCAGCTTCAGCAAGGACATCAGAAACTGTTTTGCTCTAACAAAAACCAGCAGCTTTGTTTTTTGAGGCCTCTTGACTTTGAAACTAATTGTTGCAACTCTGTTTCCCCTCCGTAGCCCACTGCAGTTTAAAAGAAAGCTTCTTTTCTAGAAGCAGCAGGCTGCCTTAGAAAACCATGCGTTACTGACCTCAGTGCTCTCTGCACGGTCTCTGTTCATGACTGTGCAGTGTAACTGCAGCAGAGAGAGGGCCAAAGCCCACTGTGTCAGGTGGTAACCAGCCACAGCAAGGGCTGTGACTGAACTCTGCCTGCGCTCCCACCTTGCCAGATGAACCACATTTGCACATGTTGTTTTCCTATGTGTTTGCACACAAATGAGCGTACAGCATCTAAGCATGAGCCCAGCACGCTTAGGCATGCTTCCAGGCTCCCTCAGAGCTGACAAACGAAGCAGTCCACAAGTAAAAAAGATTGCTCATGTGCCCATTTCTACAGTTGTGGGAACGGGATGCGTATGCCCCTAGGTCACACTGAAACTTCTGAGGAACAGCTAGGAGTGCATCCCACACCCAGCTGACACCCACAGACTTAGCCAAAAGAAGAGCTTTCTTTGGTGCACTGATGCATTTTCTGCTTTTTGGAGAACTCCATGCAAGCGCAGCGATCCTTTTCTAAATTCAAGCCTTGGTTCTACACCCTCTGCACTGCGACATGCTTACACCGCTCTGAAAGGCTGACAGTGCTTGTCCTGTGTTTCCTCAAAGATTAGAATGTCATCACTTGTGGTTAAGAGCTTCGGGGACATGTTGAATTACTTTTCTGATATTATCTTTACATTTTTCAAGAGCTTAGCATATTCTAAACATTAATCTTCTGTGCTGTCTTGAGGCAACGTGACCAGAAAATGCTTTGTCAGCTAAGGTTGTGACAAAAATGCCAGGCATTACTTTAAAAATAAATAAATAAAAAGGAATCACCCCCTCTAAAAGTCTTGTTTGCCATATATGTTTGATGAACCTCTTAGTTCAGCCGCAACACTTCGCACTCTTTACAGACATCTAGCAGAAGCCATTGCAGCCTAAGCACCAGACCATTTGCATAAGTGACTCATTCTCACTGAAGCAGGGCATCTGTGGTAAATTTACCTAGGCAGACACACAAAACACGGTTTCCAAAGAATCCTCCTGTGCAGGCTGTCCAGTCTTGCAACACACAGGGGTTAGCTTTCAGGAGTGGGGAGCACTTCAGAAGGACTGATGGCAGCAGTGGGTCCTCAGCACCTCTGAAATTCAGGCCACACTTTGCTGCTGCCTACCCAATATGTGCCCAACTAGCCACCACTCTGCTGAACCCCTCTAAAAGCAGTGCCAGGTCAGTGATGGCGGGACTGGCAGGGGGACCACCTCACACAGCAAAGGCAGGATATGAAACAGTGAACATGTATTAAGTGAAACCACCCTACATCTCAGCTCCTGTTTGAGTGTGCTGCAGCATGGGCAACAGAGGAGTCGGCTCACAAAAGATTTCACATCTTGTATTACTGGGGCAGTAGGCTCTTACAGGGGAACAGCAGAAGGTGGGGACTTCTTAAATTACCCCAGTATAAATGCCAGGCCAGGCCTCAGCAAGAGTGACCCAACTGTGCATCTTGCTCCCATTGTGTTTAGTGCTTCATATATCAGCAGAGATATTGACAGTTCCTAAATCCTTCACACTGGAGACAGCAAACATGGGACATACGCTCAGCCAAGCAGAGAAAAGCAATCCTGAAGATTAACAGCCAAATCTGGCAGTCCTCCAACACCCATACTCTATCAAAACTACCATCAAAATCAATATAGGTTTTAAATGGGGACTCAATCATACTATTGCTCAGAGTAAGGGAGCAGCTTACTATCACACTCTTGGAGCAGACTTGAGTTGGTGTAAAGGCCCTGATGCCAGTTATTACCTAGAGGTGTGAAGCTCTGCATGCAAACTCTTGTGCATGCACACTCAGCCCTACCCTGGCCTCCCAGGCCAGCTCAGCATCATAAGCCTATGTACTTACAGGCTTGTCCTAAGGGGCAGAGTGCAGGAACCATCCCTTTTGCCTGTCTTGGGTGTAAAATGTAAGACTTTGTTTGGTATAGGTGTACCAGGTGGATTTGCCCATGCTCACAAACAAAAAGAGGATGTAGCGATGCTCTGGTGTGGCTTTTCCCACTATGCTGCTATCTGCAGTCCAGGAAAAGTGATGCTCAAGACTTCGTGCTTCCCAGTGCATCCATGCAAAGCACCGTGTGAGCTAGTTCCAAGGAATGACATGCAGGATCAAGGCCCTGCTCCCTTCCTATGCTTCAAAGGTAATTTTCCACACATTTCTTCAGGTGAGGTGGATTTCCTCTGAATGGCATGTAACAAAATGCTCTATTCAGAACATGTGTAATGCACAGTGAATGGGGGTTACTGTTACCATAGTAGACAGTGATTACAACAGAAATGGTCACAAACGGAGTGTTTCAGTGTGAAAAGCAAAAGAGACCCATTGCAGAACAAGCTCAGGGAGATAGTGCAGTCAGCGCAGGAGATCCTAGAAGAGCAGCTGCACTTAGTAAGAAGGGAAAAACTGCAACATTTTTCCAGAGATGCAGACCAGAATCTCATATCCCTACTCCTCTAAATGACCTGAGTAAGAAAATGTTAATTTAATATCCGATTTTTGGGTTAGAATAATGTAATTCAGTGGAGAAGAGCTGGCTTCGGATATAATCCCTGTGAGTGAAATGCAATTGCAGGGGGCAATTTGCAATAAGAAAATTATTTGTGTAATTTTGCCAGTATCACATTCAAACCTGAAGTAACCCAGACAATGTCAAGTGTTAAGCCAGGGGTGTTTTCACTTAAACCTTGACTCTGAACATCTCCTGGAAAGAGAAAATATCCAAAAAGGAAACATTCTGTGAATGTGCACAGGTAGCTTTGAAAGTTAAATCAGGTGAAAAAGGCAGGCAGTAAACAGAGGAAATGTCAGAGAAGTGAATATCACAAGCAAGAGTGACACCCACCTCCCTCTCATATGTGGGGTGTACATTCTTCTGGGTTTGCAGTTCTCACATCCTGCTTTTACATGCTTTAATGTTTTAGCACCTGAGTGACCCCACAGGTATCTCTGCCAAGAATTACAAAGCAAGACACTGGGCATCCCTTCCCTCCCTCCCTGATAGGGACTTGGTGTGTCTAGGACATCTGCTATTAGCAAGGATAAGGTAGAATCACAGGGCAAATACCAGCTGTGATATAACTTCGCTTTCACGTTTTCTTTAATGCCCCTGAAACACAGAGTGCACGCTTTGCCTCAACAATACAGTAAAAGCATAGGCACTCAGCATGTATAATTTAGAGTCTGAGGTTTTGGCCTCCAGGGCCTTGCTTAGCTGATGATAATCCACTTGACAGGGTGATTTTTTCCCTAAATGATTCAGCATATCACATCCCTTTTGTCCTGCTTATTCAAGGAGAAAATACCTAACTGAAATGAATAGCTTGTGGTCCAAACACACAACAACTGGGTTTGGTTCCCTAACAAGGTAAGTGACCTTGCACAGGGCACGCAGCCCTGCAAGAAGGTTGTTTACAGCCATGCTGACTTTACCCAACATGGCAGAGCCCTGCCTTTCTTTCAGGCTGACCATGTGGCCAATTACAGTATTGCCGTGCTCTGCCCTGGCAAGCACATGCCCTCCCCAGACCTGACAGAGTGATTCCACAGGTACACGCATCAGGATGCAGCTACAGCCACATGGATATACTTAGCGGCTTTCAATGCAGTTGGTGCGGGGGGTAGGCTGTAAATAGCTGGAGTAGTTCTTATACCCTAATGCCTGCTGTTTGGCTGTGTCTAGAGAAGCAAGAACATATAGCTTGCCCCAGGGCAGCAGGTGAGCTGCTCACACTGTCCAAATTAAGCCCAGGAGCCTTGGATTTGTCACTCCTGAGCTGGTGCATTTCTCACAGAGAGCCCTGTGCCTTGATGTCTGCACAGATTCAACCTTTTGCAAAACTAATATTTTGAGAAAAATCACACTCCCCTCCTTCCTGCCTGCAGAAATGCTTGTGCTGAGCAGCTTTAAATGTAAAGGTATGAGTCCCCAGGCAGCCTCATCCAGCACTAAGCAACTCAGCCATTTTGAAGCCTGAGACTCCTGGGATCCCAGCTTTGGCATTCTATTTTTGCAAACACTCGTTTCTAGGCCATGTTTAATAATTCCTCTTAGATGTATCTCCACAGGTGACCCAGATTCAGAAAGCCTCTTTGTTTCAGATTGTTATGCACATATTTTAAGATGGGCTTAATGGCTTTCTCAGATCAGGGCCATATCAAACAGTTTTGTTACTGAAGAAGGAATGATTGTCTGTATTTGAAGTAGTTGTGCATGTCACACAAGGCTTGTCAACAAGGTGCAAATTCATCTAGGGATTCTCTTGGTTGCTGCTTAGCCACTTAAGATGTACACCTGATGTAGCCAGCTTTGGGGTTTTTTTTTTGTTTGTTTTGGGTTGGGTTTTTTTTGGCTTTTAAAAATCCCTGTTAGAGCAGGCATGCAACATTGAAGGTTTCAGCCTGCCTCATGTGATTCCTCATCCCCTGACAGCAGCAGGATGAAGGGACAACACAGCACCCTCCTTGTGTGGCAGCTTGCTCCTCACAGCCACAGAGACCCCAGCTTTGTAATGTTTCCTACAGTTTTAGACAACTCTGCCAGACTGAATTGTCAACTACAAGAACTGGAGGAGCGTTAACTGGGTGCTGTTGCTTTACTATAAATGTGAAGTTGAATCTGGATATTTTACATTCAGTTTACTCTTTGAACTAAATGGATGGTTCTTCCTCTCACCTCATATTCCTCCTGACTATTTTCCACTGTTATACAGTGGACTTGTTACACAGTGATACCGCTGTGCTCCAAATTCTTTCCATTCATATGATATTTCAATCAGACTTCTTACCTGGCCTTACGCCATTTCTTAACTGTTACAAGGCGTGGGTAGGAGCCTTTACACATGCCCTAAAACAGTACATCTGAAAATTTAAACAACTAATATTCATGCAAAGTACTGCTATACCCATTGCTCATCTTTCCAAGGGTGCAGTAAGATAGCAACCAGATATACACTGGTGTGACAATTGGCTGCAGGGTCTTTTTTGGCAAAAAGGATGATGTTAGTCAAGTTGAGAAAGCAGCAGCAGAGTATCAGAACAGAGTTTTTTTACAATTCGGGTAACAAATTGTAAAGTAGCTGAAAGGGTAACTTCACCTTCACAACCTCTGCTTATTTTTAGTTTTGGATGTTAACAAAAAGTGTGCCACAAATAATACCTGATGAGAGAAGAGGAAGAGAGGGGGCAGTCAGGATGAGGAGAGGATGCAGTTTTCTTCTCCTTTTTTCAAAAGGATGCAAATGATGCAGAATATATTCCCTTCTTTGCCAGAAAACCTCGGACACCACAAGTCCTGGCTCCCAAGGAAGAAACTGCCACTGGAGAAGATAATTTGTCTGCATAGTCCTTTTTCCAGTTATATATTTTATTATATTCAGTTGAACAAATACTCTCTGGGGCAAGCCTCAGGCAGCTTCTCTAACCAAGAGCCTGTGGAATCATCCTCTACATAAAATACTTCAGCAGTCTCAGGTACAAAGTACAGCTGCTGTGTCATGAGAAGGGACTGAGTTCATGTTCCAAGTACTTATAGCCTAATTAGAAAACTCACCTAGAAGAGGTTCCTGCTTAAAGTTTACCAGTTCTGAGTAGGATTTGAACCAGTCTCTTGACATTCACAGAAGTGTTCTTAGGCACTGAGCTACTGAACAAGAGAATAACACCACTGCTGCATCCTTAGTTTTCTGAATCTCAGTCTTTGTCCCCTCTTTTTACAGATTTTTTTTTAATCAAACTAAGTGAAATCTTAGGGAAGGGAAAAGAAATAATTTTCTTAAGCAGGACAATAAGTCTAATCTAAACCAATTTTAAAAAATGGATGACAAAATTAAAAAAGAATCAATTATTCATTTGGCTGTAATCATGAAGCCATTTTTTCGAGCTCATCCCTTTCTACAGTTACAGTGTTCCAATAAATTTACAGGTGTGAATTTAACTGTCTAAATCAGCATCATGATTCTTTGCCATGGCTACAGAGTTGCTGAGAATGTTGTAACTTGTTTGGAAAATTGGATTAGATTCAGGGACTAAAATATGTGAATGCAAGTATATAACTAAGCCTGAAAATATTACCCTACAGCAATAAGCACTACATTTGTGTGCCTCTTTGCACATTTATTCAAAACAAAGCCATTTTTCCATGTGCATCTTTTGGCTAAGTCAAAATATTCCACAGTCAGAACCTGGGGGAGGGGAATGTGTGGAGAGGGGTGAATGATTACATTCTGGCCATCCTTATGAGTCTTGGGTTCAAAGCCAAAATCACTTATGCTTATCAATGCCAAGAAGCTTACAAAAGACATTTCAGATTGTAACAGTTCACTGCAAATTTGAAAACATATTTGACTCCACTCGACAACAAGATAATCAAATAAAAACTTCAAATGCAAAAGCATTAGAAAATGTGATACACAGCCTCTTGCAGTGCCACTCGTGAAATAATGCTATCCACCCTGACCTACCCTCAAATATTTAACCCAGGCAAAACTGAGAATAACTGGGACATTTTGATCTATCTGTGGGCAGGTCTTAAACTTAAGACTGCAAAGTGAGTCTGTAAAGTTGTTCCTAAATAAACTATGGCACTGTATTGAATTGAGATGCATAACCATGAAAGCAGATGAACTCAGTATAGAATAACACCAACTGCTTCTTTAATAATTCTCCCCAAAATGCTGCAGTCAGGGAACACTTTATACTAATCCATGGGTTTGGGATACTTTAATAATATTACTGCTATTTATATTTCAAAGAGAGTGTAGATAAAACAAAATAGTTTTATTTTGTTATATGACAGTTATTTTTCTCTAATTTACACGCACCTTCTCATTCTACAAAGGAAATTTGAGTTAATATAATTCTCAAATTGTAACACATAAATCAGGATCTATTCCTGAGAGCAAGACTAACACATTAATAAGTCTCTTTTCACCTAGAGGCATTCCTTCTCAGTTTTAATAACACAAAAAGGAATGACTACACAGCTATGGAGTGAGGAAGGAAAACTTATTGTACATATGAAAAACAGACAAAAGATACTTTAAGGAAAAACTAGTTAAAATGAAAATCTCATACTGTTTTCTGCCATTTCACAGAACATGCCCTTAGCTGGACTATGGAATAAAATAAATATGAATCTTATTTTGTAGTCTTATACAAGCTTTCAACTCAGGAATTCATAAAGAAGATCACCAGTGACACACATCTTTGTGGCATTGGTTAGTATTATTGTCCCCAAGAGGCAGAGAATCACCTTGGGAACCAATCTGGGGCAAAGCACCTCTCCTGTATTGAAATGGTCATGGCCAGAGACTCGGCTACAAAAGTACTGTCATATGTCTAGCCATTTTTCTCCCATTTATGGCAAAATGAGAGCATTTGATCAGCTATACAAAACCCAACAAATATAATAATAATAACAACAACAACAATAATAATAATAATAATAATTGTCCCACCCTGAGGTAATCATAGTTTTCAACTGCTAGGTTATATTTGCAACAGTTTTGTATAAGCTTTTAATTATTTTTCTAAGAATTTAAAGATATCTAATGATCACTGCTTTCCAGTCTTCTTGAAATACTCCAGGCCCAGTAATGGATATGGGCAGATCCAAGGCTAGGACAGACCATTTTACCTGCTGTAGACTCTGGCAGCTGCTGGCTTTCATGTGTGGACCCATGGATAGAGGGGAGGACCTCCACATTGGGGCATACAGCTTTACAGGAACTCCCCAACACACCTGGAGCAAGTGAGTGAGCCAAAATGAACGCAACACACAGGGAGTGGCAAGTCCTTTGGGGACACACAGCTCTTGTATTTCAATGTGTCGCCAGGGCTCTTAGAAGGGGTCCTCAATATCCATGAGAATTTTGCTTCAGGGACTACTACAGAAGGTAGGAATTGACTCTAATTCACAGCTGTGTTTTATTTTCAATGCTTTGGAAAGAAATTGTAGTGTCACACAATATAAGGCCAAGAAGACTTCAACAAATACCTAATCCAACCTCCCACACAATCAAACAGTTCCTGCTGTGGGTATCTTCCCCCAGCAATACATGAACTGTGCAAGTTTCATAACAAGAGATATATAGTGCTTCTTTTCTTTCAAGACAGCCTTAAGGCAGACAGATTATGGATGTAGGCCTCAGAAATCTCTACGAGGTAGTTCTTATTTAAGAAAAAAGGTAAAGAAAAAATGCCACCAGGCAGATCAGCCCTTTGTCACAATTCACTATTAAATGAGGAAGGAGCAGAAAAGATCAAAATTGTCAAATTGGTCCCTTCCTAGTCCCAGGCAGATGCTTTATAGCTTCCTTGCACTTTGGCAACCCTTGTATGGCTTGTTATGCTAATAGCTTTTAATTGAATTCTATCAGTGGTGATGAGAGCGAAATGCTTACTGTGTACAATTGAGTTACCATGCTCTGCAGGTCTTTCAGATGTGACCAGAGATTGTATCTTTTCCTGTTGTTCCCATCTGTAAACTTTAGGTTATCCATCAGTGCCAAAGCAGATAGGCCCTTAACATAGTCTGTGTGGAATCAGATGTTTCTATTTCCTACTAGCCTCATAGTGACCCTGTGGTCAGGCTGCAGCTTACTCTGGAGAGCACCCTTTCATCTAATAAGCCCCAACACACAAAACACCGAACTAAAGCATTGCTGATGTTCAGCCAACTGCTTTCCCATGTTACTGCAGAAACAGGTCAAGTAATATCTCCCCAGGTGGGCTTTCTCTTCCCTCTACCTGCAAACACTGTGTGGGCACAACATGCCTGATTCAAAAGACCCTCTTCTGTCTGTGAGAGCCATCACTGACTAACCTACGCTGCCTGTACCTCTCAGGTTTACACCTCAGACATGTTCCAGACCAAATTTCAAACTTCTCAGGTGAGGAAATAGGGAGAGCATAAATCATTCATTACCTTGGCTCAGAGCACGGGCCAAAACTGTCTTTCATGTAGTTTGAACAGCAGGGCATGGGGAGGGCTGGGCGTGCTGCTGACTTGTCCACCAGCTGAGGCTTGCTGTTCCTTGTGGGCACTGACAAACTATATATGAATTATTCTGGGTTCGCTACAACAGAACATGGTCTAGCATCCAGAATATTTGAGTTTATGTTGCAAACATCACCAGCTACATGTAATAAACCAGCAGTTAAAACATTAAGGTATCAGGAAGTCAGTAGGGGCTATTTTCTTAAGTTAGGTTCACCTTTTCCAGATTTCAGCTTCAGGCCTGTTTTTGAAAAGCTTGACTTTCATTTCCTCAAAACCTTAGAATGTTGCAGGGCAGAAACAAAACAAAAACCTATAAAAATAATGAAACTAGAGATGGGGGCATATTTACAGCACATTGAACCATGAGCAAAGGGTCTAAATTAGGGAAAAAAATAAGAGACTACAGAGTGCTTCTATGGTCAAACCAATGTTTTCCTGGGATCTGGAAAAAAAACCCCAAACCCTAATAATAAATGACAACTCCCATCCCACAGCAAAGCAATAATTTAAAACTAAATTTACGTTGTAATTAGCCTTTCAAAAATGCAAATAACTTCAATATAGATGTCCATTAATAATCTTACTGCTGTCGGGAAGCCTGTTCCACCCACACATGCTACTTAATTAAACTCAGAGTTCCTCATTCATACAAACAGACAGTTATGAAGAACAGGTGTTCCTAATTTGAAGATAATGGATAAGTGGATCTCAGTATAACTTCAGAGCCTCAGATTATCTCATTTAATGTTTTTATTGTACCTTTGAAGATTTGTTTCAAGCTCAGTTTTGTTTTTCTCTTACAGCCATGATGTAGTATATCTATAACAGAATGCAGTGCATATTTGTCTTTTAATAAAATGACAAAGATCACTTTCAGAGCCATTAAAACTGCTCTTAAAGAGCTCACCAGTTAACCTGTAATGTGCTGCATTTTTGATGTGACCACAGGGTTATTGTTCACTCACACATACAGCAGATAAAAGCTTGCACATTTGGAAAGTGTTAAACTTCCCTCCTCCTCTCCAGGCTTAAGAAACTTGAATCTCCAAAGACAGACTTGCTAGGATTGCCTTCTCACACAGCAATGAGCCTGAGAAATGTCTTTGAGGTGGATCTAAAGGAAAGATTTGAGGACAGTTTCCTACCCTTAAGTGACCTAAATAACCTCTTCCCACACAGACTGGCCATTTTCAAGACAAGCTCCAGTTCTGGCAAAAACCTCTGTGCTGCAGATGATAAGTGTAGTGATGGCAAGGCAAGGGTTTCTAAGGCTGCTTGCAGCTGGAAAGTCCCCTGCTGGTCTGCTGGATATTGAGAGCATCCTCAAAAGAACTGATAAAACTTCAGTTGTCTGGTGGAAGAGTTTTGTACAGTCAGAGGAGTAGAGGAGGGGAAGAGAGAGGGGTCTGGAAAGAATGGTGGTGGCCAATGAACAAAGAAGTCTATAGTCTTTGTGCCGGGCTGCCAGACCTACATTCTGCTCTGTAGGGACACCCAGGTGGTGGAAAGAATCCCACAGAGTACACTCAGGGTTGTTCCTGATGTTTTAATGGTTCCCTTGCATGTTGTCACAGCTTTGTGTGAAGGCAGGCAACAAGCTCAGGCCTTGGGCTGCGCAAATGCTGTTAAGCCAGGCTCCATCTAGGCTGACTCTGGACAGAATCACTGAGGGTGCCCCTTAATTAATTAGAATTCAGTCTAATTAATTAACCACATGCCAGGTTGTCTGTGGGTTGATAATGTTCACAGGCAGCACAATGTTTATAGGGAGTTCTTTGCCTGGCAGTTTATATCTAGAGAGAGCACAGAGACATGGAGAAAAAGGCTAGATTAGAGAGAGTTTTTATTTCTACCTGCAAATTTTAAAGCACTTTATGTGGGGTTTCTTTATCCTCAGCTGACAGCGTATGAAATGTTGGGAGAAAGCAAGGCAGGGAAGAGCTGTGTCTGGGACTTAGGTCTCCGACACCCTGTTTCCCTGACAAAAATCTCTCCCTTGAGCTGAGATCTTTTTGTTGTGGAGAATTATTTCAGAATTTCTGGTGCTGCAGAAAGTCAGGTTGCATGTCTGTACAAGGGGATGGCAGTAATAACTTCTAAACTCATTGTATAGGATTTGGAAGTTCCCTTGGAAGGCCCAAAAATGAAGAGCAGAAAGGCTGAGACAGCTCCCAAACTTCACCCAGAAAGGCATCATATTTGGCATTTCAGCTGTGCAAACTGCAATGACTAATTCAAAACAATGAAACATTTAAAGACAGAGACTATCTATAGTAAAAACAAATGGGTCCTTTATACCCACTTCTAACAGCCATTTAAAGAGAAAATATAATCACAGTATAATCAATGGAGTGAGTAATATTTACTGGTTGAGTGACGAATGGCTCTCTCTGGAAGAAAGGATATTTTTATGTATGAATTCTGACAGCTAAGGTAGCTGTAAGATGCAGCCTGAAATAAATAGCCATTTATTTTAAGAAAGCGGGATTATTCAAATAGTGCAGGCAAAGACAACACAACTCACACCTCCAGTAACAGTTTATTCACTAGCCTACTGTTTCTTTTGTTAAAGTCTGTTCTACCCCTCACTGTTTCTGAGGCAATGTGTATTTTTCAGTAAAACTTCATTACAAGGTTGCTTTTAAGCAGAAAGGGCAGAGATTAAACCGTGGTGTTACAGGTTACCACCTACCAGCCATCAGTGTGTGCAATGGTTGTTTGAACTGAAACAAGTGCACTAAGTTGCATTGCTTTGGACAGCTCAGGCTCATTTATGATCCTTCAGCATGGGCATGGCTACATGTGCACACCCAGCCATGCCTGCAGTTTAGCAACAACAGGTGAAGATGCCATTACTCAGCTGTGTGTCAAAGCTAACTTCACAAGGGTTGCTGATTTTTATGTGATAAGACTATCCCTTATTTGCATTTATTCAGTGGAATATTCAGATAAAATAATTTTTCATATTGAATATAAGGGTGCTCAGTCACGTAGCTGCACCTTGAGCAAGTGGAGAACAGATATACCACAGGAACCACCACACGTTGGTGCAGTATACTCTGATTGGGCCAGACTGGGACAAAAAGAGATGTTTTCTCTGACTATGCTCTATCTGAGTTAAATGAAAGGTTGTTGGAAGTTTTAAAGGCTGTTTCTTTCTGAGGAGGGAAGGCTGTACTCAGAGGTATTTTGCCTACGTATTTATTCTACAGGCCCCTTGAAGCAGACACTATCTACTACATGCTAAGAATATTGAGGCCTTCACCACCAAGAGAGTCCTGTGTCTAGTCCATGGCCTATACTCTATTTCTGTACAATCTATCTTTTTAAAAATAAAATAATCCTCATATTATACAGCAGTCAGAAGACAGATAAAAATATAACAGTTAATGATAGTACGGCAGATGTTGTGCATTCAAATCTGACGTCAAACTATAAGCGTATGGTAAAGGAATCAAGAGCAGATTGTCTCCTTTATCTTTATCTTTATCTTAAAATAGCTATATGCCCATCAGGTGATCTCTGTTCTCTGCTTGTTTTTTTCCTGCCCACACTGCTCTCTTCCTCCTAATAGTCAGCCTCATGTTTTTATCCCAGTTTTGTTCCTCTTGTTTGTGTAGCCATACAACACAATAAAGCTAGCTGGAAAGCTCCAATTCACTTAAGCAGAAATAAGCAAAATCAAATGAGAGACTTGGCTTTGCAAGATCTCTTAAACCTGTTGTGTTGTTCGTGGATGAAGACATGTCTGCCCCTATCACTCTCTTTCTAAACAGAACGTAGACATTCCTCTGGAGTACAAAAGCCTCGCGTTCAAGTCCATGCTCTACAACTTTGGTGCAAGCAATAAGGCAATTATTTAAGGAAATTAAGACTTCCAAACCTGTAAGAGTTTTGCCTCGTCTCCAAACAGTGCTACTAAAGCATCAGAGAAAACTTCATGCACTCATATGTTGATCTGCCCCCTCTCCATCACCATATCGGTTCATTTAGGAGAGACAGCACCTCTCTCTGCAGGCCTTCTCACTCAAATAGCCAGTTCCTCCTGAACCTCTGGTATGACTGACCCTATTTACCCCATCATGCCTTTCATTACTTTGCTGACTTTGACCCTGCTCAACACAAGCTATGAGGCCTCCTTGCTCTGCTGTACTTGTATTCCTATTTATTCTTCCTTCTCATCATGACCTCATATACATGTCTCCTTAAAGTCTATGTGCCTCAGTCCAACAAATGTCTGACTTCACGCTTAAACACTGCCCTGAACAGAAATGCTTTCTTGAGTACGGGCCTCATTCTGGAACAGCCCCAACTTCTAGTCCAACAGGCTCTCTTCTCTCCTTCAGAGCCCTCTTTCATCTAAGTGCTCGTTTCATAAAGCTTTCTGCAATCAATTTCCTCCTCAATGTCATCTCTACTTCCCCCTTTATTTAAACTATTGCCCTCTTTTTTTGCTTCTGTCAGATTTAGAATGTAAGCACTGTGACCAACTCTGCATGCCTTGATGGCACTAATAATGTATCATTATATATAATGGTGTAATCAGAGAAAGTTCAAGAGGCAGTTCAAGCATGGGGGGCTGGAACCAGCCCATCTTCAGATGTGTAGAGCCTGCTGTACAATCTGAGATAAAAGGAAAATATGTAAATAAACAGTTAAACTATGTGGGGAAGGGAAAGCCTTTATATTAACTTTATGTTGTGAGAATAGAGAAGGGAAAGTAGATCTGAAGTTTCAGATTTCTCCAAGTAGCATTATATCACTGAAGATTTTGCATGAGACCATGGAGTAATAGGAAAAGCTTGTGCTTGCAAGACACATTCCAGCAGCAGCCAAGAAGAAAGGCACATTGTGTAGCTTTCACCTTCCCTTGCCAGATTCTCTATTATTATTTTAGGAAGGCACAATTACAGGCTCACGATTTTCATAGATTTTTGAAAAATGCCCCATTGATTAGATTTTACAAACTGCCCAGAAAAAGAACTCTAGAATTAATGGCAGGCTGACACAGTCTATATTAGTTTGTTCACAAAACCTCTTTGTAACTGTCAGCATGTGGACCCCATGGCTGTAGGATACACTGTCAGTTTCTTAGAAAGATGGGAGAACATCGCCAATTCATTTTTCTCTGTCAAACATTTCACTTATTATTGAGTCTGTATGCACATTAACATCTCTCTCCTGTGCCAGCACTACTACAACAATAACCATTTTTGTATTTCACTTATCAGCTAAGTTTGCACTACCCTTGCTCTAGCACGAAGGAGGCATTTGTGGCAGTATGTGTTTAATGAATGAGCATAATTAGCTAGAAGATGTTTCGGCAGGCCAGTGAGGTGGGAGCACACTAAATTGCTACATAAAACGTAAAGCTAAATGACTCCCACACCTGGAGCTGGTGATAAATATGCTTGACACAATACAGTCGCTGGTCTCTTAACATGACGGTCTGAGTTCACTGTGCTATGGGCTGTAAGTTTGGAGAAGCCGTGTAGGTGACCTACATCCTCGATCCCTGGGCTCCTGCTCATTTGCCTGTGGACACAGTTCCCTAAGCAATGGTAGGAGCCTGTGATAATGTCAGTGACCCCAAATCTTTCCCTGTAGCAGATTCAGGAGAGTGGAGCAGACACCAAGTCTTCAGCAATTCCAGTGTACAGTTTGGCAACTGAGAACAGATCTCCTTTTGCTGATGATTCAAGATAAGAGGCTGCAGGGAGCAGTGACAGCCTTGTGACCACTTCACACTGCTGAATCTGCCACATAGGCAGTGGCCTCTGGGTGGGACAGATGACATGGGGAATCCAGATGTACCAGAGTCCCTGTGGTGCTCATGACACTGGCAAATGAAGGTGTAAAAAGAAAGAAGACGACTAAGAGCAAGACAGGTACATCTCTGCTAGTGTAAATCTTGCTATCAAAGGGAAGGCACCATTTTCTGCGCTTGTGAACATTTCTGGGCTGCTGCACCATGCTACCTACTGCCTGCACCATGATTGTGCCTCCAGCACCAACAACTGCAGTTTTGTTTTTCTGGGTAAAGCTGAGCAACAGGCAATTGGTCCAACTGCAATAAGTCAAAATGAAAAGCTGGGCAGGTACTTAGAAACATGAGAACTGGCAAAACAGACACTGGGATCTCTTCATTCTGGTTAAAGACAAAATAGAGCTGAACTGAAACTAAAGCCTGCGCATCTCTGTGTTTTGATGCTGTATTTGATGTATTTTGATGATCTCTGTATTTTGCAGGGTAGGACTGCACCTGAGTCATTGCAGGTTATTCAATGTGTGAAGGGATGTTCATATTACTTTAGTGCTGTCCAATGTGGACACTTTATTTTGGGCTAGAAAGCCCATGTGAGGGAGTAACACTAACACACCTACAAAAGAATAATGCGAGTGGGCATGTTGGCTCACAGCTCTGTCAGACCATTTCCCTGCATTGCTGTGCCCCCAGCTATGCCAGGGGGGAATGAGCTGGATTATGCTTTGCGTCACGCAGAGTCAATCACATCCACATTCCTGGGTCTTTGTTACGAATGATGTTGTAATAAGCATAAAGAATGCAGCTTGCAGTTCGAGATCCCAGGATGAATTTGCAGTGCTGACAGCTAGTGAAATCATCTCTTGATTTATAATCAGAGGAAATTTGATACAGGAGTCACTGCGAGAGGATAAATGTGTCATTTTTAGAGTCGCTTTGACTATAACCCCACTTTAATTGCAGAAAATACAAAATAAGTGCCAAATGGAAGTATGAGAAGCAATTTTTTCTGTTCATTACTGACACAAAATAAGCCATGAGCTTATCCTTTCAGACTCTGTAAATTCAAAACACCCTCTATATTTTAAGCCCTATTTCCCTAGAATGAGAAGTAAAACATATCTATATATTTTACAGTTATAAAGCTGTAGAAAAAAATCTTTTCTATAAGTAAGATTGATAGGTATTTTCCACTAAAACTTAGTTTCAAATTAGAATATAAATTATAATTTCTTATGTCTGCCATGCAGTAGGAACTTGAATAATTTTAATCAGTATAGACATATTTCACATTGTTCAGGAGAGAAAAAAGAAGTCCACAGCATCTAACAATAGTCTTACTAAATAGCAGTCTTTCTAACTATATTTTAGCAGGCAGCTACAGCTTGCAGAAGCCAAGTAACCATGGTGTCTAGTCATCTTTACATCCTCTGAGATCAAATGCAGTTTAAATAACCACAGTTAAAACAACTGTCTTTGGAAAAATAGTACAATTCAGGTAACATACCTTTCTTCTGTGGGCTTTTTTTGTGTTTTTTTTTTTTTTATTTTTATTTATTTTATTTTAACAAAAAGCTGCTGCTTCTTACCCCTGCAAGGGAATTTAAAGCACAGAAGCTATATCTTTGGTAATAAACTTTAAGATACTATCTTGACTACTCAAATTTTAGACTTGTTTGGATTTGGAAATTGGAAGTGTGTGGATCAATTAAGAATGAATTAATGTGACATTCCTTCCAGCATGAAAGAGATGCTTGGAAACCAATTGCAAAATAATCAGTTTAAGATGTCACTGAGTTCAAAATGGCTTATAAAAGTACCAGTGGTGAAACTTGGCCTTCAATGAAGTCAAGGAGATCTTTAAAACCAGCTTCAGCTAGGGCCAGGTTTTCAACCCCAAATGTTTTGACTTCATAGTACATTTACCCTGGCTTGAACAGCAGACCTCCAGGGAAAGCAAAATCCTGCAGCTACTGATGCTTTAACATGGTTTTAAAGGGTATAATCCATCTTTACAGTGGAACATTTAATGGAAGCTATGAATAAGTGAATATGTGACTGCAGATCTCCATTCACCTCCAGCTCATTTTGGCTGAGACACCAGAGTCCTGATTTCCACCCTTCTACCCTTCTACCTCTTCCCTTGTGGCAGAATTCAACAGTCATAGGACTGTTGCCTCTTTGTCCTGGTTTAGCCCCAGTCAGCAACCAAGCACCACACAGCTGCTCACTCACCCTCCCCCACCACAATGGAATGGGGAGAATCTGAAGAGCAAAAGTAAGGAAACTCATGGGTTGAGGTAAGGACAGTTTAATAATTGAAATAATAATAGAAATAATAGAAATAATAATAATCATGATCATCATCATCTGTAACAAAAAGGAAAACAATGAGAGAGAGAGAAAAAAAAAGCCCCGGGAAAACAAGCGATGCAACCACTCACGACCCACTGACAGATGCCCAGCCTGTCCCCAAGCAGTGATTGCTGCCCCCTGGCCAACTACCTCCAGTTTGTATACTGAGCATGACATCATATGGTATGGAATATCCCTTTGGCCAGTTTGGATCAACTGTCTTGGCTGTGCCCCCTCCAAGCTTCTTGTGCACCTGGCAGAGCGTGTGAAAGAGTCCTTGACTAGTACAAGCACTACTCAGCAACAACTAAAACATCAGTGTGTTATCAACATTATTCTCATACTAAATCCAAAACACAGCACTATACCAGCTACTAGGAGGAAAATTAACTCTATCCCAGCCAAAACCAGGACACTTTTTAACATGAAACTTTTTTTTCAGATTACTTGGAACCTCAAAATTACAGAAATCTACACTTCATATACACGTTTGTTCTCCAAGGTCCTCTGACCATCGCTTTCCTCCTCATTTTAACTCATCTTTCACAAGCTTATTTTCAAGGAAGCTCTGACCCTGAAAATATGCACACACATTTGCACCTTAAGTCTCACTAAGGCCAAAACCATCAGTTAACCATACATGCTCTTCCCTCCTCCCAACCCACCTCTCCCCACTTGCCTCTACTCCACTTTTCTTCCTGACACTCTAATTGGGGCTTTAAACTGTTAAGTCTTCAGGATACAAATTATATCATCTTGCATGTTTGTACATTGCCAAGCACAAGAATAGTAACTGCTCGCCTTTGCTGGCAATCCTATGACACCTTTTGTGAAAGGGTGGAAGCTCTGGTGGTCTAATTAAATTTCAGTGTGGGTGATCACATTCTGCTTTTCTAAATTCCATCCGCTTATCTAAATTCCTCCTGTAGTTACAACCTGATACAATATTTCTCTTCACTTCCCACTCTAGCATGCTGTGTAGTGTGACTGTGTGCTTTTAAACAGCTGCTGCAGTCCTTCCCAGAGTTCCATTTCATTAGTGGCTAACACATCTTCTGTCTATATAGTTTACAATGTGAAACGCACATTTCTGAGTGTCTTTACATGTGTGTGTGTGTGAAAGGGAGTATTTTATTAATATAGATTTCTTTAAAACATGGAATAGGACGCTGCTCCACAGAGCACTTGTTGATGGCCCATTATGAGCTGGTATGTCACATGGTGCTCATTTGCTCCTTGTTTCCAGCTGCTAAATTGCACTGTGACACTGTTAAATATACATTAAATACTTTCCTAATGTTACTTAAGCAAGTAAATTACTTCCATTGCCTGAAGGAAATTCTGCAATTGCAAGCATGGGGGGAAAGGAAGGGAAAGATGATCAACAAGAATCTCTCTAGTTAATGTGATCCCTCTGCTAACCTGGTCCATACCATAGTGGATTCCTGATCTCAGACAGAAAAACCACCCTGTTCTAGCAACATTTTAGATGCTGTTCATGGCCAGGTCCCACTAGCCAAGCTGTATTTTGGGCCAGACCTCTGAGAAGTGCCAATTCTTTTATTTGCTTTTTATCAGACATCCAAAGATTTTCAGGATGTTTGGCACATAATCATAATTCACAGAATCACAGCATCACAGCATCACAGCATCACAGCATCAGAGCATCACAGAATCACAGAATCACAGGTTGGAAGGGACCCCAGGGATCATCCAGTCCAACCTCTCTGGAAGAGCAGAGTCTAAACAAGATGGCCCAGCACCCTGTCGAGACGACTCTTGAAGGTGTCCAACGTGGCCAAGTCAACCACTTCCCAGAGGAGATTATTCCAATGGTTGACTGTCCTCAGTGTGAAAAATTTACCTCTTGTGTCCAATCAGAATCTCCCCAAGATCAATTTGTGTCCATTCCCCCTTGTCCTCTCCATGGTACTCCATGTAAAAAGGGAGTCTCCATCTTCTTTGTAACTACCCCTTAAGTACTGGTACATGGTGATGAGATCCCCTCTAAGCCTCCTTTTCTCAAGGCTGAACAAACCCAGCACTCTCAGCCTATCCTCGTATGGCAGGCTTCCCAGTCCTGTGATCATCTTGGTGGCCCTTCTCTGGACCCCCTCCAGCCTGTCCACATCCTTTTTGTACAGCGGGGACCAGAACTGTACACAGTACTCCAGGTGTGGCCTGACGAGCGCTGAGTAGAGCGGGATAGTGACTTCTTTTTCTCTGCTGGTGATGCCCTTTTTGATGCAACCCAGTGTCCTCTTGGCCTTCTTGACTGCAGCAGCACAGTGTTCGCTCATATTGAGCTTTCTGTCCACCAGGACCCCCAGGTCCCTTTCCACAGAGCTGCTCTCCAGCCAGGTGGATCCCAGTCTGTGCTGCACTCCTGGATTATGTTTTCCCAGGTGCATGATAATTAAGCAGCTTTAGGGGAGGGGATCAAGGTGGTTAGCCATAGACTGAGGTACACAAAGTGATGGGCCACCTGGAAGCCTCAGGGTAGTGTGGAGGTGGATCTACAGTGACTTTGACTGTAGTCAAACCTGACAGTGATTTTGACTCTGCAAGGACAAAAGAACTTGCCATGTTAGAGCAGGCTGAAGCCAGAGGCTGTGCCCAGTGCCAGAAAGTGAAGTATGATATTCCAACTTCTTGTATCACAATACATAAGAATACATGCCTCTTTATTTAATGAGTCTGAGCATTTCCAAGAACTGCAGCCATAGTAATGCCTTTTCTTTTTTTTTTTTCTTTTTCTTTTTTTTTCTTTTTCTTTTTCTTTTTCTTTTTCTTTTTCTTTTTCTTTTTCTTTTTCTTTTTTCTTTTTCTTTTTCTTTTTCTTTTTCTTTTTCTTTTTCTTTTTCTTTTTCTTTTTCTTTTTCTTTTTCTTTTTCTTTTTCTTTTTCTTTTTCTTTTTCTTGTTTTTATTTTCATTTTCTTTTCCACTTCCTTCCCTTCCTCTCCTCTCCTCTCCCTCCTCTCCTCTCCTCTCCTCTCCTCTCCTCTCCTCTCCCTCACTCTCCTCTCCTCTCTCTCTCCTCTCCTCTCCTCTCCTCTCCTCTCCTACTCCTTCCTCTCCTCTCCTCTCCTCTCCCTCTCTCTCTCCTCTCCTCTCCTCTCCTCTCCCTCTCCTCTCCCTCCTCTCCTCTCCTCTCCTCTCCTCTCCTCTCCTCTCCTCTCCTCTCCTCTCCTCTCCTCTCCTCTCCTCTCCTCTCCTCTCCTCTCCTCTCCTCTCCTCTCCTCTCCTCTCCTCTCCTCTCCTCTCCTTTCCTTTCCTTTCCTTTCCTTTCCTTTCCTTTCTCCTTTCCTTTCCTTTCCTTTCCTTTCCTTCCCTTTCCTTTCCTTTCCTTCCCTTTCCTTCCCTTTCCTTCCCTTTCCTTCCCTTTCCTTCCCTTTCCTTCCCTTTCCTTCCCTTTCCTTCCCTTTCCTTCCCTTTCCCTTTCCTTTCCTTTCCCTTTCCTTTCCTTTCCCCCTCTCTTTTTTCCTTTTTTTTTTTTTTTAAAGCAAACCAACAGAGAATAAAATTAGACTTGCAATTCATGCTCTGCATAGGTTGCCATGGCCCTAAAGATAACATGGAAAATGCTGACTAAAAAGGTAGTAAGTGAAAGCACTTTCTACACACACACACCTTCTCCCCCTCCATTCTATACAGACTAGTTAGAGGCAGAAAAATACGGAATTTATTGCTACTCTCCAGCCTATCATCTTTGCCCCCAGCCAACTGTCTACAGGGAGTTTCTACGATTGTGGACAATTACTCCATGCAAACAGCATGTTTGGTTTACAGCTGTACAAACCCACATGCATGTACACAGTTCAGCATGGTCATGCCATGGCAGCCAGACTGTGCACTAGTGTGCCACATGTGCTTGGGCAGCGCACAGATTTTGTTGTCTTTGGCAGGCTTGTGCCACTCTCTGCTTGCATTAGCATCAGAACTTGCAATAGGCTGTTCAGAGTAGCTGTAGAAGTTGTTGGGTTTAGATTTCTATTTCTAAGTAAGCAGCTGGGGTTTGTGTCCTGTTGCAGAACAAGGACTGCAGATCAGTAACACGAATATTTGAAGCTTGTACACTTCCATTCTCATTATGGTGTTTGTCACAAAGATGAATTAATGTTGTGCCATTTTCAGTTCTCATTACAATCTTTGTCATGAGATGAAATATTAGACTCTTAAAGTCTCTATGAATCATAGCAGCATGCTCTACTATGTTGACCTTTTCAATACTCTGTGTTTGGACTGGCTGGCATTTCCTCTCCTCTTCCTCTGTAACAGCCACTCGAAACTCGTGGCTAGGCTGCACTGGGCTTATCAATGAAAATGCAGAACACTGATGAAGACAGCATTGCATAGGCATGGCCGTATTTTGAGGAATTCATTGCAGCATTTGAATTCTAGTTACTATGCAAAAGTGGGAGACTGAAAAAATGAGCCCCTGGAAAGCCTTACTTGCTGCTTCTGCAAAACACTCACAAACATACACATGCTCAATGAAAAGAAAGTAACTCCTGAATAGTTGTAATGAAAAAGAAAAACAAGCCCCCACCTACCAGCCACTGTTTGAAAAAAGAAATAATAGGTTCCAAATCTATTGTTAAATGACTGAAAATTGTCATCCAACTTCTTCCTTTATTTTCCAGTGCCGTGTGTGGAATTTCCTGCTTTCCTTACACTGAGGATATCAACACTCTGGCCCTCCAGTGTTCTCTAATAGCTCCTAATTGACCATATGATAGCCAGGATCTTTTAGGATAACACTGGAAATTATTCCCTCCCTCAGTTGTCACAGAGGAGGGCAAAGAGTTCAGCTGACAGTCAACATAATAGCTCAAGACACACTTCTAAATTGTCCATTTGTATCTCCATTTTCATTGCAAATGTGTTTCACTCCAGCTGCCAAGTGATAAGACAAATATGCAACTGAGGACCCCAAGTAGTCCTACATCCCTCATGATTTTGTGGATGCTAAAGGGCATTTTAAATCAGGCAGACCACTGAGGGCCTATGGACCAGTACACCACTTGGACAAACCCAACCTGAGTGCAGGAACATGACTAGCTCTGGGGAGGCTGTGCTGTGCATCCCCAGTGCTGCAGGCTGTGACATGCAGACAAAAGCCCTCCCAGGGAGGCTGAAGTATGCTGGCCACACAGAGAAAGAGTGGGGCCGCATCTTTTCTGGTGCAGGGTTTAGCTCTGATGTTGGGCCCATCCTCATGTAGGAGGCTGGGACAGCCACTGTCCCAGGGCTGTGAGAAAAAGACTAGAGGTGACCCAGCATAAGGAACTTTGGGATGTTAACTCTGTCTTAAAACACATCTGCATACAGTGTGCTGCTCCTGTAGTTAAATATCATGCACGCTATGGATCTGAGACCTTTCTTAACTGCCTATGGTTTCTGGTCCATTTGTCATGTTTTCAGAGATAAAAAGGCTTTTAAAAATAGGAAGATTTATTTATTGAACTTAAAAGCTGTAAGCTTGCCAAAACCCTACTATTTTAAAACATTCTGTGAAGTAAAAAGTTAAATGGGTTGGAAAATGTGCCATTTTAATCCTTGTGAAGAATCATAACAGCAAGAAGGAAAGGGCCACATTGCATCTCCAAGAGCACAGAGCGCAGGCTGGGGAGCACAGCTGACCTGAGTGCTGTCTAACCTATAAACACCTTGGGTAGTCCGCTGCCAGACCACTATCTCGCATTTGCCCTCCCAGGAGGCCTTCTCCGCTGTGGGCCTGCCAGAACCATATTTTTCTAGAGCTCAAATAAACTTCACACAACTTCCAGTAACAGGGACATTTCTTTCTACATGAGTGGCCTGAATCAGATCAAAAAGAACAAACACTTCTTAGAATTAATTGAAACAAGGGTTCAGAGTCTTCCCAGAAAGGCCGCAAATCTGAAACAGAGACTAAGGTGTCACCGAGGAGCTACATTAAAGGACACAAGTGCTTTCAAAACAAAACCTTAGGAAAAATATTTTGGTTTAATGCAATATCTTTCATATGAAAGCTTATTGCCCACTCATTGCTGATGAGAACACACTGCTTAGGACAGGCAGGTGGGTGATGCACTCCATTACACTTTCCATCCTCGGAGTGAAACTCACCCCTTACCCTTCTCCTCTTGGAGTTACTACAGATGGTGCAGAAGAACTGTTTCATAGTAGCAACATTAGGATGCAAAACCAGTCAGGTGTCCTCTCCTCACACTGGGAAGCACTCACTTGTGTGAAGACATGCACATAAACCCACTCCTTTCCCTGGGGAAGGTCCATCCCTGCAAGCCACAGCTCCTTTTATGTGGATAACGTAAAATTATGTGGACAATGGCTGCCTACAATCACCTCCATACTCCTGCAAGCCTCCCACCCCAGCTGAGACGAAAAGTGAGACATTGCTCCTTCCTGCAGGCTGTCACCCTCTCTCTGGGGTACACTCAGCAAACATAGTCTCACCCTAGTACCCAATGCCCATGGGATGGAAATTTTGAATTTATTTTCCTGACCTCAGTGGAGAACTGCCGTTGCAGTCCCTTCTCCAGTCAGGATGCAGGGCTCTGACAAGAAGCTCTAGAACGTTTGGAAGGGAACACTAGCCTCTGCCTCACCCTTTCATTTCTTGGTCCAGCAGTGTCATACAGCCCTGACTCTGGTAGTCTGACAGCACATATGCCCTTCTTCCAACCCTACTGTGAACTGCTGTGGTGTAATAAGAAACAACTGGAAGATTATAACCTCCTAAACCAGCCCAGCTGACCAAGGTGAGTCATAACATTTACTTCTTCCAGCTGAGACCTGCACACTGGTAGCAGAATGCAGAAACTGAGTTAAACTGTGAAGCAGCAGTACCAAAGCAATACTGTCAGGTACCTACAGAGAAGATGGGACTGCTGTTTGTAGGTACAGGCCCAGCCAGTCCAAGAACTTTCGCATTGGTTGCTCTCTGTGAAATAGTTTGTCAATATAACCCCTCTATGGATGAATTTGTACAATTCAGAGGTACCTATCATGGGCAGTATATTCCCCTTTCTTGTTAGGAAAGTGTTCCTGTGGAATAGGTACATTGATATACCTATATAGCCCTCCAGCAGAACCCTTATCCTACACATCTAATTCATGTGTACAGACCGCGTTTTGAGAATGTGTATTTTTCCGTGCTGATCTCTGTGACCACTTCTGCCTCCCAAAGAGATCACTGTCTGGAATCCTTAACAGTCATGGCTATTCACAGGGCTGGGCTGAGAAGCTGGGGACACTGGTTTCTAAGATGATACACTGACACACATGACAAAGTTAAATGTTTAAACAATACATGAACACTACGTATAGGAAAGCTGTCCTAGCCTCCCGCTGTCAAAGCAGAACGGAGTGCTGCTCCCTGGTAGCCCAAAAGATTGGATTACAGAAGTTCCCTTAACAGAGAAAAGGGCACCGACTTCCTTACCCACACTCAGAGGCCTAACAAAAGCTGAGACCCTCCTCCACTTGTAGGACTGGCAATGCTATCAAGGGGCTCGCACAAGGCCCCTCCAGCTCCACAGTAATCTTTTTTTTATTTAAAATCCAAACATGCATCTCTGTGCAGCAGTAGCTGTGAAATAATTCTTTCCCCTTAAGCCAGCTCTGTCAGTGTTTTCCTTGTTTTGTGGTAACAGACCTGAACATATAAACAACCTCATGGCACACGCTGGGTTAGTCAGCGCCAGTCAGTAAAAGCCCCCCTCCGAGAAGACACTACAGAAAGGAATACTTCTAATTTAAAATCCTTGTAAGTGCTAGAGACATTTAAAGCATTAATCAGCAATTAATACAAATAAACTCAATCTCTCACATCATTAATACTAATTATGTTTTATAGTTGTATTTTCTGAGTAAGATGACAGGCAACATGCATATGGAGAAGGCTGCTTGACAGAGGTGCAGAAATGGGAGGCAGCCAAACTGAAGGAGAAAGAGTGTCAGACATGTTTTAAAAGGCCTTTGGTTTCCTTGAGCAGGGGAAGGCATTTCTAGAAAAGCTGGAATTGAGCCCATAGAAAGTTCAGGATCTCAGGTAGAAGTGTCACTCAGTGTGGGTCTCTCAAGTGCTGGGCAGCCAATCCCGACACGCAGTGCTTTTGCTTTGAGACAGTTCCTCCAGCTGTGGGTGTTTGACACTGGTGGGACTCAGACCCAGAGTATCTCCAGTTACATACCAAGCACTAGAGTAATTTTGCGAAAAGCCGAATTCAGCTTTTGCCACAAGGCATGTGACACTGGTGGCTCTGAGGACATCAGTGATGATGCTGAGGACAACTCAACTGAAACTGGGCCAGTATTTTCACACCCTGCCTCTTTAGCAATGGATTTTCTGTCCTGCAGGTGAACTTCACTAAATACCACCACAAGTCGCTGTAGAAAGATCTGCTGCCTTTCACTGGAAAGGTGGGGCTTTTATTCCTCAATATGTTTACATGCGAAATGATGCACGGAACAAGGACTGCTGGAAAAATCAATCTGGCATTAATGTGCTTGCTGACAAGTTTTCTGTATCCAGAGAATCCGGAGGCAATTTCTACCTAAAGCAAACAAAACACACACTAAGGATTGCATTTACCCCATTTTCTCACATTAGGACTATCACTAAGCACATATTGTCACACCTTAATGCTGTTATCTGCTCTCACTTTACACCTTGTACTTTCCACGTAGTCCTTAGGTACTCCTGCATTGGTCTGGTGCGCCACATGACATGCAACTTCTAATCAAGGACAAGAAGGTCTGGGGCTTAAATCAATTATGATATACATAAAACCTCAGCATACTAGTCAAAGGCAACCTGAACTATGTTTATGACAAATGCTTTCTGTCTGGATTCCCTGTTGCTTCCTTTGGCCTGGCTCCAGCTTCTTGTCCTGTCAGGAGCAGACTTAATTCAGAAAAGCCAGCAAAAGCTGAAGTCATTAGACAGGTTGCCTCTGTCCTGCCCAGTGTTGTGCTGAATTATACTTGTGAGGCTACAGAGGCATTTGGCTTTATTTATTTTACTAGAACAGGGAAGCCGGTTCTGACCTGGATTAGCAGTGACAGAGCATCTTAACTATAAGGTCTTGAAAGACGGCCCTACACAAATGTATTTCAAGTTCACATGTGGTCTCTGAGCTCCCTGTGCAAAGGAGTCATGAATAAGTACTAAAGAAGGACACAACAAGGACTTTTTGCCAGTCAATAAAACACAGCTAGCCCAGATAAAGAGGAAGGAGAAAGGGAGCTCATCAGATCTCACGGCTGGCAAATACTGTGTTTAGTAGTGATGACTTGAAGAACATCTTTTGAGCACACAGACTCTGTCCTGCACCAGGACTGTGCTTACCCCTCAGTGTATAATAGGGCTGCCATATCAGTAATGAGACAGTGCCAGGGCAGCCTCCCAAACTCACACCGCAGTGCCCTGTGGCCAAGCACTGCAAAAGATGTGCAGAGGGCTTCCTTGCAGAAAGTAAAAGCCATCATTCTACAGTGCAGCTGCACTCTGCTGCTGGCAGCGGCCCTGCAGAAGTCTGTGAGCATTTCAGCCTCAGAGAAATTCTGTACATAGCTTAATGCAATGGACATCATGCTGGCAAGAAGTAGCAAGGCTTCTTGTTCTTGGCTCTGTCACTGACCTGCTGTGTGACCTCAGGCAAATCACTTCACTTCTGTGTGCCTCTTCTACTTCCCGCCTTTCATCTGTCTTGTCTGTTTGACTGCAAGCTTTGGGAGGGGGATCATCTCTTACGATGAGTATGCAGCACCAACCACAGGAGAGCTTTAATCTCCGTTGGGACTCTGAGGCACAGTACAAAACCTACAGCTATTCTATAGTCCATACTGTCTACATTACCACTTTGCACAGAAGCAATGCAGAGTGGTCAAAATGGGCCACTACTCCAAGATTTGACACGTCAGCACTTCTTGGTTCATCCAGCATGTACCCTGGCACCCTAACTACCGAGTAGACAAGACATGCCACCTAGCAGACCCGTACATGAAAAGTGAGATTACAAATGGGGCTGCTTTGCCTTGAAGATATGCTTTGAATGTGTTTTTCTACAGAACAGACATGCTATAAGAAGGCTGCTTCTTCTTCTACATATGACCATGCAAAGTGCCAAAGAAAATGAACTTTTATGATCATATATCTTTTAAATGACTGTTAACAAATGAATGAGGAACAGTGTTATTACTGTTCATGTGATGAACACACCCCACATTTACAAAGTACAGTACGGACACATAGGCCAAGAAAGACCTGACTGGTAGATATCCTAATGGGATGGGGTTTCATTGGCTGCAGAAGATGCACACTCACCACAAGTACAGTTCTGACCACAAATATAAGTGAATGGATGTCTCTGTGTGTGTGTGTGTGTACAGACAGAGAAGAAACAAGAGACAGAACAAGACCGAAGACAATGTGCCGAAGAGAAGTCAAAAAGAGGGATCCCACAGGCAGAAGAGTTCAATCGCTACCTGGACCTGTTGCTTCCCAGATTTTTAAATACAGCATTCCTTGCAGAACCATTGTTAATATACCCTAATCTTTAATCATTCATCTATACTTAGCCTTTATTCCAGTTTTCTAGAACAAAGAATGTGGTATGTCTCGTGAAAATACTCTTTTATGATCTGGATCTGACTGAAAGATCAAGCTGTCCTGTAACATGTAACCTGTAACATTCTCCCTGAAGAAAATCCCAGGAAGGCATAACTTTCTCCTCTGTTGCTGCATGCTTTGTGGAATTTCCATACAAAATACCCTTGTTCAAACTGTAAAGTAGCTTTGGGCTTTGGTAGAACCTGTAAAGAACAGCTGTCAGCAAAGACAGCGCTCGTGTTATCGCACAGCACAATGCTCCACACCATTATCATTTTGCAAGATGCTCTGGTTCCCATTGTCCCATTTGTGAAGGTACTTTCTGGCTTTCTCTTCCTGTGCTGTGACAGCTTTTGTCTTTGCACTACTGGTGCAAAACTGAAGAGATCTCTGAATGAGGGAGCAGTTTTGTTCTCCTGCAACAGAGAGATATGCCAGGCTTTTCAGCTGAAAAATAAAATATAGACAGGTTTTTGAATCCCCTTTTGTTTTTCCTAAGTTTTACAACCTTACTTATCTGTAAATAAAATCATCATATATATTTTTTTCCATAGCACACTGCATAAATACAACTTCCTGCCTCTGGGAAGCTGACAGGTGCCCTGTGAGATAGAGTGTGACAGTTTAAAATCAAGGAATCAATCACCAAGATATAGTGCCTGGATGCTGTTTCCACCAGGATGTATTGCAGGATCCAGGAGCTCGCTATTTGAGATATGCCATCATAACTCTGATAGATTAAAGCACCACATCCAGGAAACAATTGTGCAAGAAAAAAATGGTGTCATAGATCTGCCAGGTTACAGCACAGACTCCAGGAGCCAACCAGGGGAAGTCAGGGCTGTATCTCTGCTCCCAGAAGCAGCCAGAGCAGCCTGATGACAGTTCTGTTCTCAAACAGTCCCATTATGACCTAATTAGCATACATGAATTGCAGATTTAAAGCATTAAAGTGATGTACAAATCATTAATTTTTTGTCAAATCCATGTCAGCCTTGTGTATGCCTTCCTATTTTAATGTTGCATGACAGTGAAAAGAAGTCTAATCCTCTGTATATAAAGAGTAGAGATTTGGTGTAGCTGATATAATGAGATCTATTCAAACACTGGGTGTTTTGCAGCTTTGAGTGTATCTGCTCAGAGAAGAAAAAAAAGTTGCATTTGTCCCATTAGGGTTAATTGTGAAAGGATGTAAATATATTGAACGCCCCAAGGGCAGCTCTACATGTTGTCTGTATGAAAGAGGAGACATAAAACTTGTTTTCCATCAAAACTTCTTTTTTAGTTTTGTGACACATAAAAAGAACACATGCTTACACAAGATGGACGTGATTTTCAGAAGAGATGCGTGGCCACATCTCTTGAAGTCAACAAGAGCTTTGAGCACTCAGAAAAATCAAGCCCTTACTTTAAAAACAAAGCTGAGCCATATTCACAGGAATGGTATACATAAAAAAATCAAACAGGTATCAAAATCAAGCCCACATTGACTTCAATGCACACAGAGAATTATTGCAAAAAGGGAGGATGACTACTTTAGAGTGGGATTTCCTAAAATGTTTATGCTTCACGGTGTCGCTGGGAACCCTTGATATCACCTGCAGGCTGTGGTTGGCTGCCCCCCTGAGCTACCACAAACTGTTAGTTTTTATTTTGGGATTGGTCTCCATCTGTTCTCACTTCATCGGTTGACCACTTGCTTACTATCCCATTGCATATCCTCCCCTTGCTTTCCCTCCCTGGCTTTGAAAGAACTCTTGCATCTTATGCTCTGAACAGATGATACAGCCTCTGTTTTGAGCTGAGAACACTGACACCATTGGGCAAACCCTCCTGTCACCCGATTAAAGTGTCATCCAAGTCCCCTTTCAATGAGTCAATTATTCCTCCACAACAAGTGGCGTTTCACAGGCATGAGTGAACAGCACGTTTCCACCCAATAGGCTTGCATATTAGACTGACTGAAATCCAGATGCATGAACAGAGAGGTCTTCTTTGACCATCTACTCCATCTCTCACACAGCCTGGCCTGGGGACTGATTGAATTCCAGGCAGTTGCAGAGAAGGTAGGTAAAACAGATAGTCTTGGCAGCTATGTTCAAGTATTTTATGCATCAAAAGAGAAATATATTGGTGGCATAATTCTGACAAAGCATAGAACTCCAGATGCTGGCTGGGACTTTCATAAAAGGTAATAACTGGCACCTATTTCCAGTTTATTTTCCATGGGTACTGGAACACCTTTGCCCCTTTGGAATCGCCTACAATCCCAAACCAGCAGGTTTGGTCAAGGTGTGCTTGTGACTCTTTGTTTTAAATCTGTGTGTTTCTGCAGTTGACAGCACTCCTGGGCAGATGATTTCTCTTACAGTTCACTAGAATGACTTTCCCAGCAGCAAATAATCAGCAGTGTAGCTCATCTTTTCTGACAGGAGTTGAGCACAGAGATGGCTCTCCTCAGGCTAGCAGAAAAACGATATAGAGAATGAAAGAGCCATTGAGAAATGTGTTGAACAGAGAAGCAGCCTGTGTGAGCTCCTCACCTGGACAGATGTTCAGCACCTACCTCTTGAGTGTTATTTCAGTAGCTCAGATGTCTGTCCACTGGCCTGCTATCCCTGCCTGACTTCTGTGGACAGCCTCAGGCTAGTTTCATTGTCCTTGTGTTCTGGAAAAATAAAGAAACAAAGCCGTAATTTAAATACACCATTATCTTTCTGCATGGAGATGCTGGACATCTGCAAAAAAGATGAGAATGGCTTCCAAGGGCACATCCCCATATTCACCTACATGGCAATAACCCAAATCAGCTTAGTTCAGAGCCAGATCATTTTCCAGCCACCATGGCAGCAGCCAAAGGAGATGTATGAGGACGAAGGAAGCTGGCGCAGGTTAAAGATAGCTTTGGGATTAACATACTGGACTGGGCTTAAGAAATAGAGACAGCAGACAATTTCATTAAGTATTTTTGTCAATATTTTAGGACTCCCAAAGAGAACAGGTCCTCTGTGTTAATAAGGCAGTGGCCATCAGCACATGGGGATCCTCACACTTTATTTATTTTTTTCTGATGTCTTAAAGCACGTGGTGTGTGTGTTACAGTGACACTTGGGCACTCTCTTTCAGCATAAGAGTTTTAGCAGCTTTGGGGTAAGGAGGAAGAGAGCAGGTGAAAGGCTATGCTAGGAACCAGGAATGGGAGGGAAACCTTTGGATTTCATTTTCCCTTTGAATCTTGCCAGAATCTGGGGAGCCCCTGAATACAGTGCAACTCCCCAACATCTTTCCATGTTTGCTGTGCAAGAAGGGTTACTAAAGAAGTGGCTGGTAAAATAGGGAGCGTTTTGGTAAGGGCTGTGTTTCACACATGTTTAGAGCTTAGTCAAAGTGAAAGATTTTATTTTGTATAGGAACACTCTCTGCCTGTGACATTGATGTGTTACGGTTCATTTGCAGTCTGCACACTGGTACTGTGCTTTAAAGTGAAAGGAGAAAATGGAAACTGCACAAATTCAGAGACTGTAGGGAGAGCAGAGGCCATTTCTGAGCAGAGCCAGCACTCAGCAGTAGGCATAACTCCAAGAGCTGAAACTAAAGAAGTCTCAAGGTCCTCATGAAATTAATCCCTGTGCGAAGGGCCAAGGCAACCAGGCAAATGCTTTTGTGTGAGCCTTTCCGCAGCCCTTGAGGGACTCTGGGAGCATGTAGGGCTTGTTCTGGCCTTCTTTCATAACCTGGAGTCCAGGGAAATACAGTTGCAGGGGCTCTCTCCCTGAAGAGACAACAGCTTTAAAGTGGATTGGCAGAATGCAAATGAACTCCTGAGCCATGCAGACCCAGCTTTGGCCTTACTCCTGCTGCTAAGGACAAGCTGCTTGGCCTCCGCACAGCAGTGGTTTCATTGCTGCTTGCTGATTTCCCTGCCCTGCTCATAATTTTCTTCTCTGCACTTGCTCACACAGAGCACTGTACAGCATCTAGCCATGTAAGCTGACGCAGCAGCTGCAAAGCCTTTCAGCTGCTTGGAATTCAGGCCTGACCTGCACTTACTTCAAAATCTCTGTGCTAAGATGGCTCCTGGGCTGGTAGTTCCTGAGTTCAGGATCTCATGGGCTATGGGAGCACAATCTGAACAAAAGGTCCACTAATGAAGCAGCAAAATCAGCTGGCTCCAGGGACTTGTTTAATTTTATTAACTTGATAGCTGATGCAATACCTTCTGCAGTAATTGGTATGTTGATCTTGTCCCTGTGCTCTTGTCTGAAAGAGCCGAGCATAAGATCTCCATTTCATCCCAGAGATCAGATGAGCTAGCCCTATGCTGCACTCTGTTAGTGATCTTCAAAAGGCATTATTTATAAAAGAAGCTTTCTGGGATGCTGTTCCATCCATGCCCATTATCCATGCAAATTCCTCAAGCTGTATTGGATTAGATAGCTGCTGGTATCATAGCTGGAAAACCAACCAACCTGCAGAAATCTTTGCTTAGTTCTTTACTGAGCACAATGAGGTCAGGATTAGTCAGTCAAGGCATTGGATTAGCACTATTGGTAGCTATGGCAATTTCCGTTTGTGTGACAATCCATGTCACCTTTCCCATTAAAATTCAGTTTAAAATACCTATGAGAATCCCATAGACCTCCCTGAATCCCAGGAATATCACATTGCATCATTCAAGCTCGAATAAATCCAAACACATCTGAAGCTTTATTCAAATAAGCTGAAACCTCAGTATGTCCAATTAAAGAAGAAAAGCATTAAAAGCCTGAGAAACAGGCTGTGTGCATTCTAACACTGATCTGGGTCTTGCCATGATTCATTAGATTTCTAAGTCTTACAGTTCCTTTAAACAAATAAGGCAATTGTTCCTTCTGATTCCTTCACTCGGTAGTTATGCCTGGAAGACAAAGATTTCACCTGAACAGGGGTGAAAATTTCTGGTGAGGTCGTCTCTGTGACTGCTAAAGATGCTGCACACACATGTTGAGGAACAGAAGGCTGCTGTACAAGGCCATACCACCAACCCTGGCAACCAGATTGCTCATACCTGATTCTAGGTACCACATTCAGTTTTTCAGATATAAATCCCGGTTTTCTTCACCTCAAGCCTGTCAAGTTTTTCCTCATTTTACATAGTCACCAACCAATTATTATAACTGTGCTGCCAGAATTACTGTTGTGGGGTTGGAATTTGGACAAACTGAGCTTTCTGACTGTTAATGGCTTAAGTATGGAAGTGGAACAGGAGATGATGTTCTTCTGCCCAGCCTCCAGTCCTCCGTTCCCTGCTTACTGACCTCCAGCTGAAGGGCAGTAACAAGCAGCTGGAACATACTTACACCTTCAACTGCCGCAGCTATTTGCAGCTGACCCTGCATGGCTGCACGGCTGCATCCTTTTACAGCCAATGCCAGCTAGGGAAAAAAATTATGAATTCTTGCTCCTGTGCTTCCCATTGGGAACTTCTGCCTTAGCACAGTGTGAAAGGCCTCTGCTGCTGAGCCCTGCGCAACCAAAAGATCTCTATTTTGAAATGCATCAAGTACCTCCTGCTAAAGCTCTACACACAGTAGCTTCATTAAAAGATTGGAAGCAAACTAATAGGATTGGCTTGATCAAAGTGTGTAGTAAGCAAACATGGCAACAGGCATTTTTATTCCATTATTTTGTGTGTCATAATATCGCAGTTTTCTACACTGGGCCTCTCTTAAAGAAGCAAGTGTTCAGCATGGCAAATTTTTCTGTGTGGAGGTGCATCCATTAAAATAAAAACTCAGTTTATATGTATATTGTCTACCCCTGAGTTACATGTTAGGTCAGAAGAGGTGAAGGCCTGAGAAATGAACTTTGCACACTGTTCCCTTCCCCTTCTGAAAAATTTTTGCTCAGAAGATGTTGGGTTATAGTGTTTGGAAATGTGGTACATCTGTAATAATACAATAAAATGAATAAAATAAAACCAGACCTCACATAAAAAGATATCTGTGCACATGAGTACTGAAAAGATTTCACACCTGAGCTGGGTTCTCCTTTTTCCATTGCAAGGAATAGAAAGATGCTGAGGATCTGCAAATACTGCTGTGGCCATTCAGACCTTTGGAAAACCGTGCTGCTTCTGCCTGGGTACCTGAGGGCGAGCAGCATCTCCAGCACCTCAGCCTGAAGCAAGCATGGTGTCCCACTTCAAAAAAGCTGCAAGCGCTCCATGCCATTCCTAAAAACTATGGCAGATTTACTCCTAGATATGAAATCATGAATAAAGTTGTCAGGTTTTCAGAGGTGTCCGTTTCAACACACAGCCCACTTACTTCTCATGCACAGCCTGCACCTGCCATGCTGCAATTTGCTCTTGGTTTATGCCTTGAACTTCACTTTGCTGCCGCTTTGTCACTTCTGTGATCTGAACATTTTGTCATGTTGTGCAATTGCACATAAAAATCTTGTCCTCTAGATCTTGAGCTAAGATGATTTTTGTAGTTCAATTGCTAGAAAAGTCTTACACTCAACTATAAGCTAAATAAAACAATTTTATTGCTATCAAATATTTAAACCCACTATGCTGGCATGGACTCAAAGAGAGGAAGTGAAATATGGCTGAGAAAAAAATGGGAAAACTAAAAATCTTTATCCTACAGATACTTCCATCAATATCTTAAATTATGCAGCTCTCCTCAAATAGATCAAGCTCACAAACAGCACAGCTCTCAGATGCAGAGAGAAACTGATGAAAATACATTTATTTGAAAATATAATTTCTTTGTATTTTCCCAGATATTTTCTGAAGCCTAGGAGTGTCTGAACCACTGTGAGAGGTTACAGAACTGTGAATGGTTTTTCTTAAATTGCATGTGAGGTAGTGGGGAAGTTGATATGTTATGTACTCAAATGAAAGGCTTTTTTGAAACTGAGCTCAAGTGAGCTGCAAATTCAAATCAGCAGGGTGCCAGCGCCCTCTCTGCTTGCTCTCTGCGTCCTTAAGAACAGAGTCAAAGACTTCTAGCAGAGACATGTGGACATCATCTTCTCACTGCCTCCTGCACTAGCAAGGGATGGAGCCTAGTTGCAAAACCTGTGCATGACTTTGCAGGATGCTGGGACCATCTCCAGGCACCTCACCTCCCTCCTCCAAGGCAGCCCCAGCTGCTGTCCGTGGCCCTGGTGCACAGGGCTGTCAGCACCTAGCAGGCAGAGGGGCTGCACTGTGGTTCTGCAGCTAAATGTAGTCTGCAGGGAGTTCAGGGGCAGCTCCCACCTGCAGCAAGGCCATGATGTGCTGGGTCACCTGAACCCTTGGTCTAGGAAGGAGCTGGCCAGCAGCCATTGCTGGGCCAGCAAAGTATCAAGAGGCATATGAAGGTCTAGTGGGACTTGTCCCCTTCTTTGGACCCCACCCTGAGCATCTCCTTCCTCTTTAGGACAGTGGGTATGTCTAGTGGCTCTAGACCGTATGAAAAATCTGATAGGTATGTTTTAAAGTTTGTGAGCACAGCAGAGCCCACACCAGGTGCGTTTACATGCAGATTAATGAGGCCTACCAATGTCCATTCGGAAGCCACTGGGACACATTAGCTCAAGTTCTCAAACTGTTCAACAGCCATTATGCCAGAGGGTTTTTTCTCTGCAGTGTGCCAACAAGGGACACACACACACAAAAAATCACCAAATATCCTAAATCATCTAAAACAATTGCAAAGGTTGAGAATAAGGTGGGGCATATAGATGCAACTCATGGAGACAGAGGTGAGGGGATGAAAGAAAACTCATGGTTTGCCTTCCAGTGTTTTGTCAGAGAAATTAATGTTGGACATTAATTGCAGGCTGCGTCTGAGTTTAGTCATACAATTTGGTAGCTTTTTTTAGTAATGCCATATGCACGGTCTGAAAAAGAAAGGACTGGCAAAGCTACAGGAACAGTGTTTACTTTTTTTGGGGGGAGGCATCCCTAGATATTTTTATTGGAGCTGGGTAAATTATGTTATTGTATACTGAAAATGGACAGGAGATTATATGCATGGTTTTAATTTGAAGTGTCTGTTGAGACTTTGTATTTACAGAAAACTTTGGTTACTTCTTTAAGGAAAAATAGTTTGTTTAAAAGGACATGAGAAAATCTCACCTTTCACCGTTCACAGACTGAACCTGTCCAGAGCCAGCTTCACTGGCAAATACATTTTTGCTACTAAACCCTTACTTTGGTGACACAAAACAAATACAAGAGTTTATGGCTGTTTTGTGTCACCAGAAGAGTACAAGGGCCCTGCACACAGGTCAGTGCACAGGTTGGTGAATCTGGCATTCAGTGCATACAAAATAATGCTTGGAAAATAATTTTACAAATGATAAACTACGCAAAACTCTCTTCTTCCTGGCATTATTAATATCTGTGTAGTTATCAGACTGCAAATAAGTTTGAATCAAATGCAGCAGCACTTTATGAAAATAGAGTGTATATATCAATGTACATTGTGTGTAATTGGTGCCATTTGAAATGATGAAGTGTTACTAACTGATCTTCATAAAATACTACTTTGCATTTATATAGCGCCCTCCATCTGAGATCTCAGAGCACTTTGCAAACATTACTGAATTAAGACTCTCTGAGCCCTCTGAGTTAGCTGTTGCTCTCCTTAGTCTACAGATATGGAAAGCAAAGGCAATGAAAGATAAGACCATATCAGGAAACTGAGGTTCTAAGGGCAAGCACTTCCTGCCCCATAAAAAACCCAGTCTTTCTTTTTTGAACAGAAGCTGTAAGCTTTCAGCACCTCTGAAAATAAAGCTACTTTAGTTGCTCTTTTGGATGCAAATGCCCAATTTAGCTTAAATGATGTCTTCAAAGTCCTCCAGGAAATGTGTAGGAGAACTGACAAAAAGGATCCAGAAAGCTTGGCTCAAGGCCCCGTGCTTTGGCTGAGAGACTCTTCTCTGCATACCACCTGACCACTGCGACCACAGCTTGTGAAACCTTGCTTTGTCTTCTCCTGCTTTCCCCCCCTTCCCACAGTTCCCAGAAAAAAAAAAAAAAAAGCAAAAGACACATGCAGCTTGCCAGAGGAGTGCTGGATCCACTTCAAGGGCACAGAAACCCAGGACCTATGGCAACAAGGCAAGGTAGATAGACCCAACCTCAGCAGATTTCTGAGGAACTTATAAAATCAGATCAAGTCAAATTAATTAATCTAGAAAAATTAATTAATCTGGTGAAAAACTCTCTCTGAAGAAACAATCACACTGATCTGCAACAGTCCAACAGAACTAAGCCAGATACCTGCTTGGCAGGTGTGAGGATGGGTATGGGACAAGCAGCTGGAGACCTGGAATGGCACCAAGCCCTTAATCTGAGTAAAATGCAGCCAAGACAGTGCATTCAGCTTCACAAAGAAATTGGGACTTTGCCTCCAGGGCTGCATTCAGAGAGCCATCAATGTCCGGACTTGATGCCTCCTACTCCCTATCATACAGCGCCTTAGTCATTGGAGGTTTTTGAAAGGTGTCTTACTCTCTCATCAAACTGGGTCAAGGACATAAAATGATGCTCAGGCACCAGAATATAGTCCTGAGACTTCAAGGAGGCCTGTGGCTGGATTCTCCCCTCTTTCCTGGCACTGGTGCTGCCATGACTGCAGAGAGCTGATTGCCTCCACATCTTGCAAGAGGAGACCTCTGTGCTCGGAGTTTCCACTCTCTGGCCAGGGCGTGAAGTGGGCAGAGGTATGCTGATCAGGCCTCCAAAGGAAAGTGCCAGACGCATCACTTGGTGAAAGGCAGTTGCTGCTAATTTGCAGTGCTGCACTGGCACCTCAGCCTCAGCAAGGAATGATCCCCTCCTCACCAGGATAAAGATCAACGATGCTGCTCCAGAGAGAGGAGGTCACTCACATAGGGAATCAAGGAATACAAGCCAATGAAATACAGTGAATTATAAAAAATAGTAGAGTAATATTACTTGACGTGTTCCTTTCTACCCTGTACCAGGTACAGAGCCTGCCACTCCATTTTTTTCATGGGTCCTAATGCATTGATCTATGTTTAGTCTCTGATTAGTGACTTTAGCCTGTGTTTCTTCCCTATCTATCTCCCCTCTGCTGTCTTTTTGTTAAAGACAATGCATTCTTTCCATTGTTTCTCAATTTATTGTTTGAAAGAAATATTTACTAAGCAAATGTGAAATGCATCAGAATGCTTTGCGGAGCTGCCAAGAGGTCAAAGGTCTGGAATAAAAAAAATGTTGAAACAATAATTAATTAGCTGACATTCTCTTAGAAAATTTGCTTTGGGAAAAGCTATGGTAAATCAAGACAACAGACAAAGTGACAGAAAAATGAGTAATGAGGGAAAGAGGGATAGGAAGAAAGAAAATCCGTATGGGTAGATTTATTCACTTTTGAAAATGATCCGATCTTTCTCAGCCTTTGTCCTGGCCCCAAAACAAAAATCTTCTCCAATAAATAATTTCAAGCTGTTTTCAGTGACTAAACCACAAAACGTTCCATCCTGAATAAATTCTATTTACTGCATGCAAAACTGATTAACATACTTCCAATGCATTTATAGGACTTCTGGTCTGCAGAGGCCATCTGTTTAGGGGAATTTCTGGAATAGCAGTCTCATCTCTACAGTAGGACTACCAAGAGGCCTGAAGTCTCCACCATACTCTATACTCAGCTGTATAGATGATTCAGGAGCTGCTTGGGCAAAAAAGAATTTGTGCGACTCACTGGCAAATATGTAAATTCTGTCCACATAGGGAACTCTTCTAAACCTTTCATACTAAATCACCTGTTACTTTACAACATGTTACCAATCCTGTCTGGATATAGCATACACTGAAGCTCTGTGGGAATGCATTTGCCTTCCATGCTGCTGTCCTTGGAAACCTGGCTCACCTTTTTTTCATACCATTCATACCTTCACAGGACTACAGGTCTTCATACGCTGGGCACCCCTATTAGGACAGGCTGGCAAGTTCTTGTGATCTGTAAATGCACTGGGGGAAAAAAGAGAGAAATTGTGTTTGTACTGTTCAGTTAATTGGGATGAATTTACCATGAATACTGAAGCTGTACTTCTCAAGGCAAAAAAATGTCCAGACCTAGTAAGGTTCCTGCTTCAGAGATCTGTCCAGATCTGTATGGTTTATACGGTGATCAGTCAGGACTTAAAAGCATCAGAGGGAAGGGGAGCGAAGGATAGGACCATCAGTCCAAGTGCTGATCCCAGATATTTTGAAAGTCCCTAACTGTGTATCCTCCACAATGGCACACTGTTCATTGCCCAGCCTGAAACTGGAGAGGAATGGGAGAAGAGTAGAGCAGTCTTTTGATGGCAATACCCTCTTTCATTGCTACTGCCCCAAGGCTGAACTACCAACCACCAACTGGTAAGCAACAGGCTGGCAGCAGCCATCAGTAGAGGATGAGTTTCCAAGTATTGGTGGATGCATGCTTGTCTGTGCCTAGGAAACTATTCAAGGTCATGTTTCCCCCCTGCCAAGGAAAACAGAGGAGTCCCATGAATGGTCTGGCTCCAGCCTATTCAAATACCCCAGCTTGCCTTGGAAGTGGAAAGCTCAGCAGCTGTTTAAGAGACCCTGAGGATGTCTGACCAACATGCTTATTTATAAACTTCATCCTATGTTTTGAGACAGCAAATAGATGTAATAAATACCATTCTGAGGAAGAAAAGCAAGGAATAGATACACTTGGACAATGCTATGCATGCATATACAAAAACCTGCTGTGATTTGGAAGCTTAGATGTGCCCTAACATACTGCAATTATTAAGCCCCAGGTATTAGGGAAATCACATCTGTCTGTATTGCACAGCTGAATTAGCTAGGCTGGTCTCATTATCCAATAAATAGGCAGCTTTCATGTATTTCTCAGATTTATACATGTGGTGATACTTAGAAGCAAGTTGTCAAAAGTATTTTTTCAAAGGTCTTGTTTAGAGCTGATACAAAGTACACAGGGGGAAAAATAATCCAGATTTTGTAGGTCTAAAGGATGAAATTTGCAAAGCTGCTTCAGGACTTTCTGTCATCCTGTTCCTATTCAGGATGAATGTATGAGTTGGAAAATGCAGCAAGGGCTTGAACTTCTTTAGATTAGGGGAATGAATCCCCATATTAGCTCAAAGCAGATTCCTGCAGAAGACAAGGAAGGTTCTGTATGGATTAGGTGTGCAGAACTGGGCTGACAGGTTGGTTGCATACAAGTGTTTTTAGGTTTTGATATCCTCCTCACAGCAATTGCAGCTCTTCTGTCTCTCTCCCCATTAGAATTCCCAATAGAAGCCTATTTTCACCTGAGTAAATATTCTGCTCCTGTCTTCATTTTTACACATGAGCGTTCCACTTTGTGCTAGAAGCAAGCTACGGTAGCAGTACTCTGGGGATGCTGCTCTAATAGATTCACAAGGTTGACTTGTTTAAGTGGGATTTCATTGTATTACACAGAGGATTTTTTCCTAAGGATGTGATTATTCCAGGACTGATCCTACTGCTGTGATATGACCACTTTTGGCACTGTGCATGCATGGCATGGGATTAGTCTTCTGGCACCGTATAAAATGACTTAGACATGTTGTCTTACTTATTAGCATGTGGTATTGCAGATCATTTTACAAAGGCAACAGCTGCAACCATTACTTCTACAGTTATGCCATAATTTGGTATGTCAAACACCTCTAGATAGTGCAGGCAAGAGGAACATTTATTCGTCTCACTTGTCAATACATTTATTTCCATCTTCTATGCTTTTCTGTAGTAAAACAATCCTCTCTCTTCATACAGCTTGCTTTCCTAGGAGCTGATGAGAGGATGTAAAAGGAGAGGTACTCAGGGCCTGTGGCAATTAGCACATTGCAAGACCCTGTACAGAACCGATTCACACAAATTAACATTATGAGCACTATTACTATCATCACCATGATAGATAAGTCAGCTGTTCTGTGTACAGCACAATCATCTACCACTGCCACATTTACCTCACTGACTTCAACTGCAGGGAGCCAGGATCTCTGAGTATCCAGCTCTGCACAGAGGCTGGGGAAGGACTCAGCAGAGACTGCATGCTCAGTCCCTCAGAGGGTACCCCTGCTCACAGCTGGGCTCCCCAGTCAGCTAGCTCTAAACTACGGCACATCACCCCTTGGAAAATAGTGCACCAGCTCCAGCATATGCAAACCTTGACTTGTGCCAGGCACGATGGCTGCCATTCAAATAGGAACAGTGTATCAGACAAAAAGGGGGGCCTCAGGATCATAGGAGCCTCTTTGGGACTCCAAGTATGTTGGGTGAGTGCAGAGACACGAGCTAGTCACTTCTGGCATTCACACACTGCTCTTATCCTTTCTTACAGCACCTTCTGCCCCACAGAACAAACTGTCCAGAATACAGGCTTGCTGAGTGAAGGATAACCAGATGGTAAAAGAAGCCTGATCTGATACTTTTCTTCAGTTTCTCTTCAAGTGATAAAATTGCCTGTAGAGTCACAGGTTCAGTGTGGCCCAGCTGGGCAGGAAGGTAAGCACAAGATAATCTCAGGGAATGGGAGGTGGATAAAAAGCTTTCCTCTGCCCTCTGTAAACTCAGGTTCCTGCAGGAGGTTGGAGGCAACCTCTCTGGGTGAGTTCATGCTGCCTTATCCCTCTGCAACAGGTTAGCTCCACCTCAGTCCCAGCTCTTCATGGTCCTCTTCCCTGCTGACAATGACCAGCACACAAAGCTCAGCCAGAGGAGTTTTCTGTTTGAGCACACCTTAGTTTGCATTGGGAAAATGAGTTGATTCCAGTGTAACGCATGTTAAAGCCTTCACCAAGGCCACCCATTTTGGCCTAAATGGGCAAGCAGCATTCACAGAAGACACCCACCAGCAGACCTAAGGAGGTGGACTGTGTCAGAGTGGTTGTGAGGAGCAGCTGGCATTGGCCCCAAGGTGTCTGCCAGTAGAAGATACTGTGTTTTCAAGCCGTCCCTCCTGGGAAGGAAGCTGCCCTGAAGTCATATCTAGTGAACTGCTGCAAGAGACAGACACTGTGACTTTGGAGCTGCTGTTGAGAGGAGAAGGATTCTGCCTTGAGCCCTCTCACAGTTAGCCCAGCATAAATCAGTACAAGCTGGCATTCTGCAGCAGTCCTGTCCCTTCAACCCCCCTCTTCCACATGACTTATTTGCTTTGAAAGAAGGAAGAAGTAGGAAGGGAGATGGGGGGTGGCGGAAGGGGATCCAGACTGCAACCTGCAGCAGCTGACATTTTTATTGTCTTTTAATTAAATAAGCCTCAGACACAAGACCACATGCAAATTCCCCTGTGTTCCCTCCTCCTCCTCTTCCTCTTAAAAACTCATTAAGGAAGAGGACCACAATCAAACCAGGAATGCAAGGTTGCCTCTCCTACTTCCAGGCTGTCCTCTGCACATCTTTGCCTGGAGAAAAGGTCACTGCAGAACAATGCAAGAAGGCTACAGCTGCCTTTCGTCCTGTCATAAAAAGGCAACAACAGAAATCCTGTATAAGTCTCCTTTTCCTCAGCAGTCAAGGTGCAAGTCAGGGGGAAGTGTGCAAGTGGGGAAAGTAGTTTGTGTTTTCAGACGTCCTGCTTTCTTTTCCAGTTTGATAACAGCCTAAAGTATCTCTGTCCCACAGATCCACTGGAAGCTGCAGTTGAAGTAAGAGGGGCTGCATTAGTGTTGCAGTGTTCTCTGATGAATATCAATGCCCATCAGCGCAGCAAGTCAGAAGCTGATGCCCACCTTACTTATCTTTTCTAAACTAGATCTGGGCAGTAGGTGGGATCCTGGCTGCAAGAAGCATCTTACTCCAATGCTTCATGGGCTGCTCTTCGCTTCAGGGCATTTTCCTTGCCCTGAAGCTCCACTTCGCTTCAGGGCATTTTCCTTGCAGGTTCAAGGGCCTTTAAGTGTCTAAAGACCACCCCTTGTTCTACACACAAGTAAATGGGATCCCTAAGATCCACCTCTGCAAAACCATCTGTACAGACCCTGAAGAAGGCACACCCCTAACAGCTGTTAGTTGCCTCTTCTTCGGAGGTAAGTTAGAGAAGTAGTCATGTTAAAATCAGGCCTGGGACAACAGTGATACAAATGTAAACCCTTAGCTAATTTTGTGGTGAACACACTCAAACACACATGTGCATATTTGTGGTGGCCTTTATGCCTCGTGGCCACTGTGACACATCTGGCTTGTAATCTCACACATGCTTTTATCTCATGGATGTTCTTGTGGGGCTGGGCCAAGAGACTAACTTTATTCAGTCCCCTCTGTAGGCAGTTCATACCAAGGCTGCTCTCTTTCAGCAGGTGTAGCCCCTGCACAAAGGAAGACCCCTTGCAGGAGAAGAACAGCCAGAGTTTGAATAGGATGCTAGCACTGACCTCCGAGGGGGCCCAGCACAATCCTTGAAATGGTCTGTCAGCATTTCTCTTTTCCCCCCAGGGATCTCTGGGGAGAAGGCATAGGGTCACTGCCTTGGCTCTGAGAGACACTCTCCTGCCCACCCTCCCAAAGCACTTGAGAGCCAGGTGAATTTATTTGCTATTGCACCATTTTTCTTTGCAGATCTGACAGCTCATAATACCTCTGGTGCCTGACAGCCCCACTCTTCTCCAATTGATAAATAATCTCTCTCTGATTTGAGCAACCAAGGAACATCTTGAGCCTGTCACACTGGAGAAGATCCATCAGTCTCTCATGCCACAGGTGAGGTGTTTGAAAAATGCTGTTTGTGCAACCATTCTGTGGTGTTAATTCCTGGAATCCCAGTTGTATTTTGATTGTTTCTCAAAGAACAACAACATATTTTAACTCTTTGCAAATGCAGCAGCGTTCTGTTGTTATGGTAACCCAAGTTCTAAAAATAATGTAAAGAAAAGACCACCTTTAATTGATATCATAAGAAGTTGTTATGGTAACTGGAATTTTAAAAGTAACTAGGTTAACTCCATTTCTTTTCATCCAGAGCTCTGCATAAACAAATTCTGATTAAAATATCAGGTTTAATTTAATCAGTTAATTAATGTCACTAAATGTCATTTATCTTATAAGTCTCATTTATATTCAGTGCAAAATTGCCTAACTTGCTGAGTTCTAACTATTCAGCCATCAATCTGGTATTTTGGAATTAGATGACTGTACAATTTATTTTTGGTCATGGAGTGGTTAAAAATTAATGCTTTGCTTTTATATCATGTGAGGGACCTAGTTTTTTCCTCAGTAGCACAGGTGTAATGTCATCAGGTAATCCTGCTATGAAAGTGAAATGTGTGCTATATGAATAGAAGGCGCATGCTCTGCTGACTTCGGTATCTCTCCTATGCAAGTATCTTTGAAACCTTTCTCTACTGTCTGTCTCACTTCTCCACAGTGTCCAGACTTTCTGCCTCTGCACCTTCTCCCCGCAGGCTGTCTCACCTTTCTGTCCAAATCACTCTCTCTTCCTTCCTCTGTCAGAACTGACAAATCATTTCCTACCTTAACCCCCTGAATCGGCAATGACATTTCCTTCACTGTGGGTGTATTTTCCTCTTTCAAGAGCTGTCTGTCTCTCCATTGCACAGTTTCTGCCATTTGCATCAGTTATACCTCCTTTGCTCACTCCTGTCCTCTTTGAATGTCCCAGATTGTCCCATGAGTGCTTCCAATGCTTCCAGCCAAGCCCAGCTCTCTGCCCATTCCACTGGCAGGTTCCTTTGTAACTTCCTTTTACCTTTTCTGCCAAATTTAATCTCCTTGTCCTTGCTATCCACAGTCTGAACTGCATAGCTCCTGGTTACCTCTCAATTCTCTCCTCATTTTTTCACAGATTAATAGAGTGAAAGGTCAGGAAAGGTTCATTATGACCATTTAGCCTAACAGGATGCAGAATTTAATCCAGGAATTTCCATGTTGAACCTATAACTTCTGTTTGAACAATTAGTGTGTCTTTTACAGAGGCACCTAGTCTTGATTGAAAGACTGCAACTAATGGAGAACCTACTACATCCCTAGATAGCTTGACCTAAAGATTTAACCCTCCCCATTAAAAATAAATGCATCATATCTTTCATCCAAATGTGGCTAGCCTCAGCCGACAGCCCTTGGACGTCTCTATGGACTTGAACATTTGAACAGTTCACCTCAGGGGGAAAAATTACCATGGGTCAGCTTCCCTGTGGTAATCGCCCCTATTCATGCTCTTACCTACAGCAAACTACAATAATGGTGAGATGATTTATTAGGGGAACCTGTCTCCTAGGGTAAGAGGGGTAAACACACACTTGCAGAGAGGGGACAAACAGCTTTTGCAGAGCAGCTGGTATAAGGCAATCTATTTTTCCTGATACTTTGTCTGTATGTATTCCTTTCTGCTGCAGTTTCTTTCCCAGATGGAAGATTAGCATCAGAAATTTTCTCATTATATTGATGCTTATACATCTCAGTCAAGTTACTTCTTAACCTTCTTTTGGATAATCTAGAAAAGACTTGTAAGAGCTTTTTAAGTCTCTTGTTGCAAGGCAGAATTTCCAGGGCTGGGAATAATTCTTTCAGTTGTTTTTGTACTGCTTTTCCAGTTTTCTGCATCTTTTCTGGATATCTGAGCATGAGCACTGGACACAGAATTGAGCAGATCCTTCCCAAGCCCTACTAAATCCCTTTGTTTACTTGCCCAAGGATTGCATCAGCCCCTGTAGCACCAGCTTCCCACTGGCAATTCACATTCATTTGTTCATCCAAAATAGCCCCTACAACCTTTCCAGAATTTCTACTTTCTAGTTTGCAGTCTGAAACTAAAAATATAACCTGCATTCTGGTTTTGTGTATATGTGACCTTCCCAGTGGCTATATGTATACACCAGCTTTCTAAAAGAATCCAGTTTATGAAGCAATCCAGATCTTGCCGTAGGAATTCTCTGTCCTTATTAGCATCACTTGTAATTCCAGAGATGTTTATTTAATCTGCAAAGTTTACCAGCAACTGCCACCTTCTTCAACCTCAGTTGTAATTTCTTTTGCATTTGCTTTCAACCTTGCCTCCTTCTCTGCTCTTAAATCTCTAGCTTTCTAAATGACAACTCTGAAGAAACAATTTCCCCAAAGCACTAAGCCTGCCTCAAGAGCACTGCAAGCAAATCGTAAGATTGAAGAATCCCCATTAAAAAAGAAAGCCCAGAAATTACTGTTTAAGGGGAACACATGGAAAACTGCCCTAGTCAGCCACAGCATATCCCAGTGTACTGCATCCACTCTTTAATCAGTGCCTGGCTATTCTCTAAACTCTTTGAGTCAGGTGTCTGTGTTGCAAAGCTTCTTGCATACAGATAATACTCTCAGTGTATTATTATAAATCATACTAACAGCAAATGCACCTGCAGTATGTGGCTTGTAAGCACAAGCATGCAAACAGCTATTAATTAATCTATTTGCCTTTTTTGATGTACTGTAATCAATCCATAAACCAGTTGTGAAAAAGATTGTGTTTTGTTCTTATCAAATGGAAAATTCTCCAAGTACAAGTGGTTTCATATCAAATGCTTCTCCAAAAATTAAGCTTTTAATTTAATCAACATGAGTTTAAAAAAGAAAAATCTCTCTCACAGCTGCCACCTAGAGAGAAACAGATTTTATTTTACATCTTATAAAAAAAAAACCCCAAAACCCAACCCAAACCAAAAAACAGTAAAAAAGAAGGCTACCTTGTCTTCCCTTTAAATGTCTGATTGTCACTCGTGACACAATTTGTTGTAAATGTCCTGCTTAGCTCCCTCACTGAAATGGACATTTCTAAATTTTTGGCAACGTCTCTGCTCCCAGTTATTGTTGGGTCTGATATTTTGCTTTCCCTGCATGTATGATCTTCAGCTGATATGAATGGTGTTACCTGCTTGTACTGAGAACAGAATATTATAACTAATGATGTTCACTGAATGACTTAGAGGAGGATGTTAACAGGAGTCCTACAAATTTATGCACCAAACGTTATTTATTATTATTGTGGAGTTTATGGAGAAGCCACATCTCTTGTGACACTCTTAAAAATTGACTTCAGATCTTTAGTCACCAGATTTATGGGGAAGAGATTTCTTGTGTGAAATGACAGGGAAGGAGTCACAAAATATTATTGGTTAACACCAATGAGTAAACAGCTTTGGAAAATATAGATCACCAGATTTACTCAGAGCTCCAGCTAAAGTCCCATATCGTCTACCACACACCAAGAGTGTCTATTATTAGAGGATCCCTAGGAGTTTAAAAAATGCAGATGATTTTTAATATTTTGTGTTTGAGGTTTACATAGCAAAGCAACTGATCAGAATGTGCAATCCATTTTCTAAACAGTAATTAGGTTAACAGAACATATTCATCATTTAACATAGTCATTAGAGATGACTGGAATTAATCTTTTTCCTGTAGATGCTTTTAAGAACCTTCCCCTTTATCTTTTTCAGAGGAGTTTCAAATTTTTGGCAAAAAATCAACCCCATAGTATTTGCATTCTAAAATACCTCTTTGGCATTTGTGGCTTAAACATCTCCCACTCCCTTCTCTGTCTCTTTGGCACCATGGCTATATCCAACGTCTCATGGTGTTCTGCCACCACCTTTCTTGCTGATCCTGCCATGGGGTCATGGCCCTGCTGCTGTTACAAGCACAATCCCAGCCCAGAGCGAGCTAGAGAACAACAGGTTTGGTGTGGGGCATCACATCACAATTTTAGAATCAAGACAGTTGGGACTTGCTCATATACTTCTTTCTGACAAATAACAGGAAATTTCTGTTGAAAGCTTTGAACGTAATTTTCTTTCATAAAGGCATTTCCAGGGCAGATTCATGGAGGAACTCTGGTAGTCATCACATAAAAATTTGATTAATGCTGTTAGAGCATAAAGTCTCCCTTCCTGGGGAACCCAAGCCATGGAAGTATGTGGTGAGGTATATATGAACCTGACACATGGGACTCTGGTACCCACAGAAGCACTTTGTTGACCCACTGCCATGGTTGAAATCTTTCACTTACAGCTATTAAGTGCCTGTTCACAGCAGAGTGCAGAAACAGTTACTGTACATTTTTTCCCAGTCCACACAGGGAGAGGTTTGAAGCCCTGGCCCAGCCAGAGATTGTAACATCAGAAAAGTATTTGGGAGCATAGATCCAACTGAATGAAACTGCAGCTGGGCCAAGCTTGTGTACAGCCACTGAAGTTACCAGGGGCACAACAGCTGGAGGACATGCAGGGAAAGCCAGAAATTTCTCAGCTGAATCCTCTCCAGACCATGTTTGACATGTTATTTATCTTCTTCTTTTACAGGTCTCTCTTGCCAACAAAGTGGGGGAGAGAAGTATAGCTCAAAGAGCTGTTTACTTTCCTGTTGAATGAACAATTTTGAATGATCAAGATCGCTCTACAAGGATGAAAATGCAACCCTGTCTTGCTAAAACAAGTAAAAACATAAGAAATTAGGTTAGCTCTTAAAAAGTTTTTCTACCTCCAGGAGAAGCAATGGGACTTAATTCCATCTGACACTCACTGCCTTTCAGGATGGGACTTTCTGTCAGCTACCACACCAAGAGTCTCCACACCAGACAAAGCCAATGTCTTCAGAAGTGACATGCATAGATTCCTCTGCAGCTGCAGTGTCCACAGGCAACCCACAGCTTCTAAGCACGTTTCAAATCTGTTGGACGATGGTACAAAATCCCTTCGTCCCAGTGCCATCATCTACTGCACATTAGTGGGCATGTGGGGAAAGGACCAGCCAAGCTTCTGGCCTTTCTGCCTGTAATCCACTCCCTCTGCAAGGCTGAATCCACTCTGCAACCCCGACACTGCCAGGCAGTTCAGGGCAGTGTACCCACTGCCTGAACCAGTGGGTACACTAGGAATGTGACTTACACTGGGATTCCAAAAGGTATCTGGAAAGTGCATACTATGTTAGGTATTATAATACCTAATAATAAACCATGCGAATATTTTACAACCAGGTATTCCATCTTATTCTTTCCCAAAATGTCAAGGTTAAAAATATTCAATTCTGCTATAATTTGGCTTCCAGATTCTGAGGAACCAGCCAGTCCTCACCAAACATTGCAGCTCCCATAGGCCATTCTGCCCAGCAATAGATTTTGAATTTGGTTATATTATGTTGAGAACATGTTTGTGAAGTTCAAGGCAGAGAGAATGTAGCTCCTGGGCATACACTGGCAGCGTATGTGCAGGCTCCTGCGGGCCCAAAGCAATCCTAGAGCAAATTTCCCTGCAAAATGGATTCTAGATTCCTTCTGGATTTGGGTTAAACTGATCTGTCTCTTCCTTTGCTACACTGGCAACTTCCAGCCAACTCACTACCCAATTGCATATGATGTCTGAAGAAAAACAACTCCTTGTATTTACAGGAAGTACTTCAAGCAAGAGAAGCATGAAGTTACATAAAGGATTTTCACTCCTTCAAAAATGAATAATGAGCAAGATGGGCTGTGCAACAGAAAGAATTGCCCTTGATTCAGTGGATTAATTTGCTCGATAGCATGAAATAAGACAATATAAGGGAAATTAGAATTAATATAAAACATTTGTCTTCAGACACGGTTAAACAATAACATGAAAGAATATGACAGTCAATAGGGTGTACAGAGAGGTTTAGACTAATACTGCAGCCACCTTAAAAAAAAGGTTCGATGCCAAATATTGTGTATATATTTTTCCTTATCACAAAACATTTGATATATTGCTAGTGGGAAACCATACAACCTTGTTATAGAGAGGCAGACTGACAAACATACTTGCTTCTGCTTACTATTTTACCTAACCTATTAGCAGCATTTGCTTTAGAGTAACACCCAGGAAGACAGGTCATAGACCGGCTCACTACTTTGCAAGGTGCTACACAAACACAGACTACAAAGACTGCCCTTGCCTTCAGAGAATTTACCGTCTCATGTCTCTTCTTGCTCTGCTGTGAAGTGCTACATCTGATGGGGAATGTCCACAGAATCTTTTCATTTTTTCTCAGCATGTTTCTTTGAAAATCCTGCTGCTGCTTTTTTCATTATCGTATTATGAGGGACAAATCCCTGTGAGTCACAGGTCTCCTCTCCTTTTACGAGCCACTTTTCTTTGTGCTTTGCACCTGCTCTGTTGCTTGGTCAGCGGATGACACATTCTGACTGACTTGTATACACAGGGTGGTGGAAATAAAGGTCCAGGGTCTCCAGTGATGTACAAGTTCACATTCCCATGCATGGGTAGGTGACCTGAATCCATAACTAGTCCTGGCATCAATGGGTAACAGATTGCCTTGAGTGCCATTTTACCATGGTACACAGTGCTACTAACACTGTAAGCTGCTCTTCAACGACTGTGAGCATGGCAGAACTGCCAGTATGGTCTCCTCCTGTGGAGATTAAGTCAGGAGACAAATCACCACGGGTGGGCTTTAATACACTGCCTGCATTTTTAAAGTCCTGCTTCTTAGCAAGTGGATATCCCTTGTTATATCACCAGAAATACTTATGTATGGATGGACATGCTCCCCATAAATATTATTGTTCATGGTTAAGTGGGCAAATGTTAGAAATAATGATACAGAAATCTATATGAAAGGATGACTCAACCTAATCACATTCCTGATGTTTGAGACTCAGCATCTCAGCAAGATGCCTCTGAGATGGCTCACAGAGTGAGAAGGAACAAGAAAGAAAATAAACTGCATTCCTCCTAGCCATAGTTCATATCCAGCGCTTCAGCAGCAGGTGAGTTCCTGGCCATGAACTGCACCAAGGGCTGGGTTCAAGAAGGACTTACACCATGCCCAGAAGGGCTAACCTAGACAGTTCAGATGAATGTTGCAGTCAATGGATCAGGCCTTGAATGGGAAGAGATATCATTTATGGCTTCTATGATTAACATATTGTTTGAATGCAGCTACAGAGAAAGCAGTGGGTGGCTCTCCACCTGCAGTGTCCATCCCTTCCCTTACACATGGTGGCCTAGGGAAGCTGCTCAGAGAAGGAGAGCTGCAGCTTGGCTCTCTCTTTTCCCAAGCACTCCATGACTGCCACAACAGCACGTGTTACACAGCCCATGAGAGCTACAGGGGCAACATCCTGCTTGGGAGCAGCCAGTCCTCCACAGCAGCCTGGACCATGACTCCAGGTGGCAGGGATTTCTTCTCACCTGGCCTTCTACATGCTAAACACCTAGGGCCCTGGGGCTTACCTCTCAGCTCAGCACTGTGGAAAGGGGGCACGCCTTTTCTTCTGGGACTTAGAAAGGGGCAGGGGGTGTAAGGATACACCCCTCCCTCCACTGCTAAATGAAACCAGTCCTCAGCTCCATCCTAGTAAGACAAGGAGGCAGTGGAGGGATGTGACGTGGGCTTGGAGAGGGTTAAGAACAACTGACCTACGGCTGCTACTGGCTGTGCTTTGCTCTCCCACCTGAGGGAATGCAGTCAGCAAAGAGATTTTTAAACTTCATTTTCTCTGTCTACAGGTGCCTGTCTTCCAGTATTAGTCTCGGGAACTGCACACCAATTACCTCATATATTCACTGAAAGTGCAGTACAATACAACTTATTGTTATATAGTGTCCTTGATAGAAAGCCCCATGAAATGCTTGACAGTACTATTGGGTCCATAAAAGTGTGCGTGGTCATGAATACATGTGAGGGTTCAGTCCCTTGCTCTTGATTCCTGTTCTCTGCTGGAAACCACTCTGTTACAATTCTCTCAATTTCAACTCTGAGAGGAGGTGGAAGAAAGGAATATCACAGCTCTGTGTCACTCTCTGCAAATGTATGAGGACACAGAAGGGCCATCCTGCTAGACGTGAGACAAACGGACCCAAGGGACACACACAGACATGCAAATACAGAGCCATGAATATTGACAGGTAGCTGACCACTGGTGACCGGCCTGACCCTCAGCATCATTAGGGCTACCAAAGTGAGGATTCATGTGCTCGTTGCTGCAGCAGAAGGTACCCGATTTTCCATGGCTGCACTTTGGCTCAGCTGCATATACTCTACAAAAGTAGCTTAATCTAATCTTTGCAGCACTCAGCAAATAAAGACCATAATGTCATATCATGAATCACTTGTTTTCTCCAGCACTGGGACACATTAAAAAAAGGATTTTGCTTTCTAAATTTCAAATTATTCATAACCATTTGACTAAACTCATTCCTAAAAAACACAACAAAAAGTCAGTGTTGTGGTTCTATCATGAGGCAGCTGGGGCTGGATTCAAATAGCCAACTGTGAGGCTGAAGACAAACTTAGCTGCCTAATGCAGCATCTGTGCTCAAAAAATTTGTGAGAGATTCATAGTGTGCCTGAATTCCAGTGCTGCTGGTTTTGGAGTCTCTGTAGGGTCAGTGGAGAGGGACAGACATGAAAATGGGTCATTGGAGGATTCTGGGGTGCATGGAGGACCACTCCTCAGCACAGACAAAGCAGCCCATGAAGGAGAGGCCGCCCCACTACTGGGGACTCATCTGTGCCAGGAGACACCTAAGGCAGGTAGAAGTCAGGACAAGGCAGGGGAACATGTTACCCCTTCCCACCCAGTGACCAGCACCCCCACCTCATCCTAGCCATAAAGTTTAAAGGGAACCAGTAGGTGACATCTTGTGACTTCTGAGGGGCAGCCTCCACTCTAGGTCTTTTAGAAACCATGCAAGGCCCAAGAAAGAAGGTCAGCCAAAGTAGTTCTTTCTGCTGCAGTTAGCACGGCTACAATAAAACCATGTGCCGCAGCTCAGACTCAGGGATTATCCTTAGGTTTGTAGGAATATTTTGCAGAAATGAGACAGGTGAATATTTTAGAAAAAATACCCAAAGACTTTGATTTCTTCTTAATAGGCTATTCTCCTTTACAGCCTTTGAATTTTCTTTGCAATAACCAAGGCACAGACAAAAAAGTCCTACACTTAATTAGGCCTGATTTTCATTAAAGCCGTATAGAAATTCAAAAAAGACAGAAAAGACAAGGAAGTTAGAATTTCAAAAACTTGCCCATAACTAAACTTCACACAAACAGGCAGTTGTCTCTCAAATGTTTTAACAAGCAGTTGTTAATGAACTATATTGCAGAGCACTGACAAATCTAAAGAAGAATGATTTTATGCCATTTAAAAAGAAATCACAATTCTGTCTGTTATGTGGTGCCCTGCCTAGCGCTGGGAGCCCCTGGTGCTAGGAGATGTCTAGAGAAAGGATCTGTCTTGAGGATCTTATAAAACCTGAACCCTGCAAAGCATTAGCTGTGCTTCAGTGGCTGGGAGGTGGAAAAGGGAAGGGTTCACTGAAACTTTAGTTAAACTTTGATGTATTAGCATTCCCAGAGCAGAAAAATGGGGTGAAAGTATTTTCAGGCTGACCTTAGATATGAAAATTTGGTGAACAGAAGAGTGGAAGAAATTTGGCTTTGGGTTGAATTAAAATTTGGATTCAAGCAGTTTTGCTGATCTGTACATTGTGTAGATGAGATAAAAATAAAATGGGAGTTTGAAAACAAAAATGTCATGCTGACAACTGAAAATCAAAATGTTTCATTAGAGAAAAAGAGCAAATGGAGATAATTTGAGTTTTGGGGATTTTTTTTTAAACACAGCTAGTAAAATCAAGAATTATGTGAAAATTACCTTGGTGCCATGAAAGCAGGCCGTGTAATGCTCACCCAGGGATGTGTGTGGTCCGGGCTGATATCTATACTACTGAGGGGATGGGAGATTAAGCATATCACTGTGCTTCTGGAGAGCCCAGCATTTCTGTACCCATCCAGCATGGTCCTGCCAGGCCCTGCAGAGTGCCATAGCAGTGTTGTTTGTGTGGCTTGGGGATAGTTTGCTGGGAGATGGAGCTCTCTCACTTGTTTCTGTGGCTGCTGAGACTGGATTCAGCAGTTCTCAGCTGACAAACTCCTTCAACTTCAGCAGAAAAAAAGCAAGGTTAGACTCTAATACCTACCCAGTGCCCTTTAATTTCACTCGCCTAATGCTGATAATTGGAAAATGAATATTACACAGGCAGCAGTGGGTGGCTGCAGTGGGTTGGATATAATCAGCATCCCTGTGCATGTCCAAGTTAGTCTTGTCTTACTTTAATTCTGGTAGTATTTCTGTTTAGAGCCAGCTTGTTACAGGAATCTATTCGAAGGCTGGAGACTACAACCAAAATGAAAGTGGAAAAAAAGAGAAAAAAATTATCATAATGTGCTGGCTTTTCACCTCCCCCTGCTTCTTTCCCTACCAAATTAACAGCAAAGACCTTTTAAAGCACCTCACGTAGACACTCTTGTTATCAAAACTGTCCTGCTGGTGAGAATCAAGCCTTGAGTGCAGTTGCATTGAGGTGACTCCCACTACCGGATCGATAGCTGGCAGGACTCCTCAGCAAAGGAGCTGACAGCAACGTTGCAACCTGCCGCTTGGAGCACTCAGCATCCTAATTCTCTGCCGCATGCAACCACAGGAAGCCTGGAGAAAGGGGAATATGGGGCAGAGTGCAGTGGATTCCTCTCTTCCCCCATTTCTGGCCACCCGTGCTTATATGTGCTGAGAGGTTCAACAGGCATTTCAAAATGTCGGGAAGCAGGAAAAGAAAAGGAGGGAGAGAGGCTTATATCCTGCCTGCCTCTGTTTTATAATATATTTATGTGGGAATGGGAGGGGGGACCTGGGGCATTGCTTTGTATCTCTTTTGAAATACTTTTTTTTTCTTTTCCATAAACAGAATGGCTTTAGAAGGAGAATGCTAAGTAGAACAGCGAAGTGACACACCATTTATCCAGGTTTTGTTAAGTAATCAGCTACATTCCTTGCTAATCAATCTCTCCCCTTCAATTAACAGCAATAAATTCCTCATAAAATATTCTAAACAATGCCGGACTTTCTTCTTACTTTACATTATTTATGCAGCATGTTTGTTATTCTTGTCCTTAAAGCAACTTTATATATTATGTCTTGTTTCTCAGCCAGAAAAACAACTTACCTCTGCAGAATGATCTCAGCAGTATCTCTGTCCGTCTGATCCCTGCCGTGTAATGCGCACACACACACTGCCCCTTAGAGGTGACATCCAGTCATGGCCACAGGGAAAAAAATCACAGCTATTGAGATATGTTTTGATTGCAGTGGATTCATGTAATTTTGACTAGCTGGCTGGCTTACCAGAAAGAGAGTCTGATACTTTTTATTTAGAACGCATGTCCATATTTTGATGTCAGATAAGCAGTGCAAACCTGGCATAGCCCCTTTGATTTCAATACTGATTTTTGCAATGGACATATCTGATTTCAGGTTCCTGACCCCAGCTCCTTTTCCTGAAAACTCTGTCACGTAAAGATAAAGCATCGTAACTGCAGCCACTGTGCCTTTCCAGATGCTACTAGACATGGCCATGCTTGGAATACAAGAAACGCCATAGCAACCAGAGGCAAATTGACATGTTGCCATCCACCTTAACAAATGAGTATGGAAATGATGAGAAAGGAAACAGCAGGCTAAGCCTATTACTTCATCAACTGCTACAACAGTCACCAACCCTATTACTGCTGTGCTCTGTGCTTCCATGCTCACTGGGGACGCTGCCTCAGTGGGCCAATATGCATCCTCTTGGACAGCACAACAGTGACAGCCCAGCCAGGCCTCGGCCACCTCAAGGGACGGTCTCGTGTGTCAAATGCTTTTCTGTCTCCTGCCCTGATGGAATAATAAAGAAAATCTGTCTCATTCTTTTCATCAGCAGCTATCTCTGACCTCCAAAGCCAGGTGGGGTAGCACACATACAGACAGGGGAGGGAGCGAAGAGCAGCAAATGCTTTCTTGTGTCCATCTGCCTGATCTGACAGTAGTTTCTCTAGCTAGGATTTTACATTAAGCAAACCGATGTGTATGTGACTCCTGTGCAGGGCTGGAGGCGGGGAATGTGCAGTAAGCTGTGTGGGACACAAAGACATCGTGTAACCATGCTGGGAAATGAGGCATTTAATTTAAAATGAGCAGAACTAGGAACTCCAGGCTGGGAAGAATTGCCAGGAGGTGGGTGTGTAGGAAACTGGGGGTGCAGTTTGTCCTGTTACAGCTGTCCATACTGGCACTGGGGCCACTCTGAAATGGAAGGGAAAAGTATAACAAACCCAACAGGGTGGGATACAGGTCCTTTGGCAATACAAATCAATGTTCTTGTTCTACAAATTAAAATAATGACCATTTTGCAAACCATTGTAGGAATTGCTCTGCCTGGCTTCAGTGGGAGGAAGCAGGACTCATTAATTCTCATCTGACATTCCCTTTTATCTCATGACTGGGGTCAACTTACAAGGGGAACACCCAGTCAGACATTAACAAAACAGGAGATGTGAGCGTGTGTGTGTATGGGAAGAGCGTGTTACAAAAATGCTACGTTCCCTTGGGGAGGAACTTGCTACATGAGATTTTAATGAGAAATTAGGTTCTTGGAGGCTGTCCCTCTGCACAGAGTTAATCCAGAAGTGCTAGAGAGAGAGGTAAAAAGAGAAGTTGTCACCACAAGCACTCCCCTTCCCTGGTAGGCATGGTCATGTCCATCAATGCTGCAGCTGGATCAAACTGCAGAGCAGTGTGGCTGAGGATGTGCAGAGTCTGGAGGTCGGCAGACCAGCCAGTGCCAAAATAGGTCCCTCTATACTCGTAGCAAAAGCCTCCACCACAACTTCCCTTATCCCACCACTCTGCTTTTGCTATTCTCCTCCCTTTAAACATGCCTTTCTTCCTGCAGAGATACACTGTGTGAGAAACTTTCCACACACACTCATCTTCAAGACAGAGGGCTGAGGTTTCTGAGGGAGATATGCAAACTGTTACCACGCACATCACTCAACAGACTTCCAGAGTGACCTTGAGCAGTCCTTCATCAGGCCTGACCAGAGGCAGGAATGCTTTTTGAGCTGCTTTTTCTGAGTGCTAAGGATACACCATTTGCACGTAACTGACTTTGCAGAAGAGGAGGAGCAGTCCCTTCTCCTTAAGGCTGCATCTGCATGTCCTTTCTAGAAGGCAATGCGGTAGTATGTCTGCAGTGGGCTTACTTAAGAAGGAAGATCAGCCAAGCACTAGGCAGGGACTGAAAGAACTGAGTCACTGACCCAAGCCCCTGCTTGCACAGGCAACACCACCACACAGACCCCTCCAATAAATACATGAGGCCATATTAAATGACAAAATTGTTTTTCAGTACACACTGTAAGGATGCAGAATGTACTAATACTCCAGCTACCATCCAAACTCTCTCCACTACAATAGCAGCTGCAAAATTTTCATTGTGGCTGGCAAAAAAGTGACTGGATGCAAACAACCCTCAACGCTCCCTGTGAGGCTATGCTGGCCACACCCTGCTCCCTGGCCTTCCTCCTCCTCCTCCTGGGAAGAACAATGGGGCTTTGTCAGCACCAGGAGGAGTGAGCACTAGCAAGCACAATGGCCTTTTTTTATCCTAGCTTCAAGGCATTTGTAGTTGGAAAAAGAAATGCATTCATCTTCTGAGAGCGAGGAATATCTATGTTAGAATTGGACTTTGCCCAGAATTCTGTATTTGACCTCTAGGGAATAGATCTGAACACGGGTCACAGTCAAAACATTTAGCTTACTCTTCTGTCTTTGCTTCAGCTCATTTTGAGAGCCTGTGCTTGTTCCTTTACCTATATGTTAACTGCAGTGGTGATCTAAGCTCTAATATCTTTAATGTCCTCCCCAGCTTGGGGAACCTATACATGTCACCAGGAAGACAGGTGGCAACACAGGCTTTCTTCTTGCTTGTGAACAAATTAATCTTTAATCCTTGAGGTCCATTTAGTCAGTAAAGAGTTAACACCCACACCTCTCAGTGCAAATTGGCTCATCCAGGAAAAAAAATCCCATAAAATTGGATGTCAGCAGATTATCCCTGTCCAGATCCATGGATTAGTGTGCTTGGAGAGGGTATCCAAGTGGAAGAGAATGTAATAGCACTGTATGTGCAGGGAGAGCCTTCACCTCCACTCCAGCTCAATTACATATTTCTCTTATCACAGACATCACAAGATGCCTACCCTCATGTCTTTCTTTGCTTAAGCCTGTTATTGCATTTTTATAAATATTGGAAAGCCTATTGTGAAATTTCTTGCTGCAATGGATCATATATTGGCTAAATCATTTTGTTTCCTCAGTTCTCCACTCTCTGCTCTTCCACATCACTTCCTTATTTTATTAGCTCCCTATATTAAGTGATCAAGACATTGCAACATCCATCCTCCCTCAATTTCTCCATGACACCCACACATGCAGGTTTCCATCTACAGCTTAAGGTCAAACTCTTCTCTCAGAGTCCCTTATGCCAGCCTATAGCAAGTGCCACAGGCTCAAATACCCAAGGAGCCAAAAAGTCACTCTGGACTTTCCGTAGGCAAAGGGAAAGTTTGGAGTGCAGAGAGAAACCAGGAACCAGTGGAGCTGGTGCCAGCTGTGCCTCAAATGCCTGATGCTTCCCCACAGAAGAAATGGTGCAATCAAAGCCAGGGTGGCTGAATGACAATGTCTGCAGTGTCAGCTCTAAGCTATTACAGGTCTTGTGTCAGTGTGACATTTCTTCTTAGAGCCCAGGCCTTGGGATCCAAGGGTTTGTCTGATATTCTCTGCTTGTTCTTTCTGTTGTGGGCTGTTTTGTTTTGTTGTCCCTTGCTTGCTTGCTTGCTTTCCCCCCCGCCATTTATCCTTTATAGTTGTGGAAAGAAAACTTAAAAAAAAGGACCAAACAGATTTAGTTTGAAAACCAGAGACTGATTAACATTAGGAAGAGGATCTCCATAAGATCGAGGGAGGTGACCCTTCCCTTCTCCTCAGCACTGGTGAGATCACAGCTGTGCCCAGTTCTGGGCTTCCCAGTACAGAGAGACATGGACGTACTAGAGCAAGTTCAGAAAAGGGACAGAGCATCTGCCATATGAGGAGCGGCTGACACAGCTGGGATTATTTAGCCTGGAGAAGAGAAGGCTCAGGGGGACCTTATCAGCATGTATGAACTCCTGAAGGGGGCAAGGAATATAGATCCTGACTCTTCCTAGTGGTGCTCAGTGGCAGGACAGGAGGCAGTGGTCACAAACTGAAATACAGGAAATTTCATTTAAAGACAAGTAAAAACTTTTTTTTTTCTTTTCTGTGAGGGCGACTAAGCATTGCCACAGGCTGCCCAGAGAGGCTGTGGAGTTTGTATCCTTAGAGATTCCCAAAACCTAACTGGATACAACTCGGAGCAGCCTGCTCTAGCTGACCCTGCCTTCAGCAGGGGGTGGGACTGGGCTATCTCCAGAGATGCCTCCCAACCTCAGCCTTTCTATGATGCTGTGATTCTCTAACAGAATGCCAGAATTATTATTTTAAATATTTCTGGCTTTAAAGCCATGTAGAAGGGGGAGCTGATGAAGGGAGTAGGTGAGTTCTATTTCAGGACCAATGTCAGCAATATTAGGTTATGTTTTCCCCGAGCTCCAATACTATCCCTTAAGTAGGCACAAGCTCCAGGACCAGCCCTGGCCATACGTTGCACAGCATGTTAGGCAATGACCTACAATAGCTTCTCATGGCTGAGACGTGAAGATCACTTTAACCAAGAAAAGATGAAGCTGAAGCTTCAACATTGCAGTATGCACTCCCTCGGTAGTTTCCGATGTGTGTCTTGTATACTTGCTCATTTAAACAACCACACATGAAAGTGAACCTAGAGGTGGAAAAGAGTAAAGATGTTAAGAGCTCTAGATGTGAATTTGTTTGAAGTTTGTTGCAGAGATTTGCAGGAGGATTTTCATCTGGCTAATCGAATTTCAAAAGTTTTACACTTCATTTTTGAAAGTCTGATAAGAACAATCAGTAGCTGTATTTGTTCCCCTTCATTCTTTCACCTGTTTGCTGCCAACAGAGATTAAAAAAACTAGCTTCCTAGTATAAAACAAAAATTTGGAAGCCATAATAAGCCAAATAAACTATTGCAGAAAGACTCAGGTTTTCCTCTTCTTTCTGACTAAACTGACCATCTCACATCACAGATACAAACTCATTAAAAGAGAAAGTGGTAGAAAGCATTTTGAGTTGTTTAGATTCTTAGTAGTCCAATGCAGAGAGCTGAATATTCAAGTATTGTAACTAAATTGTGCAAGTTACAAATAATTGTGTAACTTAATCCTGTATTGGGTATTTGATTCAAAGGTAGAGGTTATTTTTCATCAAATAAGTATATAAACCTACAAAATCTGAAGTGTGTTCTGATTTGGGATAGTTCAGTTTTCTGTGTACCTATTCTGAAACACTGCAAATAGGTCTCATGAGGAGTCCCCTGAAAAACTGTCTCTCAGTGATGCAACCCAAGTGCAAGGATCAGACTGATTCATCAGGTGGAGAATACTGTCCACAGTACAACAAGCATTGCCAGGGGAATTGTCCCTTAAATCCTTTACCCACTGAATTATTGCAGAAGAATATTTCTCCCTCCAGACACATGCTGAGTTATAATTTGCTCATAGATTTGAAATTGCATTTGGGAAAAATATTCTGAAAAAGGGTGAGGATGGAAAATATTTTGGTTCTTAGAAGTTCAGTACTGAGTGGACAGCTGTGATTATTATTCTACTCTTGGCAATTAACTATTGGCATACACTGGAAAGATGTAATTGCTTGTAGAATTAAAAGAAATTAAGATTTTCTTTTATTTAATCTACTTTTTTTTGTGATGTCCGTAATTTTTTCTTGTTATACTTGATCTCAAATTCAAGTAACACGTGCTTTGAAAGCTTTAGGACAGATCAGGTTGATCAAGGAATGCCTGTGCACTAGGATACATTCTAATCTTGCTACAGGCACTACTGTATTTTACTGTGGAATTGAGCGGAGTATCCTCAAGAGAAAATGATGCTATCAGGTAACGCCAAACAGATTCTCAAGCAAGAAGCTCAGGTAGGCTGTCCTGCTCAGGTCCCTGAAGCTACTCTCAGCTGAAGTCACAAGCTTCTTGGGAAAGAGGACCATTTCTCAATATCTGCAACATACCAACTATGCTGTTGGTGCTCAGTAAACAAATAATTAGAATAACAAATGGAATTATTTCTAAATATAATGTTCCACAAAGCTTACAGAGGTGCCATCTGCTCTGCAAGGCAAAAAGCTGGAGCCTATAAAAACTTCCGCGTATGCTTAATTTTACACTCTCAAGCAGACCCAGGGACCGTTCAAGCACATAAAATTGAGCAGATATGTAAATATTTGCAGAGCTACAGCTCTGTAATTGGTAATTTTGCAGCTACTGTATTTTTCTAGGATCTAGAAAGAAGTTCTATGGCAAAAGGTGCCTTGAGGGTCAACTGAAATAAGCTGTGGACAGCTCATGTCCACTTTCATTGTAGTGCTTAGTTTAATTTGTCTGTCTCCAAAACTCACCCAGTTAGCAACTGAAGGATGGCACATTCCCAGCACTTTGGCATCCGAGAGACAGCAGAACATATCTTGCTCCTGCTCAGAGCTGGAAGTGAAAATAGAGTGCGAGGAATCCAAAAGGAAGTTGTTGAATGCACGGCAGATGTTGTTACATTTGGCCTAGCGGTACTCCATGTGGCAGTCACACGACTGCTGATCTTAGCCAGAGAGGTTAATAGGGATGGGCACTCCTATGTGAGGGTTTTCTTTCAAATGAGAGAGTGGAACAAATGTTATAAGTGAACCAATAACAGCAGGAACAAAAGGAAAAAATAAGGGAAACGGAAGCTCAGGGCTAATGGCATGTTGGCTGGGAAAACAGCACATCAACAGCCAAGAACAGCCAAGACGATCATTTCATGGGAAAGTGGGCTGAAAGAGACATCTTAAGACCACCCTACGTACCTCCATCCAATTTCCCTGAGCTTTGGCTGGCACCCACATCTCCTACAGACAAATGCAGAGTGAGAAAACGATACACACTGGTATGAATCATGGGTTTCTAGGCCATCATTTATAATGGGAACTATGCCTGAGCAGAGGTGCATTACTCGCATATTGAAGATGATTTATATGGTTTTTACGTAGCTGTTGGGCTTTAATTATTCACTTGATTATCAATAAAAAATAAGCAGTGAGCAGTACAGAATTTTAACATGTCTGAAAGGGGCATGCAGCCACTTGTGTGAAACAAATGTGCACATGCAGGGAGGCATTCCTGTCCTGTCAGTGCCAGGTATGAGGACAAATTCACAAGCAGGATTAGCACGTTTCTTTTCTTTCTCTTCCCTAATCCCTCCCCAATCCCTTTCACAAACAAAACCTGCCAACCTGTTCATCAGCTCCATGATGGCAGACAAATGTTTCAGCAAAACATGTGCCAAATATCCATTGAGATTGGCTGAAATTCAATATGATGAAATGAATTGATGCTGGCGTCCCATTTGGTGCAACGCAATATCTGATCAATAGCAAGTAATTGGACATCATTTTGTGTAGGATAGAAAGCTGGGACTGTTACATCACTCTGAGTTATGGATCATATTAATCACTGCCTAACTGTTTCATCAATGTAATTTCTTTTCATCAACATGCTGTGGCATTTAAAACGTTGGACATAAAACCTCTATACTGTATTAACTTGAAATTAAAAGCTGTGCAGCCCAATGAAATGGAACATCATTACCATGGGTGTGAATAGTGTTCTCACATCGTAGCGCAAAATTATACAATTGGCACCTTTAACAAGCAGAGTGAAGTGACAGGGAAAGAAAATCAAATAGCAAGATCCCATCTGAACTGGGGGGGGATATGCACTCATACCAGCATTACCTTCAGTTCCAACTCCTTAATTGCAATCAATGCAAGAGAAGCAGGGAGTGAAATCCATGTTTCTTTTCAGCTTTTGATACTTCACAGGTGTTTGCAAGTTGTGAAACTACTGAGGATATATTAACAGGGCAGGTCTAGCAAAGGACAAGATATGGTGTCTCCACCCCATTTCCTGGCATGGAAATACATGCACCTCTGTCAGTGATCACTGGGATTCCTATTGCTTACTCTATACTCTATACTTACTTACTCTATACTTACTCTATAGCTTTCTTCAAGCTTCTTCTGGTACTCCACCAGAGGTACATTTGTGGAGGCTGGTACCATTGCTTGCTATCAGATAACTCAAAGTCACTTTTCTTCCACCACATGCTAGCAGGAATCCTTGCTTATCACCTGACAGCGAATGAAAGCTTTTAGGCAAGTCAGGTAGAAAACTAGTGCTATTGGCTCTGCCGCAGTCAGAGACAGACAGCTTTAATCAGACCATGGCATACTGCTGTTCTGAGTGACCAAAAAGCTTTTTGTGGGGTACACTTCAGACACCTGCTTGGGCAATTAACTGCACAGTCTGGCACTCCACCACTGAACCCAAACCCCATACCACATACTGCTGTTTTCAGTAAGATCATGGCAGAAAACTGGAAGTAGTCCTTTACTCCTCAGTACAGACATTCACCCAGGCAAATTCCAGCTCTGTGCTGGGGCAAGACATAGGCATACACATCCTCCCACACCCTGTTTTCTGTGGTAAGTGAGCTGGGAAAAGTAAGTAAAAAGGTGTTCAAGCCAGGCCCCTGTCTTTTAGACCATAAGCACAGAGAACACAGTTTATGTCTTGCCCAAAACGCTGAATGACCCTGTCTAAGCCCATAGATGAAGTTGGCAGAGTATGGTCAACTATTACACAGAAATACAATGGGACTGCGTCCTGCCTGAAGAGAGAACAAGAAGGCAAGTCAACAGCAGAAAAAACCTGACAACTGGATCTTATTCTCAGAGCACCTGCATTTCCCACTGATATCAGAGCTGCGGGTGCCTGGCACTTCTTAAAATGTAACCAGCTTATTCATCCTGTCGTAGGTGAGCATTTTCTCTGTTCTCTGTTTGGTGTGAAGCCTGTTGGGAAAGACAGGATGAGAACAGATAATAATAATAGCGTTTCAACATCTCTAGCTCATGGTTTCTTCCCATATTTGGTGATTGTTTTCTTTAAGGTCCAGCTCTGGGTCTGAGGGAATCTTAGCTTTCTCTTACAATAATGCTGTCTGTTCCTTTTGATGGGGTAGGAAAGCCTGAAAACCTCTCATCCATCAGAACTGAAAAATTATAAACTTAAAGAAAAGAACCTTAAGTGTGCATTGTTCTTAAGCATCCATGTTTTTAACAGTGACTTTAAGATTTTTAGGAAGGCCTTATTATCAGGTTTTGAGTGCTGGGAAAAAATGATGCTCACTAAGGTTTGCTGCTTAGATAGAGACAAAGTCCCAGAAGAAATATTTGTAAGTGCCACTGGTCAGAAAAAAACTTGGATTATGGGAAAATGGCTTTTATGGGAAATTTTCTGTACTTTGTCCTTGGAATTAGAAACACCACAGAGTCAGTTTAGGGGTAGAGGCAAAAGGGAGACAGAAATTTCTTTTATTTCCACTCCTGCTAGGGAAAATACTTCCTTACATGATTGATTTTAAGTATGTGCCAAGATCCTATTAGAACTTGACTTCATATTTCAAGTTTCTCAGTAGGAATGTTTTATTTATGTAGAGCCAAAGAAAATGGTGTGACTATACTTCTGCTTTCACAGCTAAACAATGCTGGATCTCTAAAGAAACCCTGGGTGGAAGTATGTGAGCCCACCTTGGTTTTGTTTTTAGCAAAAGAAGTCAGAACTCCATGTTAATGGCCAGTTGAGGCATTAATTTCCTTTGCCCTCAGTGGCAGACCTATACAGTATTGTATACAATAGGAGCTGGCCTACCATTGGAGATGCACCAGAAATTTCTTCACTGAATCTGCACATGACATATTTTAAAACTATTTCAAGATCAGGCAGTGCCTGTGCAGACAAAAGCACAGGGCTGTAGGGGGGAATAGCACCATTTTTTTTTGTTCTGTGGCTACTTGGGAGGTTTAAGCATTACTGACAAAATCTTCCAGTCTCCCCTCTCCCCGTTTCTGCTGCTGACACTGGCTGTTTGTGCCTTTAACTGTACAAGCTAATTATGTAAATGTGTGCCTGTGGTCTGCAGTTTTTTTACATTTTGCACCATTAAAGCTTTAAGTAATCCTGCAACCACTCTTCAAGGAGTGCTCCTTCTGAGCTAAGTCCATTGCAGTCGCTGACACAGCGTGAATCATCTGTGCACACACATGCACTTACACACACAGTGCTCTCTTCATTTTTCCAATTCCCCTTTTCTTCCAGTAGCACCAGTAACTCTCTACTGATATCTGTTAGTGCATTGTAATGGAGAGCTAATCATGACATGGGCAAAGTGGGAAGACCCCTCTATATGTCCCATGAAGAGTCGACCATGATTGCTTCATAGTTCCATCTACATGGTTCAAACACCCCTTCACCTTGTCTCTGCTTCCTTTAATCTAAAATGAGAGCTACTCAGAGTGCAAAGACATTTGCTCTTTGTCTACAGAAAATAACCCCCCATAACCCTGTTGTCTGTTCATGTCACTCAGATGATCAGCCACATCCTCTCTTTGGTGACAGCTCCCCAAGATGCACCTATTTTCTCCTGCTCTGTTGTTTTTCTCCTGCACTTGTAAGAATGACTTATTTTAGCAGCTAATTATACTAACAGCCATACAAAGATAGGGCCAAAAAAAAAAAAAGGAAAACCACTTACAGAAGGGAAATGAAGACACTGGGTTATCTTAAAAGGAAAGAGTCCACTACTAAATTCATTGATGCTAGCCTGGTGGGGTTACCTGCCAGAAAAGGTCAAGATGTAATTATGACCGGTGTGCTGAGTGCATTGTATCCCTGATGGATGAAAATGTGTTAGGTCTAAGTATTTTAGCAATAGCCAAGACACATTAAAACTCTTCGAGAACCATAAAAGCAAAGTGAATTTTAGGGTCCTGCCTATGGGATAATGCTCAAATATTCTGCAGGGGGAGCACACCTTGGAGATCGGCAGCAAGAATCCAGTGCCTTAAGATGTCTTCCTCATTTCACAGTGGATTTACTGAGGAGCAGGTGGGCAGCTGTGCTAGTCTGTGCTCAGCTCCTCACATATAGATGCCATGATTATTTCATCCCACCAAATTCTTAAACATGTAAGAGTAGATGTCAGTATGTCAAAAACTACTGTGCTGCTTGTGTATTACTCCCATTATCATATTCAAAAAGAGATTCACATACTGTATTATGGTATTTATATAGCACTCATCACCAGGATATTTGAGCTTCCTACAAAACCTGACATTAAACATCCCTTTTTTTGCCCCTACAACCAATTAAATAATTTTTACAGGCATTTAGAGAACTAGCACACTTCTGTAATTATTGCCACGTTGCCTCTGTCATTCTCTTGGTCATGTTCAGGAGCACAATTCACTTCCCCTGGTATTAATGAGTAATAAATAATTCATATAAAAATAAAAAAAGACACCTAACAAAAGAGACATGGGCATACTTCATGTGGTGACTGCATTATACAGTCTGTGATGTCGTTTTCTGTGGTAAAGCTGTGTAGAATTTAAGAGGAAAATGAAAACCTTTCCTTACATTTCGAACATCCTATAGAATAGAATACAATTAACATCTTTGTCAAATAATATAATCCGGTAGGATGGCTTGAAAAGGTTGCAGAAGACAGCGCTCTATTTCATTCCAGAATAGAGTACTGTTACACCTCTATAGACTTTTACGGGTTTCATCCCTCTTAACTTCTGCAGGGCTTTCCCAGGAGAGTTTGCACATGAGATGAGAAGAATGGTGGGAGAAAAATTACTGTAGAGAGACAGAAAAATGTCTGGCCTAAATTTACTATCAAAAACTGTCTTGGAAGGCTTAAACATAGTGGGACTATTCAGCTCCATGATAATGGGGTCAGGTGTGTTCAGAAGAGGGTTAATGGGGATAAAAACAGAGAAACAACAGGAGAGTGCCCAGCAGACACACTATTAAACTGCTTTATCTGCCTAATAGCCATCAGCGGAGTACAAAGTCCCTGGCTACTGCAATAGCCCCTCAGCTGCTGCAGAGGCAGCAATGGACCAGACAATCTGTGCAGTTGTCAGACTGGCATTCTTCATAGCCTGTGAAAAGTTCCTTTACCCAAAGGGTTCAGAGGAAACATCTGGTCCTCACAGGGCAGACAACATGAAACATTTTGACCCCAGAAGGGATCAGACATCTTTGTTCAGTTACCGTGTATCCATCAAATGTATACGGGACCTTTCAGTTGTGTTCTGTACAAAAGAACTGCATGGTAGCCTACCATGAACACTCTCCATGCTGACACGAACAAGCCCCTTGCCACTCAATTGCCTTCTCACACCAGTCCTGTTTTGAGAGTATCCCCATAGACAGGGTAAAACTTGATTTTGAGGTTTTCTGTGGCCACTCAGCTTTATTGTTATTTTTCAGGAGAGTGGCAGAAACAGACAGAAAATACTTAATTACTTGTGTTCATTCTCCTATAAGCTGGTGCTGATTGGAGTTGATCAGGATCTAAGCTCTAAGAAGAATCCTGTGTTGGTGGGACGAGGGGGCTTCAATGCAGTTGGGCAAGAGAGGGAAGCAAACGGTTGGTTTGTGTTAGAACAGATACTGTTTGTGTTCTGTCAGACAAATGTAACGGTTAAAAACAATCCCTTGAAAAACACCACAATTCTAAGACTGCAAACTCAAACACACAGATAGGAGATGTCAGAAGCGTGCAACCTTAATTAACCCTCCAGTGTGCATGCATTATCTAATTGCATGAGCATAGATTATTTCTCCCCAGAGGGCCTGTGTCTTACAATGCAGGGGACAGACAAGATCCACTGTGTGAGAAGCTGTTCAATGTTTTCCTTTCTCCTCTCTGTTTGTGCGGTCCCAGACTTATTTACTGAACACTATTCACTTCATGCTGAAGGTAGGATTACTCATCTTATCATGGACATTCTTGTCATATTCCTGACTTTAGCAGCTGTGGATGTCATATAAATTAACACACTTGTTTTCATCTGTGTAAAAGGAGGGCTTGGCATTATCCCCATTTAGCTGAGATCACTGCTGAACAATTTCTATAAGAATTTCCATTGCTCTCTCTGAAATGGTTAAAAAAACAAATGAAATATGGTTTTGCCACAAGAAGAACTGTTCAGTTTTAATAATAAGTGGTGCTACCATTCTTGCATAAATTTTGTGTTTTCATCCTAACCAATATATGTGCAGATACCTTTATTATTCATAAGAACAATTAACCCATTTGCAGAATCCCATCAACTCCTTTGATTGAACAGCCATTGTGAGATGAACCCCAACAACAGCTCACCTTACTCTGCCACAGAATTACTGAGACTTCAGCTTGTCTTCATAGACATAGAATGAAGTCATTTGCACCACTAAGGCTGACTTTCTTAAACTTTTGTCACCTAGTTCTTTGCTACACTAACTAGTCTCATTTGTCTTCTTCAGTCTCTCCTAACATAAGTTTTAATGGCCTTATTTCAGGAGTTCTTCTATTTTGGGAATACCTTCCACAAGGGGAAAAATATTTTTTCCTTTAATTTTAAAACCCAACAGTTTTTAGAAACACCTGTCACTGTTTCCTTTTCTCCAATCAGCAAGCAGTGAGGGTGTCTCTCTCAGTGGGAGCTGACAATTTGATGATACTTCATCAGTGTGGGACTCCTGCTGAGAAGTAGATTGAGACAAAGGAAATGCCTCTCACCATTGGAAAAAATAAGAAATCAGATTTTCTAAGTTATTTTTAGGTAAGTTCAATTTCTTTTATTTTTTGAAGTAAGTCTGCATGTGTGTGTACTGGCATTAGTATTGGCCAGTTCACCAGTTTCTCTCTCCCAACCACACAGGCATTAATGCTACCAGCAAAATGACAGTCCTCAGAAAAAGCTCCAGACTGGGATTCAAGACCTGTACTAAAATGCTGGCCTCAGCAGATACTTCCTGCAAACCTCAGGTAAGGTTTCTTAAAAGTCTCAATTCATTGAAGAATACAAGCCTAGAGCAACAATTCTTTAATCAGAAAGTTTATCTTGTTCCTGGTGGTATGCATGTTCTGGTTTGTATTTTTAAGGCTGTCTGCATTATCAGGAAGGACAGATGTACTTAAAAAAATAATGAACGAAGGCCTTAAACTCCACAAAAAATATGTGTTAGTACTGGAAAGCAGGGAATGTAAGAATACAGGGCAAAAGAGTTGGTGAGGGAGTGAAAATCCAGCTCCCCTGAAATCAGTTGGAGAGGACAAATCAAGGAGAACCTTCTCACTTGTTCTTTGGGATGGAATGCCCTGTTCCCTCCTAGATTGCTTGCAGTGAAGAGGCTCACAGCCTCTCTGCAGTTTGACAGAATATTCAGTGCATGAGTGGCTCGCACCAAAAGTCCCAAAGTCACAACATGTTACGAGTAACTAGTTGATGGAAATTGTTGATGGAAATCCTCCTTATCATTCAGTGTGATGGGGTTCCCTTTTCTTGCATTATGGAAGACCGGGGCCCTGTGAAGTTGTATAGCAGAGACATTCAAGATCATCTGCAGCCATCTTCTTGACAGTAAAGAATAAGTAAGGTGAGTGGTAGGGGTTAGTCATACACATAGTGCTGCAGCGTTACAGAAAGGATGGTGTGAGTGCTTTTACAATGACATGAGTGCTCTTTGCACTCATTCACACAGGAAATGAACTGGTCCCAGTTCCTCTTTTCTACAGGGACAGTTTCTGTCCCTTTGGTCAGGCACTGGGCAGCCCTCAATAATGAGGGCTAAGCCAGTGTATTGCAAGGAAGAAAAGCTGCATTTCTGGGAATTTAGATACCATGGGGGCTGAAGGGAGTCCAAACTATATCAGGAATGACACCTGCCCGCTTCTGGCCAGATTGTGAGCAGCCCTTCCTGGGACTTTCAAAAACATCTTGCAGAGAGGATGCAAAAAGTCTTTATCCTCTAAATGTGCCCTCCCCCTTTCTTCATCTCCTTATTTCTCTGAGGCCCAGGGACTATTCTTTCCTGGTCTCCACACTCATTTGAACATTGAAGGGTAAAGATGTGAAGTAAAGATCATTTTCTTCTAGACAGATGCTCAGTGCATGCTGCATTTCTTCTACAGGCAGATCATCTCTCAGGAGACCATGGGCGAACAGTGTAGCATCATCAACATTAGTTTTGGTGCATGTAAGAAACCTGCCCTCCATCTTCGTGTCTGGTTCTCGCTGACCCACAGCCCAGACATCTGCAGTTTCTGTAGCTTTGCTGTACTTCCTTCAGTTCCTCCTTGGATGCCAAGTCCTGAACAGCCCACAGTACAACCCACAGCTCATGATGTCCAACTGAATTTTACTGTCATAATCAGGCTGATATTTGTTTAATTTAGTCAAATAAACGCCTCTCCTAGCTGTTTGGAAAGCAAATCTCTCCTTACCCTCCAGCTGGTATTTGCTGTACTTGAATGAGCCTGGTAAAAAGCTTGGGTTATAATTTAATGCTGCTTGTTTGTGCCGAACCAACAAGCCTTTCTTAAGGACTCTTAGGGGTTTTTTAAGCCAAGGAACTGCTCTTTTCCTCAGTGGAGGTCTCCAGTGCCTTAACAGCATTACACACAACAGATCTTCAAACAGGGACAGCAAGCAAACAACGCACTACCTGCAGCAGCATGTACTACTGAGCATAATATATTGATGCAGGACCTTACTAAGCTTTTGGAAGTTCCCCACAACAGACTGCATGGCACCTCTTCCTGTTATTTACTAACAATGAACCAGTTGCCGTCCTGCTAGCACAGGGCTACTGAATGGCAGGGGCCATGGCTCTGTTCTTTTCCATAGGTCTTTGCTATAATCCTCACCCTGATGTGAAAAATTTGGACATTACTGTAAGCAGGCATCAGCACAGCTCTATTGATATCCATGCTGAATGATTCCAGAGAAACTATTTACCATTCTAGTGCTTTTGAGCACAATGACAGTCTTGCCGTTGCTTTCAGCAGCAGCAGCAGCAATTCTTAAGTACTGAGATAAGCTGCACAGCTACAAGCTCAATATGTGTGGTGGTTAAATGATTGGAAGCTTCCAAAGAGAATCGAGACCTGAAGTCCCAGATCTTTTGCCTCTTCCCACCCAGCTCCACATACTGTAAGCTCAATTTATAGAAATACACATGCTTTAGAACATAGTAAATACATCTTCCTTTCAAAATTTATCTATGTCTACTAATTTGTTCTCTTTCATGATGCCAAGCAGTTCCCTGTCTTTCTTAAACCGGGGGGGGGCCCACAACTGAACACAGTACTCCAGAAGTGGCCTCACTAGGGCAGAGTAGAGGGGGAGGATAACCTCCTTCAACCTGCTTTCCAAAATAACATCTCTGTTGCAGGGCCAAGTTCTGTTCTTCCCCTTATACTGGCCCTAATCCTATGTATATTCCCATGTGCCCTCCACTCTCTTCTTCCTACTCTCATCTCCCCATTTGCCCTTCACTTCAGCGCCTCTTATATCTTAGGGGCTGTCTGATCACATGCCTAAGCCAAAGAGATTTCTTCCAAATGTTTGCTTTCATTCACAGTTCTCAGTTTATGTTAGGGAAGAACTATACATAAAGGAGTAAAAAATTAATTGAAAGAGAATCATGTGTAGTTGCTGTCTCAAAACCAGTCAGGAATTAGTTTTATCATATTGGTCCATGAACAAGCAGTTTAATACATGGTTTCCTGGGTGCCAACTACCTGAGAGAATTTGGAGCCAGGTGAAGGCATTACCAAGGGTGTTCAAACTGAATAAGTACCCAGAGACATAATGCAGAAAATCATAATTTCCTCCTAACCTTGTATGTAGTGTTTTCACACTACAAACCAAGAGATGGGAGGACCCAAAACACTGTGAGCTTGCTTGAGTGTGATGAAATCACTCAACCCTTTAACAATTTTCCATTTAGGAAGTATAATGAGCGCACACATGAAGCAGCATCAATATTTATGCAAAGATATGTGTTGTTTATATGTGAAACATTATACATCTTAATTAAGATTACTTCCTTTTGAAGAACTCTTTCTAGAAATGAGTACAGCCTGCTGGGCTTCCCAGTTGTTAAATCAAAAACAGCTAGAAGGCCACCACAACTTTGGCCAGTATTTAATGACTCACTATGCCTCCAGGATATAACTCTGATGAATATTCTAGAGAGCCTACTGGTGCCATATCTGACAGTAAATCATGCTTCGATTATTCTGTCTTATAGCCCACTGCAGCACAGGGAGCATACTTTGCCAGCAGTTGTTATCAACATACTTGGAATTCTTGACCAAGATCATTGAAAGCCCACTATGAGAACAAAAGGCTACAAATTATTTCCACAGTATGTTAAAGTTAAGACAGTAGGCTGTAAAATAAAGAGAAATTTCTCTATTAGATAGAGCTGTCTCGGAGTCACTTCTTCCTTTAGAAATCATGATCTACACAGTTTCATAAATCGATGAAAGGATTTTGACCATTAAACTTAATTGATACTGAATTTAAAGGCATGAACTTAAATCATCTTGCCATTTTCTTTGACAATTAGTTTTTGGCATTACATTTCTCTCCATCACTGTACGAAGCAAAAAATCACAAGTACTGAGGAAGTAAGATTAACATGTACAAAAGACACAGCACTGTGAGAAGCGACATCTGGGGCAATGTAAAAGATGTTTCAAGGAGTGTAAACAGGCAGAAGTAAAAACAGAAAATAAAACCTGACTTTTAAGTAATATCAGCAACCACTTGGATTTACATAGTGCTCCATATGTTCTAGATGAATAACACCCAAGGCGTTTTAGAGTGAAGTAAGGTAAAAAGCACGCTTGAGGCGAGAAAGTAAGAAAATAATTAAATTTCTTGAAAATGTATTCAGCTTTGAGTAGGTGCAATTCTTCCCTTTAGATGGCTGTTGGTAATGGTGCTGAGGTGCTGTTGTTTTACATAATTGGGTTTGGATGGGAGCCATGCTGCAGTGAAAAAGCAAAGACTGCTTGTAGTTGAAATGCTCATTCTATTTTTTTTTAATGTAATGCTGCAGCAGGATTCTGATTGCTTAGGAAAATCTAGCTAGAAAGAATGAAAACATTCAGCTGTTTGGAAATGCCATTGAGCCAGTTACGGAGGAAAACAGGCTTGGGTGGGAGAGAAAAGGAAGAGCTGCACAACATGGATAGTTTTTTACCCTTGGTTTGTGGTTTTTACCCCACCTCTCATTTACAGAGGAGTAGACTAAAAATGGTTTTTGATAGTTGTGTCTAGATGGGTTTCTGCAGCTCTCAGTATAGTAAAGATTAAAGTAACCTTGTTGTAATGTCTATAATAACAAAGGATTGAAAGCAACAAAAATAAATACGGCACAAAGTAAGCAGCCGTCTAACAGTCTTGAGCATGAATCACGAACAAGTGAGGTATGTTTTGTCTTTTTACAAAACGAAGAGTTGCACAAGTATAGTACAAAATGGAGTCTTTGCTTTTCTACCATTCACCAAGCACAGATTGCCACAGCAGCTGAAGTCTGCTGAACAGAGATATACATACGCTTCCCCATTCAATTTCTTCAGAAGAAAAGTGCCATGCATGCTTTAATCACTCTTTTCCACCATCATTTTACATTTTTCACAGGAGAAAAGCTCAGCAGGTCAGTAACTTGTTTGGGCCATCACTGGTAAACTGCAGTTGGGTAAGTATTTTGGATATGGATGTTTTTCTAGCCAGAAGCTCTCATTACTATTGCTGCTATGAAACCTTCCCATGCTTTCTGACATAAAAGACACTGGACCACCAGTCCTGGAGGTCTATATGGCTGGAACTTCAAACATAGGCCTCAGAATAAACTTTAGATTTGTCAGACTGTTGTGGGATTTGCAGAACAGTGAAACAGGCAACCATTTCACTTGTTGGCTACATGCCAATAGTAGGAGTTTTACTACTTATTAAAGCAGTCATCATCTTCATCATCACTTGGATTTATCAGCTGTATCGTCCTGAAGGCCCCTGTCAGGATCAGGGTCTTACTGGGCTACAGTTTTTTATTAGACAGCCAGAAGATACAGTTCATGTTTCAAAGAGATAAATATTTATGCTTGAAAGAGGTTATAAAATGACTTCTGTCTCAGAAAACAGCATTGATAGCCAGTACTCAGTCTGTCCAGCTGGCCCAAGGGCACTTCCTGATTTGGAGGAAGAAAACTTGCCAGCTTTTGAAATTAATATATTATTATTACTGGTATCTTGCTTTTTAATCCTTCACTATGTGGATAGCATGAGCCTCATCAAAAAGGAAAACAGAAGGGTATGCACATGCTGCCAAAAGTCTGCTAGAAAAGGATTCTTGGCTAAAATTTTCAAAGCTGCTTGAAAGGATTTCCTGCTGACTTCAGTTCTGTAAATCCACCCTTCACTGCATGAGGATAAAGGAGAGGCTACTCATCAACATCAACATTTATTGAGCTTTATGGTCAACTTACATTTTCCCTTTAAAGTGGGGAATCTTAGGCTCAGAGCTTCCTTTTTAGAGATGACCCAGTCTGCTGACTGTGCCTTTATAAAAGAGGACAAAAAGCCCTATCTATAACCCACTATATAACAGAGACCCGCAGATTGCCACAGTCCCCAAAGCTGATCTGATAGACTGAGCTGTGCACCATAATCCAGCTCTTAATGTGAAGGACACATTATTCACCATCAGTAGCAATCCATTACATGGAACAGGCAGCAAAAGGCAATTGAACTGAGTTTTAATTTCTCGTACATGATAATTGACAGAGGAATAGTCGTAATAATAATCTAGGTTAGGCCAGTAAGGCAGTGATTTTGTGGCATTTATGTTTATTCAGCATGTAGAGCAGATATAAGGTCAGTCAGAGCTAAGTTTCTGGTATGAACCAGCAGACTTATAATTGTCTGTTTTACCTCTGCAAGGTGTTTCTGTTGAGTCTTATATGCTAAATATTTCCATCAACATTTCTGGAAGTTACTGCTAAGTTATTAGTTCCAATCAGGACGTAAATGATACAAAAAGATTGTTCCTCAGGGCCAGGAAGATTTAAGAGAAAGGCAGTCTTGGAAAGATAACCACAGATGAACAAAGCACATGAGAAAGTGGTAACTCAGATTTATGTTACAATCTTGGTTTTGCTTCACTAATGAAGCCCTAGGAAACACATGAGAAACTTCTCTGGGCAGTGTATCAGACTCCTAAGGCAGCTTATGATGCACTGCTGAAAACAGAACGGGACTCCTCTAATGACAAAAAGCCAAAAGCACAGGCACATTAGTTAAACAGTCAGCCGTGACACTATTAAAGATGCAACCAAAATTGCCACAAAGCAATGAAAGTGCAATTTCCAATAGGCCATAAGCTTCAAATCAAAGGCCACAACACCTTCCCAAGAACATAAAACCCAAGATGTTTGCTTTTTAAGCTAGCCAAAAAAGCAGCAGCAGTATGGTGTTGCACAGGGAGTCAATAACTGACAAAAAGGTTACTTCACTAATGCATAAAGAACTACCATATACAGACAGTCACTCAGCGTCGTAAGTATCCCTAATACTCATTACCACTCTTTTCTGGGTAACACAGAGGCTGTACTTAACTTCTTAAAGTTTTGTCTTTGCTAGAGTATGCTGTCTCAGTGACTGCAGCCAGCTTTCCTTTTGTTGCTTCCGTGTGCTAAGTAAGGATAAAACACATCCTCCTTTACACAAAGAAACTGTTTTCTCTCTTCTACACACACAGTGACTCTGACTGTCCACTTCCAGTTACAATGGGTAACCCAAAACAACAGAAATCTCATTCTCCCAATCTCTACTCCCTTCCTCCATTGGGTTTTCCTAGTGCAGTTACCTGAGCTGTGGGAATAGTTGTGGAGAAATAGAGATGACTTGTGCTCTTTGGCTTCTTCTGTTCTAGCCAGCAACACACTGGCAATAACCTCTTCCTCCTGTGGAGATAAAGACAGCTAATTAAGATAGACTAGACCTGCTGTTGTGTTCCCTGCTGGGAGGTATTAAAAAGGAAGACATGTTGGCTTATTTAAAAAGACATGCAAGGTACAGATCAGCTTTACCATTTGGAGATGAAGCAGAGGCTTTTGGTGTGTTTTACTTAGGAGAATACAACAAAATTATTTTACTTTTTTTTTTCCTTTTGTGTAGGGTTCATTGATTGGACCTAGTGTTGAATAGACAACTTGATACTTGTGTGCTGAGATCAGGGGTCAGGGAAATGCTACTTTAGGAGGGAACAAAACCTACATTATGTTAAAAGTGCTAGGGAAGGTTAGGTAGTGTAAAACTTCCTTCCATTTTCCAAACTGGCTCCTTGGGAGATATGATAACGCTGGGTTTTAAAATACTTAACAATTTGCATTTATATATATAAAAAAAAGGGAAAACCGTGTACAAAGAAAACCACAAACGTGTTCAGAATGCCTACCGCCAGCAACATCTTGGCATTTGCCAGTACTTAAAGGTTATGTCTGTCATGTTTAGATGTGGCATAGGCTTTCACCCTTTCCCAAGTAATTGGACATCATACTGATAGGTAAAATTGAATGTGTTACGAACAGCTCTCCTATAGACTTACAGGGCTTATTGACAGACAGTGCTTGGAGAGAAGGCCTAATTTTATGCATGAACATGTCATGCTGGAATAATTATGCAACTGCTTGCTTTCCTTCTGCAGTACATTGTGAAACCCCACAATGGTTCCTGGGAATTCATACTTTCTTCTGGTTTTGCATAAACACAGCTGCTGTAGTTAACAAGGGGCAATAAATTATTAAGGTTAATGCAACATATAACCGAGAATAAAGATCTAAATAATTTTATATAAAATTGTCTTGTTCTCAAGGTGTATGAAAGTGACATCAGCCTACACACCTTTTGTAAACAGCAGCAAATGCAAAACTGGCTCTCGCTGGGGAATCTATGGTCGTTGGTTCCCCGCTCCTACTTTGTTGGCTGACTGATAGACGTGTGTAAAAGCTGAGATAGTATTTTGCCTCTGGTAAGTTTGACTTGCGGTTCGGGTGTTTTTAGTTCAGGGCAAGTTTAACGGTGTGAAGTACCCCATCTTAGTCTAAAATAAGAAATCCTTCTGGATCGTTGCTGAAAATCATTGACAGCTGACTATAATCTTGCTCTCACCTGAAGGGGCTGACTAAAAACTTCTGGTTAAGGGAAGGAAAATGTGGGGATAGGGAGGACATGTCTTGAGCTGAAAATAGTTAGATTCTGGGAGGGTGATATTAGGGGCATCAAGGAGTATCCTTATGCTTTCTCTGTTCTTATTCCCTCGAGGCACCTGTTCACTGTCACAGTTTTATGTATTTTGTTGGTTTTTTTAAACTGGTACATGATGTTCATGCCTATATTTCACATTTGGAAATGCATATTTCAAACAGCAATACAAGAAGTATCCATGAAGAATGTATAATCTCTGAAAAAAACTGACAGCATTCTTGCTACTGTTTCATTTCTAAATACAAAACTGACTGCCATATTGCTGCTTCTGTTTGTGTGGTGACAAAAGTTCATTTTTTGTGTGAATGGCATGAGTGACAGTCTCCCTATTTTGATTTCTTTATCATTTAGGATTCTTAAGCTTGCAAACCTCCTAAAGAAAGACGCAGTGAGTGCACAGCTGGCGTATGATATCCAGTTGAGGACAGAGCTAAAAGTCTCTGGGTCATTTATATCAGAGCAGAAGCACTTGAGTCATTGTGTGTGTGGGTCAAACCAGGTCCTTGACTCATTCTGCATCTGTGGCTGCCCTGGCCACCATGCTTTTGACCAGCTCTGTCTCTTTTTGGGGAGAGAGAAGTCTAGTTGTTAATTTCTAGCTGCCATGTGATATCAATTGCTTGTCTACAGAAACTTATATTACAATGAGCCCCCTGGCTCTTTGACTTGGGAAGAACAAATGCTTTTGCTGTTGCTAATCAGGACTTATTGATGGTAAATTCACTTCCTTCACACTTTTCATAAGCAGGGTTATCAAACTGGTGTGCATACAGAGATTGTCTTATCTCAATGGGTTTGTTACTGCTTTTGACCAGGCTTTCTGCTGGTACATTTTTTCCTCCTTCCCAAGTGGCAGGCTAGGCTGGCCACTTTATTTTTCCCTGCTGTTGAGGGGGCAGCATGTTCTTCTGCTCCGTCTGTGTGGCTGCTTTACTGCATGGTCCATGCCTATACTAGCTCACTATGATCTGGGTCCTGGCTACCAGCCCTGCCAAGGCTAGGCCTGACAGCGAACTGCACTGGATGGACCTTTGCGCTGGACCACAAAGGATGTTCTTATATCCGCATGACATAGCATATATCACAAAGCCTGTCTGTTTCCTGTGGTGTCTTGATGTCCCAGGCAGAATGCCCAAAGTGGGGCTTTTCTTCTGCTGTCAGTCTGATTCAGCTGGCCTTCTTTCCTCCCCCTCCTCTGGTACACTCCTTTGGGCCCTCTCCAGTGTGGCTGGCACCAGCAGCGGTACTGCCAGAACACAGCTGCTTTGAGTGTACTGTAGTGGAGCAAAAGCATCTCCCTATACAGCTGCAGCTCACATAGCAAATGCAGATTACTGCTGACAGACGCAGCAGAGAAAGCCGTAAATGCTCATGATATGTATCTACTTATAGTCATCTGCCCGCTGCTCTGGGGTTGCAGGACTGGGATCCCCCATAACTGTGTCTCCTGGTTCTGATCACATTTCCCTTACCCACAGCCTACACTTCCTTGTCTTCAGAAGTTTGCATTTAGCCACCCCCAAAGCCCGGGGGTGGGAGAGGTTACGGAGAAGTTTTAACTCCAGCTGGGGGTTCATTGGCTTGGAGCTCCGGTGGGTCCCTCCCCAGAGGGGAGCAGTTCCTTCGGGAGTCTGAGCATGGAGCCGCACTTCCCCACCATGGCCCAGTGTTCAAAACCATCTAATTTCCAGCCCAGTCATACTCAAGATACATTGAAGACCACAATACTGAGCCTGCTTTCACAGTTTCCAGCCAAGGAGGGGCAGGTAAGTCTTTACACAGAACCTCTAAAATAACAGGGCATTGCTTGCTCGGGGTAATCACTTGACCACCCCCCCCTTTCAGTATTCTGCCATGAGAGGCATTCCTGGTAGTGCAAGCAAAGCAAGATAATGTTTGTTCCCTCCTTTTCCCATTAATTTTGGAGCATTGCTACCACTTTTCATGCATTCATCTTTTTGACTTTGCTTTTCCTATTTGCATTTACTCAGCAGCAACCAGAGCATATCCATTTTTGAAGTTAGCTTAAATAAATGCTGTTAGTTGATGACTATCAATCCTGCACAAATGCTTGCATAAGAAGATAAGTTTTCTCAAAGCTGTTTGCTTAGGGGTAGATGGCTGTTCTAATGGTGTTTATTGAGCAGTGATTTATCTGTTGCAATTACTTGCCCTTTAGGGCTGGTGATATTATATTAGTAGGTTTGATCTTTGCCAACACCTGGATCCCTCTTTGCAATTAGCAAAGTAATACACTGTGTCTGCCACTTTGCTGCTCACCCCCTCCTCCTCTACCACTTCTAAACAAAAGGTTGAGAGTAGCAAATCTCGTCCTAAAACCAATAAAAAGGAATAATGTTGATCACTACCTGCTTCTGGATTTAAAGGGAAGGACAGATTACTCAAAGACAATGCAAGAAAACTTTCCTTACATCACCAGATAATTCATGATGTGTATACAGGCATCCAGCAACTCTATTATTGCAGTAGTGTGACAAATATTGTGAAGGGGACAGCAAATGGGACATATCATTCTACTGTTTTGATGAAGATTATAACAAGAATGGGAAATGGGACAAATGTAACTCATTCTGGAGATAGTCCCAGAGCTGTAATCTCATTTGCTCTTTACTGTGAATTATACAGCAGTGCAGAGGATGAGAATGTGATTTTCACTATGCTGTATATTTTAATCACTTTTCTTTGCTACTAAACAAATAACTCACTGAAAAATGCTGATAGATGGAGAATATTAATTTTTGAACTATGAAGTAAATGAAGAGAAGAAGGCTGTAATGTAAGAGTTCTGCCAGTTGTATTAAAATTCGATAAGGGTCAAATTCAGCTCAGGTTTAGACAAGCAGAATTCCTGCAGATTTCTGAGAATAGTCTCCCATGTCTCAGAGGGGAGCTGGACCCATGCCCTCACCTTCCTGAGCTTGAGATTGAGTCTCTTTGAGATCATTGCAGAGCTGGAACCCTCAAAAAATGGGTGCCTGGCTGGTGGGAAGTCTTGAGCTGGAAGCTATGGTAGAAAAAATTATGGTCACTAAGTCCCATTGGACCTAGTTCTTCTGGCAAGAAGAGAAGGCAGCTTGACTGTTGTTTATGCCAACAACTAATTTGGATGCTGTTTGGTGTGGAAAGGCAATGTTTAAAGCTTCCCAAGGAGTTCAATGCAAGTCTGAAGTCCTTAAGTAATCCATTCTGTAGTAGAAGATAGCTAGGAAGCTCCCCGAAGTTACCAGTGGTTTTCCAGAGCTTGACTCCTGGTTAAGGGGGCTTTTGTGAAAGTCTGTATTAAAGAGAGGAAGAACTAGCTATTAATCTGTGTGTTATTTTCAGAGTAGCTTACTGTCTCTCTAAAACCTCTCTGAGTGTATAGAATCCCTTAGGTTTCTTCTGCATTCTTAGCCTGCTGTTCTGCATTAGACTGGAGAATGCATTTCCCCTTCTTCCACTTTGTGTTTGCTACTTGTAACTCTAAGGCACCATGAGGGTGAAGGGCTGACATGACCAACTATGAATTGGGCTACTATGACAGACAATGAGAGCAGAGACAACCTGGGCCCTGAATTTATGTAAATGAAATTTCCATGTTCCAGGTGGTTAGAGGGCTTGAAGTGACAAATGATCCTTCATGAAGGTAGATGAGAATATCGGGACTTCCCTAGTGGGAAAGCAGTCGTGGCATATGTGAGAATGCAGGAGACAAAGTTCTGATTTTGAATCTCAAGTGCGCTGTGATGGCAATGCATGCCACAGAGTGGTTTGTGTGAATCACAAATGAGCGCGTGTGAGCAATGGAGGAACAGTCTGGGCTGAATGTAGGATGTCTGTGTAGGTTTAGAGTTACCTTTGAAAGCTTTATGAACTGAAAGTCAGTTCTGCCTGTCCTGCAGGACTGGGGACAAAATAGACCAAATTTTGGTCTAACCTGTTGTTCAAACCCGATTTTAACTTTTAGGAGCAGATTTTCAGAATCGGTTGAACACAATTGTGTGCTATGTGCACAAATCCAGCCTACACTGTAAATTACTTCATACTTGCATCATTTCCCCTACAAGGCTCACTGGAGTGCTGTGAGGATTAACTGGTTAATGTTGTAAACTCGTTAATTCTTGCTAGGTAGCAGCAATTTCTACCATGCTTGGTGGGATCTGGGGGACAACAGAACTGTTTTGTGTGACACTGAATCATTGTGTTATCGGGAAGTAGGAGGCCTTTACACGGACATGCTCGAGTTCTGCTGGAGATCCCAGGTTACACTTTGTTTTCATTAGTTTTCTGAGAGAGCTGGTGACATTAGGCAAGCAAAGAAAAGATGAGAAGGACTTTTGCTTTCAAGTTGAAAGGCTTGGGGAAACAGTGGAATGTATTAAGATTGGTCATCTTCTCCAGAGTACAAGAACCTGTCTTTTTTGTTGTATTTTGAATTAATAGGAAGGATTTGGGTAGCAGGAGTGCTTCATTAGACACAAATATTCTATCAAACTGTCCTTTCAGGAAAAAAGGGCATGGACAATGTTCAGAGTCTGAAATGCCATGGTGAGCTTAGAGTAACATGAGTGAAGTAAGAGGGGTTATTTAGGATTTATGATTGCTCTATGTCAGACCAAAATTTATTAGTCTAGGACTGTAATTCCCTTGAGTCCTGGCTGGTCTCCAGGCTTCAGTGATCTCAGTTTCTCAGAAGACAGGTTTGAAAGCAACATATCTCAAATAATGAAATATTAAATCCTTCTTATTTAAAGAAAAAAAAAACAAATAAAAATAAAATCCTTCACTAGCAAGGCTACCACAAGATGCACCTCTCCATACTGTGCATAACAGCTGTAGGTGCTGGAGCCCAACAAGCCTGAACAGACAGGAGTTGCCTCCTGAGAGAGGAAGCACCATTCCCTTCTAGCAAAAGGCACAGAACCATCTATCCCCATTCCCATGGCAGTCTGCCACTCAGCCATGCCTGTGAGCAGGATACAGCACCGAGGCAATGCTCAAGACCTTCCTGATGTTTTGGTGTGGGAAAGGCTTCCCTCTCTGAGTTAAGAATAAGAAATAGATCAGAATATGGAAGAACAGAGTGAGATGAGTGGCCTGAAGCCATCTCTTGGAAAGAATGAGCCCCTGGACAGGCAGTGGGAGTCATGCCAAAGAATTTACATAGACCCATCTATTTCAAGAGAGAGTAAGTATTCAGGGCTCCTGAAGCCTTTCTTTGCTAGAAAAGTGCCAAAGTTGCTACTGCTTCCATTATAGCCAAAGAGCAAAAATGGTGAGAAGAGCTTGAATGACTTTGGTTACTCCAAATTTAATCTGACTTCAATGTCATTTATGTACTGGAACAAAGATATGGGTTCCTTTACTTTCTATGTTGCTTGGTAAGTCAACTGGTTCTTGACTAGATTACTTGTATATAGGGCCAGTTTACACTGCCATGTGGTGTTTAAGTTCCTGAAACCATGGCCAGGATTTGGCTCTCAATAGCTGGGACTATCATTAAGACTAACCTGGGGTGGCAGAAGCTGCTGCAGTGCTAATCCATCACAATGGCAGTAGCCTTGTGTCTTAGTTGTCAGGCATGAGGGGTTTGGATACGTTGATTGTGATAGTAAAAAATTAGCCCTGGTTATCATAGCAGAATGTTACTTTTACCTTCAAAACATGCTGAGGAAAAAATGTCGTGTTAGAATAATGAAACTGGCAATGACCTGTCATGGTGTCCACATGTGGTAGGGAGACAATAGTGAAATTAGGTGATATAGCAGAAACTTTATTTTGTATTTGGGTTTATCCTTGTCTCAATTCCAAGTCCTCTGATTTCACAATCTGGCTGAAGATTGGACTCCAGAGAACAACAGCTCAGCATAACGCTGGCAACGCTTTCAACTTTCTCATTCCTTCCAAAATGGGTCCCCAGTGGGCTGTGGGGAAGGATCCATAGGCTCTTCCTGTCTCTGCTAAGCAGCCTACCCAAACCCTAGCTGCTGCTCCTCTTCTGCCCTCAGGACAAGGGGAAAAGCACAGATCAGAGAGGTCAAACATCAAGAAAGGAGCACAGTCCCAACCCAGCTTCCTGCTCAGGAGCAGGAAGAGAGTGGTTTTTGCATTGGGAAGTGCTGATTTCACTTTCTAAAGCCTTTGTCTTTGATATTAAAAGGATTTGGAGACTGCACAGATTTAACAGGTCTTTCTCCCTTCCTTGCTTTCTGCTCCAACCTGCTTTTGGTCACTTTCCTTCATCTGTCCATGGCTGGATGACTGGATTAATTTCTTCACTGAATACATTTTCTTGTGTTAACAACATATGTGACAAATAAGTAATGCAACTCATCAAAAGGCATGGGAATGCAATGTTCCAGCTACTGAAGGACATTTAGAATTCAGCAACTTGCCACCTTTGTGTCACTTTTAAAACACTGTAAAATGTAAACAGACAGATCTAAAAGGAGATGTAGGAGTACAAACTTGCCCAGAACTCTGCTTGTTTTCATTCTCAGCTTAAATAAGTAAACTGTAATGAAATCTATTAACATAATTTTGGCAGTTTTGATTTACATTTTCTCTGAGGCCCAGTAAATGTTTCCTCAAGATCTTATCTGGGGTTAAAAATATTTCTGCATTTCAACACACACCTTTGAAAACTGTCAAATATTTTAGCCATGGTTTGTGCAAATATACTTGTTTTTTTCCTTCTTTTATTATGAAAATCTTCTGAAAGGAGTATTCAGAGGTGACATTAATTGCTTGCAAAGGGTGCTGAAGTATACTTTTTGCGTAAATCACCTGTGCAGCCTAAATGGTACATCCCTCTTCCAACTACAGACAGGAAAAAACCCTAATTTTGAGAGGTAAAGGAGGATGCCAAGTGACCTGTGCTGATCCTGCAAGTATGATACTTGTTTGCCTTACACACCATAGCTCCTGGTTATATGCAACAAGTATCTTGCAAAAATTCAGTTCGTATTCTGCAAGCTTTGAAGGTAGCCAGCCTGAATGGCTTGCTGAGACACAGCAGCATGTCAGCTGACTTGGCCAGAGTTCTTCTCCAAGGAGCAAACAGGGGCTAATGCATTCAGACCCAACACAGAGTATTGCTTTAATCTCACAAAGCAGTAAGAAACGGGGAGAGGCTTCTCCTGCCTTACCCCCCATTTTGTGTATCTGCATAGGCTTCACCACAGTATGACCCTAACATTTTCTGCTCACTACAAAATTTACCATGAAGCCCACAGGTATATAAATTACCCTGGAAAAACAGATGAAATTCTTAATTGGGCTTCCCTGCCAAGCAAGGCACTCCAGCAAGAAAAATAACCAGTCTGCTGAGGCTCTACAATTTTCTTCTGGGGATGCGCTGATACCGATGTCCTCTAGAGAACCTGATTCCTGAAACAGAGTTTCTTCTTTGACATGGGCTGCAGAAATGGCTTTGGGGTGTGCCGAGCTCAGCTGTGGTACCCTGTGACAGATTTCCTAACTATAGCTGGGCAAGCTGAAGACAGACTGTCATTTCTTCATTTTTGGACAGAGATCCCCTTTAACACTTGAGTATTATCCACATACTGGTGTTCTGGCAAGCCTGTGTTCATGCTAATCTGTTAGGATGGTCCTGTTCCCACTCATAATGTGTCACAGTATGTCAGCTTCAACCAGGCAAGGATGCCAACCTCAGTTGGATTGTGAATAGCCTGCAGAAGAGCCTCCTGCTGGTGGAAGAATTGCCAAATTAGGCCACATGCTCTCTCATTGGGATGCACTGTGCCCAAAGCTGCTTTGGTATCAGTTATGGAGGGAGTAACACCTTTTTTTTAGAAAAGAATATGTTAACCCTTCCATTTCATGTGCTCTGTCTCCCCTGATCAATTTCCATATGTTGTTTCTGGGGTTTGCCTGTATAAAAAGAAGATATTCTTCTTTCCTGACAGCTAAAAGAAAGGTCAGATATGGCTGTTCAGATTAAGAGCCCCAACTGTGTTTGTTGTTGACTTCAGAGTTGTCTCTTTCTATTAAACCGTTTACCATTAAGACAACAGCACTGGGTGCTGCATAGTCACTGATTCCAAAGACAGTCTTTGCCCTTAGCAGTATTACTGTCTAACTGCTCAGTGTTTCTTTGCAGAAATCCAAGTGTCCCATGCTCCTGTGGATCTTGACTACCCCCAGAGTGCTGGTGAGCAGGTAAGAGACATGTACTCTGCTGCATGTATCCCTCTGACCAGGACTTGCAGCAATTGCCAGGATTTACAAGTGCAGCATTATTCAGCATAGAAGAGCTTCTGGAACTGCCTTTTTCTAATCAGGATGATCTCTGCAGCTTCTGGCAGGCAGCTGCATCCATGAGAATATCATACCTATCAAACCAAATGCAGCCCACCAGCCTCAGCATAACATCTTATCAACAATCTTGCATTGGTGCTGAATTGTAACTTGTTTTTCTATAGACTCATGGTTGTTTCTGCCTTTCCAGCTATGATGCTGTTTGTCCTTTGTGTAAGCACTATCCTTTTTTTTTAAATAATACGAATGGGGGACAATATACTGCCAGCTAAAATGGTTGCCTTTCCACACTTGCTCACCACAGGAACTCTTTAATCAGCAATGTCAGCCAGGGACAGAAATCTCATACTTGAGAGATAACAGTTATTTGCTGGCAACTTCTTGTACGATAAGCCCAACAACTGGGTGATTACACACTTTCTCAAATAACACAGGAAAATGCCGCACCACATTTCCAAAAGTACATGTTGCAGCATCTGGAAGCTGCATAAGAATTTTGTCAAGATTTTTTCTCCTCCTGTTTATTTTTTCAGTGCTCTGAAATCTGAATGTAATTTTGACATTCTTGAGCTATCCACCCACTTTTCTGCAATGAAAGCTTCCATAAAGAGTACAAAGTCAATACTACATACAAAGTGCAACTGATTAATGGGAGAGGGTTTCTGCCATAACTAGGATGCTTAAGGTCACAGTTAAACAATTTTTCATAGCTGCTTCCTCCACTGAATTGCACGCGCATGGCTGCACTGTTAGTTGAAAGGGAAATGAGCAAGTACATGCTGGTTGAGTAAATTATTAAAATACATATGCTGGAGCAAAGGTATTTCTGTGAAAACCCTGCTAATGAAGAGAGACAATGCCTTCGCAGCAGTGAAATTAGTTTAAAGTAAACAGGTGAGAAAATAACATTTCTAAACACTGACAGTGCGTTTCTAAGATGTGCGGGAGAGATCTGTGAAGTAATAAGGTTAGTCTGCGTCCCTCTGAGTACTGTTCCTACAATGAAGTCTGGATGGTGCACATTTATAGCTAGGTCAAGGTATTTCGGCTGGTTTAAATGTGGACCTGTGTTTTCAGCTATTCTTAAGGTTTAGACAAAGCCAGTGTATGTTTTCAGGCTTCTTTTAGTGTGAGACAACAGTTGTGGGACACGTAATGAGAAGGAGCATCTGACATGCTGGTGCGTACTCCCAGGTATTAGGTCATACTGTCACAGGCTGTCGTGCTATGCAGTTGCTGGGGCATGTACTTGTGCTCAGTACACCACCTGCCTTTCCTCCAGTGCAACAGTACATGCTGAATACAGCAGTCTGGAGAACCAAAGGACCTGCAGAGTCCCAGAGTGAGGAAAGAAGCCACAGTACTGCTTAGTCAACCACTAAAGACAGGTAAAACAGTGGATAAGAAGAGTGCCAGATAGGATTCAGAAGCAGATCCTGTATTTAATGTGTAAGAGCTGATGGATCTGTGGTTCAGGTCTGCAGAGGTCTGAGATATTCTTGAGATTTCTATCCCAGTCACAGTATTTTGTTATATTTGTGCCATCTTGAATAGGTGGGTCTTTTGAGATGAAACCTTGCATGGGAAGCTTTTAAATTATTTTGGGCAAAAAAGTTTAGAGCCTTTCTGGCTTTGTATTCAAATCTGAGGTTGTTTTCAAATAGGGGTGATTAAGTCTAAGCATCCTTTTTTTCTTAACCTACCATGATGTGAATAAGGTCAGGATCTGTGGTTGTTTTGCTGGCCCTCTGTGTCAGGGACAATGAGTACAAGCTGACATTTTTAGCATTGGGTTGCATTTAAGTGAGGAGAAAGCCATCTAGGTTATACTTCTTTCTCCCTTCCCTCCTGTCACATATTTGTTTTTCTATTACAATAGCAACAGCAGGTTGCTTTTGCACTTGCACTAGGAGACAGAGACAGACCTACTATCCTGCTGAATTTCATGGAGTGGTTTGTACACATGGGAAGAGAAATTGAAAGCATTAATGGAAATTAGATGCTTTTATCTCCATCTTACTTCCTCCCTAAAATTGAAGGCAATCATCCCTTTTCCTTCTCCTTAGGACTCACTGACTCTTCCTATTCCACCTCCATTGCCTTGACTTCCCTCTTCTTTCCTTCTCTCAAGATAGATGCTGTACAACAGACTCAGGAAGGACCGTGTGTTATTTCTGATGTTCATAGCACAATTGGCCAAGCTAGTGCTTCCTGTATAAGCTGAAATTTGGCACTTCTCCAAAACAGCACATAATGCAAATATAACATGGAAACTTTTTCAATAGCCCCAACTAGAATCTGACTTTCTCTCTGAAGGTTGATCTTTAGGGATCTTCACATGCAGTCTTCAGGTTTTAGGCTACAGGTAGCTTAAAAGGAAAATATGTCTGGAGGTTGCCTGTGGAGACTAAAAAGGTTGTTTCTGGCTTCAGATAACCACTATTCTTTATAAATCTTTTTGAAACAGTAAATCTGCATTTATTCATACTGGGTGAAGTAGACAGCTGGCACTTTCTGATTCCAAGACAAACAGATCCTGTGGATTTTGCTGGCTGAAAAGAAGTTAATACTCCAGAAGTGGAAATCCACATGGCTCCCAACAATGTGACTCGTATCAGCCAAGCAATAAGATTTCAAGTACACTGTGTGTTTGGCTGGCAGATTCTGAGCTCTTTTAACCCACTGACATCAGGTTAGTGCTCATGTAAATGAATTTATTTCAGACTGGTTATCTGGGATCAAAATTTGACCTACTGACATCTGGTTAGGCAAGTATTTCTCCTCCTTTCTGTATACAGTTACTTGTTGTCTTATGTTATTTTATATGCCAGATGTTAATCTTCTCAATAGTGATTTTCAGAGTTTTTCCTTCAGAATGGTGCTTGCCCATAGCAATGTATTTTGAAGCACTATGTGAGGTTAGAAAATAAGAAATTCAGTAAGAAAAATATGTGCTTGGCACATAACTTACAGTTTCCAATAATGATTTTCCTTTAAGAAACCCTGCAGTAACAGAAACCCTTCACTATACAGCAGCTTGTTCTTTAATAAATAAGACTCAGAATCTGACTGAAATCTACATAATTTCTCAGTTTCTCTCCATCTGTTTGATTCTTGTCTCCTGAAGGACAATATATTTGCCTTATTTAAACATTGTTCAAACTTCTGTAACTTGGTTGGGAATTGCTAGGTGCTATGCAATATCAATTAAAAATTATTATCTTGCAGTGTATGGTTTGATTAATGTTTATGATTCTCAGAGGGAAAGACTAAATTCCTACATAAGAGCTTTCAAGTTGATTCTCACCAATTCCACAGCAAATTGAATAGTTAACACTGTTACTCAAGCTGATGTATGGGGGAGTCATTTGAGTTTGGAAATGAGGTGTAAAGTAGTCTGGGAATATTCTTCTATTTCTATGCCAATCAATACATTTCCTCCTCTGCATTAGCATGGTGTAATTAGGACCTTTTCTGAGGGCCACTCATGGGGAAAACTGGTTTGTCATTCATGGAAGCATTAGGCTGACAAATTGTTTGTATTGGGAGGACAGTGCTTCTCTTTGCCAGAGAAACCACTTAGTAGTCACAAGAAGAGTTGTATTTTGCTTGGCATGTTATTTGGTGTCTTCAGTGGGCAGCCTCCAGAGCAGCATGGTGTGGTAGAAAAGGTTGTGTTATTGAAAAGTGTCCCATTTTTCTTGGGTAATACACAGTTTGTCAAGTGTAGCTCTGTCAAAAGGCACCTGGGGGTCCTGGTGGACAGAAAGCTCAACATGAGTGAACACTGTGCTGCTGCGGCCAAGAAGGCCAACAGGATGCTGGGTTGCATCAAAAAGGGCGTCGCCAGCAGAGAAAAAGAAATCATTATACTGCTCTACTCAGCGCTTGTCAGGCCACACCTGGAGTACTGTGTACAGTTCTGGTCCCTGCTGTACAAAAAGGGTGTGGAAAGGCTGGAAGGGGTCCAGAGAAGGGCCACCAAGATGATCAAAGGATTGGGAGGCCTGCCATACAAGGATAGGCTGAGAGTGCTGGGTTTGTTCAGCCTTGAGAAAAGGAGGCTCAGAGGGGATCTCATCACCATCTACCAGTACTTAAGGGGTAGCTACAAAGAAGATGGAGACTCCCTTTTTACACGGAGTCACATGGAGAGGACAAGGGGGAATGGACACAAGTTGTTCTTGGGGAGGTTCCGATTGGACACCAGAGGAAAATTTTCCACGGTGAGGGCAGTCAACCACGGGAATAATGTCCCCAGGGAAGTGGTTGACTCGGCCACGTTGGACACCTTCAAGAGTCATCTCGACAGGGTGCTGGGCCATCTTGTCTAGACTGTGCTCTTCCTGGAAACATTGGACTAGATGACCCCAGAGGTCCCTTCCAACCTGATTCTGTGAAGTGCAAGAAATGTTTTGTCTTCAGGTGGCGCCACTGTTCCTGGGACTATGCATTAAATATGTGTTAATACGTAGGGCTTTCATGAAAGTAGGTAATCTGAAGTGCCTGAAAGTCATGGTGACAGTATTGCTACTGCCATGAAAACTGAACAGCTCTGCTATTTCCATGAAAATGGTGGAGCCATGGGATGAACTAGAAAGCAAGCTACTGGCTGGCTTTCTTACCTGTCTCTGTAGTTTGCTGCTCAATGGCTTGCTTGATTTGCAGTGCTATGGTTAACAGTCTGCAGGTTTGCCCAAAGAGGACTGAACTAAGCAGAGTGGTGAACTTTTCCACTACAAGGGCTGTGATACGCTGTGGAGTAGTCAGCAGATAAATAACCTTGCTTATATCAATAATTTGTGTAACAAGCAGAAGTTCATCAGGAATGGCACACTGTGTTCTTATTTGCCAAGGAATCTGGAACTGATATGCCTTCAGTCATAGAAATGTATATTGTAGAGTGGTCTAACCCAGACAGATGTTGGCAATTGTCTACAGGAATGACCATCACAGGCTATGGTACACGTTCCATCTTCTTCCCACCATGTTCCCTGTGCCTTCAGTGTGGCAAGGTCTGTCTCTTTCTGCTTCCAAGCCTCCAGTGGAAAAGCTACTACCCCTGCCTGTTGGCATTGCCTTCCCCCAAATGTGCTGGAAGAGCAGCACACTTGCGACGTGCTTTTCAACCAGTTCCAGACTAAACCAGCTTGTTTTGCTCAGCTCAACTGACAAGAATGGTATGAGTACCATGGCACATTCTGTGCAGATCAGGTAGTGAGGAACCACACTGTCCCTGTGGCAGAGCTGTCAGTGCCTCTCCAATAAGGGTGTGGGCTGACAGCTGCCTGGGGCATGAAACACTTCCACCTTGCAAAAAATCGTGATAGTTTTGCTGGACCATGTTGGAATGCTGCAATGATCTGCAGTAGAATCCTCTTTTGGCCATTGGGCTGCTTTGCTATATAGCATGAATGGGAAGGGTGTTACGGTTGCTGCTGAATGGTCCATTAGGTGTCACTCACCCCAGAGGAGCAGTGTGAGTCCCTGGGTAAGGCCAGAGGAAGAAACTGAGAAGCACTCTCACCGCTTCTTTACCCTCCACCCTGCTTCCTTGCAGCTGTACTGATGGATCCACTGGTTCTGCCTATCTTAAACTGTTAGATAGGAGCATGTAGGGATCATAGGCAGGGAGTGACAACCTCCTGAGGCAGGCTCTGCCCATCTTGCCGCATCCTTACGCTGTGTCAGATAGATTCCCCTGTATTTGAGGACTTCACTGTACATGATTTGCCCTGCAGCCCAGCCTGTGCCTGGAAGAGATGGTTTTTCAATGTGACAGCCTTGTTCTGTTGCCACTGCTTCTGTGTCGATGTGTCAGATGATAGGAGAGCTTCTTTTGATATCTTCTTTCAATAGCCTTTTGTGGCTCTTCCGCCTCTTTTTGTTGTGAAAAAAAAAATAATCCCTAAATCCATTTTACTTCATCTGCCTGCAAGAAAGCATCTTGCTTTAACCCTCTGCTGGCTTTTTATGAATGTGCAGTCTCAGTACTGAGTGGTTCCTCTTCATGGAAGTGGCAGCTGTGTCCCTCCTTGTGGGTCTGTTGCTGCCCTGGTCTGTGCCTTTCTATGAAATGCTTTCAGAATCCCACTTTTCTGGCACTTATGGCTCAATTTGTGCAGAGTGGAATTACACCAAGGCCTGTGAGTGAGAGATGCAACAGCAGAAGGCAAAGCTGGGAGTAGTGGGAGCAGGTGTCTGGCACCTCATAGAGTTGGAGCTAGTTCCCTGACATTTAGAAGGGATAATGGCTGCGCTGTTCCATGCCAAGAATTGGGAGCATGAGATTTATCCAGCCTATGCCCACCTACTTTCTGCATGTGGACATTTGTTCTCCCACCCACCTAATTAGGAAAATAGAGTGTAGAAAATGAAGGGGCGGATTTGTTATTTTGTTGTGGCTGTTTGAAAGCAAACTTTGCTTTGCAGCCTCATATTACAGTCCATGGAGGGACAGTATTGTCTCCAAACCTGGCATTAGTGTTGGCTTTACTCAGGAAGTCTAACGGGAGGCAAAGCTACACCACAGACTGTCGCTGCGGCAGGGGAAAGGATCAGAATCACTGGAACGAGCTTCTGTCCTGACAGTGAATGCTTGGGAGAAGACTGCCATTGGAGATAGGCAGAAATAACCTCTGGGTAAACAGGGGAAAACAACACTTTGATGAATATTTCAATAAATGAAAATAATTCTCAAAGCCAGGGAGTTTCTAATAAACCCTGTCACAGTTGAATTGACATTTAAAATTTCAACTTCCTTGAGAAAGTATATTCCTTTAGCCATTTCCCTTTATTTAGTAGTTCCTTTGTTTGCTTCTGGTTTGGCCCCAGATAATTTGCTCTATGACGGTAGGACATTCAGCATGGTTAGAAAGTGTCCAGGAAAAGCTCATTTTCATAATTTACCCAGCTAGCCATTATCCTGTTTCATTCACCCGTAGGTAACTTGTTATACTACACAAGCAAATAGCAAATAATGGGTTTGTTTCACCCAAGAATTCTTCATCAGTCAGGGTCACAGGATCACAAAAAGAGGGAGCTGGAAGGGATGCTGTGAAGGCCACCTCTCGCCCTAAGGCAGGATTTGCTGTAGCTACCTCATTACTGGCAGATGTCAGTCTAATCTACTGTGTAACCTCAGCAGAACAGGATGAGAGAGGGGCGAAAACCTTGAGTACATGACAGAATCCAGATCAATTACTTTTCAGCATGAGGATTTGCCCCTTTCCTTCAATGTCCCCTCACACAGAAATGTGTCTTGACTAACAGGCAATGAATGGGGTATTTAGAGGTGGGATGCCTTCAGGTCCTCCTCAACGGATTGTGTATATTCGTGGGTTCAGAGAGACCACAACTTCCTAATCTAATGTACAAAACACTCAGCAGGGAGCTGGGTTTTAATCCTTGCCCCCATTATTAATTAGTTTTTGAGGGATGACTTCCCAAATCTGCAATAAGTTCACCAAACCTTGCTGAAGGACTGTTGCACTGGAGACAGCTTCTTCTAGCATCTCTGTGAATCTAATCCTTCATTTATTTTGCTTTTCCTACAAGTCCTTGGGGAAAAAAAATCTCATTTTGGCTCAGATGGGGCACTTGTTCAACACAAAGGAAGCATGATGGGTTTAAAAACAAAGACTTTGGTTCAATCCAAATGAAATAAAATATTTATGCTTTTTTTTTCTTGTTCAGCTGCTGAGCTGAAAAAAAATCATGATTTGCAAGCCCTTGAAAACCACTGGCTGTCCCACTAAATTTGTTTCAGGTAGTTCCTCCAATATCTCTTCCTACTGGTGGTCTTAGAGCTGGTTTTGTCATAGCAAAAATGTCTCCTCTCCTTTGCTTGCAGCCCTGCACAGATATTCTAGCCTAGTCACTATCATGGTGGAAAAGAGGTAACTTCACTCATGTCTGCTGATAATCTAGAGGGCTTGTTATAGAGCATGCATCATAGCCTCTCAGCTTAGTCAACTTTAGACTATCATTATGAATCTGGATTTTTTTGTTGCCCTGGAAGCACAGTTGAGTCAAGCACTGGTAGTTTGGCTGGTAGCATCTCTTCCTCAGGAGTTGCCTTCCAAACCTGAGCATGTGGGGTAGAAGCCATCAGGGTGTGGGTGAAAGAATTGCTCCTTCTTTCTAGTATAGAGAGTATAATAGTATAAATTCATATCAGCTCCTCTAACACCTAGGACACAAAGGCACAAAGACATAAGCATTTACACCTTGTAATATCACAAAGCTGACTGAGGTACCTAGATTTTCTTTGCAGTATCCAGGGAGAAACAGGCAACTCAGAGTGTGATCAGAGTGTGATTCACAAAAGCTAGCAAGCTGAAGGTGGAAGTATGTTGAAAGTTATGTCCTTTTCAAGAACTGAGATACCACATTCAGCGCTGTCTAATGAGACCTCTGGCCACTTAGGCTTCACAAACAGCTGCTCTTCCCTGAAGGTTGGGACATAAACTTTTCTTTTTCAGAATACCCTACTTCCAAAACACTTCACACCTAGACTGATTGTATTCCCCACCAACAACGAGGCTTCCTGAGGAGATTTAAACCCATATCTCAAATACAGAGTGAGTTCTAACAGCAAAGGTGTGTGTTACCCGAAGGTTTTAGTTCCCTCTGTGGGAGTGGCCAGAGGAAGCGCTTCTGAGCAGGGAGTTTATTCGGTGAATGAGTGAGTGGGAGACTTGTATTCAGCTCTTTTCTAGTCTGTCAGTTGTATGTTTTCCAACAACTTCTTAACCAGAAGTCTTAATGTAAAGTCTTTGGTGAAAGAACCAGAACCCATATCTGCTGTCTCTCAAGGGACTTCCCTATACCTTTGATCACATTGCTCCTCTCGCATAGAAATCCTATAGTTCCAGCAAGTGTCTTTTCTTGGAATTAGCCTGATGGTTATGTCTGTTCCATCAGAGAACTAAGAGCCTGACACCTCTCAAACAAGGAAGGGAGCTGAATCCAGAGCTTCCACAACCTGTGTCAGTGTTTTGAACACTGAGGAAACATGTTCTTTTTCTCCCATATAAAAGGAAGTCAACTTACATCTACATTTTCTGTGGAGCTTGTCCTTCATAATGCACAGGTGTGCTCTGAGGTGCTAGTGGGGGTGCCAAAAAATGGAGTATCAAAAGCCTGGGGACAGTAACACAGAGAGGTTCAAGCACTGCATTAAGTCTGTTTGGGGTCTAGGCCTGGGGCCTTTCACAGTCCACAGAGAATGCACAGCTACTGCTAACTCCCAGCTAAGGAAGCACAGCTTTGAATTTATGCTGAAGAGAACTTTCTTGGAGATAGGAGCAACAAGGAGCTTAGTATGGGTACCAAGCCTGCCTGTGGCTTGCCAAGTAGTTTGAGCTCAAGGATGGCGCAGTAGAAGGCCTTTTGTAATGTTCATCCTCCAGCCCTTTCTGAGATTAAATCCAGCCTGCATGAAATTTGTTGGCAGCCATTTCCCACTTAGCAATAATCAGACCATATTGGGACAAAATATTCAAAATATGTAGCAATGTGGGACTTGGGAAAGTATCAGCATAAAATTATGCCTTCCAGAATAGCAAATCAATAGATGTGCTGCAGCTGAATAGCATGATTTTTAGTGAATGAGACCCTGGCTACAGTTTTTGTTTGGCATTAGCCTGCCAAAGAGTATAACTTGTCTTAACATCTTTTTGAAGTGATTCAGTGACATTTCTAGCTTTTGGTATAAGAAAGTCTTTAATAAATAGGTCTATAAAAGTCTGAGTGAATGTAACCAACTCCTACTGAAAATGTGCTGAAAGCAGATGTGATGCTCAGGTAATTGGCAAACAGGCCACCTGTTGATTTTCTTGTCAGTGTTGTTGCTACCTGGGGTATCATTTTAGTCAAGGAGAAAATAGGGTTCTTTTAATTAAAAACAATTTGTGCAGCATCATTGCACTTAAAATTGTCCATAGCTTTTTAAGAAGATTGAAAACAGTCTAATCAGGGCTTGATTTGGGTCCTACAGCAGGAGAAGAGAAGTGGACAATCAAAGGGAGTTTCACAGTGAGTACGTGAGAGGGCTAAAATGTAGGTGTTAACCTTGGCAGTTGAAAATAATGAGCAGTCTGATACTCCATGGTGGTTCTATTTCTCCAGCTGTAATTGCGTGAGTACTCAGAGGTGTTTCTTTCTGCTGAGCCTAGGGTGTGCATCTGTGTTTCCCTGAAGTCTTCTTGAAATAATAGCTGTAATCAGCAGCACCTAATTCCAGCTGATCAGGTCCTTGCTTACATGTGCTCAGATGCTTTCTACAGCCATAGCCTAGATAATGATAGAAACCAGGGACTCCTACCTAAAGGAGTGTTTGGATTTTATAACAGTCTAACACTCTTCCTTAATTTCATGATAGAATGTAGTTTTGAACATGTTTGCGGGTAGATTTCTGGAAAGAACAGTAATACTGTGTGTGTATATAGCTCTCAACTCCAAAACGTTTTGCAAACAATATACACAAAATAGCTGCTTCAGCTGCTGCCCCAGTATAGCTACCCTGCAGTGGAGTGAAGCGGTTACCTGACCATGCTGGCAGCTTGATTTTAGGAAGAAAGTGGAAAATGCAACTGAGTACGTCAGTTAAAAATGTAGGCCATAATGAGATAAGAAATCAAGATGCAGTGATCAGCACTTCTGTCCTGCAGTGTGGAATGCTGCCAGCTTGAATTCAATGATACCTCAATCGATGAAAGAGTGAGAATCCTGAGCATCAAATCCACAGGAGCTGTGAATATATTTGTTATGATGTTCTCAACCAGTAGGGGAAGCAGGTGGGAATGTGAAAACAGAATTACTCATAGCATCTAAAGTGAGTATACTTCAAACACCACTTAGCATCTAGTCTAGACAAGGACAGGCAGTTTTAAAATGGTCTTATCTGCTTGTGGTTAACCACAGTTGTTAATTGTGGGCTTTCCCAGTATACATCCATTTGCAGCTTTGCTGGGTCTGGAAGGTACCTTTGTAAAGGGAATGCAGCTTGAGGAAGGAAAATTTGTCAAGGAAGATAATGATTTATAGTCATTGGTATGTCTAAATAATATCCAGTCTCCACATCAGAAGGGGAGAATATTCTTTGTTGTTCTACCATTCTTGTGGAATGGATTTGAGTAGGCCAGGATGGCCCTTCAAGAGGAGTAAGTACTGAGAGGAAGAAAATTGTCTCTCTGAAGACTGCCATTGCTTTTAAACTCTGCCATCATGGGAAGAGGAGGTGTATGAAATGGAGAACATGAGGCAAAACTAAAGCAGTGAAGTGAAAGACTACAGAAGAATGGAGAAAGACAGCCAGGCAAAAGAAAGTCAGGAAGCTGGCAAACTGTAGGCACCTGAACTCCCTTATACAGAGAAAATAGAAACAAATCAAATCCTCCCTTCTGCTGCCCCTTGTAATTTTCCAGAAATCTTCTATAATTTTCCCTGGAGTCCCATGCTGACAGCTGGCAGATGCTGAATGAGAGAGGGTCCCCAGAATGAGTGATGGCAAGGTCACAGCTGGAATGCCTATGAAGATACTGATGCAGTGAATCACAAACGACTTTTGCTGCCACATAGTGGCAGACAGAAAAGCTGCCATATGACAGATCCTCCTCTGTAGTCCTTGCCCAAAGATGATGTCCTTGTATTTTTATCAGTATTGTTCTCTGGTAACAAGCGTGCTAATTCTAGGAGGTTGAAGTAATGGAGGAAGGGGAAGACCTTAAGCAGTACAGTTTCTGCAGACTTAATTTAGTGTGCAAGTCACTCGTAAACCACGTAACACTCTCCTATGCCATAGGTTTATCAACAAGTGTTGCTAAGAAGCTACTTAAAAGCTTGTATTTCAGAGACTATGTATGAATAGTACCTCTCGCTGCTGTGGTTGCTATAGTAAACCCTTGTTCTTAATTGAATACTACAGTAAATAATACTTTAAAACTGGAGAGGAAAATAAAAAGGAAGAACTCCATTAGGAGTTCCCTGAGCCACTTGAAATTACTGCTCCTTTTTTATGTTTTGCAAGTATGGAATGCTTTGTGCAGTGCATTATAGAATAGCAACACCTGCATAACTGTGATGCTTTCTCTGCATAATTTCTTGTCCCTGCAAACTTTGATGTGGTTCAAAGCACCTCTGTCAATAAGGAAAAGAACAATTATTGGGATTAAAATTAGCTGTTGTTTTCTTAAAATTACATAAATTTTAAACCAAGTTTTGGAGGAGACAAGGATGCAAAAGGCTGAAATGATTCTTTAAATGATCCATGCTGCAACTGCTGCAATGGCAGTGGAGTTACACTGGAGATAAATTCTCCAATTTTTTCCTCTAGTGTTAAACTGTAATAATCCATAAGCATTGCAATTAGAGAGCTCACTCACACTGATAGCAGCCTTACAGGTCCACAGATAATGCTGTCCAGGAGAGAAAGTGCATGGTGTACAGAGAAACTGTCAGGATACGTGTGAAGAGGGTAACCAGACAGAAGTCTGTGAGCAGCTGAGAACTGTTACAGTTTCTTGTTACCTGGGGATGAAGAGGGGGAGAAGGAACCTTGGAGGCCAGATGAACTCTTTGAGGGCTAAGAGAAACATCCCATACCTCATGATAAACAGCTGTGAGGCCGAAGGCTTACAGGCCCCTGAGGGGAAAAAGAAGGAGGAGTGAGGTTAATAGGAGATTATGCTATCATAGGATAGTAAAGTGGTGAAAGAGATTAAACGACACATGAAATTCTGGGTTCAGAGTTACTAGCACGAACCATAGATTTGTATTTAAAGCACTGAAGTGCGAATAAGCTGATTTGGGCCTATTTCATGCTTTGATCATCACTGGGGCTAGTGCTTTCTTCTTTTGCAGGGCTTTTGACAGAGGCAAAAATACTATCATGTGAATTGTTCAGATACTGTGGCAACATGGGTCATAGACATAGGACATCTTTTGTAGACTGCTGCTCACTCAAGGAGTGGAAGACATGTTTATTCCTCACAAGCTAAGATGCTTCTCATGGATCTGCATCCTCATTAGCAGACAACATCTGTTTCTTCTTGTAATTAGCTCACAGTTCAATAGGTAGCTCCAGTCTCTTTTACACCTGGACTACAATCAACACGGAAATCACAGAAGCACATGTCTCTCCCTCCCCACTTTAAAGCAGTCTGAGTTACACACATTGTTAAACACCTAATAGACAACAACTGTGTTAGAGCTCTCCAGCACATGTGTAAAATAATGTATTTTTTCTTCTTTTTCTTTCTTGGTGGGTTTCAGTTCCAAATGTGCTTAGCTTCTTTGGCTTCTGTATTAGCCTCAACCCACCAGTCATGGATTAGGCCATAAAGAACTGTTTCCAGCCACCTGCACAATGGAAAGGGGAAGGGAAGTGGGGCTGCTGGAGGGGGGCATTCACCAGCTGGCCCTGCTCCTGAGGCATTTTAACTGGATTCTTCGGGGTAGAAGGGTGTGAGGTCTCAGGTCATTTCCTGCCAGGTTTGCTCTGAATGGGAGGGGGATATGTAATTGCGCTGTCTCCCTGTGCCATTAGTGTCAAGACTCATTAGGCACCCAATCTACTCAGTGGCGGTAGGCATACAAAAGAAAGAACTAGCCAAAGTCTGCAGACTGCAGAGCAGGAGTTGGTGGAGGAAGCAATTGTAAAATTCCCGTCTGGGTAATTAGAGTCAGCAGGGAATCAGATTGGCTACAGCAGGGCTTTCATTTTTCCCCTTGCTGTTTTAACAGGATTGGCAGGTGCTGCTTTATTCCAGGGGTCAGGTGATGTGCCTGTGTCATAATTCACAATGAGAAATGATCATCAATTTGCTGCCATGCTCCTGGTGTGAGCTGCGCAGGCAAACTGTGATTACTATTGTTATTAGTACCTTGTTAGCATGGAGCAGGAAGACTGTTATGGGCAGTTGTCTCTGGAAGGGGTGGGATCTGTGCACAAAAATCCATGTTCCTGGCAGCTTAGCTACATTTGGGAAGTTTGGGACTGCTGGCTATTTCACGCCCTTTACCATGGGATCACCGTTTGTTAGTGGTCAGAAAGATGTGAGTGACTTGGAAAATTTATCTCAGGCTTAAAAATTGGCAGCATATCGGCATGCTTTATCAGCAGGACAATTAATGCAGTTACAGCACAATAAACCAAAATCGACCCTCTTTCTTCTTCACTGCTTACTACTTATCTGTTTGCTTAGTGAGAGGTGGAAAGAGACACAGACGAGCTATTCTGTCTGCATGCAATGCAGTTTAAGGCCTGGATCGAGATGTCGTGAAATCAACAGACAGATTCATGCTGACTTCTCTGGATTCTGGCTCAGACCAGTGGGCTTGCATGCTCTGATAGTTGACAATAGTTAAAAGGTACAGCAGTAAGGGATGTGCTGAGAAACATGGCTTCTGTGAAGAAAGATTTTCTTAACACAGCATTTGTTCCATAGAAGTTCCTAGAAAAAGAGATTTCCATAACAAATTGGCTACACTTACCAGTCAAAATAGGATTCTCTCAGCCGCTTTGATTAGCTGAATTCCACATCTGAGAGTCAGACCTTCTTTTTAGCTTCATCCATCAAGAGTCAAACGAAAGATAAAGGAATTAAAACTTTGCTGACAAATTTGTTGATGATGCACACAAGCCAGCATAAAATGCAGTTTGCTTCTCTTCTCTGCAACTGTGTGGTCCTGGTGCTAAGCTCTTGGATTTTCAAGGATGCAAGACTTATTCCTGACGATTGACAAAAAAGTCCTATTGTGGGCAGTGGACTACTTTCCCAAGTAAAACATACAGGATTGGATCCACAAGGAGGAAAAAAGTGCAGTGGCAAGTCACGCTGTTTTCTAGCACTCTTTGGTAAACTGTTGGACAGGAAAAGTGTTTCTGTCCAGTGAAATACACCAACATTGGAAAAAACATTTTGCTCTCCATGAAGCAAAGCTGAGACCTTTAAGGGTATATTTTGTGGAAACTATTAGAGAAATAAAATTATTATCCTGAAGAGCTAGTGTTTGGACCCTTGCCAGAGGTGTGGGTGACTTTGTTGTGTCTTTCATTTCCCCTGTTCTGGGACAGTGTTGTGATGGCCAGGCTGTTCTGAGGTACTTCTTCGGGCTCTGGCCAGGGTTTTCCAAACCTGAGGTGGAACTTTGTCTTACTGGAGGCCTAATGAAGCCAGTATGTACCCATGAAATTTTTCAGCTTCTGCAATTCAGTATTTTATCACCAAAAGAGCAATTTCATCTAAAGGGATATGGGGGGGGGGGGATAAGAAAGGAGATCCCTGCCAGCTCTACCCTTCAGACTGCAGCTATGTTTTAAGAACCTATTTGAAATGCAAACAATAAGAGATGTGTGTTTCTGTCCTTTGAACCTCTATGCATGTCTTCAGTGTGTTGGGTCACTGGCAGAATAAGAAACTAGTACATGAAAACCAGCCCTTCCCCTCATCTCCAGGTTCCTGGATGGAATGGGTCAAGCTCAGATTTATAAACTGCTTAGACCTTCCAAGCACTGTAGATTAAATGGTGGCAATAGTGTCTCTCTCTCAGTTCAGAAGCTGACAGTCCATACAGATATATGTGTTACTACAGATTATTTCTCAGGCCCATTTGGGCTATTGGCCATGCATGGTAACTTGGAGTTTAACTAAGCCTGCCCTACCAAGGAAAAAAATTCATACTTGGTTCTTACTTATACCCCCCCTCACTTAATCGATAACTACTTCTGTCAAAACAACACTGACCCTCTCTGTTCCTACCCCTCACCCATCCTTGGCAGGTTCTCTGTCTAGATGGGTTTAAATCTGATTTGGGATTTGAGTGTTATTTGGATTAACTCATTAGTGGGGCTCCATTCTGGCAAGCCTGCTAATCTGTGGCAGTGGTGCATAGCACTGTGACAATATTACACTGAAAATGAGAAATCTAATGAGATTAGCATTTTATGCATTCAGACAGGGCCTGGGTATTTGAATGGTCTGCAGACACTTGGTATGAATCACAGTAGACCCAGGAGGAAACAAAGTGACGGGACTGTGACACAGCACCTAAACACATAGAAAGGAGGTTGCAATGGTGCACAGAAGTGTCAGTAGCTTAGTTGTGGGAAATAGAAACATCTCTGTCTCCATCAGTTGACTTTGTCTCAAAAGCAATTCCACATACGCCCAACAGATTAATTTATTTTCCTAGGGATGGAGGAGGGCTGATCTGTGTCCAGGGGATCACCCTGCAAGTTAGTCCTGCCCTTACTAGTTGTGATGGGGGAAGGTTTTAGTGGTTGCTTTCACGGGAAAGAAGGCTGCTGATGCCCAAGTTATTTTTACACCACACAGGATTGCACTGCAAGATATGCTTGTTAATGTGTGTGACTACGAAACTACTCCGTTCTAAAATTACACCCACAAGATTAGTTGCCTGGACAAATTCCAGTTGCACTTTTCCTTCTCAAAGGCATTGTTGTTTTTACTTCAGCTTTAAACAGATTAAAGAGTGAGCCAATATCTGCAGCCTTCTTTGGTTGCAGGGAGAGGGAGGGCTCTGCCTGGTTTCTTAGGTGCACCTAGTAAAGCAAGGCAGTCTCCAATGCTGTGCGCATTGGTTTCTCCTTCTCTACTACCCAGCTAAATCTTTTGTAGCCTTTGGTAGATGACAATGAGACAACTTTGGAAGAAGCTGAGAAGTGATGCACCAGGGCTGGGAGTCACTACTAAGAGCTGTCCTAGCCTGCCACCCAGTGCTTGTTTCTGGCACTCAGAGCTGCTAATGTGCTCCAGCACTGCAGCTGGTACCTGGCATGTCCTGCACTGGTTCTTCCTGGTCCCCGTTGAAATATTCCTTCCTGAGTTACTGAAACAGATAGTCAGGTCCTGTTAGAAATAATGTTTTAAAATGGGCTGCCTTTGGAGAAGTGTGTAACAACTTCTTCAGATTCCTTCTTGAATGCTATGGGCTCAGCAAGTAGGAAATGGCTCCTGAGTGTTGTGCACTCAGTAGGTGATGGGCTAATCTAGCTTCTGGTTTTAGTGAGCCTTAAGCAAGAAGGGAAGGCTGTTATTTCTGGTCTTGTTTTTCCAAGACAGCTTAGAAATGATCAGAGCTGTACAATCTCTTGGCATGGTGATGGGTCCAAACCAAATACATCGACAAAATGATGCTGAAGTTGGCAATAGTTTACAACCTGGTATCAGTGTGTCATCTTTATAAAAAACAGCTTACAGAGCCAGGGAGAAGTGATAATTCCTAAAGTTACCACAAAACTGTTTGAAGCCCAGAGAAGAAGGGGAGGAAAGAATGTTTTCTGGGGAAAGAAAGAATGGTTAACAGTGTTGTGGGACTGGGCTGTTCCAGGGAGAAGGTGGAAGATGGCGGTGCAGATAAGAGTTTTCATTCACATGACTTATCATGTTCTATTACAAAGCTAAAAGTGTTGCTGGGGGAAGAGGTGTTATTTTGTAAATTATTTTCATATAAAATCTGGGGTATATAATTTAGGGAATTGTTTTGATTTTTCTAAAGCATTGTGGGGGGGTTGTTGTTTCTTTTTTTTTTTTAAAGATGTCTGTCACTTCACCATTGAATAAAAAGTAGTAATTGAGTCGTGTTGCTGACAACAGAAATTGTACATACAACCGAGAGCTTTAATTGGGTAAATGAGGTAAAAATCTGGCACAGTCTTAGAAACTGCTGTTTGTCTGACTTAATAAGCAATAGTCAGCTGTTGTTTGTAATGGCATAGACTAAAGCTGCCACACTACTGTTTTATTGGCTAAAGAATTTAATAGAGCAGCAGCCTTTTGACTGTGGCCTGACATTCAGTCTTGACAATGCTGCCTGGATTTATCTAGGTGACCAGAGCTTTCGCTCTGCAGTGTGGAAGGTGGCAGAGGGGATCAGCGGTCATTTTTCTTAAAGTAGTGAGATAGTTGTTGCTGCCAACTGAAAAGGACAGGGCACAGAATAAAGAATGTGATGAGGTGACTTTCTTTTAAGGCATGTGAGAGGCAAAGAGCATAATATAGGAAAAGGTGAGTATAGAAAGAGATGAAAAACAAAGGTATATTTACCCTGAAGGGTGCTTAAATGCTATTAATATGTATTGTAAATCTTTAAATGCTCTGTTATTCAAGCATTGTATTAAGTGGAAGGAAAAAAAAAAAACCCACTGCTACTGATTTGCATTATGTTATTAATTCAGAGTAAAAGAGAGGAAAAATTGTCAGCAAGGTGCCTTAGCGAATCTTTATATCATAGTAACAATTTATGTATGGGAAGCAAATACTTAAAAAAAATGAGTAAAATGAATAGAAATGTAATTCAGAGCAGTGCTACCACTTCATCTTCATGTAATGATATGGGCAAAGCCTGAATTCCAGCACTCTGCAGTGAATTATGGGACATGGTAAAGCTTGCAGGACTGCAGAAATAAAACACGATCAGTTATAATGTACCATTAGGAAAAGGTGATGTAATGAATTTTTCTTTCATGGTCTAGCAATGACACATTTCATTTGCTAGGTTATTTACCCCCTGGATAAAATTAATAAACTCTCTCATAATATGAAAATATCTCCTTAGATACATTTTGGGGGGAATCTCATTAGAAGGTTTTGCTGAATGTATTTTTTGTCAGAGTTGTAAAGGCAGCGAGCTTCATCAACAGGGAAGCTGGACTGGGAGCCAGAATACCTGGGTTATATTCCTGACTCTGCTGCTGTATGTCGCGGGCTGAGCACCCTGGGCTGCTGAGACTCCTTCCTGTGACTTTTCCAATTCCATCTGTCACAGGTCAGCTGGTGTAGTAATGACTCATTTATTCCACCTAAGCCAACCCAGCTCATTCTGGGTGAAATGTGTTTGAGCCATTTAGCCTGTCTGACAAGGAGGTAATCTTCAGTGGGAGAGGTGATGCATGGCTGTAGAGAGGTCAGAGTAGTACAACCTATGGTTAGGAGGGGACAGATGTTGAAAGCTGTAAGATATCAGCTCCTTGAGGCAGGGTGTTATATGTTCAGGAAGGTGCAGAATCCACCCCTGAACTCAGCTAGAATTTCTGGATGCTCCAGGAAAGCTGTCACTAATGTGGTTGTTTTCTTTTGGCTCAGTGCGTAGGTTGAGTTGTTATAAAGATGACTGGCTTGCATGGGCCAAGTCTGCAGCTACTATGCATAAAAAATTACTCTTTAGTTGCTTGGCTGACTCTCATACTTTCTGGACTAAGGAAGTGAACAAGATGCTGCTCAGTAGAAAGAACTGCTTTTAAAGGAAGGCTATTTTAATTTTATCCTTTTTTAAACCCTGAAAGGAGGCTTGGGAATTCTTAAAAAGCTCACCTGGAAACACAGTTGGCTTGCTGGGTTAAAAAACCACATACAAATCACCCCAGAATAGGCCTTGCAATTTCTCATACTATGTAGCACATCTGTCTCTACTAACAGGTATCTGCTAGCACATCTCTACAGGTTTGTAAATATTCAAGATATAGCTTTAACAAAAAATACTGTCTTTATATAAAGGAAAGGTAACAGTTTATATGCAAATGTTATGGTGCTATCTTTTTTGTTATCTTGGTTTTTCAAAATATCAAACCATGGCCTTCAGTCCTATTTAAATGCAATAAAATGAAAAAAATCACTTTCTCTCCAGAGATCCAAAAAGCTGAATATATTTTCCTAGCTGATTGATGCTTTTCCATTTATTTTTAAATGTAATTTTCCCCGGCTAAGGAATTGTTCTCTTGAATGTCAAGAAGGAAATATTTCCCAAATCATAGGCTTGGATTGGCTGGCTCAAGCCTAATGAGATAGCTCTGTTGAGAGGGGGTAGGCTGGGGAAGCAGAGAACGGAGTGATTTGTCACGCTGGTTTTCCAGCCATTGCTAAAGAGCTGCTTTGTAATGCCAGCCTGCCAAATCTCCTGGCCGCAATCAAATTACTCCCTCCGCATGCACACACATCCACACCCTCGCCCTTTAGATCTATCACTGACAGAATAGTTATTAAACAAAAACTCAGCCCGGGGAATTATTAATCGCCAGGCTTCATTTCTTTATCAAATGTTGTGGCCTGGAGGGAGAGCTCTTTAAGCTTTCAGAAAAACCGTAGCACATTAATCACTGGAGGGAAGCAGGGTATGGGCTTGGCATTTGTAATACTTGTCAGATCAGAAATAGGAGATACAGAGATCAAAAGAGATGTTTACAACTGGGAGCAAAAGGGTTTCGCTTTTTTTGTCCTCTTCTTTGTGTCCTCCTTTTTTATTGTTTGCTCTGGGATTTGTTTTCGGTTTTGATCTGTTGATCTTGTCCCAGAACTTGTCCTAACTCTGTTGCTACACCTTTGTCCCACACAGTGCCCAGGAAGAGAAGGGCTTTGAGTTATGGATGCAACTTTCTGCATACCTAGTAGCAAAACAGTGGTCGCTGATTTTGAGTGCCATCCTCTTGTGATGTTGCACTTGTCCAGGCACTGAGCAGGCCCCAAACCACAGTCAAAGTTGGGAAGCTGGGAGTATTTAGGTGCCTGTCTGTATAAACTAATTAAATGGATGTACCCAGCGCTGAAGATCAGTCCTGAAAATCATACCTGACTTCTTGAAAGGTTAATACTGGATTCACTAATATATGCAAATGCAACAAGTATATACACACATAGACTTTTCAAAAATTACTACAATCACAGCAGGTCCAGACCATATATATGGCAGATTAAACCTATATTGTAGGCTGCCTGTGGCTGGAAACACTTATCCTGTGATTAGTTAAAGCATTAATTAACATTGACCTTGTTCACTCTTATCCTGAGACCTTTAGCCCCTGTAGTATGTGGGGAGGTTGTTACTCCTGGCAGGGTACCTTGTGAAGAATGTAATGTAAGCTGCTGTTCAGTTGACAAGTTTTTCCTCATAAAAGGATGGTGTATTGGCTGGCGCGAGTAGCATTTTTTGGTAACACTTCAGCAACACTGCACTTTGCATTCCTGATTCTTGCTCTATCACCTGAAGAGATTCTTCAAACTACTGATGTTGAAAGGTTGGTTTGCTTGTACGAGTCATCCCCTCTTGTATATATAATCTTTTCTGCAGAAGAAAACTTCTTGATTTCTTACAAATACCTTAGCTTGAAATACATAATAATTTTGGCATATATTTTAAACCCATGTCCACTTCCAATGTGACTTGGAGCTAAATATCAAAACAGACTTCTTCTTCAAAATAATGCATATCTATACAAAATATGTATTTAGAGAAAGAGAAAGAGTATGAGTGTATGAAATCTGTGAGAGTATGAGTGGGTAAAATGAACTTAGACGTTTTGTAAATAAATACCGGTTTCCCCTCTCCTAAGATCACACTTCAAGTTTTGTTGCACTGATTTCCTATCAGAACTCTCCAGAGTTTTGGCTGCAGTGAGAGAGCTGCAGGTACCTAGAACCTCACTGTCTCACAGGAGCACATGAGGGGGGAAAAAAAAATCTTTAATTCTGTGGTATATACGAGAGGTTGCAGTGAGGATCCCAAGCTGATTGGAGAATGGGCTGTGTGGTAACATGCATTTATACCGTGGCTGGCACACAGCCTGGTTTTGTACAGCCCTGCTGTTAGCTGGAGCCTCTAGGCACTACTGTAATATAAATATTCTGGAAGAATAATAGGGCTATTTGTGGCTCCTGAGGGCAGCTAATGTGGCTGGTATGCAGCATGTTTTTCAAGCCTTCATCTCTTATTTTTCCAAGCATCCAGCAAGAGAAAAGAAACAAAACACATTTTCTATGCACAGACAGAAGGAATGAGAGGAGGGATGGATCACATCAAATGGATTCTGAGAGAACCACAAAACACTTGTTGCGTGTTGTCCCGACACTGCAATATGATATTTGCATTGTGATGTTGTATCAATATGTGAGACGATCTGTCTTCTTGGGAGTCTCATGTCTGGCAAGGCAGTTCGCAACTCAGAGGCTCACTTCTTTTAAAGGGATTTTTTCTGTACACGTGTAAACAGCAGCCTGTTCTTTGGGATCTCCAGAGCAATCTGTGTAGATTTAAGTACTGAAAAACGTGAATGACCTATAATTCCACAGGCAAATGATTCAAATGATTAGTTTTACTCCCAAGTATATAATCATATACCAAAAAGAATGTCAGCACACCACAGTGAATATCTATCAGGGAGTCTTCCTAATGAACAGCATGGCAAAAAAGAGTGTATGGGCTAAGAATAATACTCAGTGAGCCTGGTTCGTCTGTCAAGAAAACCCTGAAACATCCATACCTTTAGATAGACTTTGCACAGCAGGAACTGTCTCTGTAGAACTGTCTCTGTGTGTTTATTGTTAATTGAATCCAGCACAGAAGGAATTGCTTCTATGTCATTAAATGGGTTATCCCCAGTATGATACCTTTTTTTTGGCTGTTTTTTAGAAGAAGTGGAGAAGGCAATAAACCAAGTGTGTTGTGTTAACATTTTTATCCACAATTTATAATCTTGTGAGAAAGAGCATGCAGATGTCATAATCCCCCAACTCCTGAAGTACACTCCGATGAACTGTTTCTTGCTGCGTTTATCAGGGAATATTGCAGCTAGTACTTGGAGAATCTCAGAGTTATTGGGATTTGAGTTAGGATTCTGCAGTAAAATAGGAATTATTAGAAGATAAACTCTGCATAGTAAGTGGTACATTCTCTTTTCTTCCATCAAAGCTGTTTTCCCGCCTTTCTGTGAGGAGCTGGAGGTGAATTTCTTCATGAGAGACTGTAGTCAGGGTTTACATGTCAAACAGCTCAGAAAACTAATAGATCCCAGGAAACTTTGGAGCTCAAATGTGTATTTGGTCATGAATGTTTTTAATTAACAATGTTTTTGCTTCATTTAGCTCTGTCCTAGCATGCTTTGTATCTGCAGAACCTAACAACAGGTTCCTTGGGCTCTGTGCTTTCCTTGCATCAGATTACCTCAGGTCAGCAGCTCCACCATAACTGTTCTCATGCTATGTCTTGTTCCCTTATGGTTGAGCTGAGGTAATTTACCCTTCTTTCAGAGCAGAGTATGTGACATCAAATAGCACTACAATTACTGAATGATAAGATCTTGCACACAGGCTGTTACTCCTGAATAGCTGATACATGGTAGCACGCATACAGGGCATCCACAGGTGCGGCAGTTTCCACAAGAGCAGTGGGATATGCACCCTTCAGGTGAGGATGTGGCACGGGCCTATAAGGTGGAGGCAGTGGATAGGTGGCTGAAGATAAGAAATTAGAGAAATCTTGGGGTTAGGCAACAGAAAATTTGCTCCTAAGCATTTTAAAAATCTAATTAATGAGCACTGAAACAAGGTTTTATCATATACTGCACTGCATGTTTAATGGTAGTGGCTGATATGTCTTGACACAAGCTTAACTGCAGACTTGGAAGAGCTTTCCTAGTGTCTACCACAAAACTATCTGCCTTATATTAATCAGTCACTTAACTGAGTTTATTTTTCCTCTCAGAAGACCTATATTTTATATTCATATATATGAATATATTTCTATACATAGACATTATATATTTAATATATATTGTAGATATGTATATATTGATTCTAAAGGATAAGTTAGTTCACAGTGGAAAAGCTCCTTAAAGATACTACTAAAGATGCTACTGTGATGCAAAGGTAACATTCTGCTGTTCCTTTTGACAGAAATATGCAGTCAGGAATAATTCTCAATGTTAATACCTTCTATTCCTGCCTGCTAATTGTGTTATGGTAACACTTAGCAGACTGACTTGAGATAGAATCCTTGTTATATTTAGTGCTGCAGAGACATCTAGCAAGACAGTCCTAGCCCTGCAATGCAAACGGGGGCTGGCAGAGGAAGGAAGAGATCCATTAGTGTCACCAAGCAGGGGAACAGGAGTCAGAAACAACCCTCCCTGGGACAATGTGTGCTCTACTGGAGCTGTAGATCACCACTGGCACTGTGATATGCAGCTCTTTTTGTACTCATTTCATGGGACACCCAGAAGCCACAATCAGTATTTTTTTCATTTGTTCCATTATCACTTCTGTGTTGCCACTGATCTATCTTCTGCAACTGTAAGACCCTGTGTAAAGACTGGGATCTACATCGCATCAGCTGTGAACAAGGGGAAATACTGCTGAGCACATGCCAAGGAACTGTCTTGCACAGAATCACAGAAAACAGGATGGGGAAAATTTCTTGTGTACTCATAACCAGAATGGGTTCTGCTCCATATAGCTTACCCTGCCTGCCTTGCCTGTTATTGAAGAATGGTAGAGACTCCCAGACCTCTGCATTCAGTCCATCCCACTGCTCTCCCATTCCTAACATTAGAAAATCATATTTCTTTGTTTAACTTCCCCTTGCTTCAAGTTGAGCCATTACTGCTTCTTGTATTTGCCTACTCTTTTTTTTTTCCCTTTTAACTATTTTATCAGTTATCTTGACTTCCTTCAGTTTATTTTTCTGTTTACCTAACAACTGCAATTCCCTTGCTTTTCCCTTACGCCCATGTATTTTGGCTGCTCAAGGCTTGGACAAGTGCACTCTGTGATGGGTTAAAAACTGGCTGGATGGCTGAGCCCAGAGAGTGGTGGTGAATGGAGTCTAATCTGGTTGGCGGACAGTCATGAGTGGTGTTCCCCAGGGCTCAGTACTGGGGCCAGTCCTGTTCAATATCTTCACTGATGATCTGGATGAGGGGATTGAGTGCACCCTCAGTAAATTTGCAGATGACACCAAGGTGGGTGGAAGTGTCGATCTGCTGGAGGGCAGGAAGGCCCTACAGAGGGACCTGGACAGGCTGGATCGCTGGACCGGAGCCAATGGTATGAGATCCAACAAGGCCAAGTGCCAGGTCCTGCACTTGGGTCACAACAACCCCATGCAATGCTACAGGTTTGGGGAGGAGTGGCTGGAAAGCTGCCTGGAAGAAAAGGACCTGGGGGTGTTTGTTGACAGCCAGCTGAACATGAGCCAGCAGTGTGCTCAGGTGGCCAAGAAGGCCAATGGCACCCTGGCTTGTATCAGGAATAGTGTGGCCAGCAGGAGTAGGGAGGTGATCATACCCCTGTACTTGGCACTTGAGAGGCTGCACCTCCAGCACTGTGTGCAGTTTTGGGCCCCTCACTACAAGAAGGACATTGAGGTGCTGGAGCATGTCCAGAGAAGGGCAACAAAGTTGGTGAAGGGTCTAGAGATCAAGTCTTATGAGAAGCGGCTGAGGGAATTGGGGTGGTTTAGTCTGGAGAAGAGGAGGCTGAGGGGAGACCTTATTGCTCTCTACAACTACCTGAAAGGAGGTTGTAGCGAGGTGGGGGTTGGTCTCTTCTCCCTAGTAACAAGCAATAGGATGAGAGGAAATGGCCTCAAGCTGCGCCAAGGGAAGTTTAGGTTGGATATTAGGAAAAACTCCTTCACCGAAAGGGTTGTCAGGTATTGGAACAGGCTGCCCAGGGAGATGGTTGAGTGTCCATCCCTGGAGGTATTTAAAAGAAGGGTAGACATGGTGCTTGAGGATATGGTTTAGTGGTGGTCTCGGCAGTTATAGGTTAGCGGTTGGACTCGATGATCTTAAGGGTCTTTTCCAACCTTAACAATTCTATGATTCTATAATTTAGCTCTCTGCTTATTCTCACCACCTCACTCTGGAACAGTTCCAACTGGGCCACACTTATCTTGATCTCTTGCTAATAATGCCTGCCTGGGAGATGGGACTGAGGGAGGGAGTGGGAATCCTATGTTAGAGAAATCATTGATATCAAATTTTGCAAAAAGGTGGGGAGGAGAAGGAAGGAAAGCAGATGTGGGAGAAGTGGCCAGAGACCTCCTGTAAATACCAAATTTCAGGGTAATTTGTTGATATGAGGTCAGAGGATTTAGAGTGAAAAGTGCAAAACAATGTACTTTGGTAAGAACTACTTAAACTACACACAAGTATGTATGTACATACATGCAGGAATTATGTTTTACTTGGCTGCAACCTCTCTAGGGAGAAAAAGATGTCAGTGAAGACATCATGTCTATGTGAAAGGCTGGTAAAAAATCCAACAGCAAAAATGTCAGATAGTATGAAAGAGAGAAGAAGAAGAATGTAGAACATATTAAAGTAGGATTACATTGATTGGTGTTACAGCTCCAGCTAAATGCATTCATTTCTAAATGGCCATTGCAGAGACCAAGCCAGACAAGAGCCCCAAAAAATTATTAAAGACAGAGCATGGAGAAGTGGGAGACCCTATGCCAGATGAAGTTAAAAAAAAGACTAAGATGACTTAATTTGAAAAGTGCAAAGTAATAGAGAAGATAAGAGACAAGAGATAATGAATTCCATTCTGTCCCATGGCCTAAATGCAAGTCAGCCCTTGATGAAATAAAAAGGCACAAATTTAATATGTATCAAAGGAAATTTTGTTCTCAGTGCAGCATAACAGCCAGCTATCTTGGCTTGACTTTTTTGTGTCTGGCACAATTCACTGCAAGACAGAAGAACAGCAGTATTTTTTAGCTATTTCTGCTCCTTTCTGATAAGAGGACCATTGCTCTGTGTCCTGGGCCAGGTCTGCTGCTGCAGGACAGCAGGGTGCAAACTAGAAAGGTCATCTGGGTGGCCAGTGTGCCCATACCACTTAGGACTGAGCCCTTGCTGACCACTCCAGTACTGTTGGTACAAGTGCTTTGCAGTGTCGCTCCTTGTTAGATTTGCAGTGCACTTCCCTAGCTGCAGGTTTCTAGAACTCTCAAATGTGTCTGAGCTAGTAATTGCGAGCCTCAGTTGAGTAAACAGATCTTTCAAGGGAAGTGCTTTTTCATGTTGTGTTTTATGTAGAGAGATAAACAGTATTTTTCACCTGTTGTTATTGTCTGAACAATGTAAGCACAAATATTGCTGAGGATCACAATGCCTGATGTATCTTGGAAAGATATTGTCCATCCAGAGTAAAATAGAGGTAGAAGGGAGCAAAAATTCTCAACAGTTGTATTTCTTCCTTATTTCATGACTTAACAAAACTGCCTCCCCATGAGGTAATCTGCGTAGCACTGTGTGGCCATTGTCTCCAGTTACTTATCTTGATTCAGCTAATATGGCTAGTATCTAGAATATGCCAGCTTGTTTGAGAAAAGCTGAGGTCAGGGAAACAAAGCTTGAGATTATACCAGTTCAAAGGAGAGGATAATTAAAATCAAGAGGAATTTGGTAAACTTCCTTGAAGTGTCTCCATTTGTATTTACACTCCTGTAATAATTTTGTGGTTGTCTCCATTTGTATTTACACTTCTGTAATAATTTTGTGGTTGTTTGAAGCTCCTTTTCCATCAAAAAATCCTTCCTCTCATCTTGTGAGTATCCCTCTAAAGCTACCTGAGTGGGATTTGGCTCTTACATTTTAATTAGGCTAAAGAAAGGATTCTCTTAATTAGGGGTCCTGACCGAAGGAGATCTAGGATCCTTCCATGATTGTTGAAAGAGAGGAGGATTAGGAAGGAATTAACTCCATAAGTTCTGGCTTTCTGGCCATTTATGGTAGCCTGCCAGAATTCAGTGCTAATTGCTTCATGAACAGAAGGGATAGCGCAGGACCGTCTGGCAGTGCAAGCAGGCACTGGTCCTTCCTCGTGCATCCTGGAGATCCCTTTGGAGAAAGGAACAGAGCATTTATTATCATAGCATGGCTGGTTCTGTCACCATGGTCTGTCTCTACATAGAAGTTTCTGGGCAGTGACCAAGAGCATGAATTTGAACTGCATTAGCAAAGCTGCACCAGGGCATGCAATCAGAGGGCTGCTACTTCACACAAAATTATATACTGTACCTCAAGCATCAGGAGCGGAGTTCCTGCAAAGTAGGTTGTAAGCACTAAATTTACAGTCATGTATGTAATATCCCTATTTGGAGCTCTGTCTCTGTTGATAGGTAGGAAACGGCAACTGGGGAGATGTTGGCAGGGGAGCTCCTGTGCCAGTTGTGAGCGTGGCCTGGCTAAGAGGAGGCTGGACAACTTTGTAGGTGTGGCAGGGCACCCTATGAATGTGTTAAGGAGTAAAGAAGGAAGACACTTTAATTAAGTCTAGGCTTTCTACTCCACATGTAAGACTACTTTTATGTGCCTCAAGGGAATGAAGTGTAATGCAGAACCAAGAATAGAGGGTCTCTTTACCAAGAAAGGTGTAGGCTGTTGATAAATTTGAAGACTTTGGTGGCATGGGGAAGAGAGGGATTTAAGTAGTGAAAATACCAGGTATTTGAGGAACTCCTTACATTCAGATGCTCAAATCTGCTAAAAAATCAGTAACCTGAAAGAGCCTTATTTAACTGGTTGTAGACAGAGGAAGAAGTTTGAATTCTACATTGTCAAAACCACAGACTAAGGCCTTAAAGCTGCACTTCATAGAGTTAATAGCATTTCAGAGAAAAAAATAATTTGAAATGGTCATTCTCCAGGAACTTAGACTATTCAGCTAGAGGAAAGCATTTGAAGGAAAAACAGTTAAAGTGCAATACCAGAGAATGAATGGAGTTCTGGGTTTAATAGACTGTGGGATTATTCAAGTAAACATGATATACGGTAAGGTTAAAAAGGGAACATGGCAATAACAATAGCTGAGGTTAAACAATAGACCAACGGCAGCACCATAATTAGATTTTACATCTGCACATGGCGGGTATAAAAAGGGGTATGTGTCTGGTTGCTCATGAAAACTCAGAAGTTTAGGGTAGGAAATGGTCTTTGAAATCACTAACTGAAGTTATTAAGCTTTCAAAAGTACACATATCAGCCAGGCGCTGTTTTTTAATGTGGTTCAACCAGCCCAGCTCCAAAAATCTCTGTGCACTTTGTAACACAGCCCCCATAACTATTTACAATTGAGCGAGGTGATTTACCCTGGCTCACAAATCAAACTGCAGTGGCAGAACTGGGATCACGGCAGAGGAATTCAAACTCTCAGCACCCCTTATTCTTGCCACCAGATCAAACTCCTGCTTCCACACTTCAGCATAGTACAGCCTTCATTAGGAAAAAACACTTTAAACAAACAGATGAAGTGCACATAATATTTTTACTCTTCAAAATCTGGAATACTATATGCCATTAACACTGAGTCATTGAAATTGCTCCAAAATGAAATATTATAGTGTGTTGTGCCAATGCCTTGAAAGTCTTTGTGTTAAGGTTTCAACAAGAGTAACCAAACCAAAACTCCAGACCTGAAATTTCCAGCCTAGGCATCACATTTCAGTCCTAATGCACAGGAAATATCAAAGTATTATGAGCCATCATGTCCACACAGAGAGGCAGATAAAAGTCTAAAGTCGACAAAGATGAGACTGCAAATAGGATACACATTTAACTGAAGATAATTAACCACTGGAACAGATGGTAAAGGGATGTGGTAAATTAATCGCCTAGAGTCTTTAAATCAAGATTGGATGTCCTTCCTTCTAACAGAGATGGCACGGTTCAGCTATAAATTATCAGGCTTGATGGTGGTATTGCTGGGTGAAATGCTCTGGACTGTGTCATATGCAGGAGGTCAGAGTTGATGAGCATAATGATCCATCCCTCCAGACCTTGCTATCCATGAATCCATTATGTTAGCTTGAAAAGTTTTATATTTTAACAAAGCAGTTACAGACTGTTAGGTTCACAATGTGCAGCTTTAGAAGTTTCTAAATACTCTTTCATTCTACATTACAAAGGGTCTGAATTAATTTTGTTAATATTGTTTAAAAGCATACAGTGTAAAATATGAACGTGCTTTGTTTTGAACACATTGATTCCGGTATCTCACTAAATCAAAAAACAGTCTTCAGGCAAACATCGATTATGTATTCCCTCACATGTTCACTGCTCCAGTTCTTGGGCAGGTAGGTGGTAGAAAATTTTCTTCTCCATCTCTTTCTTTCCCTCTTGAGCAATGTGAATGAAGTGGTGTGTCCTAGGGTAAACAGGGGCTCATCATACTAGGATGTCTCCCCTTTTGGTTGCTTGAAGAGTTCTGTGACAGAGGACTACTCCATCACTCATGACTGTGGCAAAACTGTGGTCTACCGCTCCCTAGTCCGCTCCTTTTCATCCAAGTACCATCCTGCTACATGATAGTTCTTATTTGTCTCTTCACAGTGTTAGGTCAATGAATATGTTTTTATTATCTGTTAGGTGAGACATGTGGGCTGGGATTCAGGTGCCTGAACAGGCATCTAGTACTATCTCAGCTGCTGCTGTGAAGGGTGTAGACTCTAGCCCCATAGTACTCTGGAGCAGTAACTGGAAACTAAATAGAATAGCCAAGGCCATGTGGACTGGCACTGGATGCCTGTATTAATGCACTGAATCACTCCTGAAATGTTTTTGGTCATTAAAAATCTCAGTGAGCTCTTGGTGAGTCCTAAGAAACTGATCTATCAGGCTGCAATTTGGAATATTACTTCCTGCCACCCAAACTTAATCCATGCAGTTTTATTTGCTTACAATAGTCTTTACTTCCTGTTCTGAACTACTATGTTGTGGTGCTGAACACCTCTGTGCAGCTGCTGAATTTCAGCATGCACTCATCTGTTGTGATGCTTTGTGACATACATTGTTTTGTAAGATGTTTTGGGATCATTCCTTAATATATCTTCATTTAAGGTCCTAAAGCACTCTGTGGGAGTCACATATAGAAAATGCTGGGTGCTCCTCACTTGTTACAAGACAAGGTTATCAAGACATGATTAATGATGTTGGGGGTCTCTGGTTTCTAATATTCAACTTTTCACCAAACAGACATTTGAAGAGTCATTCAAAGAGAGACTGCTAAGCCCTTTGTGAGTCCTAAGCTAAATGACCCACAGTAAAAACACCCCAAAATTATCACTTGCTGCTTAGAAATCTTGGTCCTAGTGAGTTCTCATTGTCATTCCATGCACATGTTAACATCTTTTGTGATTATGAGAAACAGCCTTGCATGTCTACAAGGCAGTTTTTAGTCAAGCACCAGGGAAATAACATTTTGAATATCTAGCCCCCTAACGCTGCTTAAATTAAATCAGTTTCTCTCCTCTCCTTTCTCTTTTCTTAATTCTGATTGACCCTCCGTACTCATTTGAATTACATTATTTTTCTGCCTTCATCTATTCTCAAAGTTTATAGTCCCTTAGTTAGATAACCATAAACATTCAGCTCTTCTCATATAACCAAGATTAAAGCTGCGTATATAAATCTGGCAGCAAAGTGGTATTTTTGCCGACTCCTGAATTGCAGATATATTTCTTCAGTAATGACTGAACAATAATTCATCATTTTTACTTTTTCAATCCCAACATAAATATGTAAACCAAAACTGCAACAGATATTTTTGCTGGCAGCTGGCTATTGCACTTAAACACCTGAGAAACCCAGGCTATATCTGTGAACAAATGTATCTGCTGATTCCTTCCATGTTATTACAAGTAATTCTGTTTCACATCTGCTTCGCAATTAGAAGTTGTACAATAGAGGACTAGGAAAGAAAGGTCATTGAGTAAACTTCCATCCATGGTATACTGTATAGTATCTGTGTTCTCTTGCACAGGTATATAGTAATCTAATCTGCCTGCACTACTTCAAGCTCATTTATTTTCTGAATCCTACACATACTCCTACACATGCAGCTGTGTTCAGCTTTGTGGTGGATCCCATAGGTCTGCCCAGGCAAATATGTGGATATGTGGATTTACTTATTGCAGGTGATGCACGGATGTGTTGTAAAGGATGCTGTGTTCAAGCTGTCTGCACACCACTTAAAAGCACAGCATTGCTAACTGAGGATAAAATTATCTCATCTGCCCACATGTTTTCAAGGCCGTTGCAGGCTGCAGCACTCATTGCTACTTCAGGTCCTGTGGGAAGGGGTGAAACCAAAGCCACAGACCCTTGCACAACGTTTTCTGTGAACCCCATTTTGTTGATGACAACCAACAGGGTTACAGCATGGCTCCTTGTGGCAGCCCTGGATGAGAGGCACTAGGTCTAACACTCTATAAGGCTTCATGAACAAAGCTCTCCCATCTTTGCCTGTAATTTTTTAAGCACTGCACCAATACTGGCTGTGGGTTATAAGAAAACAGGTCTGTGGCACCCATCCAGTTCTAGATGGCCCTCTTCTGAGAGTCTGCATCAGCAAGTCTCTGCACAGAGGTCTGTTTTCTCTGACTTCAGTTTCCTAGGGCTGCTTTTTGCTCACTCTCCCCTAGTTCTCTCCTGCACTGCACTTTCCCTCACAAAAATTCCTCAGTAAGTTCTATTCTCTAACTCACTTCACACCCTAACAAGATGCTTTTCACCTATAAAGACAAGATGCTTTGTCACTTGTCCCACTTTAAAGTGCTTTATGTAACACTCAATGTTCCATACTACACATTAACTGCCTTTTACATTCCCTGCTGCACCTGTGTCTCTCTCTCTCTGCCCCCAGTGCCCAGCCAGATGGCAAGCTGTATCCACCTCACTCTCACACACAGAGGAAGCTGCATGCACAGAATCTGGTCTTGCTGTCAGATAGTTACACCGCAAAGCTCTTCACTTTAAGTTAGATTAGATGTCCAAGGGGTTTGGCAGACTCATGTTCTCTGTTTTCACCCACTGAGTCCCCTTTTTAAAATTCAGTACTCCAGACAAAAATAAAGACTGATTGAAGGTAATCTCTGTTTCATCTAATTTTGGGGTAGAGACTCTTAGTCTGCTGAATAATCTTGGATGGCCTGTCCCCTAGAGAGAGTGCTTTCAGAGCCTGAGCCTTCCTACAAATAAATATAAATTATAGCTCCCTGTTTGCTTAAAATAAAAAAAAAAAAGGAAAAGAAACTTTATTAATATATTGTGTTTTCAAGCCCAGATCTATAGGGAGAGGTATTATTTTGTACAGAGTCACACAGAGTATCAAGGAAGAAAATAGGCAAGGTTTTGGACAAATATACTTTCTGAATGTGCAGGCAGCCTGACCTATATTTGAGCTGAAATTCCATCTGCATCGAGTATGTTAGGGTGCTAATTCTCTAGCTTTACAATGCTTAGACCATGACTAGAATTAAATTCACTTCAAGGACTTTGTCTTGTTTCCTCCTTCATCAACAAATACCCCTGGGTGTTCCCCAGGGCACAGTTTTGGGGCCACTCTTGTTTAGCAATGATCTGGATGAGAGGATTGAGTGCCCCCTCAGTAAGTTTGCAGATGACACCAAATTGGGCAGGAGTGCCAATCTGCTTGAGGGTAGGAAGGCTCTGCAGAGGGACCTGGAGAGGCTGGATCGAGGGGCCAAGGCCAATTGTATGAGGTTTAACAAGGCCAAGTGCCAGGTCCTGCACTTCGGCCACAACAACCCCATGCAACGCTACAGGCTTGGGGAATCACATGGAATCACAGAATGGTAGGGGATGGAAGGGACTTCTGGAGATCATCTTGTCCAACCCCCCTGCTTGAGCAGGCACACCTAGAGCAGGGGGCACAGGACCACATCCAGGCAGGTTTTGAATGTCTCCAGGGAAGGAGACTCCACAACCTCCCTGGGCAGCCTGTGCCACTGCTCTGGCACACTCACAGGAATGAAGTTTTTCTCATGTTTAGCTGGAACTTCCTATGTTCCAGCTTGTGCCCATTGCCCCTTGGCCTGTCATTGGGCACTATTGACATGAGTTAGCCCCACCGTCCTGATACCCACCCTTTAGATATTTATAGGTGTTGATGAAATCCCCAGTCAATCTTCTCCAGACTGAACAAACCCAAGTCTCTCAGCCATTCCTCATAAGGGAGATGGTCCAGTTCCATGATCATCTTCGTAGCTCTCCGCTGGACTTGCTCAAGCAGTTCCCTGATGGGTGGCTGGAAAGGTGGGTAGAAAGCTGCCTGGTGGAGAAGGATATGGGGGTGCTAGTTGACAGCCGCTAAACATGAGCCAGCAGCGTGCCCAGGTGGCCAAGAAGGCCAACAACATCGTGGCTTGTATCAGGAATAGTGTGGCTGGCAGGAGTAGGGAAGTGATCGTACCCCTGTACTTGGCACTTGAGAGGCTGCACCTCCAGCACTGTGTGCAGTTTTGGGCCCCTCACTACAAGAAGGACATTGAGGTGCTGGAGCGTGTCCAGAGAAGGGCAACAAAGTTGGTGAAGAGTCTAGAGATCAAGTCTTATGAGAAGCGGCTGAGGGAATTGGGGTGGTTTAGTCTGGAGAAGAGGAGGCTGAGGGGAGACCTTATTGCTCTCTACAACTACCTGAAAGGAGGTTGTAGCGAGGCGGGGGTTGGTCTCTTCTCCCTAGTAACAAGCGATAGGATGAGAGGAAATGGCCTGAAGTTGCATCAGGGGAGGTTTAAACTGGATATCAGGAAGCATTTCTTCACTGAAAGAGTGGTCAGGCATTGCAACAGGCTGCCCAGAGAGATGGTGAAGTCACCATCCCTTCAGGTGTTCAAAAAGTGTGTAGGCGTGGCACTTCAGGATGTGGTTTAGGAGGCATGGTGGTGTTGGGCTGATGGTTGGACTTGATGATCCTAAAGATCTTTACCAACCTTAATGATTCTATGAATCTGTGATCAATGAACTGCTTCTCAGAGTCAACTCCTGACTACTCTTCCCCTGGTTTGCAGCAGCTGGATGTTTCTCAGATGAGAGATAAAACTGGCAAGCAACATGTTCTTTCTAAGAAACTAATTCAGATCAGTCCCTCAGGCAGTGCTTTAGGTTCTAGATCCATATATAACACAACGCTCAGCATGTGCAGTTTGGTTCAGATGGAGGAACTGGCTTTTGTGTATTAAAGGATGCTGCTGGACAATGGGAGGCCGCTTCTCAAAGCCTACCTTCAGACACCACCAGGGATGACCAGATCTCATGCCCTACACTAGAAACAAGAGGTGAATGAAACTGGAGGCCAAACAACCACCTGATTCCTTTAATCTTAAAACTGTTTTGGCATGTGAGTAGTGCCTGATGGAGGTTCAAGACCTGACGGTTACTTTGTTTTATGCTTTGGCTAAAAGAAAATGAAGGATGAGTTCCCAAGGATGCTTAGGCCCATGTGTAACTCTTGCTCATGCTCTTTGAAGGTTTAAGGTCCTCCAGGTCAAGATTAAAGAATGTGGGGTTTTTTAGGAAGAGGCTGTCTAGTATTATAAAAAATGTACTTACCTAAATTTTAAAAATGTATCAATTTTCTTACAAACTGTAAGAGATGCATCATCCTAGGTGCATGGAAAAATCTTTTAAAGTTTGGAATGAGAAAACCAGTCCTCTCCTTCACCGCAGTTAGTAACTGTCAGATCTGAATTACAACAGTAAGGTCCAGCAAGTACTAGGCTTTTCTGTCAATCAAATTTTATTCCTAGCTTGCCATGAGTCATTGCTATGAGATAATCATAGTTCATTTTCATATTTCTGTTTTTCTTCCTACTCTAGAACTCAGGAGCTGGGAATATCTCTTATTAGATTCCTGGATCACACTTAGAATTGGAGGTGGGAAGGTTTTTTGAAGATCTCTCCTTGCTGTTGTCATCTGAGCAAATTCTGTTTAACAGCATTGCAACTGTTTGTCCTGCAGTTGGGAATAGGAGTATGGGAACAGCATGCTTACATTTTGTTGCCAACCAGCCAGGGAAAAAGAATATGTATGATATGTATGAAATATATTAATATAAAGGGTTATATGTGAAACATGGCCCAGTAACTTGAGACTTGGGATAGCTACAGTTTATTAGCGACACTAATGCAGTTTTTTTATGTGAGCTGTGGTGAGTTGGTTAATAAGCTTTAAAATTAAGACATTTGCATTTACACACCTTATGGTGCTGTTAAGAATATAATTCGCTAAAGGCTTGAGGTACCCAGAAGCTGGTAGCAGGAGAGTCAGCTCAATGCCTACAGCACACACATTTATAGTGGGCTGTGATAACCCATCTCTGTGCTCATTTTTCTGGAGGTATGGAATAAAGATGTAAGAGGAGGTAAGGCCCATGCTCACAACTGTGATATTTATGGGTATTCAAAACCCACCCAAGAAACTTTACATCATTCTGTTTAATGGCTGGTGCCTTTATATGTTGTGCATGCACAGGAAGGGAGAAAGCAAGGACAGCTAGCTGCTGTATGAAATCTGGATCTAGGTTGTACCTTCATTTCAAATTACTGCACTGAAGTGGTGCCCTTGCAGGAGAGAAGTTTGAAACGAGCATTTTTATCTAGGACCTCAGGTTGCTCGGGAGCATTATGTATGGAGTAAACAATGTATATTAGTGTCTCTTGTGTTATTCTCTTACTGCTGGGTGGAGATCCTTATGTATGTGTGCAAGAGGCATTGTGTAAGGGTCTGGGGAAAAAACAAATCCAAATGTGTCTTTGTAGCTTTCACCCTTGACTTCTGGATAATAGGGACCCTTGTATATTTCCCCCCTCTGTAATACCGCAAGATGCAACTCCCTCTGCTAGTTCCCTAATCTGTGTATCAGTGGCAATCCTATAATCCCATATAATTGTATTAGTCTCAATAGCAGATTAGCTCCAAGTGCCCCTACAGACAAGGAGCTGTCAGCTCTGCTATTGTTTCCCACTTAATGTGATTCCAGACAGCAAAGAAGAAAAGCAGCTGAGAGCCCTCTGTCTCACATTACAGCCCACAGTTTCTAAACCAATTAAGAAAAAGGGATTTACAGTCAACTGGATTAAGGGTTCTGTTTATATTATCCCATATTTCTTTTTATAATACCTTCCATTTTCTATCTAGCCTTTCTCTGCCTTTTGAAACACCAGTCCGTGTCCTTACCTATCCATTTACCAATCCATCTCACATGTAGGATTTCAGCCATCTGTCTGGTTAACTTCACCAGCCTGCTTTATTGCATATTTGTTTAGAGGACACATGGTGTATGAAGCACACCGAGTAATGCTGAGATTAAAACCGATGCCTGATTTCAGATCAGTTTCAAGATGACCTCACTAGTATAAGTGCATTTGTGAGACTGTGCTTGGTCAAATCTCTCAGTTCTGCTAGCTAAAAGATTTTACCACCATCCTTACCAGAGCCAAACAATGCTGGCGTGTGAACAGCAAGATGGTCAATCATTATTAAGAAGGAAAATGGTACCTATAAAATCCTGCACCGCTCACAGAGGAAGAGGTAAAATGAGACTCTGGCAGCACTGTGTTAATAAAACGAAAGATCTTGCAGTTTGGACCTTGATCTGGTCAACTAATTAGCAGATCAAGGATAGAATCTGACACCTTGCTCTCACAGAGGTGTCTTTTTTTGCTGTGACAAGAGGTAATGATTGCTGGAGGATGTGAGCTAAAATACCACTTCACCTGAGAACAGGCATCAGCCATCAAGAGGCTGGGATCTGGTCACCACAGAGGTTTGTGCTTTTAAAACTACATATAAAAAGTCATACAACAGCTACCGACAGTAATTGTTTGCTTTTATTGGATCAAAATAAATCAATAAAATAAAGTTAGCACAATCCATATTGCCCAAAATGTCTCTGTTATCATCCTGCAGGGTAAATTACCTCACATTCCCTTGAATTCCTAATTCAGCATAAATTTGCACTAAGGGACATTAACACATTCAGGTGACTATGATTTTATGCACTTTCCTAGATGGAAGTCGCCCATTGAATACCTTTCTTTATGGTTTGTTCTTATGACAAAATTAGTTTGGGGCTGTCTTTTCTCTGAATGAAGATTCTTTTCCTATTAAATACCATTTCTCAAAAATATTTTTTCCCAATCAGCTCAATATTTAAACAGGTTTAAATTTTAAATTTCACTGTACAAATCTACTTAGATTTTTAAATTACACTAATACTTCACCAGGTTTCATTTTAAGGCAATGCAATATGTATAATTCATTATATGAATCTTAGATAAGGTTGATATTCTAATACAGTGCAATTTGCTGCCTTGCAATGAAGATTTACAGCTAAGGTGAGTTCTTCCACTTCAGCCTGTGGCTTTATTACAAATGGCTTTAAAAGGAATAAGAATGAAAAATGAGAAATGAAGTGTTCCAGTAGCTGAAGAGCTCCACAACCAATGGCTCTTTTAGCACTTGTGCTTGTTCATGGAGTGCTTACAGCAATGTGCTGCTCCACCTCAAATTTTCCTTTGGGCAAGGAGACTCTTTCATTGAATGAGTTGCCTTCATTATACCTTTGAACCAGATATGTTCAGGGGAAAGCTCAGGGAAAAGGATAAACAACTGAGAGTGTGAAAGGATTGATGATGACCAAAAGATTAAAGCAAATAGGGAAAAATTTTCAAAAGCAATGATTACTTTTCACTGCTTTAACAGCTGGGACCAAAATGTAATGCATTTAAAGATGGTCCTTTATTTCAGCATAGTATTTCTTGCTCCTAAAGCCATCACCAAAAACAGCATAAGAAAAAGACAGAGGTGCCTGGGTTCCAAATAAGCCCAGGAACTAAGTGCCTGCAGACACCCCAGGCCTAGCTACTGTAACAGTGCCTGCTCCAGCTCTTTTCTGATTGCTACTGCAACACTGACCCCAATGAGTACCATTAGGGGGTTTGCTAAAGTTTCCCAGTATTAAGTAACAACAAGTGCTTGCGACCGCCTTTGCTAACCAGTCAGCAAGGATAATTACTCAAGCTGGGCACCTAAAAATGGAGATAACCCAAATAACAAATTAATCCTGACCCTGGACCAGCTGGGTGCTGCTTGTATGACAGCAGTTGATTCAGGAGCCAGATGGCAAATGAACCTTATACTGTTATATGATGATGGAAAATGATTCAGGATCCAGATGGAGCTGGATTGCCAGTTTGACGGTCTTAATGCAGGCTACTTAGCACCTATTTTCCAACAGTGGCATAGTTATCTCCAGTGCTCAGAGTATAGTCTGTGATGGCCTCAGCACGTAAGAAGGTGTTAGCGTTAAAGTAGACAGTTGCCAATACTTCAGCATCATTCAGGTTGTCGAGTCTTGGTTCTGGCCTGCCCTAGCAGAGCTGTTACAATCAGCACTGGTGCTAGCTACATTTTTGCTGGTAAACATTCACAAGATTTATTAGCGTAGACACAAGTTGTGACCATAGCTTCTAAAGCTTTCAGGCAGTAGCAATCTGGAAAAATTGATGTTTACACAGAAATCGTCTACCGTTCATAATTTGAAGATGCTGCTGCCATGGTGTATTTCTGTCAGCTTGCCCAGAATCAAATCTCTTAGTGATAACCACAGAGGGATAGGAACATCCAACTCATCATGGGGAGGTTGATTCAACTGAATACAGAAATACTTGGTTGGCAAAGAAAGGATGAGTATTGGAGGGATTACTAAAAAGATCTTCTGTGTTCACCTTCAAAGATATTACTGAAAACACTCCTATACTGTTCTCCTTTTTTTATTGAAGACCTCTTGAAAATTTTGAAAACATGGTATCTGGAAGATTCTGCTCTTACCTTGTTTTTCTTGAAAGGTTCACGTACAAAAAAAAAAATTGTGGCATGGTGACATTAAAACAGGCAAGACCAGCATCTAAAAAACAGCAAAGGGACATCTAGTGCAAGTTTAGAAAAGAGACACATGCAAAATCTTTAAAAGCTAAGTTTCTGCTTTGTTTTTTTTTGCATAATGAAAGCCTGAAAGTTTGTATATATTTTAAAAAATGAGCTGATTTCAATTTGCTTTTTATGCCAGGAATATCAGGACTGGCAGCTCTGGTCTCCTATAGTTTTATAGAAAGCCTTGCAGCATGTTTATCATTGCATCTGTACTGAGTCTTTAGCTCTAGAAGTCGGTGTTTTTATGAGAAAAAAACAAATGGCAAATAGTTTTAAACAAGCTGAGGATAAACCTCATCACTTGTTAACTGCATAGCTTCCAGTCTTGTGTTTTTTAGACTGTGACGTATTTGGTAACTTCAGTAATTGTACAGTTTTCCTAGGATGAATGTACCTGGAATTTTAACATAAGAAAAAGCTGTGGTTGGAGGTGGTTGGATGTAGGGATATTCTTTAAAGAAAGAATACAAAGCCACATCACTGAGCATTTTGTCTAACTCCAATAGACTAGTAACACACCAGGAAAAGCTCCTTGATAAAGCAATTGTTTATTAGTTCCCTTCTCTAGGTTATTGGCTGAAAGCCCCCCTCTGAACAGTATTTCCAAGAGACTCATCTCTTATTCATCTCCTCTCAAGCAAAAATAGGATTGATACTGCTCACATTGCAAACAGCATAAGACAAACAAGTATTTAAATATCTTTGTATATAATAAAAAGCATAGGAGGCCTTCCTCTAATACTGTTTTTTCAGACCATCTCTGGTTTCAGCTCCTTTCCTAGGAAATCTACTAATAATTTTATCCTGTTGGCAAAGCAGTAGATTAAAATTATCCAAAAGGCTTTTGGACAAGGTAGAGTTTTTTGCTGTGAAATAGTCTATTCTAGTGGTAAGATCAGCATAATGAATTAAGCAAATGAACCTGAAATACAAACCTAAAACTTATTTTCTAGTACCCACAGTGTGAAAAAGTCAGTCCTGAGAAATACACTCTCAGCACATCTTCTATGTTGAGTAATGTTGGCAATACACTGATGCCTACTTCATAATGTTCCTCCTTACATTTACTGTGTATGTTCTCCTGACTGAAAAGTTTTTCCAGACAGTATTTAAACTTCTTGAACATACATAAATTAAGTTTTATATCTTAGATCTAATAGTTACTATAAAATCTGTAGGTAATAGAAAACAGGCAACCATAAAAGCAGGTTTTTTACCTTGATTGTGATGAAGTTACAGCTTGCCTTTATGATTAATCTTTTATAGGTTGTAAAGCACACAGATTATATGGCATATGAACCCACAACAGATACCACATAGCAGCAATCTAATACATATCACCAGAAACAATTTAGCAGTAAATTATTTCCTGTTAACTAGTAAATGCCACAAACACCCACCTTATATGTAAGTCTTGCTAGATATTTCAGGGCACAGCATCAAGTTATTTGGGTGTATGGATTGGATTTGGGGAATAAAGGAATGTAAAAGACAGTGAGTGCCAGGCGATCCAAATCTGAACATGCACAGGACACTTTAATGTGTGTTTTTAGTTATATTTTCCATGTAAATGATCCTAAAATACTGCATTTCAGTTTGCAACACCCTATGTTAGTGCAAAAGAATGAGAAAGTGCAATGGACTGTGGAGAGGTGAAATGCTGTTGTCTAAATTAAAAAAAGACAGCAGTGCAGAGAAGAGCATAGGCAATGAGCAGCTTGCTGGGTGCTTACGGTGCCATGGCTTTTAGCTGGCTGTTTTAAGGTGCTTGTGACAGAATAGATTTTAAACAATAAATGGAAATAAATTATGCTCCAATTACATGAATGGGAATAAATTACTCAAAAATTAAGTTACATGAATAGAAATGCTTTAAGTTTTCACCCTTACCATGATGTCCATTCCTTTAACTCTCTCCTTATTCAGATTATTCAAATTACAAATATGTTCAGTAGAGAGTTTTCTAATAAGTAGGGATGTATATTGATTGATTTGCCTAGACTGGTTTGTTTAGTAAGCATAGATAGTTTTAATTACAATGCACTTGCCTAAATCTACAGGTATTTAGAGATGTATTTGTTTTAAGGCTTTCTGAAAAATTCAGTCCATGAAGATACCTGAGCAAGAGCTAGAGCTGGCAAAACCTGCAAATTTCAAGTTTGCTATTGCTGTTATTCCAGGCTCTGTCTGTACCTGAGAGCCAAGTGAGATAACAAGGGGCACGGGGCCTGTTCCTGCAAACACTCATTCACTGAGAGAAGCAATGGCAAATACTCTGGGGTGATTCAGTAGGTGTTAAACTGCATTTTTCTCAGGTTTGTGCGCTCAAAGGATCCTTTCCCAAAATTATTTTTACTGCTGCATTTAAGATACCCCACTGTGTCTGTAATTTCTCTTGTACTTAGGAGACAGTGCAAGTCCCAGGTCTGAGCAGGAAGCAAGACCAGAGGAGACTTACCTGGCTTGCAGGCCTCTGGCCTTCAACTTTATCCTTCGCCATTCCTCTGGGGATTCCTCAGAAAGAAAGATGCACCCCAGCTATCAAACATGCGAGGAAGCAGCAATACCTGTCTTGTTTCAGCTGGCTGCTCACAGCATGAGGGTGTGGAGGACAAAAGCCAGTGCATGTGGAGATTCAAAGCTGCAGGCTTCCCACCCTGCTGCAGGACTTCAGCAAGGCATCCTGCAGCGTAGAGGTGATAGCAAGGGTCTGCAGTGAGGGCAAGGGTAATGTCTGCAGCTGGACAAAACACTGTTGTGTGAAAGTCTCTCACTTGCACTCCGGCACAGCTCAGTCATCATGGCTGCTAGGATTTCCCCTGTTGTGTGTCACTGGCATGTAGAGAGCAGGGATGGAAGGGGACTCAAATCAGTCAGTGCATTCCCTTTTGACACCACAGCAGCATCACTGTGGCCCAGGCTGTGCCCACTAGATCAGCCCCCCCAGGCGTATCTTGCACACTGAAGAAGGTTCCGGGTGCCCTGGTCTCTTCTTTGGCTGCAGCTGCCCATCTGTACCCTCTACTGCCTCATCTGCTCCTTGGGGCTTTCCAAACCAGGCAGGGATGCTGTCCAGGGCTCTGCTCCCCTCAGGTGGAAAACCACCACTGTGATTTGGACATGGCAGTGCATGCTCCTGCTGCCATCCTGCAGCTTCCGTGGGCACCAGAGACTTGATAAAACACTGACATTCCTCACCTCTTGATGTGCTGGTCACTCTGCCTGCCCTGCTGCCTGATTCTGCCACCCTTTCTCTCAAGCTGTGCTGTCCTCCACACCGGGCACAGGCACACAGGTCACCTGGCAGCCGGTTACCTCAGGGCCCCTGCAGGGTGCCCAGGCAAGCACTCCCACCTATCCCCAGAGGGGTTGTTGGGAGGTGCCTGGCACCACAGAGAGGTCACTCTGCTGAGGAGACGGGTACCTGTGCCCTGCTGAGGAGATGGCTACCACTGCCCACTGAGCAGACAGGTGCCTGCGCCTGCTGAGGAAATAGCTATCAGTGCCCGCTAAGGAGATGGCCTCTGGTGCTTGCTTAGGAGGTGGGCACTGCATCGCTGAGGAAATGGATGCCAACACCCCTGCTGAGAAGATGGCCACCAGTGCCCACTGAGGAGATGGACTCAGGTGCCTGTTGAGGTGATGGGTACTGCCTTGCTGAAAAAATGGATGCCAGTGCCCCTCTGAGGAAATGCCTGCTGGTGCCTGCCAAAGAAATGGGTGCTGCCTTGCAGAGGAAATGGGTGCTAATGCTCCTCTGAGGAGATGGCCATTGGTGCTGGGTAGCTGAATGTGCAGTGGAAAGAGGCCAGGTAACTCCCGGGTGGTGTGTGGCAGCTTCAGAAGGCCCTGGGGTTGTCCAAACAGCAGTCCTTTTGGGCAGTCCTTCAGGGCAGTCCTTCAGGAGTAAAACTGATCCACACAAGCCCTTTATGTTCACTATATTGACAAAATGGGGACAGGCTTTTGTTCATTGCTTTGCTGAGGGTTTAAATGGTCCTTTTTAATACCATTATAAATCCTTCACAAAGCAGTAAGCAACTATATGGAGAAAAGTACTGGAGCCATCACAGCCTACATAAACCAGAAGGCACTGTTCACCAACATAGGAAAAGCCATGGTGACAAGGTGACAAGTCATGCCAAACAGAAATACCTTCTCAGCCAAAGCTGCTTTCTTCAGATTGTGATTTACAGGAAGTGGTTTAACTATTTGAAATAATTAACTTATTGAATGAATTGAGTTTCATGCTCACTTTTCAAATTGTCATTTAATATGCTTACAGTTTTGTAAACATACTTGCAATTGTTTCAGAAGTGGCTGATAAGAGTTGTCACCCAATACATTTCTCATTAATTGTTTGCTGCTCTGCTTTGAAAGAAGACTGTTGCACTATACCTGTGTGCTTAATTGCCCAAGTTTTATGGCATTTCCCCTGAGCTCTCAGGCCCCTTTTCCAGCTAGTTGCTTTAACAGTTCCTCACCAAATAGTTATGCGAATATGATATATCCACATACACATGGAGATATAAGCCATTCTTGAGTGTTTTGAACATTTTTTTTTTCTTTTTAGCTATAAAGCAACTGGTGTAAATATTTGCTGAATAATAGAAGATGATCTGGATCTAAGTGGAACTACCACTAAAAAGAAGCCATTTTGTTCAAACACATACGTTCCCCCTTTCCCCTCCAGCTTTCATTCAAGAAATACAAAGGTATTAGATACTTCACCCTGCTCTATCCAGAAATAATACACGGTTAAATAGATGCAACTCTACCATTCAAATGTGTGATCCAAATGTTTTCCATTAATATAAAAACAAGGGCTAGATGAAGAGGCTGTGGAGCTCCTCCTTGTGCCAGTACCACAAGGTTCTGGCCATGGGTCACTGAGAGTGGGGAAAGAGCATGCTATAGACCCCATTGCTTCTCCTCCATGTGTGAATAGCATCAATCTGTATGTGACAAGAGATACTGTAAGATTATTAGGGCTGCTTTTTTCATTACATTCTTAAAAACTCCCAGAGAATCTGGAGTCCTTCATCATAACTCTGTTCTTATATATAAATAAGAAACAGACAATTCCTTTCTATTAACTGTAGCTCCCAGATTGCAGATATATTTTTCATACTCACTTCCTTTCCCAAACACTTTTTCTTTCAGAAATTAAAAGCATATGAATTCAAAAGTATCTCAGAGAAGCAGCCAAAAATCAGGTCATAGGCACACTCAGATGGTGGAGCCTCTATTACCACTTGTTGTTTGAGTCAAGGAGATAAAAATCTCTCCGAGTGGCTTTGCATTCTCTGACTTCAAACAATGCTGTTAAAATGTAGCACAATTCTTAGGATTCCTGAGCAATTCAAGGTTGGGTCTCCTTTCTCTGCTTTAACTCTTCTCTTCAAAGTCCTGGAGTCTTTGGGGTGTGGTATCTTATTTTACTGGTTGCTTTATAACAAGGATAAAGGGGTAATGTTGTTGGAGTTAAATATCACTTAAGAACTTCAAAGCTGCTCCTTTGAGAAGGGGGTCTTTGACTTTACATCTGGGTGGAGGACACACATGGAAAGGGTTACCATGAGAAACAGTCTATCCCAGCTGCTGCCTGTCTTAAATTACTGTAGCAGCAGCAGCCACAGTTACTTACTTATGCCAAACATTGTTTTCTTGGCATATTTCAGCCTGCTCAGTTCCTTGCAGGAATTCCCACAAGGGTGGAAGGGATTTCCAGCTTGTTGAAGCCTCTTTTAAACAATTTGAGATGGCTCTGGCAGTTTCTATAGCTTGTCAAGACTGGAAAATGGAATCTTCCAAAGTCAACAGCCATATTAGGTATGAAAAGGGACTTGCCTGAGCTTGTGTAAACAGTTGTCTCTACACTTTGAGTAACTCTCTTCTCTTTCTGAAATGAAGAGTTACCTGCCTGTTGCATCAGATGTCTGTGTGGATTAAATAGTGTGTAGTCATTGTTCTTTTGTCTTTTATTTATTGTTGTTGTTATTGTTTTGTTAGCAAATAATCTTGGATTTTTCTTAACTTCAGCCTTGCTAGTTTTCACAAGCTCACTAGACAGGTACGACAAAAAGAAAAGCCCAAGCCCAGCGCCTCCACACTCTAACAGCTTAGCAATGAAAATGTGTTTTAATTATATTCAGCTCCTGCACAAAAGGCTTAGTCACTCAAAGTTAATAAGGCGTAATGGCTTCCCGCCCCACAGAGTGCTCAACCTGCCATACGGCTCCTGCTCTGAGGCATCCATGTGATGGACAGAGTGGGGAAAGGCAGCAGCAAGGGCAGCTCTGAGGATAATTGTTAGCAGATCTGAGCGCCTTAGATTTCACTTGTTCATTTGAAAACAACCAGTGCCCCTTTAACAGCACTCAGGAAAATTTCTTTCTCAAAAGAGCGGTCTCCTGCTCCAAACAATTATTAGCACCATGTCTTCATTATGTTAGCTGAATGACAGTTATGGCTCCCTTTGATCTGCTGGTGCATGGCCTGGCCCATTGGATGGCACCAGCATGCAGCTGGATGCCTGGGCAGGCATCAGTCTGCTCTGTGATTCCAGTAGCCTTGTTATTCTAGTTTGGATCAAAACCTGAACAGAACAAGGCAGGTTCCCTCCAGTCTTTTAGACTCTTGCTGTGGAGGTACTGTAGCTTTACCTGCCCACTGCAAGCCCAGCACAGCCCAGAAGAGGCCTGGTCAAGGAAGAGGAACAGCCAGCAGTTGCCCATAGCAACTGCAGTCCCACAGCCTTGCTAGTTTGCAGTCCCCTGCAAAACTACAACTCGCTGCTGATGGCTCCTGCTTTTGCTGAGAGAAAACTGGGGGGGGGATGGGGAATGTCTCTTACTTGTAGGATGGAGAGAAATGGGGATGGCAGAATGGGCCTTAACAGCAGTGAAGCCAGCAGCAGTGGGAACAGCAAACCCAGATCCCCAGGATTTTTCTGTTTGGCTTTACCGTCTCACCTCAGCCACCCAAGAGCATCCCAGCCCTGGCTGTCTGTCCTTGGGTTGGGAGGGCTCAATTTCACCTGTGTAACAGGGAAGCCTTGAGTTGGCTCTCAGCTCAGCTGTTTGATGAAGGGTTGTTTGAAGGGTTTCCTTCTAGTCCAGGCATGTGACCTGAAATCTAATTAAATTGAAATGTCTGACTAGTCTCTCACTTTCACTCTTAATCCTGGGAGGAAACAGTAGGAAATTACTCTTAGAGGATACAAGTCAGGAATTGCTGTGGGAAGTTCTTTTTGGCTGGAATTCAGAAGGCCAGACTAGATAATCAGGGTAAGCCTGTTGGAAATCTGTGAAACATCATGATGGAGGTGCTGGAAATGGGTTCAAGTTAAATCCTAGATAAGTCTATTCCTTTTTTAATTTTATTTTAATTTTTTTTTTTTTGCAAAATAAACCCTTTCTTGATTATAGTAAATGCCTTCTTAAGAGATAAGAAGAATTATTTTAAAGGGCACTGATTACTCACAAAATTCATTATGGTAATGCTCCATCATACTTTGCCAAGCTGCTCTCTCTTTGATCTGCTGCTGCAGCCTTTTGTCTGTTTCTGCAGTTAATTTACATTTTGTTGGTGTCAGGTTTTTTTCAGCTTTTGCATCTCTGTTTTATTCAATATGGTAGTAACCCTGTGGAATTACACAATCTACTTTTGAAGTTGATTTCAGTTTGAGATTTTAAAAATTCCTCCATTATGAAAAAATATGGAGCTCTTGATTAATTATTGATAAGGACATTTACTATTTTTTTAATCCAATAGTGTAATCTAGTAAATATTTTTTCCTGTAATACAGTATGCTACTCATACTTGAGCTGTGGTTTATTTGTATATTTTAATGGCTTTGGTTTGTTTTGATAGGGAGTGTTGTAGCAATTTGTTCTTGTCAAACAGTTTGGGTCGTGTTATATGACACATTCCATATGAGTCACATTTGACAAAAGCCTTTTTCTTCAATATCTTCAAATTACAGCTTTTCATTGTCAGATCACTTTTGTTCTAATTTATTTTTAGTGGATGTTAGTACTTATGAATGGCAGTCAGACTGACAGCCCTAGACACTCCTGTTTAGTATGAGAAGAGGACCTTGATAGAATAGACATTATTCAATAGACAGTATGAAATATGGTGCAATGACAAAAGTCAATAAGATACTATCATTCCTGGCTATGAACTATACCCAAAGGACAGCTTAGGTCACAGAAGTGTGAGAAAAGTACTCTAGCTTTAAAGGAAGAAGTGACTCTGAGTAAAATGAGGAGGTAAAATTTTAGTGAAGCACATGTGACTGTCTATGTGGATAGAAATCTCCCACAGTGTGATTAGAGGTAGACTAACGGGCTTGTACGAGCAGCTTGTTTCTCAATAAATAGTTGCTGCATACGTGCTGCTAAGGGACATCTCAGAAATAAGTCAATGAAGTAGTAATAACAGGGGAATTACAACCAAACATACATGAACTATTTGGGTATAATTAAAGGATGGGGGTTTAGAGCAGCAGTTTCCCAGGGTGTGAAGCAGTTGTTCCTCCTAGTTCATCCAAAAGGAAGGGTGACTCTAGTAGGAAAAAACTTCCAATAGGAGTTTAAGAAGGAGCATGTAAGCCAATAAGTAAAAAACCCACAATAGCTTGGAGTTCAGCATCCATTTTTACTAGATCCAAATTACTACATCCAAATTACTAGATGGCATTTCATTTTAAGAGGGGGGTTTCAAGAAGTACACAATACCAGTCAGGATAAAACCTTTCACATAGAGAAGGATCTGGCTGAAGAGTCAAATAACACGGAGGAACAAAATGTATGGCAGCAGATGAAGATGTGTTGGCAAATGCAAAGCAGAACAAGCATGATATTGGTTTTCCCTTTCACTGCAGTTTCTGCCCAGGATGGGTGACCAAAAATGAACAGAGTTCCACACTGAAGCACATGTTAATTTATAGATTGGCATTACCAAAAAGGATTATTATTTTTCTGTCCTGTTTCTTGTTCATCATTAATATTCCTTTCTCTTTTTTCTTTTTTTTTTTTTGAGTGATAACCAGATGTTTTCCACTGAGATTGTCTCAAAGATACCTAGGTCTTTATTTTTTCAGAGTAGTTACAGTTAATTTAGGACCCAGCTGTCTTGTTAAACCTGCCAAGGTCCTAATGTGACAGAAGCATAATGTGTGTGAGGTTCAAATCCTTCCTTCCAATTTCAAGATAACTCATTTGAAAACAGCATTACAGCTGGCTGACTGGAATACTGCAATAGACTAGTTTTACTTTCCCATTTAAGATCATGTAAGGGGAGTTACTCCAATCTAAACATATTCATAAATCCTACAAGTTCTTTGACTCCAAGAAGAAATCTGGATGTTCTGGAAAACTACAACTAGAGGCACATGGGGGATGAGGAGGCTTTCTAGCAACTCAGCATCCTGCTAAGGTGAGCTAATATTTTGGAATTACTTCAGTATTCTGGTAGACCATGTTTATTTAAGGTCCGGACTGCCTTTTGTTGGTTTTGGAGACACATGTATTTTTAGAAGTCTATGGACAGTTTCAGCTACAAAGGGCTTGAAGTAGTGATAGTTTGGATCTTTGTAATAAAGCATATGAATTTCATGAGGCCTCTCCCTTCTCTTTCCTCATTTTTTTTTTCACTTATGATCTTTCAGCTGAGTTTTGTCCCTGAGGGTCTCATATCAGGGTTACACAATAGACTTTTTCCATAGTTATGTTGTCTGGAGACATCATCCTTGACAGCATTAGCTGTAACATTTTTCAGCCAAAACTATGCCAGCCATTGTGGCTTGTTTCACAAGTGTGATGTATAGCAGGATTATTTCTTCTTATAATATACAATGTGTAGTACACAACAGTATTCCAATGTGTAGTGAAGATATAACCCTATAGGAAGCATTAGACGGGGCTTTTTCAAGCCTGATAAGTTAATGTATTTTTTAAAGATCTATAATGTTGAGAAAAGGAGCAACTAGATGGGATTTAGATGTCCTCTGCTTTTCTGCATGCAAGTAATACCCAGTATAACTACTTTGGGAGCACGACTTCACATACCTACATCACTATCTCAGTCTTGGGAGTAAGTTTAAAGATCTGGTGTTCACATTGTCCAGATTTCTGGAGCACATACATGATACTGTTTCATAATATGCACTGGAAAATCTTTTTTCTTTTCAGCAGGCCTGCTTATACCTGCAGGCAGTAAACAAGGGTGCTGGGGGAAGGAAAAACAATGCACAAATCTTTAGCAGCATTAAAACAGATTTGGAACAGTTTCGGGTACAGGAAAACCACAGGGAAAATTATGTGTTGACAGTGCCAGTGCAGTGGGTGTCTTAGGCAGAAGGCAAGGGGTAAGTATGTATTTTAGGCCTCAACTCTGAACGATACAAGTGTGCCCTGTGCCTACTCTTTCCCTTTGGTTGGCTTTAGGTCTTTAGAGGTGCTTAGCCACTACTCTCAGTGATTTAATGACCTTTTTGGCTATCTAAGACTGGGCTTTCACATCTGTGGTGCATCCCTTTGTGCATCCTTTTCTATCTGCACTTGTGGTAACGCACAATTTGACTGGCTACTTGTCACCAGCTCTTTGTGGAAGATACTCTCCTGTGTAATCTGCTACTAAAGCTGCTCTTGTGACTGCTGCCTACGACATTTCAGTCAAAATGAAGAGGGTGCGTGAAAACCTGTCATTTAAGCTGCGTTAGCTCACCTGGATAGTTTTGACTGAGGCTGTTCAGAGCATGCTCATGTGAACAGCTCAGCTGATCTACCTGAACTAGGAAAGGCAGTATTGAATCGTAGTAGGCATGGTGGGGAAGTATATGTGGGAAAGCTAAACCATGGCTTCCTCAGCTACCATCCTAAGAGGACCTTTTTGTTTTGGGACTTATCCTTCACATACCTGTGTAGGCCAAAAAAGAAATATCTGGGGAGGGCAGGAAGGGGTAAAATGAGGTGCTATACTCTCGGACAGACTGCATGTCTTCCATGTCTTCATGGTATAGTCTCAGGTCTCTTTCAGCCTGTTTCCCATCTGAAGTAGAAGCTGTAAATCTGAGTGTTTCCAAGCAAGAAGGTGTGTGCCTGCTGCATTTGGCTTCCTGGCAGACCCCTGGCTGCAGTGTGCTGCAGGCAGTTCTAGCGCTACAGCTCTTTATCATTTTGTTAAAGGGGTAGCGATGAGAAAATCAGTAGTTTTAGTATGCATGCCACTGTCTCCAGAATTGGGTACTGACCCTCTTTATTGTTACCAGCAAAATTAAACTGATGCAACAGTAATACATGGCAGGTTTCCACCTCTCTGCTCGTCTTCAGGTGGGAGGGAGGGATTGCCCTTTCCTTAGAGAGAAAGAGGACTGGATACTTCCCAGGAGGGAGGGAGAATCCTTCTGTGACCACTGTAGATGAACCTACCTGCTTCTGAAGGAAGAAACTTACTGTAAATGCAGCAAGGCAGAGATAGGAGAAATAAATCATAGATTATAATGGGGGACAACCCCTCAACAACTATAGTATTTCATCATCTATGTTCAACCATAAAAGGCATTTATGCTTCTCCCATGCATACTAAATAGGAACTGTCTGGCTCATGTGTTTCTTAGTCAGAGAACTGATATATTCCTGCTCTTGCAATTCTAATTTCTTAGCAAGCAATACAATGCCAAGAAGGATGTATCTTGGTGGAAAGGAGGGACTGGAGCACTTATATTACTCCAAGTCACAACATCACTTGGGAAAAACATTGGGTCATCAGGGTTTATCTGCAGTTGTGAGTAATGGAGTTGACAGTATCTCCCTGTTTTCCTGTGTGATAGTTGGTTTTTAAACTAGCAACAGGTTTGGAAAATCAGGGATCAAGTCAGGTTTTTTTTCTTTTTTCTTGCAAGATATTGGACATAGGTACTTGGAGGGAGGCAGCTGCTTTGAGGTTGTTCGGGGAGGGAGGTGAATGTGTTCTCTCCAATACTTCCAGAGGAGGTCTTCTGAAGAAAACCTGGCAGAAGTCCTGTTCTCCACTTTACTCCAGACTTCAGGGTGACTTCAAGCAAGGACACATCTGCTTTATTCTGTCTCTGGTTCTTTCTCTTTTGGAGAGGGCTAATGTCCATCATTAAAGGCACTGAATATCTTGAATCGATCTCTGTGTGCAAAGAACCTCAGGCCTCTTTATTTGTCCCCTCATGTTCCCTCACATGTTGGCTCATATGAGAGGGCTCACAATGCAGGTCTGTGGCTGAGGCAGTGGGCTGTGCCCAGTTACATTCCAAGAGAGATGTTGTGGTACCAAGCCATAGGTAGGTAGTGGATCTTGTAATGGGGCTCACACATACCTGTAATCTCATGTATTCTTCAGCAGTTCAGCAAAGAGGCCAATCCAGAGAAGTACACGGAGCCCTCACGAACTCTGGTATGGTGGTGTAGAGTTACTCACTTACAGCAGGTGGGACTTGCCTTGTCTGATGGTGTAGCACATAGGTGCTAAGAAGCTCTGCTCTTGATTTCAACCCTAGTGCACCAGGGCTGTTTGGACACCTGGCTAGCCACAGGCCCTTGCTGGGACAGCACAAATTCCCATAGGTCTACTGTAAGGCAAAGAGCAGTTAGAAACTTACATGAAAACAAACCTCTGTCCAGAATCAATGGGCAGGAAAGCCTTTGAGCTTTTGGGTAAAGGAAACAAGCCAAAATCAGGAGAAATACAAGGCAGTACTGGAATTTTGTTCATCCTCTGTTCTGTTTAATTCCAGCTCAAGAATTGTCGATGGTGAGTGGTAAACTGAACACAGAGCTGTAGTTTTGCAGTAACATATGTATTTCTCGCCCCTGCTCCAGCTCCCTGCCTCTTCTATTCCTTTATGCCCGAGCAACAAATATGCTTTCAGGTGTGAAGTGTTCTGTTTCAACATCAGCTCTTGTCACCAAAGCTGATCTCTGGTCATATTTGGCCCTGATCTCTCATTTAGTAGTTCCTAAAAAACAGAATGGAAGCTTCTTAAGGAGGCCTTTTAAAATAACACTGAGTGGTGATTTAAGAAGCAGAGGCAAGACAGGGAGGGAAAAAAAAAGCCATTTTCTTCCAGTGTTAAGTGATGTTTCTATATATTAATGGCTTCTGAAGTCAGACAGTCACTGTTGCTTGGTCCCAGCTGGACACTAATTCCTGCTGGGAACGCCTTGTGGCAGCTTTCAGAGTGCTCTGAAACTGAATCTGTAATTGTGACTCAGAGCAGATCAATTCCTTTTCTTTTCTGCAGTGAAATTTGGGTTCTGTTACAGACATGAAGATCCCCCAATGTACTAGCAGCATTAAAACAGCAGAGCCTGCCAGACAGCAGAAATCAGTATTACACAATATGTTAGTTGGGGTTTGGTTAGATATGTTAAAAAAAAAGAAGTGCAAAGAACAGAGCTTGGTATAGCTGAAAGTTTCCCTCTTTTTTTTTTTTTTTTTTTTTATTTGGTTGGTCTTATAGCAATGGTCACGAGGGCGCTTTTGTGCTTGGGGATATTAAGCCAAGGTTAAGACAACTCTGAAATATTTCTCCTTTATTTTAACTGTGGCCTCCTAACTCCTATTTCTCTACTACTTGTTCTTGCTTAGCCATGTAGCCCCAGTTCACTGAGAAATGATCAGTTGTAGCCTCTCAGATAGTGGCATCATTGTCCTCCTGGGAGAGTAAGACAATCATGCAGTCTTACCTATTAATGAATAAAAGAGGATGATTTGCCTCCTATTAAATCCAGGGTCAACTATAAAATATAGAAGGATAGGTCTAAGCTGTAGGTCTAGTCAGCAGTCAGGAGTGTATTTTCCAAGTATTTAAAACCTAAACTTCTGAGAAGAATGAAAGTGCTTCGCCATCTTCTAGATCCATTACTGGACACTCATCCCTAGAAGTACTTTATCTTCACACCGGTATTTCCTCTTCTTTTCAAAAGCTTTTGAGCAGTGAAGCAATTAGTAATACTGCCACTTAAAGTATTCTGTTTGGAATCAAATTGGATTGGAAAGCACAATTCAAAGCTGATATTTCAGGCTATCTGCAGACTCAGGCAGATCTTTCTAAGTGGTGATGCTTATGTTGCTTTCTCACAATTCCCTTATCAATTGTTACACCTAGAAGCATGCTTAAAAATGGAAAGTGAGAGTCTAGTGTACAATTGAGACATCTGGCTGTTCTGTTTCCACCCCCCAAAAGAACAGAACATGCCTGTTCCTTTTGGGAAGTGAAATTTTATGTTTTATGATAATTATGACCATTTTCTGGACTACTCAGGCTAAGAAGTGCTTTCATATTGATTTCAAAGGATCCATGATTTAGTCTTCTTTTATATGAGAATGGATGATATCTACTTCCACTTTAAACTGATGACATTTGTGACTTCAGAAGCTCATATTCAATATTAAGGATTTTATTATCTGGTCAGTGCTGCATTAAAATAACTAAGAAAGATAAACTGTGCAGCAGAATCTTCTCAGGCAGATTCAGCTTATATTCCACTTCCCAGTGCACAGAGCACAGTCCACTAAGCTTTTGAATATCAAAGGATGAGACACTGGTGTCTGCCATTTAAAAGCAGCTGTTCCCATAGGAGAGCTAAGGAGTGGTGGACAGTAGTGTTAGGATCAGATGTGCTGTCATGTTAATGGCTTGAATTTGCAGCATGATGCTGTTTAACAGACTGCAGAGATGCTCTAGCTCATGGTCCCTGGAGAGTGTTTGAAGGAGAGAAGTTGGAGGGGGGAGCAGAGTGTAAACAAGCCTCATTGGAAGTAAGCATAAAAGTCAAACAAAATGGACCAGGCTTTATAGTTAAAGACGATGCAAGCTGTACACTGAATAATGCAAGGCATGGCATTATCCTTAGCCTGTCACTGAGAATGTATGTTGTGTTGCAGTCATCTCCAAGAAAAGTCTACTCCTCATCTGCCCCTCCTGCCCCTCTTCCCTAACATTTACCTTTAAGATGGTGATGAAATTGCACTGCACTCCAGGCAGCAAACCCTTTGAAAATTTATATCCTCCAACAAACAGTTCCATTTTTCCCAAATGTGCTAGAGACATTGTCTCATGATCTGCAGTAATTATCTTGACAGGTCAATTATTAAAAAAGAAATTTAAAAAGTTATATTTAAAACATGATACAGGAGCTTGGCTGTTGGCTTTCTTTTCACTGCTGTTTCTCTGCAGAATGCTCTTGGCACCAATTGACATGGGAACTGCATTGCACCAGAGAGGGAAATTATCTTCCCCTATCTTGATGACAGAGGAAAGATAACCTCTAGGCAGAGATTTCTCTCTAGGTTTATGGTCATTCAAGGCAGGAACAGCACCCCCTGGCACACGGCTGATTATAGTACCTGGGCTAGTAATCTGAATAGTCAAGTCATTTACTCCTACTGGCCTGCCTGCTTGAAACAACTACCTATTTAGGCGAAGCAACTTGGCATGGAAGAGTAAGAGAATGAATGGAGATAACTATTCTTGCTTTACTGAAAGGGCTTAAAGGAAGATGTGAATTTCCACCTATCAGATATTTGAACAGTTTAATTATATCCACATACCAAACCTTATGAGGTGTTTTTTTTAAAGAATCCCTTTGAGCTTGTAGGTTAGTAATATGTGAGTAGTATGTACCTGCAAGATTCACACCAACAAATAAGCTCTTTGGGGGAAGTAGTTAATCTGTTAGTTCATTTTTCTTGTAAAATTGACATTAACATGCATTATTGAGAGATAAATACTTCAGCACATCATATAAACAGCTATTGAAAAAGGTACCAACTGGATTCCTTAAGCTTCTACGCCAGTGGAGAAATGTAACATAAGGAAGAAATTGGGTCCTCAAGGTGCTTTTCAAGGCTGATTGAGAAACTAACTTGACAAAGAATCTCCTAAAATCTTGTTTTCTGCTTTGCTCTGCTTCTCTCCTGGGTCCTGGAATGATTTGTAATTCAAGCTTGGAAAGAATCCTATGCTATTTCCTTCGGACTTATTCCTTCCACATGTGAAATCTAGTAATTTAAACACCTCATCTCCTTTCATAACTGAGTCAGGAAAAAATAGCCAATGATCACTGATTGAATCCATATTTCCACAAAGTTCCAGTTATTTTGTTTGATGTTTAAAAAATAAAATTAAATGAAGGTAGTTAAAGGAATAAGTACTTTTTTTTTTTAATACAGATGGTTGTGGCAAATGAATCTGTACTAATCTGGGCTTGCAAATAAATCCCTGAAAACCTACTGGCCCCATTCCTGGGGTGTGATATCAAGCAATGAATTTGAAACCAGAGACAGGCTTAGTAGTAAGTGCTAGTTCAGCTTCACAGGGTGGGAAGCAGCTCAGAATGAGTGATGATGTATTTTGGCTTAAAGCTTTAAAAAGAGCACAGGGTAAAGATTGAAAATAAGCTCCATTACTTAATTACTTGGGGCTCAGTAGGAATTGAGGATGCTCAGTATCTTGGAGCAGTATTTTTCAAACTTTTAAGACTTGAGCTCTTCTTCACTAAAGCCAATCATGTGCTGCCTCATGTGGTTAAGGACCTAACCATGTTTCAGATCTTAACAGTGCTATACCCCTTCATGCTGAGGACCGTGAAGAAGCTAACTGGTGGAATTAAAGGTACCACAGTTCAGATCTGAACTGGCTTGCTTTGAAATGAAAAGAGCAGATTGTGCATCTCAGAGCTGATGTTTCAGGCTCTCTGCAAACTCCAGCAGAAAATGAAATATTACATTTGAGTTTTGTTTTCACAGTTGTTTGGTTGGGTTTTTTTCACAAACAAAAGAGCTACAGAACAAAAGAAGAATGCTGACACTAAAAATCTGAGGATGGTCTGAGTGTTCTTTACATCTTCCTCGAGAAATAGCAGCCACATGACAAACTGGTTGCAAACTGAATAACTTTCTTATTTTTAAACTGCTTCCACTTTATGCACAGACAACATCTCCAACTTCACAAACTCGTATCCCATTCTGAGGGAGACTGAAGAGCACAGCAGAGTTTTTCCCATGAAGTTAAAGTTTGTGTTTCCTAGCCTCCTACCCAGATTTTTAAGCAATATATTTGTTGACCAGGGACTTTTTGAAGCCAGAGGGGACCCTGGCTCATTCTGTACAGATTGTTGAAACAATGAAAATGCCATAATTGCATTCATATTGTAGAAGACAAATGGGTGACACTGGGGAGCTGAATTTTAGCCCTTTTCCTCCACATGGCATGTTTCCTGCAGCAATTCCCAGTTGAGCCATCAGAGGAAGAACAAGATGCTTTTTCCTACATCAGCAAAGCCATTTTACATGTGCAGGCTTCCAGGTTTAAAACATTCAATTTTTCAACTGTTGGCAGTTGAGGTGGAAGGCACATATTCCACCTGCCACTAGCTTTTCTCTTCCTTTTCCACACTTGTAACTGTACTTTCTCTTACTTGTTCGAGCATGGATTACAACAGCCAGAAGTATTAAGTACAGTTCTGTTCAGTAAAGCACTTCTAAATTATTTCTGCCTAAACCCAAACCAACTGCCAAACTCATCTATCCAGACACATTTAGTCAATGTGCAGTGGACTGTTGTGGAATTAGCTTGTAGTGTATGGTAAAGCTCAGTGCCTGCCCTGGGAGAGGTGGAAGGACTGGGTGCTCACGTACAGTGAGATATGCCGCTACACAGTTCTCAGGGCAGCTGCTCACTGCTTGTTTCTGTTTTAACGCTCTCCAACAGAACAAGCAGAGATAAATGGTGTGTTGGCACAAAGCTATTTTCTGAAGTCCTAAGGCAGCCCATAGAGAGGATGTCCATGACATCGAAGCCATGGAATGATACTAAGGAGATGTTGAGTTCTTTTCTGACTAGCCAAAACTGGGCGTGTCTAGCACAAGATTTGCAGACACATGTGGTATTGGAGGTATTCAGCGTTCATAGGTATCTTCAGTTCTTCCCTAAAATGCAAAAGGTCTTTTGCTAAGTACTAACAAGACCACATTATGTGTTGTGCATTCTGCTTGGTTAGGCAGCTGCCTGGCTCTTAGGCAGAGTGCTGCTGGGTCACCAGGGATGCCAAGGTCCCTCTGCAGATCCTAGCCTTATGTTCTCTCTGTTCAAGTGAAACAGAGAGAATTTTAACCTGTCTGCCAGGGCTGCAAGGAGGGTAAGTTTCTTGTGCCTGCAGGAGGTGATCACTGAGAAGCCTGCTAGGAAGTACGCAGAGTTCCTGTACCCAAGGCTTTTACAAAGACAGCATGGACAAGGGTTTCCACATACTCCACCCACATACAGAAGATATCCAGGAAAACCTGGCAGTATTGCATCTCAGCAATGGGGGAGGAAGCAAAATTTTCCACTAAACTGAGCTGAAGAAAGAAATTTATGAGCAGGAATTTGGGTGCCGCTAACACATTACTTACCATTTAAAAAACTCTGTCTGCCTTACTTCCCTGAAAAATAACTGTATTTTCAAATGGCTGAAGACTTTTGCTATAGAATCAGAGATCTCAGCTCTACTTAGACCAATCTTTCTAATGAGGTGTTTAACCAATACAAAGTTGAGTCTACCTGATGTATGTCAAATGGAGAGCCTATTTAACTTTGCATTAATTATGACAGAAGACTGGAGATAGAAAATGGTCTTAGCTGAGAATATATCAAATCACAATTCATTGCAATGAAGCTTCAACTGTACCACAGATATGGTAGCTGTATGCATTCTAATAATAAAGAAATAAAAACATCCTTTGTATTAAAGCCTGACCACCCTGACCTTTATGCAATGCATTATTGACAATTCTGTTAGCATTTATTTAAACTTAATTTCCAAGAGCAGGACATGACAGAAAGTAAGAAACATTCATTTCAATTGTAAAACCTTTCACTTTAATGCATCTCTGAATTAATTGGGCACAGTCTTCATATCCAGTGAAATAAATGGGCTGATAATTGATTAGGACCTCAGGGAACAATGAGATCTGATTGGCTAGGAAAAGAGAAGTGACCTATAAAAGGTTAGGATTTTTTCAAATCGCTTTTTTAATAAAGGATGTTGATGAAGAAATTATCTGCAAGGCTTTGAAGAAATATTCTGATTTGATATATAACTTCTGTCAAAGCGAAAATTGGATGTGATGTAACCTAATTTTTGGAAAACTTGAGATCCTCTTTGAAGGAGATGAGTCCTCCTCTGAGTCCCAGTACTAAGCTTTGCTATGCTCTGTAGCGCAGCATGGCTTTTCTTATCTTACCTTTCCATCTTTTTGTCAAGAGAGGTCTGCCAGGTCTCCCCTTCTGCTGAAGAAATGTTCATGGAAGAGATTTTAGTTGGTTTTCTGCCTTGCCTATTATGAACACTGGTTTCCCCTGACAGCTGTGCCTTTAGGTGACAGGCCAGGATGAGCACACAGGGATGCTGGTGTTTGTGGTGAGGCTGATGGTCTCACCTTCATCCATGGCCAGAACATTCACTTTTGGAGCAAGCCCCTCTCCTCTTACCTTGACTGTTTGTTCAGCCTGTCCTAAACCCTTGTCCTTCTCCCAGCTGTGCTTGGTGTGCTGTGCCTTTCTCTCCACACTATTGGGCTGACACAGCACTACAGCAATTCTTTTCAATATGGGAGTATTACAAGTTCCCAGCTCAATGAAAACCTTTCAAGGTTCCTTGTCTCACTCCACCAAGCTGGTTGCAGCTTGACCCCTTCCACTGTGTCACCAGAGGAAGGTGTTTCCTTTTCTTGTGCTCCTGGCTCAAGTGTCTATCCCAAGTTGACTGATTATTGGTTCATCTTGACCTTCCTACCAGCCTCTGCCTCTCTGTGAACAGTACTCACAAAAGTACTCACCAGGCTTCGTGCTGTGCTGCTTAAATTGATTAGAGCACACCACTCTGGGGCATCTATTCCTTGGGCTGGATCCCAACTAATCAGTACAGCAGTAATAAAATGCTGATCCCTACCTGATGGACAGCCTCCCTTTCATCCATGAAATGGCTGCTGAAAACACTGTGTTTCTGGGAAGCTTTCCAGTACTGATGACCACACACGCACAGCAAATGCTTATTTGGCTCCTGTGTGTTTCCCAATGATGTGCATTGCACTCTTGCTGTAATGTTTTATCAGCGCTTGGTTTTCTCAAGATGAGGTGCAACAAGGCTTTCACTGGCTGAGCAGACAGTTAGCCTGATCTGGCTCCTGGAAATGTCTAGTTTTTGCAGGAGACTTAAGTATGTTGTTAGTATTGTCATCCTCTCACAGTGAGGTGACCACGTTGCAGAGCTGTCCTCTTCAGAGTATTTCACTGTTGAAAAGTAGTTAGATACTTCCATTTTTCTGCAGTGTTTGTTGTCAGGCTTTGAGAGATTTTAAACCTCCCGTTTTTGTTTGCAGAAGTGTCATAAAGACTGATGGCATTTAATGACAGATCCAAACTGGAATCCCAAATTCAACCTTGTAGATGTTGGAGATTACAGCCCATCAGGGAATGGTCATCCCTTTGTACTTAGCTCTGGTGAGGCCACACCTCAAATACTGTGTCCGGTTTTGGGCCCATCGCTACAGACATTGTAGAAGAAAGACATTGAGGTGCTGGAGCATGTCTAAAGAAGGGCAAAGAAGCTGGTGAAGGGTCTAGAGCAAATGCTTTAGGAGGAGCAGCTGAGGGAATGGGGGTTGTTTAGGCTGGAGAAGAGGAGGCTCAGGGAAGACCTTATCGCTTTCTACAACTACCTGAAAGGAGGTTGTAGCGAGGTGGGCGTTGGTCTTGTCTTCCAAGTAACAAGTGATAGGACTAGAGGAAAAGTCCTCAAGTTGCACCAGGGGAGGTTTAGATTGGATAGTAGGAACAATTTCTTTACTGAAAGGCTTGATAAGCATTGAAACAGGCTGCACAGGGAAGTGGTTGAGTCACCATCCCTGGAGGTATTTAAAAGACATGTTGATGTGGCACTTAGTGACTTGGTTTAGTGGTGGCCTTAGCAGTGTTAGGTTAACAGTTGGACTCGGTGATCTTAAAGATCTTTTCCAACCTAAATGATTCTATGATTCCATGATCCTGAATTTCAGTTGAATACCTTATGCTTGTAAAGACCCACATTCACAGGACAAACTGCTGCACTGCTGTACCCCTTGAAGATGTTAGCTCCTTAGAGCCCCATAGAACAGGAGAAGTGCCCAGGTCCCTGAGTGCAAATCAGTCTGCCATTGGCTGTTAAGCCAACAGAACAGAGTGTGAACTGGAATGAGTGAGACATGGGCACATGGTGTGGAGCTGAGAGCTTTGTGCCACCACCACCACTGCAGGGTGCAAAAGCTAGAAACAAGATGTACCAGAGTTCACCTGGCAGAACCCTTGTGTTTTGGTGTACTTTGATTGCTTGCTTTTGTTCTGTGTTTATCCCTTTTTTTCAGGCCACTGATGAATCCTTGGATTTCCCTGCCTTCATAGACTTTGGAGACTGACATCTATTGTTTCAGTGATCTCTAAACAAAAGGACATTAAGCATTTCTCTCCCTCAGCTGAATGGAATGTGGTTCCAGCCCCAGAGCTTTAGTGGGACCTGTGAGAGCTCAGGCCCTATTACATAGCACCTTCCCCTGGTATGATTTCTCCAGGAGCTCTGCACTGCACATTTTCTTTCTGAAATCTCTTTATAGTAAAATTAAAGCTCTTTTTTCTAATACTTAAGTTTCAAAAACACATCATTCCTGGAAATGCTTGGATGGAGTGATTTCTAAGCAAAACCAGGCTATAAAAGCAAAAAACCCCACTGTATTTCTAGAAATGGAAAGGGTGCCCTAGCTGATGATGTGTAGGACATATTTTGAGGTACCCATTTGGAGAGATACACATAGCTGCAGCAATATGCCGTCCTCCTTCATTGGTAGGTTCAGCAGTAAGCTGGTGCCTCCCTTACACATCAATGGTGTGAGGGAAGCAGGGGTGTAGCACAAGCCATGTTTGTCACCTCTGGGAAGCGGCAGATGAAGGCAGTCTGGGTCAAGGAAGGGGTCTGCTGGTCTACGATGGCTACTTGATAAAATCTAGTAAAATCTAGGCATTCCCTATGAGTTAAACTGATAGTCCCACTGTTAAACTGATAGTCTTTTCTCCTCTCCTATAGTCAACTGAGAAGCAGATACAGAAGTTTGATGCCTGGATTGTGTATAAGCTTTTATCCCCCAGTTTTTAGTCTCTGTAATTGCCCAGAAAAAACACTGTCAGTGTTGGTCAGAAGGCATAGTAAACTTTACAGTATACAAAGTTCAGGCAGTCCAGGTCTCTGTAGAAACAGAGACCTGATGCACATGGGCTTATATGAACAAGTTGAAAGAGGACCAGCGAAAAAACCTTTCTGTGTTTTTTGGCTGAAAGGATCCTAAACTCCCCTAGAAACCATAGCAGCCTGCAGGACTGCAGTGCTGTGTATATTTCCCCCACCTGCTGGTCATCCAGCTCTGAAGTCAACCTTCAGAAGCAGGAGCCTCTGTGGAAACAGCATCCATTTTAAATTACAAGTAGCACGCTGACTCCAGCTGGAAGTTGTCCAGGGAAATGAAGTTTGCACCCTGGGCGAGATGGGCTTGGGCTGCTGAAGTGGAAGTAGCAATGCTCAGTGGCAAGGTTTTGGGGTAAGGATCTTACAGCTGTGATAAGCTCTTCCCCTCTGCACCGGGTCTACCCTTGTCTTGTCTTAGGCATTCCTGCCCTCATCGCTGGTTTGCCTGTTCATGAAGCGGCTTGAGAACTGCTGTAAATTATAGCTCAAATTGTTAAGGAAAACCCAAGTCACTGCCAGGAGTCAGTTCACAAGCAGGTCAACAGTACCTGCAGTCAGAGCAGGAGTCCCCAGGAGAGGGAAAGGGTGGACAGCTAGCAACTTCTTGACAGGTCTCCCGGAGTAAGTCATCTCCACAGCCCCTCTTGCTGTGAAATGACGAAGGTATGTAATTGACCAAAAAAAAAAAAAAGGGGGGGGGGGGAGGGATAAAAAGGAGGAAATAGAAATTAGCAACATCTGGGGTTTCTGTCCTGTGGAAAACTTTAGCATTTCAGGACTTTTTTTATTCCTGCTTAGGACAAAATGCTGACATGTTAGCTATTGTTTTTTTGGAGAATGGAAATTCTGCAGGGAAAAAAAATATTTGAAAATGTTGGAATATTTAATTTTGTTTTCCCAAATGAAATATGTGGGCTTTTACTTTTGTGTGTGGCGTAGCCAGTGTTTTCCTGTAGAAACCTCTTCCATTTTGTAGAAAGTGATTTTCTTTTCTCCCTTGCCTTTCGTTCACTTTTCCCTTCCTCTCCTCTCCTCTCCTCTCCTCTCCTCTCCTCTCCTCTCCTCTCCTCTCCTCTCCTCTCCTCTCCTCTCCTCTCCTCTCCTCTCCTCTCCTCTCCTCTCCTCTCCTCTCCTCTCCTCTCCTCTCCTCTCCTCTCCTCTCCTCTCCTCTCCTCTCCTCTCCTTCCCTCCCCTTCTTCCTGCAGATTTATAACCACTAGGTTGTGTTTTGTACAAAACATGGCCCATTTTGTTCCAGAATGACCTCAAGCACCATGCTGAGGAGCTGGTTCAAAGCTTTGCCCAACACTTCCCCCAGCCCTTAGGTTTTATTTTAAATCTCATAGTCAAGTGTTAACTGAGCTTGGTCCTAGTTAGAAGATCTGAGAAGATCACATCTTGCAATGATATGACTCTAGGCATGAAACATGTGTACTGATATGTCAGTCACACTCAGAGCTCCTCTCATACATTATGGGTTGAGATTCTGTCCTGTTTCTTTCATAGCACCTTAGAGCTACTGCTACACTAGAGGAATGTAGTAAGATGCTGTGTTAGCCAGAGTATGGGAAAAGGGTTGCAATTTGGTGTACAGATGTATGCATGCCCCTCTCTGAGGAGAAACAAGGGCTGAAATGCAGTGTCCAAAAGGCAATTGGATTATGCCTTTGTCATTCTAACCCAGAAACAACTCTGACCTTCATATTGTGCTGTCTAATGCAACATTGACTGTAAATATAAGGATTTGTTCTCTGCTTCCACCTATGCAAATTTCTACTGTAGTACAGTAATGTTTTGCCTTCGTTTTGTACTTTGCAGACAGAAGGATACCTGTGAAAAGAGTAGTGTGCAAGAACAAAATCCTCCACAGCTACATTATGGATTAGGAAGCACTGGAACTCTTGTGTTTTTGAACTTTGGGGTGAAGCTGATCCAGTTTGGCACTCTTTCTTCAGTATGAATAAGTAGTCCAGCTCCCTGCCCTAAGGCATTTTCACCTAAACCGATGTTGCTCTTTGAAGATATTTTGTCTAACGTCCTTAAAAACCTTCGGTGGTGGTGATATAATAGCCTCCATAGGAAATCTAGTGTATTGTACACTCCCGTTACAGTTTCTAATGATTAACCTTATGTTTGTGGTAATTTCTGTCTGTTACAACTTATCCTGCCCATCATCTGTGGGAGGGCAAACTCATCCATTTCTCCTCGATGTTCTTTCTGCATTTTAGGAGTTAGCACAGCTCCCCTCCATGTTATCTTCACCACACCAAGCAACACTAGTTTTGCATTCTTTATGCTGTCTTGTCAATCTCCTTTTGTCTCCCAGTTGGCCTGTATGTCTTTTAAATAGCTATTGCTCCAGTAGAGGTGTTAATAATAAGTTGGAAACATTATTTCTGATGATATGCAAATCACACTCTTGTTTGTACATGATGATCTGCACCTTTTTTCTTTTTTTTTTCATACAGGGATGTATGGTGCTGTCAACTCATGTTCAGCTTGTGATCCTTTCTCACAGAACTGCTACACAACCTTGTTTTGTACTTGTACAGTTGATTGTTGCTGCCTGAGCACTGCATTGTTTGCAGCTTTGGTGGGTATCCCCCCTAATCTATCACCTAGGCCCCAGTGAGAACATTAAATCATCCCTGTGGAACCTCACTAGGCCCATCTTTTCATTTTGACAGTGAATGATTTTCCAAACAAGTTTGCACTGCCTCCTGACCCTTAGAGTACTTTTGTCTGGTCCACATTTCCTTGTCTTCTTTTTCAAAGTATCATGTCACTGTCAAAAACTTTACTGAAGTCAAGATATAGAAGATTTTCTCTTTTTCCCCTAAAGATATTCCCCTACCATAGAAGTAAGTTAGATTGGTTTGACATGGTGTCTTTGTGACAAATCCATGTTGGCTATTACTCATCTTTTGTTTTCTTCTAGGTATTTAAGTAATTTGTTTATTTGTTCCAACATTTTTCCAGGAAATGGATTTTAGCTCTATTACTTCTTAACTTCTTGACTCTCCTCCTCTCACACACACACCCCCTTTTTTATTTTTTTTTAAGATACAGGGATTCTTCTTGCCTTTTGCAGTTTTCTGGAGCCTCACCCTTCCTTTTGGGCATCTCGGTGCTCAGAGACATCTCCAGCCGATTCTTTAAATATCCTGGGATTTTCATTAAAGTCAGCTGATCTGAAAATATATGAATGTACCCACTAGGTACTGCAGCCTCAGCATGTGTTCAGGACTTTGTCGTGCTAAGTGCTGGACACAAGTAATAAAGATAGTTCTTTCACTGCAGACCTGATTAGCTGTACATAGTGAGACTAAGCAGAAGCCTCTGGCCAGACAGAAAGCAGGTTAAACAATGAAACATTCTTCATTAGCTTAAAAGATAAAAGTGTCGTCTTGGACATGGTCTGGCTGTTATCAAACGTTTTGCAGGTATTCCAGCAGGGGGGATTTTAAAGCAGGAGTCAAAAGAGGACAGTGTTTTAGCTGGCCTGCCTTTTAACACAGATCTTCTCTAAAGCAATAGAAGAGGCAGATATAAAGACTAGACAAAGGAGTGGGTGTTAAGAACAAACGGTGAAGAAAAGATCACCTGGACTGCTAGGCTGGCCACTGCACACAGAGCTGGAAGCACAACTCATGGGCTGAGCAAAAGTTGTTAAAACAAGTGGGGAACATAAGGATAGGCCTCCTGCCGTATGCTGTCTGCTGGCAGCAGGGGGTCTGTTGGTATGTTTGGTGGTGTCACTGGCAGGTGCTTTCACTCAGCATTTCTGCCCTGGAGCCCACTCAGATGACCTCCCATCATGGTACTGTAGCCCTGGGGAGGTGGTGTGAGTGCAGCTGAGCCATGATTTGAGTGAAAACTTATATTGCCTTCTGTTTTCTCCCTCATTTGGCATAGGGTTAAGCAGGACAGGTTTGAATGTAGGGGTTAGTGTAGTTCAATTTGGACTGGGTGCATTTGCACTCTGATCTGCTCAGTGCTCAGCTGCAATTGCTGCCAGCCCATCAGCACACAGGCCAGGTGGATGTTGGACTCTGCCAGGAGGGCTTCAAACTTCTGCCTTGAACGCCTAGCATTATGGTAGCTGGGCAGGGAAATGGGGTGCATGCCCTGGTGGAAAGGATAACCAGAGCAGGGAAGAAAGAGGAGGCTGTGGGAGGTGTTTTTCACTCAGAGGCTTTGGAGTGGTCCTGGGCAGAGCTAAGGCACTTAACAGTTCAGAGATACCATTCCTGGCTGCTAGAACAGTTGAATTCAAATTGGCCCAAAGTGGCTACAGACTAACTGTCCCAGCCTTTTTCTCCTGATACATCTGAGACTGTTCTTGGAAATTATTATTTTAATGGTTGATTAATAAGTTGTGAGCCACAGGAGGTAATTAGTCTGCTAATCACCAGGTTCAGCAACCTCACCAGCCACTCAGATTGCTCTCAATGGCAGCCCTTTTACCTCCATAATGCTAAACTGGCATTAAGGAGCACTGTTAATGCTGTGATGCTCCAGTTCAGCTCAACCTTGCCAAACAACATTATGCTATACATATTCTCCTTCACACCATGGGGCTCTTCACTGTAGGGATTGTTTCTGTATTGTGCAGCTTCATTAGTTCAGTCATTTCGTCTTGCTGCATAATGAGAGAGAAAAGTGCACTGGCTGAAGGTTTCATCCTACTGCCCAGAAGGTTTAAATAAATAACATAAAAATAAAGAAAAAACCCCTCCAGCCCACGTGTTGTGCAGGGCCCCAGCCGAGCTGGCTGGCTGTGTTTGCCAGACTGCTGCTGAACTATGCTGCAGGTGTTCTCTGTCACGGCGACACATGTTTGAACCAGGCGCCCTGTGAAATCCGAAAAAGTGCACTTCCTCTGCTTTGTCAGCACGTCTCCCCTTTGCCTGCAAGGTTTTTCAAAAACATGAGGGAAATGACTCACCCAGCAGAATGTGGGAATTATCCTGTTTAGCTGCTCTGCTTTATCCTGTCAGAAATGCACGATGAAAAATTCTAGTCACAAGAGACCAAAGGGGCTCCCACATAACTGACAGACACCAACTGTTTGAGAGCACTCAGATCCTGTTATCGAGAGGAGCCTGACCCCTGTGCTGCACCTCCATTTATCATCATTTTAATCCAATTGGAAGTCTTTTCAAAAGTCTCCATGTTCTTTGATCTTTTTCCCACTTTTTCTTACACCAAATGTTGTCTTCTTTTCTCCTTTTTTTTTTTTTTGTTTATTTTTAAATTCCCTGCCCTCCCAAATAATTTCTGTTCTTTTAACTTGGAAAAGGATACATTTTTAGAGATGATCCCAGGCCAAAACCTCTCAGTTAAAGCGGTATAAGGAGAAGATTACTTCACCGAAATCAATTGAGTTAGTCCAGATTTAGCTGTTGAACTGGGCAGAATTCAGCTGGCTAAGTCACTTCTCTTTTTTTCCTTTTTAATCTTCAAAGTGATCCTGAAAGGTGCCAGAAAGCAAAGGAAAAAAGTTGCCTCATACAGGCCAAAGCCCAGATTTCTCCATCTCCTGTGTGTCATTAAGGTAGTAAGGGTTACTCTGCCAGGTATTTTATACTCAGAGTGAGAGATGGTTCTTACCCATGAGATCCAAACCTTTCTTCAGGAAGGTATTTAAATGCCTGAGCACTTTTTAAGTGCTCAAGGAGATTACTTGTGTGTTTAACTTCCCATATCTGCCTAAATGCATTCTGACTCAGTGTTCAAAAGTCAGGAGAAAAAATACTATTGTCATTCCTGTTTTATGGGAAGAAGAAAGATGATTCTGAATGATTCTGTCCCTTGAAAACAGAATCTTGTTGTTGGTATGCTGGCACATATCAACATACAGTTCTCCTGACTGTATCACCTGTCCACAGTGGGACCTTGGTCAGGATCTGACCATGATGACAAGTTAGGCGGTGGCTGTAGAATGTATGTTATTTTTGAGTTCCCATTCAGCAGAGAGAGTCACAGGGGACTGTGGAAGGTGTGAGGAGTCATTCTGCTTTCTGCTGCCAGCTAGTAGGTGATGCTTACATGGTTGTCCCATGCCTTGGAGCCAGAAAGACCCTTAGGATGTCTTTGGGTGCAGCTGTGGGAAGGTGAGGAAGAACTGCTGACACCTGCACTGAGAGCAGGAGGCTTGAGGGACTGTAGCACAAGTGCCTGCTAAGTGGGAACTCCTAGGGTACAGATGGGACCCTGGAGTATGGGGCTAAGGTACTGCCTAGTTCTGTGAACACTCTGAAGTAGTTATAATGCAGCATATAGGCTGGAGATATAGGGAGGAGGCTGGAGTTTTCAAATTATTTATTATTTTCAATATGGAAAAAAAATTCAACTGAGAAAATTCCTCAGAAATCAGAGAGACCAAGCTTAAGCTCAGGAATTCTGTACTTTTCCTCAAATATGGATGAACTAGCTAACCAACGCAAAGGACTACTTGAAACATCATGGCTTTCATGGTGTCAAACACTAGTCACGTTTTGTCCTTGTACATACTCTGATATTATTGGGACCGATCAGTGTTTATGGAGTGTTATTGGACAGCTGTTGACAATAAAGTCATGCCTTCTGAAAACAAAAAAAACCCAAATAGTTCTACCATGGTTTTGTGTCAGTATGTTTTATGCACTTTATCTGAATGATAACTGCTAATGCCAACAAATAAAAAAAGAAAAAAGTAGTCAACAAAAGGTAAGCTGAGGCTTAGGAAGGGCTGAGGTCTAATTCTGGCTGTGCCGTGGGGCTGCATTGCCCCTGAAGGCACACTGAAGCTGAGCTGTTTGGCTAGCTTGGGCTTTTCCTAAGCATTCCTGCCTCTCCCTCACCCTTCGGTGCCAGTGAGTGTGGCTGCATTGAGGATCTGTGATGCCTTGGCCATTTGCACTTGCTGGCAGCACCTTTTTCTCTGCAGGTGCAAACACACCATACTTGGAGTGTTAAGGCACAGGGTCCTTGTCTGCGGGTGAAGGTGCAGGAGAGCTGAAGGAAGCACAGAGCTCCTGGCGCTTACTGCCTTCCTCTGTAGGGAAAGAATTGCATACAATCAGCTGTGCCATATTTAAAACATAATTGTTTTGAAGCCTAATTGGGTAAAAACATAAATTGTGAAAAGAACTGTTTTTCTTATGATGGAAGAATTGCAAGTCTTTCACAGCTTAACCAAGTCATCCTTGAACCATTCTGACCTTCAGATTTTCAAAACTGGTTTTGGAGAATTCTCCCCTCTTCCTTTCCATCTCCCTCCTGCCTCATGCTTTCTTCAACTACTGGGTAGAATTGGCAAAACTTTAAGAAAAATATTTGAACCTTCACAAGTTCAGTTCAGACTGACCCTAAAATCTTGGTGAAAATCTGGAAAGGACAGAGGTAGAGAACTCCTTTGGTCTGGAATGTGTAAATCTCTGCTAAGCTAGAGCATCCCTACACTCCTCCTTATGCCTCTGATATTTTGTGTTCAGATCAGGGTCTACTCCCATCTATTTACTTATTTATTTCACAGTTTACATCATACAGCTACACTAAAATTCTATCAAGACTCAATACGTAACACAGGTGAAAAAAATAAATTTAAAATCTGTAACAAGGAACATCTCCAGTCCATTTTTTCAGGTAGGGAAAAACCACAGAGTGCATAAACAGATTATACACTGTCTTAAAAGCAATGCAAAAATAATTATGGATTTGTATGGTAAAAATTTCACCTTACAGGGACATTACAATTGTCACTTACATGAGGATATTCTTAGTATGTAATAAAAAGGGAAAGCTTGAATTATTTATTCTAGCAGAGTTTAAATTATTTCCATGCAAACTTTTCTGAATGGATAAGACTGAGAATATATTGCCCTTTAAAGTAACTTTAATAGAAATGTATAATTTAGAAGCCCTAAAAACACAAAATTCATTATAAGTGTCAGGTATCACATGAAACTTAATATTGATTTGACTCTGAAAAGTGGTTGGGTAAAGCTGGAGTCTTGCTCAAGAGATCTGTTCATTGTTTGCACTTGCTGCCTTTTCTGACAAAAATACCTTGTATTGCTTGATGTTCCCATTAGCACTGTAGCATTGGAACAGCCAGGGAATAGAATTGCCTCCAATTCCTTCCTCTGTGTGACAAGCAGAATATTCTTGCTAGTTCATTGTCATTTTAGCACCTGTGCAAATCTACTTCATAAACTGAAGGCAATGCAGCTCCCTGTGCTTTACTGAGGCTGTTGCTGGGGCTGCAGAGCTTTTCTTGCTTGCCTGGATGCTAAACAGAACTAAAGGAATCCAGCATGACTCTCTGATCCCAGGCTCAGTTGGTAGTGCTGGTGGTTGTGAGGAAATCCATACAATAATGTCTCAAACCAGAAACTGAACCGGTCTCTTCGCCAAAAATAAGCCTGGAGCCCCATGCTGTAACTTTAATAAACACTTCTACAGCTTCCCTTGCTGAGCACATTATGGCTTTTAGAAGGAGACAGAAGGGAATGATTCTCAATAAATAATTCATTTAACAATTCTCTTCTTTCCCTATTCACAAACAGTTGTGAAATTCTCACACTGATTCATTATTTGAAATGATTTTCCAGTGAGTTCATGGAAAAATGCTAAGGTTTCAGATCATGTCAGTTGGAAATGTTAGAATTAACAGTGCCTCACACTGTGAAGCATGTAACTAACTGTTATAAGTTGAATTGCATAACTTGAGCTATACAAACAACAATGTGTTTAATAATGTGCAAATGTTGAAGTACAGAACATTTTTTTTGGGAGTCTATGTTAGTTCTGTAAGTCACCTAATCAAACCTGGGAAACATAATCACATACCTTTGGTGACTAACAAGTTATGATTTGGATTTCAGCTGGGATGTAAGAGTTTAGTAATGCCAACACATATTGAAAGCATGGGTGTAGCTGCCAAATATGTGCTTGTAACAAGAGTGTAGGATACTTCTGGGACTTCCTGTGTACCTTGGGGTTTTCTTTTTTACTGTTTCTTTTTTTATTCCAAAGCATTAGGACTGTGTATATTTGTGATGTTTTAAGGGAGAACATATTCTCAACCCACTTCTACCTTTAACCAAATTTTTCATCAGGGAATTAATTGGAATTTATGTACACTGGGAGCAATAAAAAAGTTTTATTTTGTGGGAGTTTTCTCATGACCTTATCTCAGAAGAACTGCAGAATGTATTTGCTGGTCTATTTAGTAAGGGCATACTTTACCATTAGTGCTCAGTGAGTTTGTAACTTTCCTGAGGTCTCATAAGTAGCTCCCAGGGGAGTTGTATAAGGTTTGATTTTGTTTCTTATTTCAATGTGAACACATATGTGCCTTCAATTTATTGAAGTTATAAGAGTCACCTGGATGAACTGGAGAGTTTATTGCAATAAACTATATTTTTCTGCTCATCGTAACCATCTTTGCTGCTGACCAGTGCTTGCGATCTGTCACGGTCCCAGTTTCCTCACTAGCTCTCAGGCAGGTATTCAAGCTGGAACCTTTCCCATGGCTGGTGTAGACTGACAGCCAATCCCACAAAAACTGTGGGAATAAGAACTTCAGTAGACCATAACTGAGGTTGCCAGAGATGCTGAGTGTCAAGAGCACAATGTTGGTTTCAGTGAAATTTGCACCTGCTTATACTAGATTTGCACTTCTCTCCAGCAAAGAGGCAGTGGATGCAGCTAAGCTTCCAGTCACACAGCTCTATGGTATGTTTCTGCTCCTGCCTGCTGGGAAGACGCTACGGGTAGGTCCCAATGAGCTGACCAAAACATGAACCAGACATCCCAGCTGCTTTGTAATGGTCCTGATAATTCATGTTAAGGTGAACGACTTACTCGAAATCCAGCCATTTGCTATAATGTTGTTCCTACAGATTTGCCTACAGGCTGAGGTAGTGGCAATACAATGTCAGATACAGGGTCATAGCGTAGGGGGACTCCCTGTGCTTTTGGACTAACCAACCACTCCTCTTTTTCTTGTCTGATTCACCGCTGTTGAATCATCAATGTACCTGATAAAACAGAAGCAGGGAAGTTCATTTACCATTTTTTTGATATGTCTAAACATTCGTTTTGCTATCTGAAGAGACCCACTGGCCTGGAAGACTTCTGCACACATATCCTCTTATTACATCTTTTTGTAGGGATCATTTCAGCCTATAATACTGTTGTTGCAAACTCGCTCCACTACAGACTGTCCACCTGAGAGCCTCAAAGTTATTCCACAAGTCTCTGCACCGACCCAGCCCAGGCTTGTCGAGCAGGTACCATGCCCTTCTGCAGTCTGCATTACACAGATGATACCACTATCACAGCTGCTACTGTTTATACATGACTACTATGAAAAAGCTATTCAGTGGAGGATCCTGTTCTCTTTGCTACTTGCTTCTTTTTGCTTTGTCCAATCTGTTAATTTTGTAAATCAGGGGCAGACATACAGAATTTCCTTCTTAGAGGACTCTTCTAATACCAAGCCTACAGACTGGGAACTCTTCAGTCTAGAGGTGGCTTTCATGCAGTCCACCTGGGAGCAGTGTCAGACCTAAACCAGCACAGAGCTGGCTCCTTTCCATGCTATCTCCTTTGAGCCTCTGAAGGAGCCACTGTTATCCAGCTGAGATGATCTATCCTGTGGGGTTTGCTTATTGCAATATATCTTGAAGAGGAAGAAAGTGACTCAGTAGCAGAGCTGTGGTAGTATATTGCTTTTTATGGTATTTGCCTTGTGGTACTCTCAGACCTATCCTGGAGAACATGGTGCATAAAATTCAGACAAGAACTCCTGCCCTCTAGAGGTTTGAGGGTCTGTTGAGATTTGCACCTGTGTGTTCTGCTAGGTATCAGATGCAATGTTTGTAAAGACATAAAGCGCAGTGTTTGACTTCTTTGCTATCCAGAATGACAGTTTTTCCTTCAGGTCTCACTCTGTTGAACAAAAGCCTGCAGGGTAGGTCATCCTCTTGATTGAGAAATCTGCTTGAGAATGAAATGGTGGCTGTGAGGCACCTAAAGGAGCTTTTCCTTGTGTCTGTGGGCAGGAGTGTCAATTCTGAGGTAGAATTGCCTCAGCATAGGCAACTGCCAGCACTTGAGCAGGCCAAGGGAATCTCCTGGCTTAGAGACTGGCATCTAGCCTATTATAAATATTGCCGTTGCTCCTGTTTACCTATCCTGTTTGTAGAGTTTTTTCCAGTGGTGTTATGGCATCATTCATCCCTACTTCACTGCAAAGCAGTGGGCACCTTGCAGATGGCAACTCGTTCCTCAGGAGGCTCCACAGCTGTCACAGAGAAAAGTGGTGCCATGTCTCAGAAACAAAACTCTCTTGATATCTTGTGCTGCTGTGTCCCTCCAGGCACTGCAGGGCTCTGTCTTAGGTTAGGTGCACTAACATTTTGTCTGTCTCTGCTGTCGCCTTGATCATCAATTGTTGTAGTCATCCTTTGCTCTCTCCTTCTCTCTCAGCTGAAAATAAAGGAATCTCTGTTACTCCCTTAAGTCCTACAGACAGCCTGAAAGGACCAGAGCAGACTCTCATATCCCTGCCACTTCTCTGTATTACAAAATGCTGGGTTTTTTCCAGGTGTGTACATGTATAAAGAGATCATGGAGTGATGCCTCCTGCTCAGCTCTGAAATACTCTAAAAAAATACCACTTTTGGTGTCCCTGTCATTTTTTTTTTTTACCAACTCTGAAGATGCATGAGGAAACTCATTCTTGTGAGATTTCATGTTCCTTTAGCACCTTGTGTGTACCTCTCTACTTTTCACGTTTGGGTAGAAATGGAGCACTTCTGATCAAAGCTGAAAGTATGCTGTTTTCCTGCCTGTGCAAATGTTTTTCTTTCTGTGTTTTTTTGGGTTTGTTTTTTGTTGTTGTTGTTAGTTTTGTTTTGTTTTGGGGAGGGAGGCTTCTTGTTTTCCTTTTTTTTCAAACCAGCAAAACCAAACTTATGAGGTGTCTACAGAGGTTTGGGTTAGGGAGTCCGGGGAAAAAGCTGAGCCTGTGTAAAGATGTAGTATAATGATAGGTTCTCTCTAGCCTTTCAGATTAGGATGAGAAGGCAAATGTGCTAGTTAGTGTTTGTAAGTCTAGGTAACAGCACATTAAGAGCTTCTTACCCAATTTTCTTGCATGTGGTGAAGGACCAAAGGGAATTAATGGGTACACCTGGTATGATCATGGTGCTTTAACATGGTCCCATAAAATGAACAACCTTATTTAAGTATGATTTATCTCTTCCCACCGATGCCCAGACAACAAAATGAGACTTTGGGTTTCAAAAAGAAGGTGGTCTCTAAGGACAGTGTTTTGGCACAAGATGAGGCAAGCTCACGCTGCTTAATCAGAGACACCAGCCTCTGTGAGAAGGTGCCAAACCACACAGCTGCAGCAAAGTATGGGAGCCCCATTTCCCTGTCAGTCTGCCTTGGTGAGCTGTTGTTGGTAGCTTTTCTTGTGGGCAGTGCGAGTGCAAGGCACTGTCTTGCAGTTCAGGGCCTGCTTCTCTGCTCCTGAACTTCTGTTCACTGTGCCACAACCTCTTAGGGCTTTTTTTCTGCATGGCTCTGTCTACAGCAATGTCATGTTATGAGATGCACACTTTGTATCTGCTGATGTCAGCATGAAAAGAAGGAAATCGTCTTTTCACTTAGAATGTTGTAAATCAGCCCAGTAAACCAGACTATACATTATGCTTTTGTTACTGAGAGTTAAATTACAAGGAAATGAATGGTACATAATAATTCCCCATGTCACTGAATTCTCCACTTCTCAGCAAAATAGCCTCTAACACAAGCAGGTTTACAGTGCTCGTCCCATCGCTATGGAAGAGGCGCTCTCTAGTGGCTTTTTGTCTGAAAAATTGCTGCTGGGTGGTGGCAGAGCAGCTCAAAATAGATTAATCTAAATGCAAAGAAATGTGATTATGACAGGAAGTTGTATTCAGATAAGTCATGTTATCCCAGTCTAAGATTTGTTTTGGTGAGACAATATATTCCCAAAAAGACTAAGGGGTTCTTTTTGTATTTATTGAAGGCATTATTAGTTAAACTGTGAGCTCATGTTTGTCATGTTTGCAGCCTTATTCTGTCAAGGATAAAATGGTAACCAATAATTCCATTAGGAAAAGTAATGTTTATTTTGGTTCCCAATTGCATTTTGTGACCAGCACTTCTGTGCTTTCTTCAGCTGGGTTTGGTGTTTGAAGACTGCAGAACGAATGTGCACTGCTGGTTGTCTGCTAGAGATTTACCAAACAGATTTACCAACTGAGTTTAAATAGACAAATAAACAAAGCTTGGAAACAGAGAAAACCAGGTCCATATTTACATGCCTCTGGTGGCCATTTCTGTGTGCAAAATGTGTACAAGAATGTGTACATCTAGGTATAAATAATCCTCTCTTTCATGCCAGATTTACAGATACCTATAGCTAATGTTGTCAAAAGGAATCTTAAAAAAAACCAAGAATGCAACCATCTGAGACTGTCCCAGGGGTATGGGAGCTAAGAAAGGGGGATCATTCATGTGCAAGTCATTCTTTCAGGTAGGAAGGGCACCCGGAAAAAAGGTTTTGTTTGCAGCATTACCCCCCCTCCCCATACCACTTCATCCCCCTGCAGAACCAGGTTCTGTGCAGCTCAGGGAGGGATGTGTCAGCAGCGGAAGGTGGGGCAGAGGCAGAGGGCATGCACGTCACGTCTTTTCAATCTACTCAGCTTGAGTCTAGAAGGTGTACGCACATTGACAAAATCTTTTTCTGATATTGGCCTTGTGGGAAGGATGACAACGAAGAGAGACTGAGGCAAGGGTTTAACTAGAAACAAAGGCTGGTGCAGAAGTTCTGAGGCTTTGAAGGGATGGTCGTTGTCCTTTAGGAGTCCCTTGGGATCTGCTAGTTTTAGGCAGTAAGCCTTACAGCCTGCTGTGCCAGGAGAGTTCAATTAAGGGCTGGACATGTTGTATTTTGGGCAAGATGTCCTGCTGCAAGATGATGGTATGAAGGATATGAGCCCGTTCGTTGTTGCTAACACAGGGTAGTATTTGCTTAGCCCCTCTGAATTCAACAGGATCACAACACTTGCAGGCTGAGAAAAGCTCTACTAGGGATACATAACTTGCAGGCTGAGTCAATAAGAGCGTTATCCCTCTTCTGTCTGCTGGCCCTCCTCAGTTTCAGTTTCTAACTGGACGCTAAAAAATTACAGTACTTCAGAGCTCTTTTGTGGAACATGGTGGCTGTGTTGTAATTTGACTTTTGGAGCTGTAGGCTTGAGAAACTGATCCCTAAGAATGCCCTGTTCTTCCACAGTCAGAAAACTGAATAGCCATGTCATGCACATATGAGCATGTGACTCTAGCTGTATGGTCAACAAGATAATATCTTTAGAGAAAACCAGTCAGGCTCAAAAGCTACCACACCTTCATTTTGGCAAAACGTTTTAGGACCTCGACTCACAAACACAAGACTGATGCAGTTACTGGTTCCAAATGGTCCTCAGCTCCGCTCCTGGATGCTGCTGCTCTCTGTGGAATGGCATGTGAAACAGCTCCTGCAATGCTCAGTTTTGCACCTCAGTGTTAATAACAAGGTGTTACCAGTGTGGACAGGACATGAGATGTACACTGCAGCACTTCAGGTGCAGTTTCATTTCTATAGTTCAGCTGTCCCTGTCAAGGGGGGGGGAAGTCTCCAACGGATATGCAAGGCAGCTCTGAAGGGCTGCTTCTCTTCAGGTTTAAACCATGAGTCAACACCCTTCGCTTTGTGCTGTCTGTCTATTGGAGTGTCCAGCCACTAAGAGCACAGGAAGATGTAATCAGGGTACTTTGTTGCCTAAGTACCTATTGTTTCCATTTTTCAAAAAAGTACACATTGATAATGTGAGGAAATGAGAGATTAAGAGATGGTGATGTATGAAGAATTGATTATCTGAGCTTCTAAGCGGAGTGAGAGATGGCTCTTCATTTGAAAACCTTTTTTCCCCTCTAATAAACACTGTAAGGCATCATTTTATATTAAAACATTATGTATGTGGCTCTTTTTTTTTAAGGGTAAGAAAAGCAAGAAAGAAAATGCTTTGTTTCTCAGAGGCACCATATGTACCACATGCTGCAGTTGCTATGGTAATTATTCGCATTTTATTGAATAGCACTGCAAGGGGTTATACAGAAATGAATCTGACTGGCCAAAGCGCTTGTTAGAATGAATATGTCCAGTTACTTATAAAAGCCTCCATGAAGCACTCGAGGAAAATAAGTGTGTGAGGGAGAGGGAGGAAGGGAAGAAGAGGAGAGGGGAAAACTTTTATTAAACCAAGATCAACACAGTGACATACGTCTTTTTCTCTCAATGGAAGATGGCAGTCCATGAGCCCTCTTGTAGAAGAAAAACTAGCAGACTAACTTGTGTTTACTTAAGTATTAAGTTAGGTTGTTACCAAAAAAAAAAAAAGTGGAGTAATTTCTGCACAAAAATACTACTGGGGAGCCAAGCTTGAGGCTCCAGTAGGACTTAAAGGGTTAACTTTGATTTGCTAGACTTGGCTATGTTTGTACTTTTCTTGTCCCTGGTTCTTTGTGCTTTAAGGCTGGCTTTTTAAGTGGAGTACTCACCTCCTGAGCTGACTGAAATCACCTGTGAAATAACAGCTTCCAAGATTTCAGAGTTGGCCAAAGCTGATATGGCTTGAGGTCACAGACTAAACATGATCTACAACTGAACAACTCTACTTTGGTGTTTCTCTGAAACATAACATTGCAGTTAATGGAGCTATCCATGCAAGAAATATTCCTAGGCAATGTAAATACATTAACAGAAATTAATTTAGCTAATTAATTTGATTGCTGTAAATTGATAAAATTTTACCAAATGCATGAATCATGTCTGCATATTTTCTCTAAGGAGGAGAATAGTGTGCCTTGATGCAGAGGCATACACAAAGCTCAAGACCTTAGTGTACTTAAATATAGAGAAATGTACTCTTCCAGTGATACAAGTGAAAAGATGTCCTTGAACTGCTTTTAGCTAAAGGTATGCCTGTGTAGGTTGGTGTTTGAAGTGACTGAATTTTGTAGACTTGGGAAGGATGTAATGAGGAAGGGCATTTCAGATCTGTAGCTACTAAAGTTCTAACGAACTTCGGCAGCACAGCTTCTGGGCAATTACCATCAACTAAAACTCTGCCATGGTTTGCCAGATCTCTGGAGAGTCACCAGTGCTTTGGGGGTTCACATCAAAGGAGTACTTTGTGGGATCAGGGCTCTGCGTCAGAGTGCTGCAGACAAGGTGAAGGTTAGCTGGAGATTTAAACAGTGTTCAAGCAAGGCTATCGACTTAGCAAGCTCTGCTGGTGCAGGGTCATTTTTTTAGTGCTGTGCTTGGACAGTACCTGTTATGGTAGGGCTGTGGTGTGCGAGTGGGTTCTGGAGGGGATGAGGCTTGTAGCTCTTCAGTAAATGATGCAGTTGATGTAAGAATGTGTCTGCTAGTTAAACTTGCGGGTGGCACCAGGCATGGAGGGTCTGCGGGAACATTGCTCAGCAGGAAAAGAATTCAAAAAGATATTTCCAGTTTGGAAATCTGATCTGAAAAACAGTAGAATGAAATTCTGTAAGAACAAGGTACAAACGTCTGTACCTTATTAGGAGTAATCTGTTGCAAAAAATGTCAGATGTGGAACAAAGAAAGGGATAAAATTTTGCAGAGCCAGGATTCAAAAATATGATGGTGTTATAACAAAAGCAGAATTGCTAGCGCATATATATATATAAAATTGTCTATAAATTAGGGACAACAGTTTTTTGCTGTATTTCGTACTTGAACTAAGTATCCAATTTAGGGTACTGTAATTCAAGGTACCGATTGCCTGGCTGGGGAGCAGAGATGACTGACAGCAACCATCAGAATTCAGAAAACGTGGCTGGTGAAGACAGACTGAAGGACTTAAGGTTGTTCAGTCTACCAGAAGATACTTAAGGAAGATATGACAAATCTACAAGCAGGAAAAAGTTTGCTTCAAAGGAAAGGGAACCATCTATTTTTCTTGCCCATAAATAGAGATGAAGAGAAGCAGCAGGCTTAAACAGAGCATGAGATTTAAGTCATGATTAGGACAACCTTTTGCATTGTAAGGCTAGTTGAAGACAGGGTAAAGCCTGGAGGCTCCTGTCTGTGAGGCGTGGAATGGGTAGAGATTTTCCTGTTCAAGGAAGAGGAGGTGAAAAAAGGCCATCTTTAGAGGTCTTCAGGCTCCACTTCCCATGATTATAAATAAATCCTCATAAATCCATAACACACAACATAATATGTATAATGACTCACAGTTCTTTTTAATTGAAATTGCAAACTTGCACCAGGAACTGGGCTTTTGATTAAAATTCTTTATGGACTGTGCTGCTTATTTGAAAGAGTCTCTCAAGGAAGTTAAAAAAACAACACAGAGACAGAGTAAAATGGAGCAAAGGGAAAAGTCGAGAAGAAATAGTGTATTTCCCTAAGAAATAGTGTATGCTAAACAGAAGGAGTCCAGCTAGGTTGGCTTAATTTGAGAAGAATTGTAGAGACACTCTTCCCTCCAGAAAGAAATTCAGTCTTCTAACTGAACACACATATGAATGACATTGAGTTCAACTACCTTGTCAATGTTAGGGTGAGTCTCTTTGCTTGGGAAAGTGGCTGTGAACAGGCTGTGAGAGAGACAGCTGGGTGTAGACAGGAGCCATTGCCCCATGCCTGGTAGCCCAGTTTTTCAGGTGAGAAGAAAGGATGTCTGAAGCGTAAAGGACCAGGACTCCCAGGGCTGCTCTGCACTCTGCAACCTGCTCTGTTCTATGACACACTCGGCCTCCTCAGGCAAAGCAATGGGGGTTAACGTCCAGGAGGAATATCTCTGTTTCTCTTCCCACTGCCATGTTTTTCCATGAGGATAGGCCGTGGTTTGCCCCCAGGTCTTAGCTTCATCATAGCCTGGGACTTGGTTTGGTTCCATAGCAGTGTCCAGATGCAGCACTCAGCTAAGGGGGGATGGAGGTGGACCCCCACTGTGAAGTCTTCCAGGGAGCAGATGTCGTCTTTCGCCACTAAGAGGACTCCTCTGGTAATCAAGAAAATTGCTTTAACAAGCTGTCCTTAGGGGTGTCTCAACACCAAGGACTCTTCTGGCTCAAGTGTTTGTGCTTGGTTGAGATTGGATTTCACAGTTTTCTCCCTCTGTTCAGAGCTTCCTCTTTGTGCTACAGAGGAGGTGTGTTTTGTCTGAGCATGGGATTTGGTCTGCCACCTTTGGAGAGCCATCTTCCAAGCAGATGGAGGCAAGATTCAGCAAGCAACCCCTGCAGCCAGCAACAGAGATGCTTTTTAGCTGGCAAGCAGGGAGCTTCTTTTGCCTGCAAGTCTGTGTCCATCTCCTCACCAACTCCCACTAATTATGTCAGCTTGTCTTTTGCCCAACTTCCAGCCGCTCCTTTTCAATGCCCACATCTGTGACTACCAATTAACACAACAGCAAGTCGGCACAGCACTACCAGGCAGCCCCCTGTAGACATAATGGCATTCAAATACTGTTTTGACCTGAATGAATTCCCTTTGTTGGACAGTTACAGCCTTATGGAGGCTATAATTACAATGGTAGCCTTAGTTCTGCAGATATAATTTAGCAGTGATGTACTGAGAACAAACAGGATTACAAGGCAGTCCGTATGTCCAAATATTCACCACTTAGATAATTTAAAAATCTTTAAGAAATCCAGCTGAAGCTGAAATGTACAGTGTGTGATTACATGTTCACTGCTAACAGCAAAGCTTGTCACTTGTTATGGGAAGCAGGCAGCACAAGAGTAGAATTTATTTTTGAGCAGCATGTGACATAAATAGCAATCTTTGGGGCGGGGGTGTTCACAGTTAAAAAAACACCAGCGACTCAGCTGCAATCTGAAGGACTTCGTGAAGCAATGTTTTGAGAAGAGACTGTAGTTTAGCACATAAAATATTTAGATAAGGCACTAAAGATGATGTGCTTAGCTTCCCAGAAACACAGAGGACACCTGACAATGCATTATTAACAGCTTAGAAGTTCAGTGGTGGGAGGGCAGGAGAGCAGAATCAAGAGGGATGGAAAGCTTACGCTAGGTAAAGAGATTTTGCAGGAAGCACTCCAAAGCCTGGGCCTGGAGGGGAGTGGAGGCAAAGAAAGCTGGTGACTTAATAGGAAAGGATGCCCAGCTATTACTACAGCAATGAAGAGAGCCTGGGAGGCATATTCGAGTTGCTGAGGGCAGAAATGTCAGAGCAAAGGATGCCTGAGGGGAGCTGAGAGGCTTAAGGAACTGATAAACAAAATAGGAATTGGGAATGGTTTGACAACTCTTCACCTTTTCTTGAAACCAAGTAATTAATGCCCTGAGAAGGCCAACTTGAAAGCTTAGGGTAGGCTTAGTCTGTTGCTGAATACCTGCGCCCCAAACGTCGGCTGTAGTTAGCTTGCTCCCTGGGAGCCATTCCACAGGAATAGATACTGACTACTTCCTCCCCAATCTACAAAAGCCCTCAAGTTCCTGCTTTGAGCAAAAGTAGCTCACCGTGTAGTAGTATAAAATAGCTGGTTAAGTACCTCAGTAGATGGGCACTAGAGCCCTGTGAGAAGAGTTGTTAATGCTGAATCTCTTTTGTGCTCTGCACTAAGACAGGCACGTTGGCAGAACTGAGTCAGGATCCCTGCACTGTTGCTTTTCAGTGTGCCAGCATGTGGATGGGGGACTGCAACCTTGGGGGCTGCTGACTAGCAGCCTCCCTGCATACTAGATGTGCTTTAAAAATTAAATATCTATTCCAATTTCCCAAGTCTGTCTGAATGAATGGCTTTCTCAGGAAAGACTTCATGAGGTTTTTATGGAGCTTGTGTCATTTGAAAGCTAGTGACCTAGAGACATGCAATATACTTTTGATTAAGTTAAGCTGACCTCTACAATCAGAATGGGAAGGAGAGAAAAAAAACAAAACCCTTTTGTGCTTTTAAAAGGAAATTAAAATGTTTAAAGCTTCTTGATTATGTAAACTTAGCAGAAGTGCAAATCGGTAACTATTTTTTGAAAGGCTGTATGGAGAACCTATGGCTTCCACTATAGCTTTAAGACAGGGACCTTAATGTAATATACTGGGAGTTGGACAGATTTTAACTTTGTGGCTTTGAATGCCAGGTCTTTCAGACCCAGTGTTTTGTACATATGACATCCTGCCCTTTTGTTATTATTGCCAAATGCTTCTATGACTACTAGATCTGGAGAAGCACATTTAAGGGGAAGGGAGTACATTTTCATATTGCTTTATTGCTGGGAAATGAAATACAACTCAGTGCAGATATGTCTGACAGAAGGAAGGAATATGGGGGAGACAGATGTGGAGTGCTGTTTGATTACCACCAAATTCTGGTTTGCAGCTATAAGCATACTGATGAGATAATTTCTCCTAAGGTTACCAGGAATAAAACATTCTCAATTTTTTGGATAAACCAAAAAGATTAAAGTATTTCAGTTCTGTATTCTAGCTTTTCAAAGATTTTGAAACACCTGGAAAATTAAACCAAGAACAAGTCAGGTCAACTGTATGCACATCTTCTGAGCGTATGCTCAGTTCTCTCACCGAGGTCACTAATGAAATAAAAGATAAGCCTGGACAGATCAGTGCTGGGTCCTGCTTCAAGTATCCCTCCAGCTGGAAAGAGATCCAATAACAGTATGTATTTTTTGTGAGTGGTTTTTCACCGGTCTGTTACTCATCTTGCAGTGCTTTCTTCAAAGCTCTGTTTCTCTAGTTATCTAGAACAGCATCAGAAGCCCTCACAGTACGTGCTTCCCCTGGATCCTGTCAAAAAGGGATTTTTGCTGCAGTATTATGAGTGGGTGTTGATGGGACAAGAAGCCATTTTACAGGTTGGGGCAAAGGATATTTCAGTCATGGAGATGAGAAATCATAATAAGAGTCAACATGAAACCTTGACTGAACAGGAAATGTCTAGAGATGCTGTGCTGAAAGCTGTGTGTAAAGCTTGTGTGTAGGCTGGGTTGGAGTACCAAGGGAAAAATCCCAGTCATAGATGCCACTTGGACCATGGGCAGGATGGGGATAATATTCAGAGTGATTCAATAGGAGGAAGTAAGGGAATCTTGAAGTACAGGGAGTTGCAAAGTCTCTTTCCAAAAAGTTGAAACACATTATTGAAATACAATATTTGAAATACAAGCTGACGATACATTCTGATACTTTCAAAGTAAAGTAATTTCAGGTATGTATCGTGAACTTAGGCAGAATAGATAGCAAACAATTTCAGACAAAAAGGAAAAAATAAGGAGGGAGCATTGTTTTTAAAATGCAATTTTGTTTTTTTAAAAAATTTCCCCTTCTTTTTTCCATTCTGGTACAGATGAAATCAGTTTTTCAAAGCATTCCATACAAGCTCACAGTTTGGAGCCACCTGAAATACCTTCTCTTTGGCAAATTGATCTTTTGTTGAAATTGCTTTAAGTTGATTTGACTTGAGCCCTCAACTGCAAGTAGGGGATTCTATGAGCTTAATGATGCAGGGAAAGAGGAGGAGTTGGAAAACAGCTACGGGGGGTTGAGATGGAAGATAACATAGTGGGAGGGATAACAAATATATTAAAAAGCTTTTTATGATGAGAAAAAGTAAGAAGGAGAGCATGAGGGCACATGGCATAAGTATATGTGAGGGTCCTGATGAGTAGAACAGATAATACAGGAAACAGATAATACAGTAGAACAGATAGTACCGGAAGGCAGAGGGAGGGAGCAGCTAAGGCAATGAAGAAGATCTGTAGATGCAGTGAGGATCCTTTGCTCCCACCTCTCTTCTTCATTTTTTTATCCTTTTTTGTGCCCCACACACTCCAGGAATCAGTGAGGCTCCTTTTCTTTCCTTCTTCACAAACAGTTAATCTTGCTTCTTGCAGCAAAACTGGCTTCAAATGTAATTATTTCCTGGTGTCTCTGTGCATTTACCTGTGCCTCCCAGCAAGGCCCCGTGTTTGGCTCAGACAGACTCCCCTGCTGTCCTCCTCCCCCATGTGATGTGGTTCCCTATAAGAAAAACTCCCCAAGAGGTTTTTAAACTTCCCTACAGGGTAGGTTTCTTCTTTTGGGCCTCAAGGTTTCATGACAACACATTCACCTTTGCTTTCAGAGCAGTTTACACTGGCTCTGCTTTTTTCTATTCTTTTTTGATATTCTTTTATTCAAACAACTCCTGCAATATGTATCGTTTCAATTACCCTGGAGGTTTACACAGTGCTTACAATGAACCGAGCTGTGCTTCCAACTTCTGCCCATTATATTCTGACAAAGAAGCTCAGAGGCAAGGCTGTGTGACTGGTGAACAGTGTGTGAGGCAAGGTTCAAAGGGAAGGAGCTTATATAATACTCATAACTCTTTTCCCCTTTCCATGGTCTAGCTCTGTCTTTTAATATTGAAATTCAAGCTTCAATCAAGGGCTGAGAGACTTCATTTTAGAAGAGGTTTTTGCTAAAGGTAGTAGGGGAACTGTAATTGGCTGTTTGTTCATTTGTTTATGCTCCTGGACTTTAAGAACATAGCCGATTGTTATTCCAAGCATTCACTAAATACATTGAAGATTTCTTTTTATAGAAGATTTGTTTAACTGAAGATTACCCAACATGCATCCCAAAGGACTGCTTCATGGGAACTTCTGTACCTATAAGGCTTTTGGTTTTTTTCAGTGCTTGCCAGCTCCTCAACCCTTGTCCCTTCCCCATCAAAGTCCTAATCATAACAGCCCTAAAAACTTGGGAAACTGCCCATTGTAACCAAAGGTTCCACCCATTATTTAAAACCAGAGTTTCCTACAGGGAAACTGGTAGTGTCCACTATTACTGGAAGTCCCTAAAAAAAATATGCACTGCACACAGATGGAACATCTCCTGCTTTTAGAAATGAGGATTCCCCAGATGGGTGCCTTTGAAAGGAATTTAGTGGTGCCCTACTCCTTACATTCATCAATGTGTGCAATCTGGTAACATCTTGCAAGCACACCTGGCCAGGAGAGAGGATTGTATTATAAATGCCTAACAAAAGGATCTCCCTTTCCTTTCTCTCCTCCTTCTGCACTTACTAAGATAATTACTTCATTTTCAAAAAGGGAAAAGCTGTTCTCTCCATCGTTCGCATGCCTCCCCCCTCTCTGGCTTGATCTTTGAATGTTGTATGCTTTGACTGAAATGACAAGGTAAAAAGCTCACATTCACTTTTCAGTTGGAATTCCAAGGCTTGATTTTTTTTCTAACCCAGCTTTCAGCTGTTAGTCGAGGGTCAAACCACCGTAGACAAGAGCTTTCAAACTTCAGAAGATATAATTCAGAAAGACTGGCTGAGGTGCTTATGGAAGGGAGGTCTGACCATGTCTCCCTATGGTTAAAGATGACAGTGCAGATAAGAACATGGTAATGGATGCAGCCTTTCACCTTCTTACACCTCACTTGGTTAGGACTACATTTTTTGTCACCTTGGATGATCACTCCCCCAAACATCAGGGGCTTTGGCAGAGGGTTCTGCTTCTCTGGTTACAGCTGAGCTATCAAAAGGAAAGTATGATAGGTACAGCCTAACATGGCTATTTTTGCCCTGAAAGAATATTTGTTACTTAGATTTTTTTTTATGTTTGAGGTCTTTTTTTCCCATGTGCTACTGCCTAAATTACTGATAATTTCACCTGGGATGGGACAGGTGACACGTTCTTCCAAAAAACTGCCTCTTCAAAATTATATTTTGAGGAATAACAGCAGGAGCAGCAGCAGTCAGCCTAGTGGTAGGGGGTGTGCCAATGCTGTTCTGGAAAAACATTGCTTCTTCTGCAGTAACACTTGCATGCCATCTCTCACACAGCTTGAATGGATGGGGAAGAATTAATACTTTTTATTTAATTATAGAGCTACTGAGGTAGCAAGCAAATTCAGCAAGCAGCTTTTCCTTAATTTTAAAATGAGTTTTTATTATTGGTGATATTTTTGTGAGGTCTCAAAGGTCTGCTGATTTTAGGATCTATCTGGAGTCCTAAACAAAGAAAGGGATTTCATGGCTTATACTTTCCCTTAGGATAAGACAGCCCAAAATCCTGACTTCTGGTGGGTTTATTTTGCAATCCAGATCTATGTTTGGACATCCCTCCTGTGTAGGAGGAGAGTGCCCACAGCATTTTAGGCTGTCATTAGCCATCACAGTTCTGTGGTAGAGGATGTCCATCTCCCAAACTGACAGACACTTAGACTATATTGCATATGCACAACTATTATTTGTTATGGCTTTTCCCACCAATTACTTGTCAACCTTTTGCCCACCGTCAACCCAACCTTGCAATCAACTCTTGATTGTTTTTTTTTTTTACTTTTTTCTTGGATTGGAGGGTTTGAATGTGCAAAACCAGGGAGGTGAAATAACATTCCTTTCAATCTAAAAGCCATAACTACCAGTAGCATCTTTTGATGCATACTCTCTTAATGAGTAAACACCTACTTAGCAATGCTAGGAAAATATATTTCCTTAGCTCCATTTTGCAGCCAAACTTACATCCCTTATTGTTCCTTCTTGGCATGCTGCCCATAATGTTGATCTGCTCTTACAGAATTAGCCAGACCCTCAAAGGCAGCATTTCCCTCCTTTGCTATACATGCTTCATCAACACAACTGTATATCTCTCTAAGTACGGTACCCTTTGCTGCGCCTTTCTGCCCTTTCTTCCTCAGACCACATAAAGCCCATCTGTCAGAAACTCTAAAATTACTTGTTCTGTGAAGTGAAATCTTCAAAGCCCTTCAAATATCTAGCATATGAAAACTCTTTTCTTTACCCTATTTAGGATTACAGCCAAAAAAAAAAAAAAAAGGCAAGACAGTTCCTTCCTTGCAAAGAAAATAGTTATTAACCTTCAGGATAAAAGCAGATACGATTCCAATGATGGACTTTTTTTTCCAAAGGAAGTGTGGGGAAGGTAATTGCTGAGGACAGCAACAAACAAGTTGTAGAAGAGCAACAGTTCCCACATAGATTTGTCACACTTAAGGAAGAGAGTAAAATATGCATTCTAACACTGGCCTACTTTGGAGCTATCAGAAATCCTAGTTTGCATCAGTGATTTGTGAATCGTGCCTCTTCTGACACTGTGTCAAGTAAAACCTTTGCAGCTCAGCAGTTGCATCTGAATTTGGTGACTTTCACCAATATCTAAAAGGCATGATCTGAGAATTGTTTGAAGCAAAGCCTTTTGGATTATGTTTAAGTTTCAAGTCACTCAATATTCACTTTTATAAGATAAATATATTAATATATTCAATATTTTCATATTACTGGCTTTCACTTTGTTATTTTTACACTCATTGAGACATGACAAGGCTGATTAGAGTCAGTGGCCCAAAACCAAATGTCGATAAAGCATCAGAGGGAAGTTGTAAAACATACTCTGTCTGAATACTTTGAAAATCTTTGGAAGGAAGGTTCATTCTGCTTTGGAAAGGCAAACTCTTGTGTTTTTAGCTTCTTACATCTACTCCATATAAACTGTGTAGGAGCAATTCGCAGGACATGATGAAAAGGATAAACAGGCAGAACAGCAGGATGATTTGCCCCAAGTCAGACATCTCCATGAGAACAAAGAGAGAATATGAAGAAACACAGCCCAAACCATATATGCTGATAACAGAACTACAGAAAACAGAGGTGTAGTGACACAAAGCTTTGTGAGGTTTAGGGAACGTATTTTATAACAAACATGTAAGTCAACAAAAGTTTTAAGGCACCTTATCAGTGTCTAACTTCCTTATTCTTGCTGTTCTTCAGATTTCGTCAAAACTCTGAACCATCCAGGTTCTCTCCACACTTTTCTGCTCCCAGGAGTGAAACTGCTATCAGCTTTGCAGCCAGAAGTGGCTCCTACACTTGGGGCTTTCCCCCACTAATTTTCCTCTTTGCCTATTTGTTCACTTCAGCATTTGTAGGTTTAGGCCTGTGAGCTGTTCATTTGGGCCCTCATCATGCTCCTGCTGCTGAAGCCACAGACAAAGCTCTTTTTGGCCCAAGGACTGGTATGACCCCTTTCAGGAATTAGCAAGAACAATTCATCCCCATTCCAAGAAGAGATAAAATGACTTGGTCAGTGCGTTGTCTAGAGACGAGAATGCTGATACCCCACACTGCTGACAGTTCTTATCCTTCTGTCTTAGCTGCACAAAGAAACACAATAGCAGCAGGTAGACTCCCTCCCCAGCAGAAGAGAAAGGGTTAAATCTTAGACAAAGCTGAAAGGAAATTAAAAAATATTTCAACCTTCTCTAATTGCTGCCCCTGTCATGTTACTAGTGCCAAAATAATGCCACTTTTTGTACTGCAGCAGGGCTTGCACTTTTCAGGGATTCATTTATTAATATTAGTCTGGCAGTGCTCATTTTGCTGAGTCAATACTTGGCCACACAGATGCAACTACATATTTATCAGTTTTCATTATCCTGTTTGTGGATTTAATCACATATTCGTGCGTGTGTTTAGTTCTTAGCCTCTCAAATGCTCGCTATGTGCTGGGACAGGCAGAAGAGCTTCCTATAGTTTTCCTGCAGGAACTACTGGGTTCTGAGTTGTGCTGATCTCATTTGATCTATGTGGTTGCTGAATGGCATCAACTAAACTTCTTGACATCTCATGTGGAATGAAAAACACTGTCAGCAGGGACTGTGTTCCCTAAACACAGTTTCCATCAGACCAAGGAATGACAAATTATTTTCTCTTTCACAGTGATGAGAATATCACAAAAAAACAACCTACTGCTTCACTTCTTATTTTCCAAGACAAGGTAGAGAATAGGAAAAGGGTGGGGGGAGTTGAAGTCAGAGAGGTTTGAGTTTTTCTTTGCTTTCATCTGTCCTCAGATACCATTCACCACTTTGGTGAAAAGCATGAACTCCCATCTGGTTTGTGTGGCACATTTGCACGTTAAGACCTGCCAGTGGTTGTTGCAAAAAACATACGTGTTTTCTCATGGAGGAGCAGTCTCAAGGCAGTGGTTGGCTGTTGACTGGCTTTGCAAGGCAGGCATCCCAGCTCTGGAGTGACCTAGGGAGCAGGCTGAATGTGCATCTGACCTCATTCTAGCCTGCACTGCTGCTGCAGCACACTCACAGCATTACTCTCCAGAATGGTTGTATGGTATTTCCTGACTTCCAAAACATTTTGAAAATGATGCTCCAGCCATCCAGGGAGGTTCCTCACTCTAGGCATTAACCTAGCTGGGGTCCAACCCCATCTCTTTCTTACAGTGGGACAGGGATGGAAAAAGGAGGCTAGAGCTTTTGATCTGGTGACTTCAATATCCTAAAATGGAAAAGGCTGATGCAATATTGTTTATTTTAACTAAAGGTATTTCCATGGCCCTTATCACTACAGCATCTGAGCCAAGGCCAAAACTCCACTTTCCTGTCAGGTCTGCAGGGCTGGAAGCAGACAGCTGAGGGATAAGTGTCTGGTGAGTGGATACAGCTGGAGTTTGTTAACCTGTGAGGCCCACAGAAGCATGCAAAAAAAAGGAAGAGGAAAGGAGTGGGCAGCTGGGGAAGGGGTTGAGTGCAGTTCAGGAAGGAATTTGGTGATGTCCTTGGATCCTGGCACAAATGGCATTTTTATTGGAGACCCTGTCCTATCTCTGAGAGGCAGAAGGGTCTTTTGCTCTGGTTCTTTAGGCCCTTTTCATCTGTTTTGGAGGAAGGCTGTTTCTCACCTGCTACCAGTTCCCTCAGTCCTGCTACATCCACCTTGAAAACCATGGAGCACTGTGAGAGCTAGTCTATGCCCTAGGAGGAAGCTGAGATCTAAAATGGGGCATCCTTGGTTTGCAAGGTAACTTGGCTCCTCCAAGCAGAGTATTGTGAAGAACATGTCCCTCAGCACATCCTCAGGCTCAGGGGGAAGAAGATACTTTACCCTGCAAAATCTGTGGCTTTTGTGAGGAACTGATAAGCATGAGGCTAGTTTAGCAAAGGAGTTTGTGTTGACTTGTCCCTGGAAGAACAAGCATCCTTCTTCCTACCTGGCAACTTCCTTGAAAGCCTGTTTGCTCTGTTCTGCAGAGTCCTGTGCAAAGATCTCAGCCTTCAACAGGAATAGCCTCTTCACAAACTTTTTAGGAAAAGCCTAGGCAATTTGGCTTCCATTCTGTCTTCTAGGAATGCTGCAGTCCATTTATCCTGAGGGGTCTCTCTCTGCATGGTTTCCTGGCCTGAAAGGAGCCTGTGCTCAATGGTGCCAAAGGCAGATTTTTTCAGTGGAAAATGTTATTTTTGTGGGTAGGCTTGAAATCATTCTGCAGAAATAGCTAATCCCAGCCTTGACTCTTACATGACTGCATTCTGCCAACTGCTGTTTTTATAATCACCTTGTATAGACCCACTTTCTTGAGACTTTCCTCCTGTACCTTGTTACACTAATTAGCTGTCTTGGCTTGATTTGGATGGTGAAGTCGTGCTTAGTACGTGTGCCTTTCCGAACTTACATTTTCTATCACTGGGGCTTTCTGGAAAGAAAAAAAAATTGTCATACACCCTGGCAGTAGATGAGTAGAAATTGTTTCTGCATTAAAAAAGCTATGAAATGGCCCTTAAATGTCATTAAGGCAGATACTGCTAAATGGTTAATAGAGATTTGGTGGATGGGGAGGGAGAAAAATGATTCAAGTTCAGTTCCTGTGTCAGCAAGTTATAACACCTCTGTGGGGCTCAGTTTGCTTTTATAGAATGAAGATACAGTTTTCTTCTACTCTGTTTAGACTATATAGTTAGATAGGCAGTGCTTTGGATCAGGGACTATATGCATTTATGTATAGGCATATAAGAGCCCCTAGTTCTGGATCTTAATACCATATTATTGTAAGAGTAATAACGTGAAAAGCTGTCACAGGAGAAAAAGAGCTGTTTCACTGTGATATTTGCAGCTCCTCTGAATGTGCCTACCTCTAGCTCATAGACAGGGAAGACCTGATCTTATGATGATTTGGCTATGTCTCATTTCTACAGCCTACCAGTTGGTACCTTGAAAATGCTTTAGACTTTGGTGGTCACTTCATTAAAGAGAAAAAACCAATGCTGTGTGATTCCAGTGATCAGCAATACCATGAAAGTGGTGCATTTTCAACAGATAACTGAGGCAATCTGCCACAGATTTATAGGCTGAAATGGGCTTTGTACAAAACAGTCTGATGAATAATACAGGACAAAGAAAGTATATGCTATAGATTTCTTACTAACTTATAAGGAAGACTAATTCCACCAAAATCAGTTACATACCACAAATCATGCAAAGTCACAACCTCTGATTTTTAAGCTTCATAAATGTAAGAATGTTGGCAGTGTTTCATGTTGGTTTTATCTCAAGTAAAAGATTAACTGCCCACCAGCAGCTTTTGCAGCGTGAGTCAGGAGCTAGTCTGAAAAACCAGGACGCTGGGCTGACTCGGCTAGGTATGGCAGAAGCTCCACAACTTGTAACTAATTGAGGCGCAGCTACCAATATTTCAGCATTTTTCATCATACCCATTTTTAAAAATATCTTTCTCCAGGGGAAAAACAAAACAGTGTCCATAATCCACAGGGATTTTTTTCTTTTTTTAAAAAAGCAGTGTCTTTCATAAGCTATTCTGCCTTTGTCCTAATCCTGAGACCTTATTCATCCTCCTGCTCACAAAAAGTGCAACTTATCAAAACTGGTCAACCCCACGGTCTTGACTCCGAGAGACAAAAAAGAGGAAAAGAATCTGAAGTGTACAGAGCAATCTTTCCCCTGGTACCTTCCTCCTGTATCTGTAATCAGTGGCTTAAGGACAGGGTGTAGCAGGGCCTACAGCTGAGCTCCCCCTTCAGGACCCTGATTCTGCACCATTACCATCTGGTAGGCTTGTTTAATTAACTGGGGAAGGTTTGGCATTTTATTACCCGTCTGCTTTATCCTTTGTATTTTCTTGGCATCTTGAGTTATGTCTAATGACATTTTCAAATCCAAGTCACCTATTTTCTAGAAAAGTGTTTCCCCAGAACAATGGCAATTTAAGAAACATCTTGAAATTGAAAAGGTAACGGTTCTTGCTTCCATAACTAAAGCGTACTTTTTTCCCCCATGGCATTTATTTCCACTTGAAGGGAGTCATGCGTATTTACTTGTTTGTTTCTGTCTCTCAATTGCTTTTTTGGCTTGTCTTACCACCCTAATCAGTTCTGCATATTTCTAATTAGTTTTCAGACAATATTTTTGGTTTTGTTTTTTTTGTCTCGATCTGCAGATACTTGCTCCTACATGTGCCCAGCTTCAGCTTGCGGTGTAGAAAATGCAGCTGGCTTCTTTCTGAAGAAGATTTCCTTGCACGGGGAAGGTAAGTGCAGCAGTTAAAGCAAAGATTGTGACTCCTTGGAAAGCATGCTCAGTATGTCTTTCAGTCTGGGGTGGCTGATTGCTTTGTAGCTTGCTTCTCCATAGACTTCACCCTGTGTCTGCTTATTTTTCTTTTTCCTGGACACTTGTGCTCCACATTGTCTGATATTCCAGAGACTGGTCTTTGAACAGCTGCCAGTCACTCCCCTGGGTACTGCCTTGGCTTTCTTGTGCTATCTGAAAAACAAATATGGAACAATTAACAGGAAGATCAAAATCACTCAGTGCTTTTGGAATCCCAGAGAGGGATCTGTCTGGTGCTCAGGTACATCCCAAGCCTGACTGGCTCATTCTTTTATTTTCTTTTCTTTCCTTCTTTCTCTTCTCATCCATCCCAATTTCTCTTTCTTCCACAAAAGATTGTCCCCCCACGCCCTCCAGAAAAACAATATCAAATTTTATGCAAGCTGATCAACATTTGCTGATCACATTTTTGCTACATCTGATCAATGGCTCTGCTGTGGCCCAGTGAACCTTTGGGATAGGTTGGTACTACATGCCTTTCTGCTGCTGGCCTACCTGATGATGGTGGTGGTGTAATCTTTTCTCCTGTCCATGCCTCAGTTTCCTAATCAGTAAAACACCACTTATCTGTTCTGGAATCTCATGATAAGGAGAATTCTAAGAGGTAGTTATTTTTAATTATGTCAAGTGGGTGACATTTCAGTTATTGTACAGATGGTGAAGATTGTTTTACATAATGGTTACTGAGATTAAAGGTTACTTTTTTTTCCACCTAATAACTAGGACGTTGTAAGTTTTTTAGGACAGATGAAAATTATATCCACCTTCCAACAGAGAATTGTGTTCTAGGAAAACTGTTTGGAGGGGTCTGCTTTTCCTATTTTTTTTTCTGTGGGATTCAGTTATGTTGTGGAAGAATACTCATTTTTTCCCAGTAGAAATGTTATAGCTCTTTACAACAAATATGCCTTACTGACTGTGTCTTTACCTTGTCACTTTTATAAAAATTCTTCATGAGGGAAAAATATAAATTCTCTCCAGTGTTTTGTTTTGACAATTTTTACTAAATCTGAACTCAGATCATTTGAAACACAACCATTTCTAACTCCTTCAAGCTCAGTCCTATCTGGTTTTCTTGACCAGTGCATGGAAGATTTATCCTGTGAATTGCACAATGCTGCACTTCAGTGCTTCTTTTAATTCCCCAGCAAAACTCCGTGTAACCCACAAAATATGGGACGATTTTATTTAGACAGGATTGTGACTGGTCTAGTTTATGCTGGGACACAGTCTGCCTGATTAGAGCTGTCTGAAGTGCTGGTGGGGTTGACGTGAATTGGTTCCTACTACCAGAAGACATCAAAGAAGTCTAGGGATGCAGATTTTCCAGAGAAAAGAATGTTGTGGCATCAGGTCCAATCTCCCTCTTAGCACAGGGCACTCACATACTTCAGCAGGCTGATATCTTCTGATGGAGCTACAGTTCATCCTAGGAAGATGCCAGAATTGTTTTAACATCTTCAAATGATGGGGAATATATTGTATTCCTCACTGAGACTTCTAAATGTAATGTGGTTAAAGGCCATTCTTATTTCATCTGACTCCAGCCCTGGTGAATTTTTGGTTCTCTGGTCTCTTTTTAGTGGAATATCCTCTCTTTTCATTACACTGGTGGAACAGAGCAGGCAGGACAGGGTGTCACAGTCATAGGAAGTATTATTGCCATCAGTTGTTAGGACCATTCCCATGCAGGAACAGAGACCTTAGGTAGTCTTTGCACAAACAGCAGCAAATCCGAGAGATATTTTTATAGTGAACTCTGTTGATGGGTTGTCACATTTTGAGGTAGCTGTACCTGCCTGGGAGCAAGGGATCCTTTTCTGGCTATGCAAGAGAGGAAGAGATTCACTAGGTTATTACAAGTACAAAGGCTAAAATTATTTTTCTCACAGTTAGACATGCCTGGGATATTTTGTTCCTGACCCAGCATAGCTATGTGGATATCTATATGAACTGCAGACAGCATGAACCTCTCTGCATGGGTGAGGAAGTGACTTGACAGAAGGCAGTTGCACTGGGCTGCTGTGGAGCTGGTAGATTCAAATGACATTTGCTCAGGCTCAGGGCCGGAAAAGTACGGAGACTCCCAGGGAGTGTGGAGAAGTACATGCAGAGGTTTGGTCCATCCCACCTTTGTAGACATGACCTGAAGAGATTTGCAGGCTAGCTGAACAATCAGAGGGTCCTACTGAGAGTCTTTTTCATGTAGGAGCACATCTTAAAGCACTTCCCTCTCCAGACCTTGCTTCAGTCTGTCTTCTTCCAGGCAGTAGTCTTAGTTAGGAAAGTCGCTTGGGAAAGCTTGTCTTTGCTGAAGGAGAGGATAGGTATATTCTGATGGCATTTTGGTTCTTCTGCTTTGACTGGGACTTCTCACAGGTGGCGGTTAAGATGAGAAGGAATATAACGGCTGTGTGAAATGCTGGTAGCATTCTCCACAAGACTTTTAGACTCCTTTGTTTAAAAGGAAAGACCTAAGCTGTCATAAACTTAAGCCAAGATTGTTAGTTGTCATTTTGCTCCCTCACACTGCTTTGCGAGCTGTGATTTGTGCTTGGCTGGTTGTTTCAGATGTAAAGCCTACTGAATTTTTTCCTGGAACACCACAACACAGTAAACAAGGGAAAGCAGAGGCAAAGCTTTTCCTGTGCAGCCAGCTGGAGTGCCTGTGCTTTCTCACTTCTTCGTGCATTCTTACCCTTGACCCCGGTGTGCTATCCAGTTCCCTCTGTGTCAGGTTCTCCTGAAAGCTGTGATTTCCTCTCCTGACAGGCAGCAGGAAGATGAGAAAGCTGTTGGGCAACCTTTGCTCTGAGAGTACTGGAGGGTTATTAACAAAGAATGCCTGACAGGCAGGGTTTAAGAAATACTGACAACATCAGGAAAAGGGAGGAAAGTAAACAGTCCAGTAGCTTAGGGTGTGTTTGTCATTTTAAAATTGGCCCAGGCCAGCAGCTTTATAAGCTGTTCTTTCCCTTGCAGTGTCACGGTCACACAATTTCCACCAGCAGCTGACATGGATTTAATACCTTTAGCTGGGACTCTATTCTGAACCACTCCGAAGGTTGGAGAAGTTTTGGCTTGGTTTCAGCACCATGCATGAGAGTAAGATGATCCAACTTGTTCTGTCCTCAGATATGAGGGTGTGGCAGAAGGGAAGAGTCTTTCTTTCCACTGCCTTGTAGCCACTGCAAGGAGAAGCCACCTATTTTACAACGGAATCAAGGCCAGGAATAGAACTTGTCATTGACTTCCACTAACCCAGCTTTGTAGAAGCCAGCTAGGACATTTAGCTGGGAACTATGAAATCCCATCCTCTGGGCAGTTTATGGCTCAGCTTTTGATATAGGCTTTTTCTAATTATCACTGACAGGCAGATCGAGGGTAAGATTATACATTTGAGTTCTTGTTTTTTCTCTTCCCTCCCCTTCTTCATATCATATGTCAGCTTTAGTTTCCAAATACATTTCCGTGTCAAAGCACTAAACTTCATCCATCATGAGCACATTTGTGCAAGTCCTAATAAAATAACCCTGCTGCCATGTCTCTCTGGAAAGGTGGAGACTCCAGTCATAATGTAACATGACAATGGAAGCACCATGAGGCTGGGTAGTGAGATTATATCTTTTCCATTTGTGCAGAAACCGTTGTTTAGTATGGCTTGTCAGTCTGTCAGATAAAGGCACACGGCCATCTATGAGGAATTATTAATGAAGATTCAGACATTTTTTCTGCTGGAAACGGATCACTTCACTCTTCATCTTGCTGACTTTTTGCATTAGAAAACTAAAAATAGCCCTGAGTTTGTAAGGAAAGACCTTCAATATCTGGCAGGTTTTGCCTTTCCTTTCCTGTAGTCCACTCCCTAGAGGAAGGTTAAATACACAAACCCTTTTTCTAATGGTTTGAGCTGAGCATTTTGGAGCCATAGACATGAATACAAGGTGTGCATCTATGTCTGTTAAGCACATTCAGTCTGCCAAGACCCCTTATCATCCAAACAGAAAGCAAAGAATAAAAATATCCCTCCAGCCTCTGATAATTTACACTTTTGAGGAAAAGGCAGGTTAAGAAATAGTAGTGCTAATCACACCAGCTTGAATAAACTTGGTGTTGCCAAATGCTGTACAGTTTTCCCACTTTTCCCTGCCAATGTAGCTCAGCCCCTTTTGAAGCAGCCCCGCTGTTGCAAAGCTGGGCTGCACTGGAGCAACGTCTTTCCCTTGCACCAGGATGTGTTGGGGGATGCCAGGGGCAGAAGCCTGCAGTGGGGAAGAGTGTTACACAGACAGCTGTCTGCTAATGACCCACATTATTGCTTTATGACTTAGAAAAGTCATTTCTACAGATGACATTGACAGGGCTTGCCTTCTGGCTTTTCAAAATAAATGGCTGATACCCAGAAATATTGTCTGTTGAGGTGGGGTTTTTTGCTTCCTCTCCGCCACAACATAGAGGGTCCAGGAGCTCTTTAGATCCCCAGCTTCTCAGTTTCAGATGGCAAAGGGGAAAGTCTGTGTAGTTGTTTGTAGTATGTTTCCATTTTCCATCAGGATGAGAGTGAGATAGTCAGCTGGTGTGGATGAGCTGCCCTTTCCGATGGGGCAAAAGCACCACAATAGGGGTGTAACATGATACCACCTTCACAAATGGGCAGTAAAGCTCCCAGTATATACATGCATATGCAGAGTCACACACACACATATGTCTAGTTCAGAGAACGCTTTAGAAATGGGTGATTAATTTTCCTCTGTTGCTTCCTGGAGGATGGGATAGAATTTGTGTCCAAATGCACAGTCCTCAGGTGTGCCTCTGCACTGCATGGTGCGAAGCTTTCAGTGCAACAATGGCCAATGCTTTGAAATCCCAAGAAAAGGAAAGAAGATCAGACTCCTCTCTGCCAAAGAATCTGAATGTGGTTCCACATGATTTAACGTAACTAACTGATTCTCTCGCATATACTGGGGCTGCGTTCTACACTTCGTGCTTTCCAAAACCAAACTAAGTCAAGAGTTCTCTGCAGTGTGAAGCAAAACAAAACCACAAAATGTTCATGTGTAGTCACCAGACAAAAATTTGCTAAGTACCAGCAGAAATGAGGAGTTAATGGGTCCCATATGTGGCAGCTAACCTGGGCTTTATAAGATTTTCCATGAGATTTCTGAAAAAAAAATTCTGTAGCAGCAAATGAGATAAAAAATCCATTTTCTTGTTAAACTGGACAGCTAACATTCAGGCTGCATTTTCTTCCATAGCTAAGGCTATAAATACAGTCTAACACACTTGGATAGGATTCCCACTCTGTAAAAAAACCAGATGACAGCCTCTAGTATTCCTGAGCAGTAAGACACTTAAAGCTTTAATCAGCTTCTCAGCAAGACAAGATCTGAAAATAGTTCAGAAAATATTTACCTTCTAATACATCTTGTGGGACGTAAGTTTTTACAGTGGTCCTAGATATTTTTGTATTCTTAGGTTGCGGTTAGACTATGTGCCTTGCTTCTTGTACAGTGTACACATAGCTCACATTAATTTGATGAACTTGGTGATGCCTTCAACAGGTGTTCCAGTGTTGCCATGGCATTGGTGCTTAATCCTTAGTGGGACAGATTGGCATGGTATTGGACCATATAAAGCCTGAGGATACTGGATTTGGTCTGTTTTTTATCCTGTTCGTTTTATGTGTGTTCTGAACAGCAGGGCTAAGGAATATTGTTTTCATGTGCTGAGATCAGTTCTGCAAGAAAGGTCAAACCACTGGAATTCTGTTTACCATTGCATAGAAGAAGGATCAGTAGGCTAGGTCTGAAAATTAAAAGCAGCATGTTTCTCCCAACAGTTGTCTGGAGTGCAGATGTGCTGGGGGATTTCGCTAGTGTGATTTTAAGGCCTTTAACTGGTAGAAGTAGCATTTGGGGAATTTTGAGCTAGAATTCCTGACAAAGAATGTCTCCCAAGGCAAACTGGTAACAAAACCTCTACAGGCTGAAGCAGCATCTTGTCTCTTGGTATCCATGCAGTTTCCATGCTGGCATTCAGAAGCTTGTCTCTTCCTTGGCCATTTGCATGTTTTTAACAGAGCCTTAGATGCAATTAGGAGTGCTCCTCAGACCTTCCTCACATCCCCTCCGGAAAGCTCATCAGTGTAGAAGCCAGCCCTAAGACCAGGACAGAGAACAGCCTGCTTTAATATTTTGGGGGGACCTTTAACCTCTCCAGAGGTTAGAAGTTTTAAAAGTATCAATAGATATCTTGCCACATAATCATATTCTCAGTTTCTTCTGACTCTGAGATTCTGGATAGCTTCATTCATTTCTGCCTGTAGCCTTCTATGTGATCTTCAGGTGGAAAGTGCTCAAGAAATGTGAAGTGTTACTGCTGAAGAAAAAAGTCAATGAGAAAGATGAAGAATGCAGTGAAGTGTGAGGGCAAACTGTAGGTGTTTATGTGGGAGATATTATTTTGTTGAGTCACCCAATATTACAGTCTGAGCTGGCTTTGGAGATTTATCTGTTCCTGTATCGTTTTCCCAGAAATAAGTAATAAAGATCTGGGCAATTAAGAGCAGCCTACAGCTCTGTCAGGGGGGAGACAAATGGAAAGAGAGAAAGAGAAGTTCTGGGGGGATAAGAGATGCTGTGATGATTTGCAAATTTGGAGAATCCTGTGAGACAGTCCTCCATAAAAATCACAAGGACAGCCATGAAGGCCAGCATGAAATTGTGTCAGCGGGTGATGTAGGAGGAAGATATGGGCGTAGGTTTCCCATATCTTGCTGTCCTGTGAGGGGTGCACCAAAGGGTGTTTGTCATGCCTCCTGGCAAGGCTGTGTGGTGACTTCAGTCAGCACGGGAAAGATAGCTCAGAAGCTGAGGTCAAGGGAACAGCAGTGTGTTTGTGGTGGGAGAAAAGCTGAATCTCAGAATTAAGGGACTGCATTAGTACGCCAGAATTAGCAGTCTATTTTTGAACTGCCCTGGGACTGTAGGAGGAGCAGGTTTCTCCTGTGGGAGGCAGAGGACCAGGTCACTGAAGTGGCACAGAGCACTCAGTGCTGTAGCTGACTGGAAAGACTATGAGGTGAAACACTGGGGAGCAAACCCAGGCAGGGAGCAGGCCCAAAGCCAGACATGGTGGGTGCAGTCTCACAGGATGCTTCCCACAACACTGCAAAATGCAAATACTGCACGAGTAACTGAATGCAGCCTCTCACTGGAGTGTGTGGGCAGGAGTTCCTGGCGGAGTGACGAGCTGTCACTGAGTGATGCAAGCTTGAACCCTGAGCTAGTGTCTCAAGTTGAGCCTTGGGAAAGCGTCTCCTGGTGGACATGCATTTTTGAGTTCCCCAGTCTGGGGTAGGCTTTAGTATTCCTGCAAATACTCTTTGTGGGAACAGAAGATTTCTAATGTGCCAGAGATACTTCTCCTCCCTCATAGACATGGCTGCTCCTCAGAAACGTGAAACCTGTCTGGACATTTCTATCTTTCTCTGAACTGGCAGACAAGAGAGTTTCCCTTCTCTGATAAAACCCTTGGCCAGCTTACCTTTGACCAACCATTGCAATGAATCGAAGTCTGCTAACTGATCTATTCCTTAATTATTCAGTGACCCCAGCAGGCTCTGTATAGAGGGGGAAGAAAAGCTGTGGGAAGTTGTTCTTTGGTTGGATTTTTGTTTGGTTGTTTGGTTGTGGTTTTGTTTGTTTGTTTGTTTGAAGCTTGTTTTGTTTGAGTTCTTCTGACAGATCTTTATCCAAGGCTGTCTGTATGTGAACAGGGCATCACCAACACTAAATAACCCCTATTGTTAGCCTTCTGTCACTGTCCCTTGGCACATAGGTCCAACATGGAAAGAGGTGGCAAAAAACCCCAGATGTTAAAAATGAAATTTGCAGGCTGACAAAGATTCAGGAAGATCACCATGGAAAAAAAAAAATGTTTCCTGGATGATCACAGCCAGTGGATAGAGAAACCTATGCACCTTCAGTGGAAGAAGATGACATTCCATCTTCAGCATTTCTCTGTTCAGCCTTTACCAGATTTGTGCTCCTGCCAAATCCTGTTACCTCTTCATTTGCAGTGATTCTGGATACTGTCCTTTCCTTCTGAACCTGACTGTGACATCTTCAAGAGTGGATCAGGGACTGGGCACAATGTCTTTCAACATTTGTTATTGCATCTTGGTTCATCTCTGTGGATCAGCTTTTTTGTCTGAGCTTTCTTCAGAGCTAAAATCTCTTCCTGCTGATTCTGATCATGCTTCTTCCTTTCTGAAGAGTCTTAATTGGTTCCTTCTATTGTCAAATTCAGTGTTTTCGTCATCCTCTACTAGTTGCACACAGCTCCACCCCAGTGTACCCCCTTAGCACATCTAACATCACAGCAAGCATGGTGCATCAGCTCAGTAAGCTAATGGGTATATCATCTGCTCCTCCAGTGTAACCTCTTCTTTAGAACTATATACATTACAGCCAAGTGCAAGGGGAAAGTAGAGCTGGAGGTACACTTAGCACTGCAGGAGAAATGGCTGTCTTTGGGTGTGGGAGAAGAATCAGTATTTCAGAGGACTCTATAGTGTCTTTAGAGGCCTGGAGAGGAGGAAGGAAAGCAGGCTAAACTGCATGTGGCCAGAAGCTGTGCTGTCCCACTGAATGCATTGTCAGTGCTTGTCTGTAACCAAGAACGTCTTTGGCATCTGAGAGAGATATGAAAAATGCTGGAGGAGAACAGGGTATGTGTGTCTCTCTGTAGAGCACCACGTGCTCTTTCACTGGTGGACTGACAGTGAAATGCCATATTGATACCAGACAAGCTTCAAATACAGAGCAGCCCAAGGCCAATGGGGGAGAAGGCTGAAATGTAGGACGTGTGAAGAGTCAGTATGATCCACCGAGATAACGCAGAAATTCTGTCAGACATCTGAAATTATATAACCAGGAAAAGATAAGGCTCTCTCTAGGAGGAGAGACAATAATTGTTTTTTAGCATAACAGATCAGAGATTAGGCACTCCTGCCTGTAATCTGCCATGCTGGAAACAGTAGCTTCCTGTGCTGATGCTAAATATTTGAATTGAAGACTGCAAGTGTCCACAACATCCTCCTCCATTTTTCTCTAGAGAGAAAGGATTAAAATTCCATCCAGCTTAAGTGTAATTTTGAACTTGGAAACACTGCTACTTCTTTCTTCTTTCTCTGATCATTTCCTTATAGATGAATGGAGGAGTCTGGGTGAAGCAAACAGAGGAGCAGCAGAGGCTTTGCCAGCTGCGGACATGTCAGGGGACACTGATTTAGGAGGGCTTGATGTTGGCCTTCTGGGAGAGCTTGTACTGATGTCTGGAGTGTCCTACTTTCTTGTGTAGACAAGGAAATGAGAACTGAAGACAGTGACTAGCAGGTCTCCTTTTCTTCTCATACATCTTTGCTCCAGTTTTGTTTTCCCTCAAAGTGCTATTACTGAGCAGGGTGCTATGTAACACTCAGCTTGCTATATTAAGCAAGAGAGCCAGGGAGTTTTAAATGAAAAGTAGTTAGTCTATTTTGGTTTCCCCCTGACCCGAGGAAGCAAGCAGAGCTTTGGTCTGTTTTTACATCTGCTTCATGAATGCACTGCATAGACCCCATGCCCAGAGACATGTTACAACCCCACCTCCTTCTAACACACCAGCACATGTACCAGCATAAATGCATAAGCAAAGAATTGGTTATTTTCTCTCTGTGAGGTGGATTTATTTCCCCCCCTACTGTTCCCCACAAGCCTCCCGACCCTTTTGCCCCCCTTTGGCAGGCCCCTTACACTTGTACTCCGGAAAAACAGTAGTAGCTAACATTTGTGCCTTTGGCAATAAAACCACAGGCCTCGCAAACCCCAAATGGCAAAAAGACATTTCCATTCCAATCCCAGTTTTAAATTAAACTGTAATGAAAAATCAGCAGTGGCAGCTGGGACCAGAGACAGTGATTGTCTCGAGGAACAAAAAAGGGGAAGGAGGAGGAGAGAGGGAGAGACTGCAAGGAAAGCTGAGCCTGCTAATAAAGCAGCTGGTAAACCTTCAAGTAAAAAGAAATTAGAAAAACAAATATAGCAGAGAGGGAAGCAGAGACGCCTGCCCTTCTGCACAGTGCCATAGAGGAGAGCCACAGCGAGCTGTCTCCCTGGCGGGCTGCGGCGGGAGCTGCGCAGTCCTGTGCTGACATCTGGAGGGGACCTGTGGCAGCTCGGGACTGAGCTCATCGCTCCTGCCCCGGCCCGGCCAAGTGACACCCGCCTGAGCCCCGTCCCAGCCGCGGAAACAGCCCACAGCTCTCACTGAGCGGTGACACACATGACACTTCATCTGCCTCTCTAGTCATATACAGGAAGCCACAAAGCACAGAACTAACGGGTGATGCTGCTGCAGGAGTTTTGGTAGGTTTTTCAGTGAAAAATGGAAAGCTAGCCATCAAAACTCTCCGGTTTGTTTTTCATGTGTCAGTTCTTCAAGAAGTCAAAGTTTTCTTTGGCAAGCAGACAATCTATTTCGTCCCAGTGGAAGGCTAAAACAAGGAAGACAGACCAACTTTGAGAGGGATGTGGGTCTGCAATGTGAGATTTGTTTGAGGGATTGATTTTTTTTCTTAACACAGTAATTCAGCCAAAGACCTGACTTGTATTTTCCTGGCATACCTTAAAGAGCCGATAGCAAGGATATAGTGCTACATCTCATCCTTGTGGACAAAATAATAACATCCATGAACTAAAAATTAATTTATATTCTTTTGTTTTTCTCAGTTGCTATTATTTTTTTTATTTCATCACCCCTAGCATGAAACTGAAGGATAAAAAAAGGATAAACTTTTTCCTCTGAAGAATTTGCAGTGAGAGAAAGCAGGCCTGGGAGGGGAAGTAGAAGTGCAGAGGAGCGCAAAGACGCTCCAAAGGTCACGTAACACATGAATAACATTTCTGAAAAAAGAACCGAGGTCTCTGGAGAGTCAATCCAGTGTCCCATGCACAAGACTATACAGCCTTTCCAGACCCTCTGCCCTTCCTGGGCCCTAACGTAGATCTGATAGGGTGAGATTGAAGGATCTGTGGTACTTGCACGCAATGTGGGTAGGTGCCTAATTCATTCAGACAGACACAAGCATGCCCGTAAGTTAGGTTATAGTGTACTGCAAATAACTATGCAGGGTCACACTGCTCACTTGCCTATACAGTTTTGCTGTCAGCACACACAAGTGCAGGAGCTACACATCTACATTTACTCTGCCAGGCCGCAATACGGACTTGCTGTGAGTTGCAAGTTTTGGTCATGTTACTTGTAGACCATAGAAAGAAGTGCTGATTCAAAACAAATTTGTAGTTTTGTTGATCTTTAATTTTTAACAGTATCAGGAAGACAAATGAGTTGCTAGCCAAGTGTTCTCTTTAGATTGTCTGTAAGATACATGGTCAAAGAGGTACCTGAAATTAAGTTCCCAATCCAAGTTCCTAAAAAATAATTAGGCACTTAAGTCCTTTGGAAGTCCCAGAGTAGTAAGCACCTGAATATTTAGGGCCTAAATTTCCAGACTGCAGAACACCACAAGCTTTTTTACTGAAGCTGTAGGAAAAACCCCAATGTTTTTTTAAAAATTAAGCCAGTTATATTTGCATCTAAATAAGAATTTAGAGCCCACATTTAATTCAGAGGAACTGTGCACCTATTTAGAAAAGTCTTAGCCTATCTCTGTGCCTCAGTTATACTAGATGAGGGTAACTGCAATGTGTGTCTACCTGTAGAACATGCTTCAATGTATGTGGCAAATAAAAGTGTGTTGCTTTATATTTTTGTGATTGTTTGCAATAAACTGTTCAGATTATTTCATTATATGATAAGGGATAAGGCTTCCACTGAACTGATTGTGCTTCATTCCCTGGCAGTCTAAAAGAGGAGGAAGAGAGAAAAATTACAGATGAGATTTCAGAATCTCCTGCTCCTGTATCCTATTGTCTGATCTCCATCACAAGACATGCACAAGCAAACCTCTGTTCTCCTACTCAGCTCCTCCTCTGCTGGCCTCATGTGCATGCAAGGGGTGTGGTGTGGATGAGGGCAGTTCTACTAAACAGTGTCTTGGCCACCACACATCCTTCTACCTGGCTGAAATGCTTATAATTCAGATGCTTCATTCAGCTCTGGGTGACCCTCTGGTGGTGTGAATCACTTGGAAGTGCACATAAGAATTTAGATGTTTGTGAACAACTGATCTAAATGATCCCAGCACCTTGGGCCTTTCAACACAGTGGACAGGCTTTCCTCAAAAGCTGCTCATGGGACTGTTAGTCATACCCTAAACCTCAAAGTCTCACCTCTGCTTGCTTCTTTACTCAAATTACTTGTGTTGGCTGTAATGTTACTGTCACTGTACTTACAGTTGAGAAGGGGTGCAGAGAGACACATTCAATCAAGACCACAGCTATATCTCACAGCTGGGTTTTTCTCCACTGCTTGTTTGCTTTTTATACAAGCTATGTTGGGATATTTGCATGATAATGTGCTTTTTAAGGTGTTGTTGGATAAGACTGGGTAATTTTTGTTTGTACAGTGGTTTGAGCCTTTCAGAGTTGTGCACTGGCCAGAGACCAAAATTCTGCTGTCTGTTCTGTGCCAGCGACTTCCACTGACTCCCAGACAATGCAGAAGCCCTGGGAGCTGCCTACGGCTGCACATGTCTGGGGACAGATCTTAAAACTCAACCAGTGACTTGCAAATTCTGTACAAAGCTGTAAGCAAAGCGGTCTCAGAAATCAAAATCAACTCCTGTGAAGACTTCAGACAGATACAATCTGTATTGTTGGCATTTCAGTGAACTTTCACTTTTCAAACACAGAAACTTGGTTATTAAGACCAACTCTGAGGGACCACAACTGGTTCCTTGTAATTATTTTCTGTTGTGGAACCTCTGTAGAAAAATAAATACTAGGAAATTTCTCTCTGAAAGGTTTCAGAGGGTTTACAGACCCTGAACCATATCAAAGAGGTTTCTGACTTGAACTCCTTAGTTATTTAAATTACAGGAGGTCACATCGGTGTCTGTGTTACTTAAAATATCTAGTGGGCAATGCTTTTTATGCTCTGGAAACAACTTATTGCATATACAAACATTCCTGTATCTTTTTATCTATGCATATGGCACAGAAAGCAGCGCAGTTGTGAACTAGAAGGACATAGAACAAGAATAAACTTGGATCTGTTTGTAGTTCTATCCAAGCCAGTGGCAAATGTCCCATCAATTTCCCAGAGATCAGGTTCAAACCTCTGTGAGCACAGCAGATAATTCTCATGCAGTGGGGTGGGGAAGCAATATACCCCAGAAAATAAAGTCCATAACTGTGTTGCATGGAAGGTCACCATTAGAAATAGGCTAGGGATCTCTGAGTGCTGCTGGCTTTCTGCTCCATGCCTAAACCAGAGACCATCTCTCTTAAAACATTCCTTCACATGGGAGAATCATAGATTTATAGCACATACATTGAGGAGGAGACAACCATGAAAATCTGTTCTGACCTACTGGAACTGATTTCATAGACCTTTTATCTGGTCCTTGTGTGAGTCAGCATATCCTTACATAGTGTGGAAAAAGCCCTTTCATCTCCAAACCTGGCACTGCAAGGTATTGGTTATATGGCTAGAAAGGAAGGGCTGTACCTAAAGCTCACAGGCTGCTCCTGGCCTGTCATCTGGGGTGACTGAAAGCAGCCCCAACCCCAACCTTTCTGTTACCACTGCTGACACAGTCAGTGCTTTCAGAAAATCACAGAATGGTTGAGGCTGAAAGGGACATCTGAAGGTGATCTGGGCCAAACCCCCTGCTCAAGCGGGGCCACCTAGAGCCAGTTGCCCAAGACCAGGATGTGTCCAGGCAGCTTCTGAGTATTATCTCCAAGGATGGAGGCTCCACAAAATCCCTTGGGCAACTCGTGCCATTGCTCAGTCACCCTCCAGTAAAAAATTGTTTCCTGATGTTCAGAGGGAACCTCCTGTGTTTCAGTTTGTGCCCATCACCTCTGGTCCTGTCACTGGGTGCCACTGAAAAGAGCCTGGCTCTGACTTCTTTGCACCCTCCCTTCAGGTACTTACAGAAATTGATAAGATTTCCACCTCCACAGGACTTCTATTCTCCATGCTGAACAGCTCCAGCTCTCTTAGTCTTTCCTCATAAGAGAGATGCTCCAGTTCCTTCATCAATTTTGTGGCCATTTGTTGGGCTTTGCGGCATATCCAGCCTCTCTTGGACTGAGGAGCCCAGAACTGGACACACTACTCCAGGTGTGGCCACACCAGTGCTGAGTAGAGGGGAAGGATCACCTCTCCTGAACTGCTGGCAATACTTTGCTTAATGCAGCCCAGCATACCATTAGCCTTCTTTGCCACAAGGGCACATTGCTGGCTTATGGTCAATTTGGCATCCACGAGGACCCCCAGGTCCTTTTCTGCTGAGCCACTTTCCTGCTGGGCAGTCCCCAGCATAAATGCTGACACCCTCCATGGGAAAATTGTTTTGTTGAAGCATTGTTCTTTGAAAGCCAAAGCCCCATTCTTCCCCACCCCCAAGTATGTTGGGACTGGGGTTTTTTTCTGAAAACTGCCAAAAGAATTCAGCTGAAATTTTGCTGGAGACAGTTGTTTCTTGATCAGGGAGAGAAATCAGGTGGTATTTTAGGAGATCAGAAATTAGCTCCTGTTCTTGCAAATCCAGCAGATAACAGCCTCCTCAGTGCCATTCACACAGCTGTAGGGGAGAATATTAAAAAACTTGAAAATTCTATTTATTAAACTTGCTAGAGAAACTTGTCAGAGGAAAAAGAAAACACCTTTTCAACAACTCCATTCCCCCAGCTCATGTGAGATGCCATGGTAGAAAAAGAAATGTCTGCAGCTCTACTGGAGGAAGTGAAGTATTACAGTAATAAAGCAGGAATTAGGACTCCTGACTCATTCTGTCACTGCCTCAGACTATTTCTGAGCAGCTCTTACCTGAGCAGGACCAATGACAGACTCGTTCAAGTGACCAAGATGACTGAAAGCCTAATTTGACCTGAGTTTATCTGACAGTGACACGTAATAACAACACCTGGCTGTCTTGCATAGAACAAGTGATTCTGGAGATTTAAACTGTTTTGAGATCTTTTAAGTTAAAAAAACTTTGTAATTACAAAGAGCTCATATTTTAGCTAGCCTACACACTGGAAAGTTTTTTGTAAAATACAATTTTAATTGCTTCGTGAAAAATATATCTTCCCTCTACCTTGAAAATCAAAAAAGTTAAAAATCTCTATCACATTCTTCCTTATTCTTCAAGAAAATTTAGCTCCATTTTTGAAGATGCTTTAAGTGAAGAACAAAAAATATTCACAATTTTCTAACCCAGCTTAGTAAAAACCCAAAATATAGGTCTCAGCCTTTAAGATTCTTGATCTTCTATTTCACAAGTAATTTCAAGTTCATATCAAACGCTAACTTACTGGTAGGGTTTCTTCTCTGGCCCCCCCCGTCTATATTTAAAATGCATCTATTTCATTCCCATTGGACTGAAGGTCATCACTTATCCATTTTCTTTATCTATGGGATAGGGGAGGGAATAATTTAACAGAAACAGTAATCCCCTTGAGAAAGCCAAAGGGTATTTGATATTAATACGAGGAACGATTAATCAAAGAAAGAGTAATCCTCCAGTAATAAGCAAAGGATGAGGTCATTAGCTGGGTAGCAGACCAAGCAGCACTTAAGGATGTGCACTGGGGTCAAGAGTGAATAAGGGAACTGCAGCAGTTTTCAGTCCTTTAGACCATGGTAATGGCCTTACTGGGTTAGATCAAAGAACCCTCTAGCTCTGCAGCCTGTTTCTGACACTGTCCAGTAGCAGATGTTCAGGGAAGAAGTATAGGAAAAGAGGAGAGTGCAGAATAATCCTTCCCTGCTCTACACTTTTTCAGCAGTTAATAGGTTATGGACCTCACAAGCATATAAATCATTGTGTTTAAAAACCGCTGTGGGTATATCTGCCATGAAAGTGTCCAATTGTTTTTCAAACCATCTCTACTTTTGGCCTCCATCAATAATGAGTGTCTGTGAACTGCAGAGTGTAAACGGGCATAGTATGAAGTAGAAACCATGATATAATCCCATCAGTGATGCTGTTATCCAGGCCTGAGAAGTATCAGAGGCAGAAAGCACTCAGAGTTTCTTCATTTTATTTCTTCAGTGTCTGTTGAGGTCTGAGAATGTGTCTTTCTCCCCAGAAACCTGCCACTACAAGCTTATAGACAGCCTGTGTGTTCCAGCAATCAGTGAGTGCAGCAGGCCTTTTTCTTACTGTGTACTGGTGCTTCAAAGTTGGTCTCTGAAGGGGATTGGCAGGTGGCTGAATGCAGGAGATGGACACTCAAGAGCAGGAATAGTGTCCAGAGAGGGAGACAAGTACAGAAGGTGATAAGAAAAGGAAGGGCTGGGTGATATAAAGAGTGTGAATCAGAAAGCTGAAACCAGTTTTGAATGACCTGCTGTTTTTATCCTTGGTACAGGCAGTCCTCAAAGCAGTCTTGCTTTTATTTCAGAACAAACAGAGAGATATGGTGTGGGTTGTGAGCTGCAAGCCCAGCTCTCCAGGGCTCTGGAGGATCAGTAGGTACCAGTCCAGGCAGTCTTTGGGTGCTTCCTCCTCTCTCCAAGGGATTTCACCACTTGTGTGGTGTGGATTAGAGAGCAGGCTGGCTCCTTGTCCTACTGAGAACTCCTGGACATGGGGATAAGCCCTTACTCCAAAGACAGATGAGGGTCCTTGGATGCTGCCTCTGTCTGGACTTCAACATCTACAAGGATTTGGATCCTGCAGCAGGGTCTGCCCAGGCACTGGAAACAGTGAAACTCTGTGCAGATGCAGGAATTGACTCACTTGGATCCAGCCACAGGAACAGGGGCCCTTCTGGGTCAGAGATGAGTTGCAAATAAACTTGCCTTCACAGGCCCTGGGTTCATGTCTCAGCTGTGTTGCACTTGCAAGGTGAGAGCTGAATGCATCCAAGCCTCCTAGAAGCCCACCTCCCTTTCTGCTGCGTATATTAAATACAAAGCAGATTTAATCTATAATAAATAATTCTTAAAATTCAAAACAACAAATGCATTTGTTCTGTCTATTTTTAGCTTTGCCACTTGTTTAAATCTTGGGTGCCTGACACTCCTTAGATCTGTGATAAAGGCAGACAGCAAGCACATTATCATGCTTTGATAAGACTGGGTTTTGTCAGCATACTGTCTTCGTCATCAGCCTTAGAAAGCAAAAAGCTGGAAACCATTCATGGGGAAATAACTGATATTCATTCAGCCAAAGAAAGAAAAAAAGTAAAGAAACACAAAAGACAATAAAAAATTAAAAAGATTATTGAAACTGGCTGGGGCAGTGCCCTCATGATGAGAGGTACTGAGCCCTGGAAGTTACTCAGTCTTTTACAGGATCAGGCCAAAGAACAGCTTGTCTGCTTTGCACAGGAGAACACCTGCCTAAATTCTGCCAGAAAAGCACAAGGCCTGGAGATGTCTTTCTACATCTCTCTCCCCTGCCTCAGCCACATACACTAGATTCCCTCTGATGGGGAGGAAGATACTAGCATCTTCTGTTCACCTAAATCATATTGCTGATTGCCTTTCCCTTCACTTCTATGATACCTTATGAGGACAGGAGCCCTCTCCTTCCTGTTTTCTGCAAGAATCCCTCACTCTCAGCTTCTGCCTTCTTGTAGTGAGCAAAGAGCCTCCTTTCCGTAACCTATTCCCTTCTGTTACCCTCAGCAGACTGAGAGGGAAAGGCATTCGTCCTGGTCCTGCCAGGTATATTTTCCAATGCCATATACTAAGATAAAGGCAGGCCTTGGAGCAGGATGACTATGCTGCTTGCCAAGAATCCCATAAATGTCTGCCCTGTTTGGGGTTTCATATTCGCCATTCACTGAGGACCAAACCAGCAGGATGTGGCTCAGAAAACCGAACAGCAACCCCTGCAGATGTCAGGGGAGCACTGTGAAACACCTGCAGGTACCTGGTCCATGTGGATTGCTCCTGTAATTGTGCTCTTTGCTAGATTTAGAGAGAGAAATGACATTTTCCCCCAGCTCAAAGGCAAGGCCTCTGAAGGGAGTGGTAAAGGACTAATTGCTTTTTTTTTTTTTTCTTGTTTCTAGTCTGTAGAGTCCTCCCCAGGCTCAGAGCACCTTTTTACCTGACAGGCCCAGTTTCTGAAGGTTGATGGCATAATTCTAACTTCTCTTGCACTCTTCCTGTGATGCGTTGTAGTTTCGGGCCATCTATTGTGCAGGCAGCAAGCCTGCATTTTCAAGTGTCTGGACTTAATAACTAAGGGACACCTGTTTGCATCTACTGAAGTAGAAAGCGGTTTTACAAATTCAGCTCTAAATGGCAAAAGTATTCTGGGTCTTAGGCATACTGTGCCTCTCAGCAGTGGTGGCTCTATTTCCACATGTGTAAATGCCTGGTAGATATTAAGAAGGAAAGAGCTTCGGGTTTTACAAATTATTTGAAGCCTGTTGAGGCTTTTGACACCCTAGAAGAAAGGTGGTTTGGAGGCAATGCTTTTGCAGTGGAGAAAGGATTTGCTTGTTCTTTCATCTCTTTTCCCTGAACAGCATTGATGTGATGTGAAAGTTTGGATTCCTAGCTCTTCATCTCAAATGACCGTTGAAAGCAATCGATTCTACAGCTCTGCAGTTGAATAGGGCTTCTATAAAAAGATGGTTTATTTTCCTGAAACAGGAGACACAGGGCAGTAGCATGTACTCCATTCCTATCCTTACTTATGCTTCTTAGGTACATATGGGCAGGTCACTCAACATCTGGGATTTTTTTTTTCCCAAAACTGCATTTGAGAGAAATGTTATGAGCTCAGAATCATGCTCTCAGCTCCTAAAATCAAGTTACTAAATAGAACTGGCTAGTTTCATCACTGGATATGCAAATACCTAATTTGTGCTTGCAATCACATCTCGTTTCTATGCAATTAGGTGCACACAATTTAGAAACCCAGACCTTTTTAAAAAAATAAACAAAACCTGCTGTAACTGACAGTTTGGTGAGCCAGTTACTCTATGTCTTTATTAAAAAAAAGGTGGGAAAAAGAGATAAAATACATTCTTGAACAGAGGCCATGAAGCTCAATTTCTTAATATTTGATAATTATCTTTAGATGGCAAAGAGAAAAATGCATTAAGACACATGCAGTGTTATGACTTGCATTGACTAAAAGTAACATTTGCCAAGAATATGATGTGCTGAAAATGACTGTTACTGTTATAATGCCATCAGCCAGGGTAGCTGTGAAGGATTTGTTTTTATGTCTCTGCCTTCAATTTCATCATGATTTTTAAAAATTCCCAGAGAACATTGCAGCTGCTCCAGCATTAGCAGCCTTGAAATAGAAATGTGTTACTTAGCACGGTACAGCTGCAGAGGAGAAAAAAAATTCCCCAAACAACAACCACAACATTTGGATTGATTAATCTACCAAGATCATTATTCGTATTTTAAATTTATGTTGTTTAAACTCAAATCTGTTTGCCTCCCAGCCATTTTATTTAGTTATGTTTTTCCTAAAGTGGTAACAATTTCCAAGATCTGCATAAAAAATGAGCACTGCCCAAGCAGCTCAGCAGCTCCTGCCGCTTGTTGGCTCCTAGTTGTTCCAGCATGACAAACTGAGCCACTGAGATTGCCCTCTTGAGGCCCCTTATCCACAATGATGTAAATAACTACGCTGCCTTATTTTGCCCTTTCTGTAGATGCTTCCACCATCTTTGGCTTTTCCTAGGTGCAGGGGATTTCATACCATCATTATTAGAGGTTGGAAAAACACACAGTATATTTGCACGTGTCCAGGTATATAAGACCTAGGGGAGCGATAGGAGAAGTTCAGCAGTTCCCAGATTGATTATCACCTGCTCCAACACTGCTATTAGAGAGCATGTGTCTGCTCCCTTTGCTTCCAGTGCCATAAAACCATTGCTATGTCATGAATTTAGTAGAGTCCTTCGCTGTATGGGTCTTGCATTACAAAAGCCTGTCTGTAGCTCAAACTCTTTTCCTGCACGTTGGATAAGCACAAGGGAATCTCTAACCACTGTCATCAGAAAAAGGGGTCTTAGAGAAGGGTGACCAATTTTTCTTGTCTCAAGAGCTGCTTATGATGTGGCTGAGAGCTACATGAGACCTGCTGTGAATTGAGAGACAAGGAGAGAGAGCTCCTTTGCCTGCTGGGCAGGGGGAGGCAAGGCGGTGGTCCCTGCTCAGCTGACAGCTGGGCTCAAAGTAAAGCAGTCCCTGCTAGTTCTGCACTCCCCTCAGCCAGCACTGATTTCTTCAGGGGCCAGCAGAGAGCTCCCCCATTGCATGGCAGAGGCTGTGCACAGGAGCTCTCCTTGCCTGCCCCACATCTAGAGAGGCCAATAAGAACAACTCTGAGCATACGTAAAGGTGCCTGACTAAGGTACCATCCCCAACCCATTGCTGCGCTAAGCCTTTCTCCCAGTTCCACCAGGGAGCTGGCACTTCACAAATGAGGGTATGGTGAGTGACTTGCTGGGAGAAACTCAGTTTTGACATTATCTGTGGCTGTAATCCCACACAGGCTTCCACATATGGTACTGGTGAGACGTGGTTAGGCAAGGAAACAAAAGAATAAGAGAAAGCATCCCTAAAAACATCAGCCCGCATCAAGCTGGGAAGGATTTTCCTTCCAACACATCCTGTGAGAACTCACTCCATAGTGCCTCCATCCGCAGGAAGATGAGAGGAACGTGACTCCTGAAAAAAACTGCTACCACAGGGGTGTTCCTGGAAGCACAGCATGAGAGCAGGCAGCCCCAAAAAACAATGTTTCAGACCTCCTGACATGCTCTGATATCCAGGGGATTTCCTCCTGCAGTCTGTAATACTCCTGGATTTTGGAGAACTGTTATCCCTTCTAGTCCTGTGAGACCACCTAATTTATAGGAAACTCAGAAAACAGGAAATCTGTGGCATTTCCCAGCCCTCTCACATTTTTCGTGCTGATGGTATAATATCATTTTCATGATCTAGAGAGAAATACATCTTTTGGTCAACTGATTATCATGTAGCATTTAATACTACTCATGTCACTGACACCTATAATCATGCATTATGCAGCCAAGCATGCTTTACCTCCAGTATACCACTTACAGAAACCCAGCTGGATTAATATTTTATTCCTTATTTAAAAAAAGCTGCCCAAGATTATCTTATCCTGTCAGACCATACTTTTTCCCCTCTTTAAATAATTCCTTCGCCCTCATATTGTTTCAACTTTTTATTTAGCAGCTTCCCATTTCTCTCCCAGCTAATATATTCCTTGAAGTGCTTCCTCAGTCCTTTTAGTTTGTCTCTTCTTTGTTGATGACATTCATGCACCCTAGCTCAAGTAGGCTACAGCAGCTTTTTCTTCTTCTCTCAGAAGTTGCCTGCAGTACTTTAATAAGTCCTATAATCTCCTTTTTCATAAAAAATGCAGATTCAGTTTGCCTAACCTTTCAAAAAACTGTTACGTGTCTGAGTCAACTCTATTGCCCTCTGGTACTTTTCCATGATATTCTTCTTTTATAAGGTGACCAGAAAGGCATACAGCATCTCAACTGTGACCTCATGTGTACTTAACCAATGCTGTAATAATTTCCTGTGACTTATAATTGATACTGCAATATTTATGTTTCCCAGGGTTTTGCAGAGTAGTGGGGTTGCATTCCCTTTTCCTTGAGGCTTTCCCCACACACACTCTTCCAAGTGGCTCTCCCTTATGCTGGCCCATAGCCTTCTGCCATTAACCATATACTTCCACTGTCTCCTTATGCAAGTCTGGACAAGGTATTGGGAATCATGCTTCTCTTTAGCCTTTCTGTACTGGCTGGTAGGCATCCTTCTTAGACCAGTACATATATCCATATGTCCATATATCCAGCTTTATGTTGAAGGGTTATTGTTACGACAGTCTTTTTACATTCAGCCCTGTTCCCCATGAGTTTGAATGCTTCCAGACTCCAGTGTTGCCTGTGCTGTGCTGGCACCAAATTAGGTATTTTCTGTTATTGACAGTCTCTCTGGACAGAAGATGATCTGAGTCTTTTTATTCTGAAGCAGGTATTGGATCTGACTGTTGCATAATTAAGTCCACAGTTGCTCTAACAGTAAGGAAAGGAATAAGTTTGGGAAAGGAATGAGAAATTACTGAGTTTCAGTAGCTGTAGAAGTTTAATGTGAAGTAAACCTATGCTTGGTGTCTTCTATAAAGCGCAAGGAATTCCTGACCACTCACCTCCCAGCAAACTGCATACTTCAAAGGATAAAATCTGGCTTTCTGTGCTAGAAAATATATTACATTTTTTCAAGTGTTTCTTGGATTTTTCAAGTCTGAGAGAATGATTCTATAAAGATAAGGAGTAGAATCTATGGCCTATTACCATTCACTCCCACGGGTATTAAACCAGGTATTTCTAACCTCAGCATTCTTGAAGGCAAATTTCAACATGGATAAAGGGAATCCCTTTTAGTTTTACAACGTAATTGTGCACATTTATCTAGACACTCCAGACTGTAGGCTCCAAGTGCTATTAACCTACAAGGCAACCACTTGTATGTATACATAATGTGCTTTTCTGGCTTTCCTACTTGAACAGTAAGTACACAGCTATGCACACATATATGTGGCCTCCCTATATTCATACAATTACATCCCTCAAGTAGACATTAAAGCAGGCATGTTGCTTGTTTTGTAAAGACCAGCCTGGCTGGCTGGCTTAAGAGGTACTGACTGAGGTTTTGTTCTTGCACAGTGTGTATGACAGCACTGCAACCAGGTCACAGGTCTACAGCACAAACATAGGTGAAAATATGATTTGTGCAGAGTGTGATTGCAGCTCCCAGTCTATAATCACTTCATCCTGAAGTGTACTTGTTATATAATTATCAGGAAGCCTGAGGTGATAGGGCAAAAAAGGACACTGGAAGAGGTGGAAAAATGACCTGGGATCTATTCAGACAAAGAAGCACTTGTTAATTAATTTCACTGGAACTCTGTGATTCTCTTAGACTTACTTAGATGACTACTCCAAACCACCAAACCTAGCAGTAGCTAAGCAGGATTTCAGTGAGTGGTATTTCACAGCATTGCAGAGCAGCTGAGGTTGGCAGGCGTCTCTGGAGATCATATAGTCCATGCCCCTTGCTCAAAGCAGGCTGCTCAGGACTGTCACACCACACTCCTAGTGAAAAAGTTTTTTCTTCGTTTAAATTAAATTTCCTATATGTTAGTTTGTGCCCGCTCGCTCTTGTCCTGCCACTGGACATCACTGAGAAGTCTCTGCCTCTGTCTTCTTTACTTCCCCCAGCAGATATTTTTACACACTGATAAGATCCCTCTGAGCTTTCTCTTCTCTAGGCTAAATAATCTTAGCTTTCTCACCTCTCCTTGTGCGACAGATGCTCTGATCCCTTTTCCATTTTTGTGTCCCCATCTCCAGATAGAGGAGTTGTTCTGGTGGCAGCATCCACATGCTTTGCTGGGGCCTCCTCAGAGCAGGTGAAGGAGTAAGCACCTACTGCATGCACACACAGGAAGGCTAAACTAGGTCTCCTTAGGCTCCCTCAGTAGACAAGAACAAACTGCAGTTGCTTTTTGCTTCTGAATTCCTGGACTAGTTTTTAGCTTTGCACAACCAGTTTGATTTCCTGAACCTCTGGTGAACTTCAGCTATGCTTTATTCAGGGATGATTCAGGTTAAAAATATGCAGATTTCTCTAGCTATATTTCTGGGAGTGAAGATCATCCCTCAAAACCTTGTCTGCCCCAGATGAACGCCCTTTCCCTAGACTCAGTCCTTGGCTGGCCTGAATGGACATAGCTGCACCGACATGAGTGAGTGCTCAAGGAGCTGGGCTATTTCATTTTCTCCCTAACCTCCTCTCACTTTATTCCCTGCTTCTCTTTCACAAATGTGGCGTTGGTTGCCCTCTGACTATGCAGCATATCACTCCCCCTTTCCTCCACCCTTTTGTAAGATTTTCAGCCCAATCCTTAGGTGTGATAATACCTCATTGCTCCATTGAGCTCAGTTTGGTTTTACTTATCAGAGCATCCACAATTCGTTTTAAGGGAGCTGTGCCAATTCATAACAATTGATGATTTAGCCCCTTTTTTCACCCCTTGTTACAGTACCTCCCTTGTTAACATTCTTCGATATTCCAGTTCTAGGGTGCTTGCTGCAAGAAAAACATTCTCCCTTTTCCCAGAAATTTCTTGGTGAATAATAGAAAAAAAACCCCATTGCTAAAGCAGACATCTTTCTGAAGATATCTGCCTTATCCCTACCTGGTCAACAGACAGTCTGGTTCAGAGTTAGTTTCCTAGTACCTCAGCGCGCTCATGAGACAATGTGTTTTATGCAATTTTTTCGATTCTCTCTGTAACTACCTGCCTCCAACTCTTTAAAATTAATTTTTTTTTCCTCATTAATTAAGTTCTGTGGCCTTTATGAGAAAATTAAAGGAATATTATCTCTTTAAACCAAATTGGTATTTTAAAGGTCTAATAAGTAAAAGTATGATTTCAAAATTAAACATGATATTTCACCTTTGTCTGCTACGCTCATTAAATATTTAATTAAATTCCAGGCTAAGATGGGTTGGTGGCTAGGAGGAGGGGGATGTGAGTTGCCCTTGTACCCACAAAAGTCTTTTATTTGGAAGTCTAAAAGTTTTGCCAGGAGAACGAGCCTTCAAAGCCCAACTATATGACACCACTGCTGTTCAAGAAACAGTGAATCATAACTCATTAATTCACTCCACCTTCAACTAAACCTTGTAGTCACCTTACCCTCTGCTGGGTCTGACCTAAGCGCATAGGGGAAGGGGCTGACAGTAGCACTGCCACATGTGTACAGAAGGCCTCCTCTGATCTCTATGGACCTCCAGGCCCAGTTGATCCAATGCACAACTCTGCTTCTCTCCTCTAGTTCATGAAGCACAGACTGAGATTTTCATTTGCTCAGCTCTGTGGGGCCAGAACTTAGTGAACTCAGATGATTCTTCATCATATTTCTCATTCCCTTATTCTAGAACTCTCCCTGGATGCTGGTGTCAATCTGGTCCACTCTGGAGCTGTTAGTTTTCTTCTTCTTCCTCCTGTGATGTCAGGCAAATGGAGACTAACCATACTGCTGCCTGCACTGGATGTAGCTCATCACTACCTGGAGGCTGCAAGCATGTACCACATATTAAAAAGCCTATGTTCTTTGGAGTTCCAGGTTAGTGTGAAGCAGGCCTTTGTGAAACAGTGCTACAGCCAATATCTTTTTCTTTTTAGCATAACTACCATTTATTCATGTCCAAAATATATGAGTTTGAAATAAAGACTATAATTAGCTCACTTACAAACCACATTATGCACAGATTTATAATCAGATCAGATCCCACTTGGAACTAGATAGGAATCCTCTATTCTAGAAGACATTTCCATTCAAAGTCTATTCTTGGTTGATTGAGACCTATGTTTTCTTGTGCCAACCTTGTTCTTCAATGTAAACAGTTCTTTCCCGTGAGGATATACCTATAACAATGTCTCGACACAAAACAATCTGCTCCACCCTCTTCTCCAGACCTGTTCCAGTCTGAAACTCCACCCTGAACAGGTTTGGCCAGTATTCCAAACCAAGTCTCAAGCCTTGTCTGATGATATCAATGCTTCCTTATTTTCCTTGGAAATCTTTCACCCAGCACTCCTTAGGATTTTACTTGCCTTTCTAATGGCCATATTACATTGCTGGTTCATAACCATTCAGTGACCAAAAAATATACTTAGGTTTTTCTCCTTCATAGTAATTTCTTTCTAATGAGCCAAAGCTTACAGTAGGAGTTCTGTTACTGGTCTCTAAGTGCATGACTTCATACTACTTAACTTTATTTCAGTTTTGGTTTTTGAGTTCTTCCCACGTGATAAAGTGATACTCTTTTCTTTTTACTGACAATGCCTTTCAACTTTGTGCATCTGTTAATCCCTCCTGCGTACACCAGCTCTTCATGCCAAGGTTTCAATACCAGCTGTTGAGGGCTGACACTAAGCAGCCTCCCACCAGAAATATCTTCTACACAGAGACACAATTGCCTCATTCCCTTTAAGAAGTTCTTACAAGTTCTCTTACAATTTTAAAGCTGTCCAATTTCTCCAGTTAAACCCACAACTTTCTATATATTGTATCATATTAAATGCATTATTGAAGCCCAGTTAGTAAAGCAGATCATGGCCTTGAAAAATAAAATCTTATGTTGCATTTTCTTTCAACTTCATATCAATAGCTCTTCATTCTAAAGCACATTCTTTAACCTTGCATACCATAAAGGTCAGGTTAGCACATTTTTCTACTTGAAAAATGGAAAGTACCTAGAGTATGCAGTTGGTTAGCTACGCATTCATATTATATATTGTTTATTATCTAGATGCAATGTCAGCACTTAACAAGTAAGAATGAATTCTGTGTGCTAGAGTTATGACTGTCATCTTGAGAAAGTAACAGAAACAGGCAGAATAAGCTGGTATTAAATGCTAAATCATATGGCAGCTCATGAGCTCACCTTTCACCTCTGGGAAGCTGGATTTAATAGAAATCTATCTCAGAGAGAAAAATATTACTTCAGCTCAGCCCTTCTGCAGTTCTGCACACCCCAGGCAATTGGGGGTACATGCTGGTGAGGGAGGCATGCCAAAGCCAACTGGTAAGCTCTTGCAGGTGCTGCATCTTGCACAGGCCTGCTCTCTGTGAGGCCTCTGATATCAGGGCCTGTCTAACCTCACGGAGTTTAAAACCAGTACTTAGAGGCTGATGCTGTACCTTACTAGCCCAGGCTTCAGGAAGGGGTGAGGTGAAAGTTTTTGACCATGTGAGGAAGTCTGTCTGTGAGCAGGGAGCCTTCAGCCTGACTTTACGCACATATACCCTAGCACTGACGTGAGTGGACAGCCCACTGGGAAATTTAAGGCCACTGTGGGCCTTGCCTGTAGGTGGCCAACAGGACTGCTTGAGGAGCAGGGGCCAGGGGAGCCAAGGTCAGGCTGCTTTCCCCTCACCTGTCACTCCATACTTCAGGGGTTTGGGGGCACTTGTCCTTTCCTCCCATGCAATACCTTTGAGCTGTGGGAGAACTGCAGCAGGGAGGAAAGAGCTAACTATCAGGACTGAGTGTGCCCTTCAGGTTTTGAGAAAGAAAATGCCCACATAAAGCAGGAGCTGCTACAAAGAAAGAGCTATGCAACCTCATTCACTCCCCTTCATTTGCCTTGCATACATGCTGGGAAAATACACACACAGACAGCAGCAATGCTGGATACTCCTCTTACATCACTCTTGCTGTTTCCTTCCCACTGCATCTCCTTCCATCATTCACTGTACAGGGGTTCTGCACCAGACTGATCCTGAGAATGGCTGATCTCTTCCGCTCTGCCCTTGCATAGCCAGCCCTGCCACTCTTGCCTGTCTCGCTCTCCCGCACTGTCCATGGGCTACTGTTTGATCACTGCTAGTTTGGCCTGTCAGCTCTCCTTAGAGCCAAGCTACCTGCCCAGTCTTTTCATGTTCTTTATTTTCTGGATTACATTGTTCTCCTGAGTATGTTGCCTGACTGCATGAAGTGCTCTCTCCCTTTCTGCCTTAGTTATTCCAAGTATCAATCACTCCACAACCACCTTTACTGCTATTAACCTTCTTCCTGTCTTCCAAATCAAAACCCATTTCTCACTTCCATATGTCAACACCAGCAACAAGCATCGATTAAATGTCTTTCATTTTTAAAGCACACAGCCTTGCTACCCTTGCTTATATCTTAATGCTTCCCATATGCTTCTCATCAGACTCTAAATTCCTCTGTTTGCTTCCTCTGAGAAGTCATTCTTCATTATAATAAGTTGCCCCAAGTAAATTTATTCATCATCTTTTTCTGTGACAGCCACGTTCGTTCACTACGGGAAATTAAACACTGTACCATATGGCCAGAGCAGCAAACTTTAGTACTCACTTGCTCAATTGTTTTAACACTTTGCCGCCTTCGTACAACAGTCTGTTTGCCACTAGCGTGTCAGGCTTCCGCCTGACATATGCATTAGACACATTAATGGGAAGGAGGAAATTAAGTGAAGTTGACAATGTGAGGAAAGAACAGTATGATCCCATTAAGTTCCAAAAATTCACTATTTCTACTATTTTTCACTGGGTGTGGGGGGAAAAAAAACCCCTTAAACTAATTCCTCTGAACATGCTACATCATTAGCCTGCTGTGCCACCATATGACACCATTCAAAATCAGAACAATGTGAGAATTCAGAAGTCTGGGGACAGCATATACATTGCTCTGCTGCACATCCCTTTTGTGAGCCTCGTACTGTCATTAGCTTTACCTTTCACGCTGCAGTTGTTCCTCAAGCCACACTAGGTCCTGCCTAATTAATGACACACCACCAACTACTGCTAGAAGCTTCATTTCCTCCATGTTTGTCTTAAGAATTTGGCTCTCCTGACAGAGCCTTTTTGATACGTGTAGCAAATTGCACTTAATAGTATAGGAGGAATAGACTTCCTTCCCTGGAGTCTTCTGATGTTGATTTCTTGAATATCCTTCTCAGATATTTATATGGATCTCTTCTCAGGAGATTAAAGAAAAATAAAAAAATTGGGGTTGAAGACAGCCACATGCTTCCACAGATGTATTTTATTTCATTGCAGCAGCAGGTAATTATTTTGCTTTTGTCGTTATCTATCTTTGGGCCAAATCTTAAGCTAGGAGAAGGCACCCCTGCCTCTACAGTGAGTAGCATTCTATCTGAATATGCCAGGGCTGAATTTGGCCCTTCTCTCCAGATTTCCTTCTGCTCATTTATTGGATTTCTGCTTTGGTCATGTAGCTAGGAGAAAATTGGTGCCTTTGGTTATGCCATGTCTCTGGCATATTCCTGTTTCTGATTTACAGCTGGGAGTGATGTAAGAGCCAAGCAGCCCCTAGCTGATGACCTTCCTGCACCTTGGGTGTGACTGCCCTCTCATACTAGAGGGGATGTGACTCACTGCTGACTGAGGTGTATCCCACTGAGTCTCTCCAGGTGGGTTTCTTGTGAGTTCGCTTCAGTGGAGCACAGGCTGCTGAATGGAGCCATGGGGTGAGTTTGTGTAACGTCTTTAGATTTTCTGCTGCCTGTTGCAACTCCAGCTCCCAGCTTTTTGGTTCTGCCTCATGACAGAGGATGGACTTTTGCTCTGCCACCCACTCAGGTGCCCGTGGCCACAGCCTGGGGAACTCAGTGGTTGTGTGTGGAGCAGCCAGACATAGTCTCAACAAAGCAGCCATGCCACTGGGGACAGACACTATTTTTCAGAGAGAGAAGGAAAGATTATGAAGTCAATGTGGCATGTGACTCTTGCATGCCAGTGCTATTTGTACTCTTGTCAAATATCCAACAGGATTTTCTCTCAAAAAACGGTGTTCTGAAGTTGTAAAGTTTTGAAATGATCAAACCTTTACAAAACTTTACTGATTTTTAATTCTGCTGCGCATGAAAAAATAATAGCTTTTACCAGCATTATTCATGCATCAGATAATACATAGTTTCACATTTTATCAATTCAGTGTTATCCTGTGAGGGCTGAACTTGACTACACTATTATTCATGCTGTTGTTGTAAGTTAAGCATTGACAATGTTCTCAGCAGTTTATTTAAGAGAAAAAAGATGTACTAATATAGCAAAAAGGCATTTTGCATCCAGCATGGAGCTGCAGAAGGAACTGTGAATAACCTGTGATCTTAATGAAAAATCAGTGACAATCTCTCAAAGCTCAAGGTTGGTTTTCAAGGCTGTTGCTAGGGGGAAAGGCTACAAATGTGTCTGATGGTACTCCTGGACTTCCAGGCAGATGTGGGCAGCTGCTCAAATGGCAGAAGTCCACAGAGTCCATTTGGGCTCTGTTTGCGTAAAAGCACCTGCTTTTGCCAAGCTTGTTGCAAGTTTAGAGCTCTGCTCATCTAACATTAAATAACAATATCCAAAGATCTCCATGACATTTCTTCTTTCTGGATCCAATATTCAGCACAGGTGTGTAGAAACCAATAAAAAGAATACCTGAAATAAAATTAATAATAAGCAATAAATGAAGCCTTTCTAAAGCACCTCCTGTACTTCAAGTAGTGATGATTTCATTCAGCACAAGATTTCCTTTATGCTGGTTTCTCCATTATCTCTACTGCTCAGTGTGCAGAGTTTCTGCATTATACATGAATATAGATTTGGGAGCACAAAGAATCACAGGATTGGGAGGGAGGTCATCTATTGCATTCCTCAGCCCGAAGGAAGAATATACTTATGCCATTTTTGACCCCCTGTTATGGAGACTGTAAAATCTCCCTAGTTAATCTATTCCAGTGCTTTATACCCTTAAAGAGAGAGGGCTTTTCCCAGTATCTTACCTAGGTCTGCCATGGCAGCAATTTCAATCCATTACTTCTCATTATATCTACCATGAGAAAACAGGTTATCCCTCTCTTTTCTGAAGCAGACTTTTTGTATTGGAAGACTGTTACCATGTCCTCTCCAAGTCTCTTTTAGAATAAGCAATCCTAATTTATTTCCTCTTTCCCTGTAAATCACATGTTTCTAGACATCTGATCATTCTTGGTTCTCTCCTTTGGGCTCCCTTCAACTGGTCCATGTCCTTCTAAAAGCCCTTTCCTGTCATTCCTGAAAGACTTGATGAGACCTTCACTTGAAGCAGTCAAGGAATAATAATTTCCTTTAAGTGCTCTCCATGGATAAGTGAAAAGGCTGCTAAATGGGTTCATATAGCTGTTCTCAAATTTAAAGTATAAACCTCTTTGAACAGCATTGGTCCAGTGGAAAAAAAAAAAGGAATTACGCAGCTCTGGAGTATATTCGTTCACCTGCAAAATGGGCTGACATTACAACAAAATATTTAATCTAATGACATTTCTGAGTGAGTCAACATGAATACACATCCACATGAAATTAAATTAATCTATTGCATGTGTGCCACTCAATAGTCAGTCAAATAGTAGAAACAGATGAATCAGAGAGTTCATCTGTTCACTGCTGGTAGAGCAGCTCTGAATAGTATAGCTTTGCTAGCCATGTGTACATGCATAGGATGCTGTAGACATTGCCTTGAAGAGCAAACAGCCTAAAGAAGAGCAAGAAGTAGTAGGAGATGTCACATTTCATGTCGCATGGGAAAGGAACTGATTTGCTGAAGATTGTTGGGGCAAAGAGGAAATTGATGCTTGCTTTCCTGAGCATCAGGAAAAGGCATCTCTTGCCGTGTCCATGGGGCATTCTTCCTTGTCAGGAATGAATCTCTGGTCAGTCCTCGGAGTTTGTGAGGTGCTAGCTTTATAGGTTTATGACCCTGAAGGGACACAAAATAGGGTTTCTTCCACAGAATCTGATTATTTAAAACAAACACATAGGAGTCAGATTTGCTATGAAGAACAGCAAATAAATGTTGCGTAATACCTATGTGTGCAATCTTCTTTTGACCTCTTCTGGCTTTAGACATACTGAGTTGTCAATAGGCAGGCTGTGACATTACATACAAAGATGAGATCATCTCCTCTTCGGCACTCTTAGTCTACACCTGTACCGGCAATTTGGCATGAGATCCAATTTCTATTGATTTTAATGGATCAGCAGTGTTCCCCTTGGGCTGTAGTAAAGCTCTAAGAGGGAGGGAGTGTGAGTCAGAGGTTTCCATACTTTGAATATTATGATTTTTTTCTGATAGCAGGGATTTGAATGGATCTTTCTGGGAGTGTCAGCTGGCTTTGTGAGGAATTTCTTCATTCTGGTGGGGCTCTGTCGAACCCTTTTTCCCCTCTCTCCTTTTCCATCCCAGGGTCAACAACTTAAACATTGCAGATGCTAAGGATCTTCCACCCCCAGTATCTCAAAGTTATTTATGGCAATCTGTCTGGAGTGGGCCTTGCCCTGGGAAGGAGAAAGAGCTGAGCCACAAATACTGCAGGCAAGGTCCCTTGTATGTTCTGAAAGCTTGTAGCCTCTGGATGGCCCAAGGTCTCCAGGAGGCATGCAGGTGGCCCACTACCATGCTCACTTTTAAGAGGGAAAAGAAAGCCAGCTCACCATGTAGCACACTAGGGTTTCTTAAAGTTTGTTCTCCTGCCCTGAGATGTTCAGGGATGATAGACTTCCCTCTGCTTTTCTTTTCCCAAAATTGTGTCCTCCTTTTACAATGCATCCTTATTTGAAATTAAAAACTCAAAATATTTCACTGTTTGAAGTTCAGCTAGGCCTTTCCAAATTTCTGAAGAAATCTGACAGGCACACTTCTGGGTGATACGAGGAGCACTAAGAGTAGGGGCCCTTCTCCACAAGGAAGAATGCCTGACTGAACTGTGGCCAGAGAATGAGATGGGAAAACAGCCACCCTTGGCTGCTAAATTGTAGCTCCAAACCACCCTGCATGAGTTCACTCTCTCTCCTTGCTCTTCAGTCCCCTGCCATCTCCCAACCCTCACTCCTCCCTAGCCCCCAGAGTTTGCACAGCAAAAGTTAAACCCCTTGGTTTTTAGAAGTTGCAATTTGAGAGAGGGCCAGACATATTTTCACAGGCTTTCCCAGGCTTGTGGTTTGCACTATATTCCCTCTGAGCATAATTTACATAGGGAGGAAATGAAGCTTGAGAAATAAGTCTTAGTGTGTTTAGACGCTGTTCAGTTCAGTTAGCATTGCTCATGGTCTCAGTGAGTTGGGCAGCAGTAACGGTGGCATTTGAGAGTGCAGTGTTTCCTAGTCACTTCGTCCAACTAAAGCACTGGTACAAAAAAAAAACCACAACAAAACCTGAGAAGCCAGAAAATGCCCACTGCAGTCAGATTCCATGCTACATTCTCATTCCTCCAACAAGAAACCTTTTCTTTTTTCTTTTTCCTTCATTTTTTTCTCTAATGCAACATGTACAGCTTGAGGTTAAATTGGAATGTATAAATCTCATGTGAGCCACAAAGCATTAAGCCACCATTATCCTTATAATTTCATTATCTCAGTTCCTACGCTAAAATATTTAAAACTAATTGAACACCCGAGGTTTTCCTGTGAAGTTTATTTTCTAAACATTATTGAAGTACTGTTGATAAAGCCAAACTGTACAAAGTCAGCACTTCCTAAAACAGCCTGATTTATTAAAGTAGAAGGGTTTTTTTTGTGAATAGGAACTGAATGCCAAATAGTTCTTATCATTTTATGTTTCTATGCCATGTATTTTAGTTGATTTCCAAGAACAACTACTTAATTTCCATGAAGTTGTGCCAGTTTTCCTTCCCCTCATAATATCACTTTAAAATACTTGCCAGTTTGTTCTTTTTAACTATGAATTTACATTGTCTCTTGGTATTTTCTTTGTCTTGATTTAAATTGTTTGGCTTTCCTTGTTCTTGATGTCACAGGCTGTCTCTGATACTTCACTTATGCTGCTAATGGTTCCCAAATGTTCTCATGTTACAATGAGATATATTTTTCAGTAGAAACGTATTTTATATTCTTGGTGAAGTTCATAGTATAGAAGGCTTGTGTAGCATAGAAGATCAAACTAAATGATCATTATATTCCTTCCCAACATGTAAAATCAGTAAAATAGTTTCACATACATAGAGGTTGCTTTGTCATTGAAGATAGTTCTGCTTCTACATTTCCTTCTCCAGCCTTAGGATATTACAATGATGTTGGAACCAGCTGCAAAATTTGGACTGGAATTTAAGTTTGGTGGTTTTCATTTGGCAGGTTATAAAGGCACAAGCTGTTATTTTTTCCAGAATAAAGAATGGCACTCATACTTCCAGCATAAAGCAGCTTTGCTTTTATATAAAGAAAAATATATGAAGAGAGATGGAAAGATCAGAGGTTTCTAGATTTTTTATGTTTTGTAAGGGTAGTTGCAATCTTAAACATAATGACAACTAGCAAAGCAACAGTGAGGGAAACTGGTTTACTACTGAAAATGTGGTAACTAAACTGACTAGTAATAAACCCAATTTCAAATAAAGTTGGTGAGCTTGGATCTAAAGCTGAGCTCAGACCTTTATCTGACAAAGAGCTAGATGTGTTGTTTTCTTAATACAATAAATTGAAGTAGGCACACTAAAGACAGAGGTTTTTAAACTTCATCCTGCTGGGTTACTCTTCCAAGTATTTCTGCTGAAATCACTGAGACTTCAGTTCAAGATCAGCAGGCAGGATTTGGCCTATTAGATCAGTGGGTCTTTGAGATGCTTGTGGGTCTTTGAGCTGCCCGTGGTCTTTGGTAGCTGTTTTACATGTAATATCAGATTTCAAGTGAAGAAAACAAAACTAAATCAGGTAACCAGTGAAAAAATGAGTCTTTCCCCTTTTTAAAATAAATTGCCAGCAGTTACCGTAGTAACTGCTAACAGTAGAGCATGTCAACTGTCCTTATTATGAACAGCAAAGTAAAATATTCTCTTTTCTTGGGAGAGCTAAGAAATGTTCATCCAAAACAATGGATTAGCTAATGATCGTTTGCATAGCAATTCATCTCCAAGACATAGATGGATGGGAGGTGGCTCAGCTCCTCTCCAGTGGTCAGCTGAAAACTGCAAAGCCAAAGCATGATTTGTTGTCCCAATTAGTTGGACTGCCTAGAAAGGAGAATGGCATAGTGGACCTGGAGTTTGGCCTTCTTTGTCACCTCTTAAAGAGATTTCTGCTAGTCAGATATGAAATTTAGAGGAGGTGATGTGCAGGAAAGCTGAGCATATCCTGTTGTCAGAGCTCTCCAGCTGAAACCATTTCCTCAAACTAATTCTTAACTGGAGGAAGATTCTCAGCCATTCATGTGTTTCCTACACTAAAATCAGTTGCTTTCTTTTTCTTCTAGTCTTTGGATCACCCTCCTCATTTTTCCATCCTGTCTGCTTTCACAGCTACTTAGAAGAATGCACTTAGGCCCTTTGGGTTTTGGGTGTCATGGGACCCAGCCAGGTGAGTAGCAGTCAGCACCAGGGCCTCTCCCCAGGCTGGAGCAGGTGTCAAAGGCACTCTATGCTAAATGGACTGAAGGTGAGGGAGCTGCAGTCCAAACAGCAGAAAACCAGTCACGTTGATGAGCGCTGGCACTGCAGTCTGATGTATCAGATTATGATATTGAGGCTGGGTTGGGAAGAGGTTTATATTAACCTCCCTCCCCCAAAACCAGAGGCCAGGTCACTCACCTCCCCATAAGCTCTCAACATATTGTTTCCACTGGAAAATTCACCAACGCTGTTTCCAGTTAAGTTTGACTGACGCTAATGATGAGGCTTCCACTACTGCTATGCTGAGACCAGTTGCAGTTTCACATGTCTCCCTTTTCAGGCATTTCTCCTGAAAATCACCTAGACCATCTTATTGCAGTTTCTAGGGGACAGCTAGCCATTTTCATGAAGGGTATGAGCACTAGTGCAATTGCCACCAAAAGTACAAACATTCAGCAAGGACGTCCAAAGAGTGACTGGGTACAAAGATTGAGTTATTCTGCCATTTCCTAAGCTAACTGCTGCCAGTCAGGTTAGCCGTGGAGTGATAATTCAGGAAAGCATGGTCTGTCAGTTCTAGGCTCGGACAAGTGTAAAAATCAAAACTAGATGGGCCAGGATCCTCAGCTGTAATGAATAAGTTAAAAGAAATGGCACTATCTTGGTTTGCACATCTGAGAAACCTGTATCTTTGGTTTTCAATCAGTTTCCATCAGAACCTATTGGACAATTTAAAACTATTTCTCTAGCCTTTGTGTAGATGGACACTTTTCTCCTTTGAGCCTTATACCTTCTTGAAGTGGAAGTGAAGACATACCAAGTATAGTTAAATACTCCTTTCCTTGGTCATTGACTGGCTGAACTTTTTAACCTGAGGTCTTTTAATGGGTCATCATAGATCAGTTACTTCAGTCTGTTAATCGGGTTTGTTTCTGCTTTTTTAATTCCCTCCAGCTTCACAGAATCACAGAGTTGCAGGGATTGGAAGGGACCTCTGGAGATCATCTCATCCAACCTCCCTTTTCCACATACTGTAAACCTCCTTCTTCCATCTGAGTTAGCTCTCCTGAAGTCCAGGGTTGTAATCCTACTTGTCCCTTTGCTTCTACCATGCAGGATCCTGAACACCACAATCTCATGGTCACTGCAGCCAAGGATACCCCCAACCCTTACATCCTCAACCAGACCTTATTTTTTTGTTAGTATAAGGTCCAGCAGCACATCTCGCCTTGTTGGCTCCTCCACCACCTCTGTCAAAAAGTTATCCTCAATGCTCTGGAGGAACCTCCTGGATTGTGCACCTCTCGCCATGTTGCTTTTTCAGCAGGGTGGTTGAGGTCCCCCATGAGAACCAGGACCTGTAATTGTGAAGGTACTTCCAGCTGTCTGTAGAAGACCTCATTAACCTCCTCTTCCTGATCAGGTGGCCTGTAGCAAATACTCACAACAGTGTCACCCGTATTTGCCTGCCCCTTAATTTTTACCCATAAGCTCTCAACTTGTTACTTCTCCACCCCAAGGCAGAGATTGATACATTCCAGTTGCTCTTTCACATAAGGAGCAACTCCCCCAGCTTGCCTTGCTAGCTTGTCTTTCCTAAAAGGTATGTAGCCATCCATGAGAGCACTCCAGTCATGAGAGCTATCTCACCATATCTCTGTAATTGTAGTGAGATCATGGCTCTGCAATGGCACACAGATCTCTTGTTCCTCCTGTTTATTCTCCATGCTGCATGTGTTGGTGTACAGGCATTTCAGAGAGGTAACTGAGCACAGAGGTTTCCCTGGAGGGGTGAACAAGGACCCAGTATAGCCATGCACACCACTGAGGTGGTTGCTCTTCTGATTGCCTGGCTGAGAGGTGTCCTGAAAAAATGGCAGTGTGTGCTGTCTTCTTGGTCGGTGTTCAAGGAGGGAAGACTACTATTATCCTGAAGTCCCGCACTGGTTGCTATTGGGCATGGAAAATCTGAATACTTATCAGGCAAAAGGACAATGGGAGAGACAAAGGATATCCAGTGGAGGTGTGCTGCATTAAGCTCAAGTGAAATCTTAACTTTTTTAATCACTTGTTTATGTCGGGAATATATTTGGAATATATAGTTTGCAGTTACAGCTGACAGAAATAACTTTTCAGGAAAGCTGTCACAGGGCAGTTACTATAAAAAGAGAATCAAGTAGGATAGCTTTTCTTTTTTTAAATGGTTGTTTAGGGCCTGATTCTGTTATATACGTTTACCATCATGTATTTCTGCATGTGCAGTGGAACGCAAGGCATGATCATAGAAACAGAGAACAATTTTCATTGGAAGGAACCTTCATTGGAAGGAACCTTTGGTCCAATTTCCCTCCCAAAGCAGGGCCAGCTTCAAAATCATGCTAGCTTGCTCAGAGCCTTGATGTTCACACTGCAAACATTTCTGCTAAATCTCTGATAAGGACTTCTGAATAAGCAATCAAAGCTTTCTTCAGAGAGGCTGCTTCAGGTTTCCAGGGCTGGGACAGACCCTGGAAAGCTGAATCTAGTGCTTTATGAAGGATTAACCCATAAAACTCATCCAGCAAGTGTTCCACTAATAACAATCTGCAATTAGTGCTAAGAAGATGTCCCAAAGCCAGGAAGAAAAGACCAATATTGCACCAGATAGCTTTTGAATCTTGTACTTTAGGTCTTCTAAGGCATATTTTTTCTCTCTTTTGCCACAGTAATACATACGTGTGAGGGCACAAGTGCTTCACTGGGATAGATGTATATCACCAGGGACATAACTTAATGAGTGGGCTTGATTCTGACTGTTGAACATGGATAGAGCTCCTCCATTTCAAGCAGCCCTGTGGGCTGATGTGTGATCAGAGCCACTGAGGAGACCTGAGGCTACTTCGTGCAATCTCAGGAGCTGGCTACCACTTATGGGCCCAAGGGTGGCAAAGCCATCTCCAGGTCATTTGAGTTAAACTTACCAACCTCTCAGTTTCTTTAAAGATTGTCTGGTTTTGTATTTTTGTGCTCTGAAAGTTCAGTTAAGGGGAAGCTCTTTGAGAATGTGATCCGACACCACGTTACTAGAGCTAATTGGGGAGCCAGACCTCGCTTTGGTTCTGTCTGGTCAGATTTCATGAAAAAGACTTCAGAATCTTGCCAGAGAAGAAGATAAAAGCTGATGTCAAAAGAGACAGTGTGTTCTCTCCTCCTTTCTCTTTTGATGATGTAAGTCCTCATGGTTTAATAGGGCTTGGTAGTTAAGCAGGAAAGTTTTCTGTAGTTAACTGTTTGCAGTGACAGATATTAATTAGTTTTACTTCGACAGCAGTTCTTCAGTAATAGCTCTTCAATGGCAATTCCTATATGACTGATTTATAAGAGCTCTTTACCCTCTATTAAGAGACAAGTTAAACTTAAATCTTATTACTCATAATTGGGATTTAGAAAAAGTAGTATAGACTTCAGACTTTTAAATTTTAATTATGACTGCATTTAATAGTCATGAAAGTGAACAGCTAATTGCTCTGGGTTGACTAGACACAATGCATGGTCTCTACAAGCTTCATCTTGTAGTTCAGCCTGTTCACCTCAACCCTGAATCCTGTTAATCCAATCCTGTAGTTTTTTTCAATGGGACAGCCACTTTGTCAGTGTGTTTTATGAGCTACACAAAGAAAGGAGCAAGGCTAGGATCACCAAATTCTGTATCTAAAAGCAGGCTTTGTGCTTACAGCTGCAGGAGGCAACTCCTCATGTAATAGCCCATTGTTTGGCAGCAACCTTTTTCTTCTGCAGCTGAAACCTAACACAGGTAAAATCAAGGGCTTTTCCATAAAACTAGTAATTTTTATGACAGTTTTTTAAAAACTGTATTGTTCCTAATAATATTTTTAGTGTTGTATACATTTTCAAATATTTTATGTCTCTTTCTGGATCAATATTCTATCAAACATATGTCAGTTCTTCGTATTATTTATTTTTCCTTCTTTGGAGATTGGGTGTACTTGGACATGGTAATAACTTCCAGCTTGCAGTACTCAAAATTAATGGCCAGAGTATTGAAAAGCTTGCATAGATGTTAATAATCCTTTTTTGTGCTGTTGTTGTTACTTCCATCTGTTACCACAGGAAGGATGACTTGGTAATAAACCCGGTTTATACCTTCACCACAAAACAAGAAAGGAAATGAGAAGTCAGCAAAAAAGCATAGTGTGACACAATCATGTTCAGCAGTATTCCTTGTGACTTAAAGACTTTTACAAATATGTTGCTGTTAATGCCCATATCTCTGCAGAGTTTGGGATAGTTGCAATAGTATAGGTTCATCCAGGATGCTGCTCCTCAAAAGCTGCAATGTCCACTGAGAACCAAATCATCTCTGTTGTGTTGATTTACACTCTAATGCAATTTGAACTTCACCTTTGGGCTGAGATAGGACTATGCTGCAGGATTTTACAATACTGAGAAGCTATTTTGTGCTTTAATTTGAAAATCTGTATCCAAATGGTGTATTTGTGATCACAAAATGTCCGTATTTCCTTGAGTTGATCCAAATTTGCAAATCAGCCATCCTGGTGGCTCTGCTGGCACAAAATCAAGATACTGTTCTCAGTCTGCAAAGGTCTGGGCTTTATTGCAGCATCTAGCGAGAGGATCAGTACACTTCATGACTACCCTCTATGCATTCATACTCTGGGGATATCTGGTCCCCAGCAGACACCAACCCTCCCTTCTTCCTATCTTACAAGCTCAGCTGGATTCTCCAGAGCTCTGAAACCACATGCAGGTGGCTTCTAATTTTAGTAGCATCTACATAATGACTATCATGATGTGTGTGAGACAGAAAATCCTGCACCTCTCTGATACAATGAGCTTGGGCTTCTGACGGGTTTCTGAGCAGCCCTGAATGTGCTGTGCTAGAGAGGAAACAGCTGAGCAGCTGCAAGGCTTCAGGTGCTTTTGTGGGAAGGAATGAGAAACTGGGAATATGGGACATTTGGGGGAAATCATACTTGTCCTGCAGTGGGGGTATAGGCTTTTTTAACCATGGTGTTAGCTAGGCAGACCTTGCCTTCAAGGCTAAAAAATTCCACATTGGAGACCTCTTCCAAAAGACTATAGTAGAATTAAGCCCAGTGCCATGTAGCTTCTGGAAAGTAAAGGATGCTTTTCACATGACTTTTTTACAGGCTATTGATAGGAGTTTCAAGACAACACTTTCTGTTACCAGACCAATGCTGTCTTCTGACAGTGGCTTTGGCCATTGTTCTTGGTACTATGTACAGATTCTGTATGTATGTGCTCCTACATCTTTTCTCCCTGAAAGAAGGCGCAGTGTGGAAAAAGTGAAGCTCGCATTTACTGGCCAACCTAGATGTACTAGCAGGACCATGAAATCCTTTCTGCTAAATGTGGCCTTGCAATTGTTAAGTCCTTCTTCAAAACACCAAGGGGACCACAGAGATTTTAACTATGCAGGTTTCTCTTCTGCTCAAACCCTCTCCCCACCCCTGTGGCTTGCACCAGATCATAACAGGTCAGCCCTCAGTGGTCCAAGCTCACGAGTCAGAAGAGTGAAGTTAAGGCCATGGAAGTCTGATATGCAAGGCCTTTGGAGCATTAACCAGAGCTGCATCTCTTTGCTGTGTCATCTGGATGTACTGCAACTTCTAATAAGCCTTCAAATATACTTTTGAAAACAGTGTGGAATTAAAAAGGAAAAATCTTCCAGTGACATCTTCCAACAGCACTTAAAACTTCCATTAACATTATGAATGAATCCAGCCTATATTCTGCTGCTGAATCAAAATTTCCAGCACTGTGCTCCAACTGCATTAAAAGCTGTATTTCCATTAATGTAAAGAATGAATACAGCATGTAAGGTATTGCTGAATCAGAATTTATGCAACAGGTTAGTTAAGAGGCTACAGTCAACTCCTATAACTCAAATATCTGAAGCCTGACCTAATACTATAGCAACTGCAATTAAAAAGCCAGCAGTAGATATGAAAAACATGTCTGTCTGTGGAGGAAAATGTATTTCTCTAAATGGTGATGTGGAAAGGAGGTGAAGAGGTTTGAAAAATTGGCTGTGAAAGTAAAACAGTCTCCTCCTTGATAAAACAGGCTATAATTGTAGTCTCTTCTTGGGAAGGTGGCAGAGCATATAACAAACCTAGTATTTTTATTTACAAGTTTCATACCATTTTATTTTGTTTCTTCAAGAAAAAATACAACAGAAAGTATAATAAAAATTTGAGAATAATACAAGAAGTTTGAGAGAAAGTACAATAATGTGTCCAGATTGTTCAAAAATTGCCTTGAGACTCTTTCCAGAGGCATGTTCTCCGAATGCCTCTGTCCCTTTCCCTTATATTTTGTTATTTTGGGAAAATCCTTACCTTGTGAGGTTTATTTCCTAATTTGTGAAGATGTCTACGCTCTTCAGCAAGGCATTCTTATTTCACTGAGAGGAGTTACAGACAGAGGAATCCTCAGAGATCACAGCAGCTCTCTCCCAGTTCAGGAGACATAAGAAAATCAGGAGGCAGCAGCTCAGTTTGTGAGAGGCAGAGATCCGGTATGGCTAACAGGTTCGCTGGGAGGGTCGGGAGACCCTTTCAGGCTCACAGGAAGCAAAGGGTCCTGGCAGGAATTCCCCTTCCCTGAAACTGGGACCTACATTTGCAAATTATCTTCCCAGGTAACAGCTAGTGCTTTGCAGGGGAAGAGAAGGGGCTCTGGTGCTTTGGTTTAGATGCCTCTTTCCCCTCTCTTCCTTTCTCCCAGTGAAATGCTGCCAGTGGTGACATGTACCTGTATTGTCCCTCACATGAGATGGAAATATATAAATCTACCTAAAGTTATCCCTTACAATTTCACTTCTACTCTGATCAGCCAGGATTTTACTAACAGGTTTATTGCCAAGCTTGATATCTTGGGAATTAGCAGTACTCCATCTCTGCCTTTATCATCAGCCTCATTCTTTCAGCACCCCTCCACAGCATTCCTTGCTATTAATTTTTTCTTTTTGTTATCATTCTACGTCTTATTCTACACGTTTTGCATTTCTTTTTTATTTTTACTAATGTAAAATTGCTTTATCATTCCTTTAATATTAGCAGTCTTCTTCCACCCAGAGCTTTAATTTTAGCTAGTCTTGGCCTTCTCAGAAATGCTTAGACTCCCTCAGTCAAAGGCAGCTGAGGATATGCAGTCCCTAGCAGGATCAGACATGAGAGGAACTTGTATGCTCTCTAGATGTATTAAACTAATTACTTTGACTTCCATATACTCCTTGTGGGTTCAAAGGCCAACAACTGGGCATCCTATTTGAGAATTTCAAGGGAGATGGCTGAGCACAAGAGAGCCTGGGAGCAGGTTTCAATTATTTTATTAGACAAAGGGCTAAGAGTCATGCCTGGGAGGAGAGATGAGTGTTTCTTGACATGGGATTTAGAGTGTAGCAAGCAGGACTAGAGGGCTTTTGATCTGGCATGTTTCTCAAGCATTATCTCACTTCTTTTAAAAAGAAAAGGGGAAAAGAAAAAAGGATCGAAACACCTCCTAGGCAGGAGATTTTGTAATGAATTCTGACACCAGGAGGAGCTTATGAAACACCTGTGTGGTTACAGCTAGCAAATCCTGGGGCAAACAAAAATTCATGCTAAAATGATAAGGAATTTTTTTCACTGGAAACAGGTCCCCCAGCCTGATACTTCCACCAGTACATCAGGAAACAAGTTACCATGTTTTGGATAGGCTTATGTATTAAGAGTTATGGCCTGGAAAGGCCATTAAGAAAATAAGTGTTGTAAAACTGTGAATCAATTATGGAAGAATATCTGAAATACGATTTTAGTTTATAGGTGCTTTCAAGCAATAAAGTGTGATGAGTTAATTCTCTTATGCTTATTTCTAGAGCTGCAGAGATGAGATTAGAACTTGCGGATTCCTGGCACCTGGTCTGTGCTGAGTCCACAGACAATTTAACTTATACAGCATTTACTGATGCATGGAACATAGTAAGTGTTTTAATATTACTTTTCCAGACTTCTCTTTCCCCACTTTACATAGTTTTAGTCTCCCAGTATGAATCCCAAATAACTGCTATGGAGGAAAAATTTACTATGAAAATAGACCCCTATAATTTATGCAAATTCCAAAATATTGAGTGTACCTGGCTGTTGGTTCTGTGACACCCCACAGGGCAAGCCTAGGACAAAAGCCTATTCCTATTACATCTTTCTATGCAGCTTGGGATGTCAGTAGTCATTTGAACGAAGTAGTCTCCTTAGCCTTAAAAACAGGCAGTGGAACTGTTTAATGTGAAACCTGGGGCTGAATTGTAAAATCTGTGAAAAACAGTACAGCAGCTACTATAACTTCCAGTAGTTTTTATTCAAAGTTACTTTCAGAACAAAAGCTACAAAAGAGTCATTTCAAGAAATACACCTCAATAGAGAAGACGCACATGAAAAACCATAGAAGGGTGGGCTAGACTCAAACACCACTTTCATACTTGTAACGAAAAATGGTAAATACAATCCAGTGTGTTCTCCAAATGCTCCCAGTATGAATCAGCATGTCCACAAGTAGGTGTAAATAGAGTATGATAACAATTGCGCTCTATTCCTGCCGCCTACACTACTGCAGTATTTGAATACTACAGAATTGTGAGTGGATTTTGTCTCTCTGATGTTATTCCCCCTCCTCCTCATAAGGTAGGGAAATATCCCTTCTCACAGGTAAGTAGGTGTTAAGCCTGGCAGAGAAAATGGGGTTGTTTGGTGCACTGGATTTTGTGCATGCCCAGGTGCAACTGCACTGATGTGGTCTGCCCATCATTGCCAGTACCTACAGGGCTGACTACATGACCTGCATAAGATCATGCAAAAAGTTGATCCACAAACAGAAGTTTCTGAGCCAGAGCCGAATTCTTCTTCAGAACTGATTTTCTAAACAATCTAATTGTTTGTAACAGAACGAAATCCTTTGCCTAGTCCTGTGAAGAGAAATTGTAGGGTTTGGTTTCCACACATTATATATCAGTCCTGAAAGCCATTCCTTTATGGACATTAGGAAAATTAGAGGCAGGAAAGTTTCTTTTGAGGCTTTCCTCTACAAAGATGTATGTTTACTGCCTCTATGACCCTTACAGCATTAAACTAAACTTTAGTCAGTGAGCTTCCCTAGTGAGACCTTCATATGATGAAACCAGTGAGGACATGATGGCTATGACTGTACCATAAAACACTAAGCATTACCTTTTTTTTTTATATCATTGCTATGCCTGTTAAAATTCGATATATTCATTCTTTGACTGCTCGGTGCAATTTCATGTTCCATGAGTGTCAAACTGACTCAGAACCCATGGACTACTACACATAAAAGTTTCATTTTCCTTCTTTTATATGTTATACTTAAAATCAAAATATTCTTCAAGCTTGATCAAAACAAGGAAAACAAAAATGTTTAATTCAAATAATATTGGAATTGGATCATTGGACAATACCAAAAGTATCCTCTCTTCCCCCTTTTGTTTGATTGCCAAAATAAACATAAGCCAAACTGATGCAGTTTGGTGAAGGGCATTTAGCTTGTGGGAATAGCATCTTCTGATAGCAAACGGTTCCACCAACACTTCATGCTGCGTTTTCCAGGAGGTTTTCTGTGTGCAGTATCCACCTCAGGGCCCCTGTAAGATGGTGGCTTTGAGGGGCTTTTGAATAATCTCTGTCCTTTTTCAAATCAACTTTTCAGCATGCACCAATTTGTTCTGTTTCCCCTGTCTACATAGCCTCTAGATAGCCATTTTGATGAGTGATCGTAGCATTAAAAGTTGTGGTTGTTATAGCTCTGCCTAAATTAGAAGAGTGGAAGGGGAGAACATGAGGATATAGAAGTGCGCTCCTGAGATAGACCAATGGTCTGTCATTAAGTGTCCTCTCTCCAGGGATAGCAGTAAAAGCAGTTGTTTAGGGCGACCATGCAAGCTTGGCTACAGTCTGCAGTCCGTACCCCTTGTACTTCCTGAGCATTGAAATTGTCAGGTTAGAATGTTAGAGAATATATTCCTGCACAGAGTTTTCATGTTCCATCTGTACTTGTTGTCCATGAATTTGCCTGAAACCTTATTTGTCCTGCTGGCGTACTCGCCCCCACAACCTCCTGTGGCAGCAAGTACCACAAATGCGCTACATATTTTGTAAAGAAGCACTTTCTTTTACCTGTTTTAACCCAATCTTCTACTGGTTTCATCAAAGACCCCTGGTTCTCAAGTCATAGAACTTGGTGAAACAGTTCTGCCTTTACCTGAGGAAGTACTGTGTGCAGACAGTGGAGGTAGAAGAGGAGAGACGAGGAAAGAGCATTGCATGGGTTTCTAATAACTCCCTGATCACAGAGTTGTGTAAAAAGATGTCCATTAGTAGACTGCATAAACTAGAGCTCTAACAGAAGCCAGAGTAAGACCCTCTTGGTAGATGTGTCCTGCCCCTGAAGCCTAGCCCAACATTTACAAATTCCAGAATAAGGGAGCCAAATTAGTGGCTTAAACGCCGGCATTTACTGCCTGCAAGAGAGTGTGTGGGCTCTCTACCTTGTACAGGAAGCTTGTCTGTCTGGTACTTAACCTAAATTTTCCTTTCTTTAGAATTATTTTCATGTTTGTAAGCATAAATCTGTATGATGCCACACTAAGTAATTCGTTTCCTTTCTTGATTTTCATTTTCCCTGCATATTGATCTTGTCTCACCCGTAGCTGTCACTGTGTCAGGTTATGCAGTACAAGGGCTTTTTTTTTAGCTTGTTCTCTATTCACTATATTCTCCCTGTCCTATGGCTTTTTTATGTATGTATGTATGTGTTTTTACTTCACTCTGATTCCCCTGTATAAGATTTGTCTGTTGGCTGTCTCATGTATGTTTTATTTCAAGAGATGTTTGGTGTCTGGTATTTCTCAGCTCTCTGACTGGTTTCTCTTAGGGTCCATGAAGGTTTCTAAATCCAGAGACACCCTTTTTTGTAGTCTCACTGCTTGAAGCGGGGGCCAAGAAACAAAATGGAGAAATAAAATATGTGCCTGTGAACTACCATCTCCTATCAGCGGCTTTATGCAACTATCTCCTATTAGATGCTTCATGCAGACATGTTTCTGAATCAAAACCTTGGAATTAAAATTGTGGAGCCCCGGGGGAAAGGGAGTTGCTCCAGATCAGAAGCCTGCTGCTTGGGTCCCTCTGGCTTCTCTCTCTCCGATTTTCTTTGAGGCACGTTTCGTTGTGAAATCAAATACCTCAAAGGATGCAGTGTTGGTGCCCTCTTGTGGGGGGAAAAAAGAGATATGAGGCGAGGAAAGAACATCTGACCCATCAGTGGGACAACGTTTAAAACATACTAGAATGGATTATTTTGGCAAGGGGAGGAGATGGGGAGATCACACGGCTAGGCAAAAAGACTTAGTCTGAGGATTTATTGTTGGGCTCCAGAGGGATATTAGCCAAATGAGATTTCAACAGACCACCTGGGGCAGGTCTGCCCACCTCACAGCTGACGTGTGGCACAGTACTGTGGAGCACAGCCAAGAGATGTTGGTGTCCGTGTCACCGCAGGCAGCGTGCTGTCCCCTGCAGAGAGCCAAAACCCACCACAATGGTGGGGCAGCTGCCTTAGCAATGCTTTGCCTGAGCTCTTGTGGCCTGGCCATTAGCTTGGGACCAGCTCAGCTCTGATACAGCTGCACATTTGCAAAGGGAGTTCAGTGCCCTCTGACACCAATTTCTTTGAACTCCACTGTATGACACAGAGATGTATTGCATTTCATCAGTTCACATGGGTCACCTGTGAAAGGGGACTGTATACCTATTTTGTTTATCTTTGTAATCCTTGTTCATAGCATACTATGCCTGCATCTCTGGCTTTTCAAGATCCCTTTTGATTATGAAAAACAGAGTCCATAAAATGTAACAGGAATTATGGTTCTCTGTATTTCAGCTCAGTGTATTTCCCATTCTTTTTTCCATAAGCTAAGAGCCCATTGTTTGTTGTCAAACAGTTTGTATGCTATCTTTTTATGAAAGCATGAGCAGAGACTGTTGTAGTACATGAAAACAGCTAGATTCTTTACCTGAAATGCCAAGCTTTCATGGGCTGACCTGCAGTCAGTCATCTCCTTGCCAGTTATCTGAGATATCTTCAGTTTCTTTCAGCAGTTGATAATTCTGGTTTTAGCTGTTTGAAGAAAACGCCCATGGATGGTGAACAACTTCTTGATGCAAGGACTTGCCAGTGGTAATATATGGAAAAAGGTAGTTGTGCCTTTTTAAGGCAACAGGCTATTAGATTCCACTTTCTTTAAGCACACAAAATAAAGCTGTGAGCCAGCAGAATCAGCATTAAAAGACATTACTGTGATAGAGAACAGCCTTATTGCATCAACATTAAGTAGCAAACAAGAAGTCATAAACCTAAATCTAAAGCCTCCCAGGCTTGATGATTTTAAGATTTCCCTCAAAGCTTTTTTCTGGCTTCAAGGTTTCTTGAAGATTTCTAAACCCTGGCTTAGCTCATTTGCAAGTGATAACTATACTTCATTAGGCAGGTCCCAAGCTCCCCATTTTAAGTTCACTAAGCTGAGGGGGCTATCTTTTTAAGCAGAGTCCTGAAACCTACTGCAGGCTTGGCTAGATTTCAAGGTTACTTGCCATTATTCACAGGCAATACCTGTACTGTATGACCAATCACCAGGGTAGTGGCAAGGATCAGTATTATAGTTCTAAAACAGTGTGAGTAATAGCCAAAACTATTTAAAGTAGAAGCTAGGGGAAAGCTGTGTCTGTCATTCAAGTCAATGGAGAATGCCATTTCTTTAACAGAGAGAAAAAATTCTTAATGCAGGTGGTGTAGGAAAATATGTACAGCATTTCAATAACAGCTTGCTTTTATTTTAACCATGCTGTAACAACGTACTGTGTTTAAGAAGGGAACTTCCACCAGGCCCTGAAGGACTGCCATTGTGAAATGGAAAGAGAGGGGAAGAAGGAAGCACGCGTGCAGTCATGCTACTATCAAATCTTCCAACCCTGTCTTTTGATCTTGGAGGGGCTGTTTTCTCCCTAGTCCTTCATTTTCACTTTCAGTAGCACTAATTCTAAGCACTAAGTAAGGATAGGGGGGCAAAACTGGCCTGCCCTTTCTATCTTTGTTTTCTTCTATGGGATGATTTCTGCCACAAACTTTCTTCCAAGGCCAGTCACCTCAGCATCCAGTTTGTTCAAGCCGTCTGCATTTCATTATCAATTATATACAGTCCTTCCTTGAAGCATTTCACTACAAATGTCAAGTCTTGTACCATCCTTATCTGCAGAGTGATGTGTGTCAAATCTGCCTTATCACAATCTGCCACCAGGGTTTTTACACATGTAACTTTCATTATAGTTGACAAGAGTGATATATGCAAATCTACCACATAGCAAGCAAAAACCTGTCTTTTCTTAAAGTAATCTGACTTGTGGAAATACCCTCTGTATATTGCAGTGAAACAAAGGCAAGACTGAAACAGCAATAGCTATTAATAGTCAAATATGATCTGCCAAAATGAAGGCTACTAAGCCTGCTTTACAAACAGTTAGTTAGGTCTGTCTGTGGTCCATCGTGGGCCAACCAAGAAGATATTCCATAATTTCAGGGTTCAGATTATTAGATGGACAAGCCAACAGCCTCAGTGGAGGGCAGCAGCTGTACTCTGTCACTTGGGGTGTTACAGGCCAAAACATGAAAAAGACAATCAGAGGAACTCAAGAAAGGACCTAGTGAAAATTTGAATCAAAAGGTAAAATTTTGTACAGAGGTAGTGAGCTTGATTCAACTTGTCACCAAACACCCACTCAGAATCAACATGCTACACAGTACTCTGGCCACAGGAATGTTTTTACTGGCAAAGCAAGAAAATGTCCGTAACAAGGCACACATATATTTTTCATATCCATTAAAGACAGTGAAACTACCTAGTTAGCTGCTGACTAAAATCTTCCAAATTTGTAGTTGGCTTAGACTGAAACGATGAAAGTGGTGTCGGTCTGGTGCCACGTATGTGGGAGTGCATCAATGCACAGTCTGAGTTTACAGGATGTGAGGCAGTAAGCAGTTGGGTATCAGCAAACAGAATTAGGACAGGACCTCTAATCTATTATAACTATAACTTTCTTGGCTCTTTTCCAGTGAAATCTTAGCTGGAGTCTCTATCTGCTAATGCAATACAAACAACAGATCAGAACTCGCCAAAGATTTGAGCAAATTTTTCAAGATGCAGTCCCAAATTGCAAACACCATGGGAGCTGAGAGCCATGTAGCCGTGGCACATGTGCCAGAAGGAAGCCTGACTGGAAGGATTTACCCACACAAATAGAGGTTCAGGATTTTAACTCTGAAAGTGATCAACCACCAAAATAAGCTTTCAGAAAAAGTGGTGGGATTTCACTGTTTCTTTATGTTTTTAAATAAGCCTGCAGATGTGTTTTTGGATGTTATGTTTTAATCAAACACAACTTTTTGTCTTCCAAGCAGAGACAGGCTAGAGAAATCTTATATTCCCTCATCAAGTTAAATAAGTTAGTGTGTTAAACCTTTCAAGTTGCTCAGATCTAAACAGGGGAGAAAAAACATAATGGAGACTCAGAATGAAGAACATACAAGGAATATTCATACAAGAACCTGCAAAAGGCCAGGCAGTAAATTTCTCTAGAGTAATAACAACATGGTGTCTACATTTCCAACAGACACAATTTTAATAATCAAAGCAAAGACAGACCAGATTTGCATAAAGTAATCCAATCCCATTCTCAGTATCTGTGTGTGCTCCTAGCCTTCCCTAAATATGTAACAAAGTGCACTTGCAAAGATACCTTTCAGTTACTGTTCAGTCTATACACAGTTTGGAGATTAAAATGTATGTTTTTCTTGAAGTGAGGGCTGTTGGAAAGTGACTAACCTGAATTCAACAACACGTCTGAGTAGTTTATAAATCTATTCACTTTTTTGAATCTTTCAAATTTCCCAGAAAAGTTAGCAATTAAAAGTGCTATCTAAATCTTTACTATTTAATTGTCTTTGTTTTGGGGATGAACATATATGAGCAAATTTCGGAATCGTGTGCCTGAAATGGATGTTTTCATTCTGAAAGTCCTGTTACCTACGAGCGAAGGTGACTACATTTTCAAAATCAAATTTGGTACAGTTTTGCATTGACGTGTTTTAGGATTGTGAAGTGTTTCTATGAAAGAACGAGGTGCTTCTTGTAAAAAATGGTTATATTGACCACACTGGAAAACGTTAGGTGTAACAGGGGTATCTACCTTTTTTCTGAAGAAGTATTTCTGATAGTTTAATGTCTGATTGAAAGTTTTCTCTAAGCACTGAAAAGTCCTGTTAACATTTACTCTCTGAAAAAGAACAACTTAAGGAGGACTAGGCTCATCTGCTTTTTCTCTTGCTTCCAAATACTACTCATCACACCAGAGACCCATTCCACTGGTTGGTTTATTTTGCTATACAGAGAGAACCTTGTGTCTTGGGCAGACATGATGTAGCCATTTATTTTAAAAAAGCTTGATGTGAGAAAAGGAGATGTAAAAGATTTTGTTCCTGCACAGTGAGAGTACACCACATAGAATCTGGGCTTGTACCGACATAAAAATTCAGAGCACGTAGGCATTTTAATAGACAACCCACATATGTTGAATTTTACCATAGTTCAAGAATGGTCCTATTATCTTGGGCAACATGATCTCAGTTTTAAGGCTAGCAGAATTTGGCATGTAAAGTAGATATTTCTGAGGAGGTTAGAAAGAAAGATATAGAGTGAAAGGGGTCATTATGTATTCTTTGTGTATTTGAGAGTTATTTGTTTAAAGTAATTTTCCCTGTGTTGTTTCTGTAGAAGATTATAATCAGTTGGCTGATTTTGTCAAGATCTTTAATTGTGAACAGATTATACAATATGCTATTTTAAAATTATTCAGGTTTGCAAAATTCAAGTTGATTAATTTCTTCTCAAACAGTAATGCCTGTGCGCTGTTTATGTGCCCAGATTATTTGTGCTTATATATGGCATTTCTCATTGGTGTTAAACGGGCAATGATTCTTCATGCAAGGACCTCCTGAGTAGCAGGAAGAGATAGAGCTTTGAGGAAAGCACCTTTGTTTTAGTATTGTCCAGAAGACATCCAAGAGAAGCTAAGGTGAGAAGTTAGAAAATAGTAGGTCAAAGAGAGCTTTCTCTCTTTCCGGAGTGAGACTTGTAGGATTGCTGAGAGCTGTTGAGATGAAAGCAGGTTCTAGGTAGCTGGAATTAGGGAGTGGGGTAGACAGCTGGTGGTCAAGTGGTAGGACAAGAGTTTGATTTCCCTTTTTTTCCATAGCACTTGTTTTTAAGGAACAGTCTTTTCGAGGACCATCTGCACTGTCTCACAGTCCCCTTGGAGGCAGACAGGTTTCAGGAGTGGGCATTACTCTGCAAGTCTTTGGTTGGAAGCCATAGCATGTGGAAGGTCTGCTCCACGAGCCTGCTTTCAATCTATGGGGCTGGACACAGAGCTGAATGTGAAATAATTAACAAGGCATGCATGAAGGCACCATCAACCTCCTCAGGCTGGGAGAAGCTGTTTTGTGCCTGTTCAGAGTCATGTAGCAAGTCTTGTTCTGGGTGCTTTGATAGTGATATTGAAGAAACTGCATCTGTAGTTTTTAAATTATGATGAGTCTTAAACTGTAAAATTGGTAGGTTGACAAGAACTGAAGGATAAAGCTTTCTGAGGGAGAGAGAAGACTGCCTCCTGGCTAACACCAGCTCTACAGAATAAATGATCTGTACTAGGATGTCCTAGTGGGTACTATATTTCAGAACAAGATTCTTCAGGGCGCAGTTATACTTCTAGAGCTGAACTCTGGAATAGAGAAAAATATACAGAAAAAGCACAGTAAAGTATCTTCTGTGAGTTACTCATCACAGTACTTGATGGCCGTGTATTTTAGTCCTTGCAGAATGCTGTTAGGTATGAGCATTTTAGGATGCTGCAAAGTACCATTCTGCCAGGGAGTCACAGTGACCATATGGCCTATTTCTGCAATATTTCACATGTGTTTGTCATGTCATTAATTCCCACCTGCAGGTAGAAGAAGATGCTGTAGGAAAACAGGAATCAAAAGAACAGCTAGTACGGACCCAAAATATATGAGAGGAAGCAGGATAAAATTACAAAGGCAAGATGCAACAGCAGAGTAAGATGGGATAGGGGAGTCACAGCATGGAGGTTAGTGCAGGGAACGTGTTACAATAATGTGCAAATAAGCCAGTCAGGGAAGTACCTTTGTACCAAATTAGCATGGCAAGGAAGTGATGAGAAAAAAATCCCCAGACAGTCCTGCTAATAAGTCTTATCTCTGATCTTGAAAGGCTTAAAACAGTTTACTTTCCATGCTTGTGTAAGCCATTTGTACTAGTAAATCACAAGTGCGTGCTCCATATCCTGTTGCCTTCAGATCTGCCTCAATAGCCACAAGCTGTGTAATGCCAAAAGACATGCCTCTCTCTTAAAAAGAAAAAAAACCCTGAAGGTCCTTTTGATCTAAATTGAATCTCATTCAAGTCTATATAAACCCTTATGTCTGTGGCACACAACACATGCTTCGTGGCCTTGTTCCATTGCATTCACACTGATGTCCTGTGGTTTCCTTGTCATTTTTTGCAATCGAGTCACACGAAATATATTATTGTCTACCTTGTTCTGATAATCTCGATACCACATTTTCCTGTTGCACAAACATCTTTTTCAGGGTGATTTGATCTAAAAGTTTAAAACCAGCAGAAAGGAAACAAAATGTGAAGGTTTTTTTAAACATCCTACTTCACCACACTGAGAAGCTGTTCTAACTGCTGCATCCTAAACTGAAGTGTTGGGATCAAAGTGGAGTAAAGAAATGACATAAGGAAGTGGACCATGTCTTCTTACACCTCTGACACCATCAGTATCCTCCCAAAGATATGGGTTACTTTGATTTATAATAAGAGTAGTAAATTTATGCCCCTTGCGTTCCCACTTGAGAAAATTTCTAGTAACTCCATGATGGATGGGTGTCACACAGACTACCACATTAGACTGAGGTTTAAGCTTGAACCCAGACTCCTGGCCTACATGTTCATTTTCACCCTGCTCTTCTTATGTGGGAAGAGGGCAGGCAGCTGGCACACTTGTGCTCTATGGCTATGGGCAACACGAAAGTTACTGGCTCAGACAATTTGGTTCAAGAACTGGAGGCCATTCGGGAGCACAGCTGACAGAGAGAGCACAGGCAGAGTTAGAGGCGCTTGCCTGCTGTCAGTTTGCCTGTCCCCAGTATGGGGCTGTGGTCACTGCACCATTCTTTGCTTCTCCCAATTAGAAAACATGACAGGTAGCCACAGCTAAAAAACAACATCCATTAGTTGTCCCATGACAGGGACACGATGAGTTAGAACAGAAGCAGCTCTATCATGCTGCTCTTTTGATGAGTTTCAGCTATTCGCTGGAGGTAGCATTGATGTCACTGAAATAGTGACTCAGTTTTTGTGTTTCTTGAGTCACCTGCACTGAAACTGGCAATGTGTGTGCCAGTAAAGCCTATTTCAACTTCAGTTTTTAGTGATCTGATCACCTTCCCCCCTCCCCCCCACTAAAACAAGATTAAGACTGTCACCTGATAAAATCAAATTATGAACCTCTCTCAGAAGAGAGCCTAGACAAAGACTTCTCCAAGTCTCACTTCATATAAAGCCTTATATAAATATATAAAGACATATAAATCCAAGGCAGCATATCTACCACAACAGTTTTTCCCCTGTTTCAGCTTTCTGGGCTGAAGGCAAGATCCAGATGCTGCCCCTAAACCTCCCACTCACTTGAAGGCAGAAGCCGTCTGCTCTGTGAATGAGCAAAACAGCTTTCTAGTATCTGGGGAATGGAGTGGGCCGTGTCTTACATCATCTTCCTCCCTGGTTTGTCATATTAAGTGCAAGGTACAATCCTGCTCCATAGGCAAGAGTCATCTGCAGCTGAGTGTGGTTTGCTGTAGGCTGGACTCTAGCGAGGTCAAGCTGTGGTGATTCTGGTAGCTGGGTGCTGCGGTGGTGTGGGAGGCTGGCCACCAACTTGGCTGACTCTTTCTTTGATCATATTGGAGCTATACAGCATATGGTAGTTTTCCTCCATTGACCTAAACTACAAGCGCACATGTGAGAGGAGAAACTAATTGCCATGGAGAGTAGCAAGTAGGAATGAAGAGGCACAGGTATAGTTGAACTAAATCTCCTCCAGTTGTGAGTAGGAGTACATTCTGTGTGTGGACTGCCCTTAAGCAACCAGCTGAATTCCTTCAGATGGCAGCACTGAAACCAGCCTGTGATCATTGCCAGTAACACCTCATAGTAAGACTAGAAATCCTTTGCCTCTGCTCTGGGCTCCATTTCCTGCCACTGCCTTAGAGCTACCAGGTCTTAAACCTTCTTCTAAAGCCCTTCCCTAAGGAAAGGGGGAAAAGGAAGGAAAAAAGAGAATAAGAAGGGAATGGCCTTCAAAGGAGGCTTTGTGTGTTAGAAATCACAAGAGCCTTGAAAAGGTTATTAACAGATGTAGGCCAGTGACATTTTCAAAGCAGATGGAGTTATTAGAATGCAGAGAAGAAGGTGCCAAATAAAAGATTACAGGGGAAGAGCATTGACTCTGTTTTCCTTCAAGAATTACAAAAAGTCAGCTACAAACGTTGGCAGAGTTTACATGGTAGAAATTCCTACAACTGTAAAAGAAGTAAAGAAAACAGAGAAGAGGGAATGTGAGCTGGGTTAGACCATCATGAGACAGGTTAGATTTATCTTACTGATGACGTGTTGTTGCAATAGTAAACAGCAAATGAAGTAGCTGGGGTGGCATGCTAAACTCAGCAGCTGAATGGAAGTCTCAGAAGTGTGTGCTGTTTGGACAGGGATGCTTTCAGGAGACAATATAAGTGATGAGAGCTTTTACTCTACTCTGTGCAGCAACACTGCGCTGGCGTTTGCCCCTAAATCATGAGCTCGGGTTTTAAAATCCTGTCAGTTAAATCCTTGAATCAATCACCAATGATGCAGAAAAGGCAGAGGTCCTCAACACCTTCTTCACCTCGGTCTTTACCAGCACTGTAGGGTCCCAGACTTTGGGAACAAAATTGCCAATTGAACCAAACACCAACCCACCATCGGTGAAGGAAGAGTTAGTATAAGAACTACTCCAGGAGCTTGACCCCCACAAATCAATGGGCCCTGACGCCATCCACCTGAGGGTGTTGAGAGAGCTGGCTGACATCATCGCAAGGCCACTCTCCATAATCTTTGAGAAGTCATGGAGAACGGGGGATGTCCCAGAGGACTGGAGGAAGGCAAATGTTACCCCTATCTACAAGAAGGGCTCGAGGGAGGATCCGGGTAACTATAGGCCTATCAGCCCTACTTCAATCCCTGGGAAAGTTATAGAACGAATCCTCCTGGGGGCCATCACAAGTCAGATGAAGCACGTGATTGGGAAAAGCCAACATGGCTTCACTAAAGGCAGATCGTGCTTGACAAACCTGGTGGCCTCCTATGACACAGTGACTTGCCTGGTTGACATGGGGCGGGCAGTGGACATTGTCTACCTGGACTTCTCCAAGGCCTTTGATGCAGTCCCCCACAGCCTCCTCCTGCAGAAATTAATGTGTTATGGCCTAGACAAGTGGTCTGTGCAGTGGGTGGGGAACTGGCTGACAGGCCGCGCCCAAAGGGTGGTGGTAAATAGCTCTTTCTCAAACTGGCAACCTGTCACTAGTGGAGTCCCCCAGGGATCGATATTGGGCCCAATGTTATTCAACATCTTTATAAGTGATCTGGATAACGGCATCAAGTGTAGCCTGATGAAGTTTGCTGACGACACCGAGTTGAGTGGGGAAGTAGACACTCCAGAAGGGAGAGCTGCCCTGCAGGGAGAACTGGATAGGCTGGAGGAGTGGGCCAGCAAGAACCTTATGAAGGCCAACAAGGATAAGTGTAAGGTCATGCACCTGGGAAAACATAATCCAGGAGTGCAGCACAGACTGGGATCCACCTGGCTGGAGAGCAGCTCTGTGGAAAGGGACCTGGGGGTCCTGGTGGACAGGAAGCTCAACATGAGCAAACAGTGTGCTGCTGCAGCCAAGAAGGCCAAGAGGACACTGGGTTGCATCAAAAAGGGCATCGCCAGCAGAGAGAAAGACGTCACTATCCCGCTCTACTCAGCGCTTGTCAGGCCACACCTGGAGTACTGTGTACAGTTCTGGTCCCCGCTGTACAAAAAGGATGTGGACAAGCTGGAAGGGGTCCAGAGAAGGGCCACCAAGATGATCACAGGACTGGGAAGCCTGCCATACAAGGATAGGCTGGGAGAACTGGGTTTGTTCAGCCTTGAGAAAAGGAGGCTCAGAGGGGATCTCATCCCCGTGTACCAGTACTTAAGGGGTAGCTACAAAGAAGATGGAGACTCCCTTTTTACACAGAGTCACATGGAGAGGACAAGGGGGAATGGACACAAGTTGTTCTTGGGGAGGTTCCGATTGGACACCAGAGGAAAATTTTTCACAGTGAGGGCAGTCAACCACGGGAATAGTCTCCCCGGGAAGTGGTTGACTTGGCCATGTGGGACACCTTCAAGAGTCGTCTGGACAGGGTGCTGGGCCATCTTGTCTAGCCTGCGCTCTTCCTGGAAAGGTTGGACTAGATGATCCCTGAGGTCCCTTCCAACCTGTGATTCTGTGTGAATCTGTGATTCTTGGGAAGAGGATTTAGTGGAACAGCTGGAACAACATCTCTGAAGAAACTGCTTCTCAGATCTCCTGAGGGATGTAAAAAATGGGCATAATTTATGCTGCGCTGCACTGCACTGCATTTGTCCCTTCAGGAATTATTGTTCCACATGAGCAAAGGTAGGACAGGTAGGCTAAGTCACCTGAGATACTGCTGAGCAGTGAACAGATGGCTGGAAAAAAAGTCTCTAACAGTGCTTAAATATTTTCCAGGGATGGTAAACTAGACCTTATTTTAAGTAATTCTGTTGAGGAGCTGCTCATGAATTTCTCTTCACCACGTTGTAGAGTGGTGGGGGACTTTCTATACATGGGTTATGCTGCATACCCCTTTAAGAAAAGAACAAACAGTGTTTATTCCTTATGTAGGACAATTTGCATTGAGTTCCTGTCAGTTATGTTGACACCATTACCAGAAAAATAAGGGCAAATAAGGCCATCATAACATTCCTTCTTGGTAAGGTAACAGTCAAGCTAAATCCTAGATAATCAGGCTTTGGGATTTGAATAGGAATAGTTATTGGTTGTGGTCAAAGTTATGAAGTTATAAAGATCCTTCCATATGCCAGAACTACTGCACGATATGTCCTTCAGCAGGTTCACTGTGATGAATGAGATATGTGTAGGCAATATGTGACAGCCTGTCTCAGAAAGCTGTACGCTTTTTGAGAAAGAGCCTAGAGATTGCCAAGCCTCGTGTAATGGTAGGACATTTTTAATAAGGTGGATTCTGTCCTCTCAGGGAAGTGTTTGTGTCTGATGTATGGTAAGAAAAGGAACCCTAAAAGAAAAAGAAGAATTTAGTTCCTATTGCACATGTCCTCCTAAACCCTTTAGAAGGAAGATAAATAGACATGGGGCCTAGCATTTGTGAGCGAGAAGTAGCTGAGAAAAAAGATGAGAAGCTTTCCCATAGGTAACAGAGACTTATGCTAATTGTGGCTCTCATTCACTGTGGTTTTGAAGTGTCTGTCAAAGTCTGAGCTAGAACTGTTTCAACTCTTACCCAGATTAGCAGAGGAAATGTCTCCATGTAAAGTCTTCTGTGTTGCTTATCACCAACCATTTACTGGTGAGAATGGCATTGATTACATGGAATTAAAATATGACTTGTGTCCCAACCAGGGATGTTCCAATCAGTATTCACTGATTAAAGCAGGAAATCCACGGGCAGAAATTTACTTTGTACGGATGCAGAGTGACCGCTACTGTTAACAGGTCCAGGTGGGGGCGGGGTTGAGAATGTTATAGGTACAAACCATAGAAGAAGCTGGCTACCCAGATATATGGACACTGCTCAGCTCACTGGCATTTTATGAAGATACTTCAGTATGAAGAAGATATTCTTAGATATGTTTCCCTGAAACTGGATCTCTGGTGACTCACTCATCCCAGAGCCTTCCATTCCAAGAGTATATTTACACTGACAAATCTTATTAAACAGCACATTAGCCTGTGGTGTAGAAGCTTTGCTGAGTCCATCCAGCACTTCCAGAATACTAAGGGCAGCAATCTTTAGAATTAGCAGATATTTGGCTATTCCTCCTGCTCTGAAAGAGACAGAGTTGTGTTTCTTTCATCCCCATCATTTAGCTTAGGTATGCCAGGCATTTCTGAAGTGTGGAGGAGTAAGACTTGGCTTTACCATGTTCATATAAACCTGTATTTAGAGGGAAGCTCTCATTTCAGCCACTGGGGAGTTTTCAATGTGATTCTGGTATTTTCTTCTGTGAGGAGAAGGCCTTAATGGCTACAGCTGGTGGCTGGGTACCAGGTGTGGTATAGTTTTTCACCCTAACTATTGCTTAGTCAAAAGACAATAATCAAAGGGATGGAAAAATTTTAGCATTGGGGTGATAAGCCCCATACACCTCCCAGCTGTTTCTCCCCATCCCTGTTTTCTTTACAGCAACACTTTTTATGTGCTTGCACATCTATTTCAGAATGCCAGTTTATGACTTGTCAAAGTTATTTTAAAGCACTCAGGGCTTTTCTAAGACTGTGACCACAATGTTTTCCAAGGAGGAGTAGGATAGAGTTATTCTCCACCAGGTGCAGAACTGGACAAGAAATTCTAAGAAAGCCACATTTCTTTTTACCCTCATAACATCTACTCCTGTGGCAGGCTCAGGTTGAAGAAGAAGTTGTTACCAGCCCATCTTGATTCATATCCAGTTGACTTTTTCCGCAAAGCTAAGCAACTGCCAACTTGCAGAAGAAAGCCCTGCCCTGAAACTAGAAGTCTTGGGGACAGAATCATTTAACTCCACTGCAACGTAACCCATTCTTTGTTGCATCCTGAGTAGTCTCTGAAAAGAAATTTGTTAGTCCTGGTTTCATTGCCTAACCAAAGGTTACAGTCTGCCATTGACCCTGTTTTTTTCATAAAGAAGTGTGCACTCTGTCTTTACGTTTGCAGGTGAGTTTTTCACTCAAGTGAAGATATTTTGGGCTAAGTACATGGCAGTCAGATGCCTGTGATGTATGTATTTGCAGAGGCACTTTCATATTCACCACTCTCACAAGCAAAGTCCATCAAATCATCTGCAATAGTTGTGCTTATTTTGTGGCTGGGAAACAAAAAATCATCATTAATGGCAATAGTCAAGCCTCCCACAAAATTAATGAGACAATATTTGCAAAGCAATTCTTCAGACAAAGGTATTTTCAAGTAATGCTTAGCATTATCCACCCCCTTTTTTATGAAGTAACTTCTACCATGACTCCTGGGTGCTGTGAGAACAAATAGGAAAAGGATACTTCCATTTTCAGTCAGTGGAGGGAATAGATTTAACCCTTTTGGTGATAAGCCTCTTGTCAAACCATTTTCTTAGTCTGCTTGAGGGCTTGTATTTCTCATTTTAGTTTCCCTTAGGCTTGGGTTTCTCACAAAAAGCAGCAGCTACCTCCTCCTTTTTAGGATTCTTCTCCTGAGGACCAAGCTGTACTCCAGAACAAACTCCTCTGAACTGCCCAAATCAAGGGATTTTCCTGAGTAGCACAGTGTAGAGCAATCCCCATGACACTTACACAGGCCTTTCCTCAACAACTTGTACCCATGCTTTTTCCATCTCGTCAACAAAAACTCTAAAGAATTGGTCTGTCAGGAGCTCATCTGTAAGTCCTCCTGAATTATCACTCAGGGAAGGGTTTTGTTTTCTCTGACACCTCACCAAATCTGTTTCATTATCGAGGCAGAAATTTTGCAACTGGTCTGACAAGTTGCATCATTCTAAATTAGCGTAAGCAGTAATAAAACAGGCTATGATATATATTTGTATAAGTAATGTATGCAGCAGTGTTTGTCTTTGGCATGGTGCTGGCATGTTTTGAAGGGACACCTCTTCACACCCTTTCAATGTTATAAAGCCACATGATGAAACTATGTATGCTGGGGAAAACCGACATCAGAAGAATTTACTAGCATCTTTCCCAACGCTGAATTTGGGAGGGTTTTATTGGCAAATACACTGTACAGAAAAATCTTAAACAGTTTGGCTGTTGTTCAGTGGACTTTACCAGTTTCCTGTGCTTACATTCATGTACTCCGTCTCTCTGGCTGAACTTATTAACATACTCCCTTTCTTTTCCAAGGGCTGTATACTGTGTGGGAAATCCTGAGGTCTCTTGTTTCTGCCTGAGATGGAGTTTTTTCATAACGGAAAGAGGAAGTTACATTTCTCTTCAAAATGACAGATCTTGTAGATTTTTAGCTATCCTGTAACCTTTGCTCTGATTCCCCAGGAGGGCCATTTCTTCACTGTTTTCTGATGCCTTCTTTTGTATATGTACTAGAGAGGGAAAGTTTGTAACCAACTCTGACAAATTATGTGAGGGAGAAAAGCCTTCTCAGAAGACATGTTTTAACTTCATCAGCTCCAGATTAATTTGGGAGAGTGTCAAAATTATGATGATTGATTCTAAGATATCCAGGAAGGATGGTATAGGTTGGTAAAATCATAATAATGGACTTCTTTGTTGGGTTTGGGCTTGTAATAAAAGCACGTGCATTGATTGTTTCCCAAAAAAAGAATATCCCTAGGGGCCAAAGGCCACAGTAGTTGAGCTTTCTTTAAAAAAGCCATGGGTTCCCTGTCAAATTCTAGCATTCACAAATGGTCCAGAGCACGTGCTTTAGAGATGCAGAGATACATAGAAATAATCTGTGCCTTGTTCTCATAAGAGAAAATTGTATGTTGCTATCATTAGCATGTGTCACTCCTCTGTTTTGCAGTAGCAGGTGACAAAATGGGGGGGGAAGAAATTCAAAGGCCCAGTAGCAACTTCATCACCATCTAAAAGCAAAGGCCCTTCTTTAACTTTGTCCTTCGATGCATGACAATTTGCAGTGTTCTCTTTGTGTGAGATATGCAACAGCCGCTGTATTGGTGGCATTGAATATGTTTGTCCATCTGAGATAGCTGCCTGGGGAAAGTGTTATGTTTCAGGTCTTTAAAAATATAAATCCATACCTAGCCATGCAGAGGCATACCAAGTCTGTGTACCGGTAAGGCTTTGAATACTGTGTCCCAATCCTGAACTTTTTCTCCTCTGTTGTAACAAAAGATTTCTTCATCACTGGTGTGATCTCTTTCCTTGTTGAGGAATCAAACTCACCTCAAAATACAAACATCCTGCTAGGAGCAATTAAGAACCATGTTCTACAGATCACAAATTTTAACTGTGTTGGTCTGACACCATTCTAGAAACTCTGCTTCTTCCCAGGCATTGCGCCATAAATGCCATAATATTTCTCCCTCAGTAAAGGACGAGCACAATGCAGTTTTTTCACAATGGCAAAAAAACTGTGGCAATATGCTTTAGAGCCTTCAAATCCCACATCCTAGGGAGGGTTTCCATTTTTTGCAAAGTAGTCGATCTATGAACAAAAGGCCCAGAAGCTTTACAGTTATGCACACCAGATCACCCTCCCCAGTGCAATAACCCAGGTAACTGTTAGAATGGGGCACTATGAAAGTATAGCCACCAACTTTGTGCTGGTAGATGTTGTTCATCCTCAAATTAGTAATATCCTTGCCATTCTGGAATTACTGAAAACTGAAAAATTAAATAAATAAAATTAAAAAATAAATAAAATAAGATTATGTATCTGCCTGTCTCCTCATATACTCAGAACTGTAAATAATGTAGTTTTCTGACTTTTCCAGGCCTTTTACTTGGAGCATAAACCAGAAATAATTGTTTATATGTCATGCAGAACAGACTGATTATAACAACATATATGTGCACATGTGTGTGTATACACTAATAATTATATATTTTATACATAGTATTTATCTATATATAATATAAGTCACTGATTATAATGATTTCCTTATCATCTGTAATGCTAGTACACACTAGTGGCATCTATACTGAAGTTTTCAACCATCATCAACCCAATTCTCAGAAGCCAAAACCACATACGTGCCTAAGCAGTTTTTAGAACAACAATACCGTCTACAACTAGGACATCTCAAAGGCCACTCTGTGCTTCTGCATCCTTCTCACCCAGACAGAAACAAGGAGTTACCAGCAATCATGGCTATGGCTGCGTAATATCTCACATTATTCACTAGCTTTGCTCACTGAGGCAGTCTTTCACATCTGAGTAACATACTAAAGATCCACATATACCATGACATAAACATTCTTGGGCTTGGAGTGCCACACATTAAAAAAACCCCAAACAACAGAGGACCTTTATTTCTTTGTGAGAAACCATCTCAATATTGACCTGCACAAGGGTGTGAAATTACTTGTTACTGTGCATTAACCTTTTTTACCAGATTATCCCAATTCCTCATTTTTTATCATTCTTATAATTGTGTCCCATCATATCTCCATTTGGCATAAGAGACACAGAGATGATTGCAAAACACAGATTATTGACTGTGTTATCCGAAGTCCACTATACACCTTCTCTTTTTGTGGATGAGAATATTACAGCGCATAGAGTTGGTAATGCCTCATCCCCACTCCCCACTGCTCAGATTGTTGGTGGTGGTTGGTCCTGAATGGGGGCACTTGCCCTGCCCTTCTTCCAGGAGGGCACCCCTGCCCTGAGAGACTCCCCCCTTTCACTGACTGCATCCATGGAAGGGTCCATAGGTAGAAAACCCATACTGCAGGATGCAGGGAAATAACTAGAGCAGAGTAACCCACCACATGCAAGCCTGAATATAATTATGGGACACCCAAATACATCTTGGGCCCCAGAATATATTAGAGTGCTCTGAACCCTCCTGTCATTTCTGGGGGAAGGGTCTGTGTCATAGGTCTGCTTGTCTTAGAAATAATTTCTTAACATGGGGACCTTGCTATGACAGCTGTGCCTCCACTGCTACAATGATGAGACATATCTCAGTAGGCAGGGAATAAAGTTATTTTATTCAGCTTTCAGCTCATCTTGGCACTAGGATTAGGGATGTCCATGAGCTGGAAGACAAAAGGAGCGGAGAGCCCATGGAGCATGGCAGTTCTAGGCGGAACTTGTTCCTCTGCTAGCTGTGCTGTATTAGCTGGATTCAGGACCTTGATTCCTGCTTTGCCTCCTGTTTTCTCCAGTTTCAGATGTCCACAGGAGCCACTGAAGTCCTTAATCCTGCAGCTTGAATTCTTGCTAAGGAATTCCTTCCCATCAGCAGCAGTACTTTGAGTTGCCAGTATCCGACAGCAGAGTACTGAGCTGTGAAACTGGAGAGAGGAATTTGCTGTGGGTTATTTGGGATCTTTTGAGTTCCTATGGGAATCTCGCAGGCTCTTTGCTGATTGTGACAAGAAATTGGCTTTTTAGTTCTGCACAGTACCCATATTATCTGCGCCTGAAGTAAGTGGACTCCAGTTGCCATTGATACACCCATCAGTTTGCACTTTATGGTAAAGAGGTTTTGACACACAGTTGTTTGTAGTCAAAAGGTGAAGGTCAGGATCAAAGCTGGATGTTGGTACCCTCTCAGTTCACATGTAATGAGGGCACACTCACTGTGGCTTTGCAGTGCACACAGAGGCAGCAGCTGAGGTGAAACCTCCATATCTGTTGCCTCCCAGCCACGGGAGCATTGCCCATTTACAGCTGGGTGAACCGGCAGCAGGTGGAGTTCAGAAGATGTGTAGAGATGGGGAAGGCTTTTATGATTTTATTCTATTTACACCGTGTGTACCGGAAAACCTGAAAGGAGGGGTCAGAGCCTTGCTGTAGTACCTACATGGCTTAAAACTTACTTACTCAACTGAAGAACCTCCGAATCAAAGGCAGAAGACAAATATGAAGGAGCAGGAGGAGAAGATTGAAACAGAACAGTAGAGATATCAAAATGATTTGTGAGAAATATCATTTAGCTCCTTCAGTTGTTCTTTAGGAACAAAAGCGAGGACATACATGTATTTATTTGGTAACTTGACAGGCTTATAAAAAGTGTACATCAAGTCAATGCTCCTCAGAAATACTTCTGCATATTTGATAGATTATTATTTGATCATCAAAGTCTCAATGTGCTTAGATAAAATACAACTTTCAAAAAGATTTTGTTCGCGGGATTTCAGTTCCTGGAAGCTGTGTGGTTAATAATTCATTTCAATATTACTAATTTTATCTTGGTCATATTGAAATTAATATTCTCAAAATACAGCCAATCTTGATAAAAGATTCTGACCTTATTGCTTCCCCAAAGATGAGTCTTGCTGAAGTTGCTGATTTTGAACCCAGGCTGTCATGAGAAGCTGTCTGGGTTTGTTCAGAAGGCAGACTGCTAGTAGCAGCATATGCTTGCTTTGAATACAAGCAGGGAGATAGTACAGTCTTCTAGCAGATCTGCTTACTCTGTGTGTTTAGGGCTGTATATGCGTAGTTTCATTATGAGAATATTTCACTTATTTCTTGTTGCTGGTAGCCCTGCAGAGCAGTGGCACGCTGAGAAATGCTTTTTGGGCCTGCCTCATCACCTGAACTGCCAAACACATGAACTCACATTGCTGTTATTTTTATTTACTGTTATTTATGAGCATCATTATCTGTGACGTATTGCAGTGCTGCATAAAGATCCTAAGCATTGCTCTGTATATGTTCAGTGGACTCTCCTACAGTTATCAGTGGGTGCAGGTGTCATCAGAACTGTGCTGTAGGCCCAGGTCCATGTGTAGAGAAGAGACTAGCTGCTTTTCATGCTCTGCATTGTTTTTCAACCCTTTTTGATGTAGCAGAGGAAATGATGTGTTAGAAGTCTGTACTGGGAAAGGGGCTGGCGTCAGAGACTATTTTCCACCCCTTTAAACCCTCTGGGAATTCTTCAAAGTTCACAACAGGCAGTTTAGTCTCAGACTATTTACTGTGCTCAAGTCTCTTGCTGGTAGCCTGAGAAATCTGTGGCCTTGACAAAACCTGATGAGCCAGAGAAGTTTTGTGAAGAAAGCTAGTCCTGCTTGTCCAGACCTTATACAGGACCCCAGAGAGAGCTGCCTGGAAGGGAATCTCCCAGGGACCTCTGAGGACAGTAAGAGAGAGACTCCAGTGAGAGTTTTACCATAGCAGTGCTGGAACTGGCCTGAAGAGTTGTTAACAATGACCACCTAGGAACCAGAGAAAAACCGCTTGACTCTCCATTTTATTTGAGTTCATTTACATAAGTTGCCCCTGGAAATAAAGGGACATAATTTCACTCAAATCTTTAAGCAAACAATGAAAACCACAGAGCTTCATCAAATGTTTGACTACAATGCAAGCACACCATGAAAGGACTGTGAAATTTGCATTATTTTGATGTCAAAACAGAAGTAGCCATATGTGGCAGAAATATTCACAGATTAACTGTACTTTAAGCAAATGTGACCTGAATATCAACCTTGGTTAAGAAAGTCCAGATCATTTGACTTTTGCATAATTTGGATTTTCATTAAAATTTGTCCATACAGTTTACACTGTGAAATAAAGTGCCTTTGCAAAGCATTACTTGAATACAAGTTCTCCAAAGGAACAAGTTCAACCTCTCTTCATCCCTTTAGCCTCTTATTATTTTCTTTTCCCTTCCTCCCTCCAAAGGACCCAGTTTAGTTGACAGGCTTTGAGCAAATCTTCTCTAAAGTGCAGACAAAGGATAGCCCTCATCTAGCTTGCAGAGCAGGTCTCATCTCTTTCACCCTGCTTCCTGTATGAGCAGAGCTACATGCAGAGCCCTTTCTCCTCTTCCTTCTCTTCAGAACTGCGGAATACACATCATGAGCAGAGGCTCCTGCAGGGGAAGAAATCAGGCAGCTGTATCACAGGGTCCCAGGTGGGAATTCTGTAACCCAAAGAAGTGAGGTAGCAGCAGGAGGAGAAGGGGAGAGATTAAGACTCCCCTTCTTCCTCCTACACATGCCTGAAGTCTCAAAGATCCTTCTGTAAGCCAGACCTTCCTATGCAGTGTCTCTTTCCTGTTTCCTTCATTGCACTAAGACCTCACTACCAGCTTGAGTTTTGCCTGTATATTTGAGGGGCAGTAATCGGGGGTAGCTCTAAACACGCTTGATAGTTTCCTTACAGCAGTATTAGACTGTGACACAGTAAACACTGGCAATGTGTGAGATACCAGACAATGATGTATAAAATGGTTGCAAAAAAGCCTCCCAAAATTCTAAACTCTCATAGGTGTTCCCTTGCCCTTGGCAGATATGGGTCACCATCTGTCTGCAGGCACAGAGACTAGCTAGCATCCAGCTGCAAAATGCCTAATTAAAGTGATTTGTAATTGCGTCAGTAGCACATGGCTTACCCAATGCAGAGTATTTTACTGAGCATCTTCCTGGCTATGAAATAGCCCCTGCCAGGAAGGGTGGTCTAAACATCCTGTAACAGGCTGAACATTCTCTGAGGGAGAGGGAGAGTGTGGGAGAGAGAAACCTCTCTAGTCCACTAGTCACTGGCACTCACCTGAGGATGGACAAGCCATAGTTCTAATTAAAAATCTATTTTGGTACTTCATCCCTGAATTTTTCACATGAAGTTCATTAGCACTCCTTGGGATGGCAGGGATAGGGCCTGGGGGCAACTTTTCGGCTGCAGGGACATGCTCCAGCCCTTCTCCAGCTCTGTGACCTGCTGCAGTGAATCCCCTGGTGAAGTGCTTCCCCTAGGCCCCTGGGATATGACACAACAGGACTTCAGTCAGTCCTTGCATCCACTGACCAAGCCAAACAGCTATACATCAAGCTGGAGGAAGCTCAGTGTTTCAGTTTCTCAACTCTTTGGTAGATCTCAGATCACACAGGACACCAATACCTTACTGGAGAATCAGCCATGTTCTAGGTACATGTCCTAATCACTTAAAAAAGATCCCATTCTGATGTTAAATCCATTCATCCTGTGATAACACTTGTGAATTCAGCTGCTGGAATGTGGCTTCCAGGTGCTACTGTATGCAGGCAAAGGAATTGCACTTTTATGCTAATAGGGTCTTTGGGCAAGATCTCTGGGCACCTCAAGGTGCTGAAGACCCAGGCAGGTCCTTTGTGGATTGGTCAGTACCACTTAAATGCCTGAAAAATGATCCTTGTTGCTCTTGCTCTGGACTCACATTCTTTGTCTGCATTTGCCAGCACCACAGAAAGCAGAGAAAGTGTAGCTTAAAAATGACTCAGAAGTGATTCCATGGTCACATGGTGTGATGCTCTGGTTAGCCATCATTTGGTGTCACTTGGAGACTTGTGTTCAAATTAATAACTGCACTTAGTGACAGGAGTTTTCTTAAAACATACAGAGGCCTCTTTTCTCACCAAACAACACATATGCTTTCACCGTCTTGAGAGAATAGGATATTTCTTTTACTCAGATTTTCAGTGGAAATTATGAATCATGAGGCACTATTCATGGGGGGCCATTTTCTTTAGTGTGTCTATGTTTTCCAGTAAAGGGCACACTTTTTTTCTTTAATCTTTAAATGGAAAGATTAACAACAGACTTAATAGGAACGACAGGGCTTGTTTCACCTGGGTCAGATTCCTGATGGAGATGAAGTTTCCTTTAGCTTTTGAGGCTGATGAGACAGATATTGCAGTAGGAAATTGTTTATACCTCTTTGCATTGGCTGAGTGAAAAAGAAACAAGGAAATGCAGGAAAGGTGACTCTTCATTTACAGGTGAAGAGGTGCTCATCAGCAGCTGTTGCACTACCTTGATATGGCTCCTTCACCAGGCCGGACTGCTGCAGGCTGTAGAGGGTCCTGCTGTCAGGGGCGGATTAGCTTCTACGCAGAAGGAAAAGCTCTGGGTAGCGCTAGTGTTGGGGCAGGCAGTGCCTCCATCAGACCCTTATATGGGGATGAAGCCCCAGGCCAGGGAGTGTTCTGCTGAATAAGTATACTGTGTTTGAAAGAGATCCTTATTCACTGGCTGCATGTTTTAGTCAGTACTTTGAGCGAAAAATATTAGTTTTGGGAAGAAAGGATATATTTTGCTCTGAGAGAATGCCTTAAGAGTTGCCTCTTTTAGTCTATTGTAGTCCATAGAAGTTACTGCTGGCCTGAAGTTTTGTCAAACAACTTGGCAGATGCCAGGTATTTTTCTGGAAACTACCTGTCCTCACAGGCAGTGTTTGCAGTCTTTTATTGCAAATGGGGACTGTGTCATGGTCGTGAGGTATTGCAAGTCCCTAAATCCTAAATCTTTTAATTTAGTTATCTTCCTTACTCTCCTGGAACCCACACATCCTTCTAACACGACTGTGGCAACTACTTTAATTTCTGTTTCATGACCACTGGATAATTAAGCAGGGGCTTCTGCCATGAATCTCCCCTGAGCTTCCCCTTTCTGTGCAGATGAGCTACTGTAAAGTCCTGCTCCTGACAGCCTGATGCCCCACAGCGCTTCCTGTGCTGCAGGAGGGAAAGTCCTGGCTTGGCCTCTGAAGCACAGGCCTTAGGAGGAGCCAGGGCATGGGATCAGGTAGATTTCCATGGAGCTGTGGTTGTGACTGAGCAGCAGGGGCATAGCCAGGAAAAGGGATGGAAATACAAGCATTGGTCTGGCTTTCAAGGATGTAATAGCTAGTAAGAGCTACCTAGGTATATCTCATGAGAGTTTCATGAGAGCAGAAGCGCTAAGTTCTGATTCCAGCTCTGACCCTCATGACAGCCTGTTGTCCCATTGTCTTATGGGGACATGAGGCATGTCTCATGTCCTGCACAGCTGTGTGGTGGCCCCATGCCAGCCTGATCAACAGGAGGATCCATAGACAGGAGGATCAACATAGGCACTTCTGCTGGCACTTAGCCAGGTGCTTACTACAATGTCCCATTTCACACAGGCCTAAAAGAGCTTTATTGAGCAAATCCTGGTTTTTTTTTCCTGTCTTACAAAGGGAAAATGGTTTGGTTGAGTAGACAAACATAAGTACTTTACATTTTATGGAGGAAAGGGGTCAGCAAAAGGTCAGAGAATCCCAGTTTTGAGCTTCCTCTTCCAAAATTTGGCCTCAGTAGCTTGAAAAGTCTATGCAGAGTTCTCATACTCCATAGATTACATTCAGTTAAACTGCCACCTTTGGAAGGCAATATGTTCCCTCCTGCTCTCATCAGCTAGTGCTAATATCATATCCACTTTTCTCAGGGTTACAGCATTTTTTTCAGAAGAACCCTAGGGCAGCAAATGGTCCCTCCTTTTTGCCAGGGGGAAAGGGAATACTCCCTTGCAAGTGTTTGCACAATCCAGACATTAAATCCCAGCCTCAGTTCTGAGAGATGGCCACAAATTATATAAGCTGCAGTGAAACTTGCTCCTGCAATGCATTGGGACAGAGGATGAAATATCATTGGTGATGGATTTGCCAACAGTGTACTAAAAACTGGGAGGACTGATGTAGGATATAATATGTGGAAGACTTTCGGTATTTCAAAGTTGTTAATGTTTGCAGTTTTTAAAAATGATTACGCTTGATGTGTGCAGCACTAAATCTTTTTTGTTGATAATCACAGCTGATTTATCTCTTTTTAAAAATTGATCTCACGCCATACAAGATCTTGTGACTCACAGAAGGAATTAAATAGCTCAGGCATACTCGTTTAGATGAAGTTCACCCGCTGACCTCTTCTTCATATCTCCAGTTCATACCTGTCCAGTCCATTTTGCCAGAAAAGCTCTTTAATCCTTCATATTCCTCCCTCTTCTCCAACCGGCTCCCCACACTTAATCGAACTCATAGTCATAGAACATAAATACAAATCTCAAAATTTCTTCTCTCAAGGAAATGGGAAATTTTTATGATAGTGGTTAGGCTGCATAGACTCCATAGCAATGATGGACTGGATAACTCAAGGGACTTAGGTATATGCAGTGTCCCATGGCAGTTAAAGTCAAACCAAAGGCAAAGACTTAGACCCAGCTCCCCAGTCAACCTTGTATGGGGGGGAAGTCCCACTAACAAATTGGAATTCTTGTTAACTAAATAATGTCAACGACCTCTATTTTTTCTATTTTTCTTATTGCTGTGTTCTTCTGCATAGCAACTTATAGATTGACTTACAGATGCACTAGGGACTTTCCACATTGTAAATCACTTTATGAATAATGGTGTACAATATCTTCAGTACAGGTCCTCCTTTCATTTGTTCGCTTTACTCTAGTTTGAGAGCCTATTTTCCCCAGACTTAAATAAAGTTTGTAGAAGTCTGTAAGAAGTATGATAGAATTTAAAACTACTTAAAATTTCAAGTTAATGAAATACCTGTACTAAGGGAAAATGGCCCACAACCTTTCACAGTGTCATTTCATTCCCAGTGCTATATATTAGGTACAAAATTGCAATCTTGAATCTAATCATTAAACTCCAAGAGCATTCAGATCTGGGTTCATAATTCAGGCTGGGAGGACAAGCTTGCAAAATACATATTGAGGTTTGGATTTCAAATCATCTCAAGGTATGCAGCTGTTCAAATTATGATACTCTTGGCATTTATCCTTCCTTAAATTTTGGAGTAGCCATAGTTGTCACCCTTAACATTTTTCACCTGTTCACATTAGATCATAGTATCTGTTTAGCAAGATTAATTTTGCTCAAGTTGTAAATTTTTATTTCAGGTCTTAACCTTCAAGGATATTACAAGTAGTTCTTTCCCATACATACCATTTTGGCTTAGTGACTTACTGACTTCATACACCACATACTGGAATGGACTGGGAAAATCCAAAGGGCATTACTGAATGTAAATACATGTGGGGCAACTTATAGCAATGATTGATCAGGAAGGATAACAGAATCTTACTGATACTGATACTGATACGTTGTTAGAGATTCAGCTCCTGGAAAAGCCCTAGAGAAAATACTTTTTCAGTCATATTCCCCATAAAGCAATAAAAAGACAAAGATGGAGAGGGACAGTTTGTAGAACCCCCCTCATGGACTGTCGTACAACTGTAAAATTTTTGTTACAATCCTAAATCATTACATAGCAAACAGAAAAACATAGGTTGAGATTGTGTCTTAGTAGTTTCTTCTGCCCTCAAAACTTTGGTTTCCTAGATGTTATTTGGATGGTACTCATGCTTCTGCTTGTCTTAAAAGTGGATTTTGTAGAAGAGTTGGCTGAAATATTCTTATGTGAATTTTTACCCCTGACGAAATGGACTTTTCCCAAAACTGGGAGTTTCCAAAGAGAGTTTTTACTTTTTGAAATGCTGACCTGCCAGAATGTTTTTGTTTTCTTTTATTTTAATCCTTTCTTGTCACACAGTCTATAGACTCAGCTCATGTTACTTTTTCATAGGGTTTTTTTTCCATTCTGCCATCCTTTACCTTATTCCAGCTCCTTTTGATTTGGAGGTATTGAAGAATGGCAGAAAGAAACTGAAAAATGTCCCAAAATAATCCTGAACATTATCTGCATACTGCACAAGGGATTAAAAGAAAGGAAGAAGAGATGGGACAATACAAAAAAAGACTTCTCATGAAAATAAAAGGAAACAAACATATCCAAACAGTGTCGTTACCTCACTGCATAGAAACAGATCCAAATTTTTGGTTTTCATTTTTTTAATGATTTTTTTTCCTTAGTCCTTTTCCTGTTTCCCACTAAGATGCTATACAAGGATAAATTGCCCTATACTCTCTCCCCATTGCACTGTGGATTTTATAGAGCTTATTTCTTTCACACAAAATCTATGCATGCATGAAGTTTCTTATGGAACCATGTGGCATAACAAAAAAATGTTTTATTAAGAATCAAAGTCGCTTTTTCCAAAAAGAAAAGTGATGGAACCTGAGACTTCCAAAATCTTTGTTACAATGAGTATAAATCATTTATCTATCCGGAGTAGAATGTACATATTTTGAGATACCTTGTTCAGACTTTCATAATTTGTCCTTTATCCAGCAGTGTCTCAAGTCAAACCTCAAGTTTCTCCTTTCAGAAACTCTTTATTCCTTGAATTTCCTTCTCAGTCTGTTGAAAGATTCCAGGGGACAGGACTCTCCACAGTTACATAGGATCTTGCATCCAGTGTTTCTCACAGGCAGCAGAGGATAGCTATTTTCACCAATAATTTTCAAAGGCAATAAACATGCCAGGGTGCCCTTCTACATCTCTGCATAGGAAATGGTTATCTAAGCAGGGTACGCACTGTGAAATTGGCAGTCCCCACTTCATTTGATGCTTTACTCATTTCCCCTTTGCTTAATGTCACATTTAACTATTTGCACCTTCTCTCTGCAATACTTCTATGTATTTAGCTGTTTGTTAAGGAAAACCCTCTTCTTGACATACCAGCTTAAGTCCTCTTCATGCCTGACAGTCCCTATTTGCTCTAGTAAATTTGAAACCAGCCTTCTGTTTGTCAGACAAGCAGGCTATGTATCTTTCACAATAGTGTCCTCTGACTGATATTTGTTTTCTTCAATGAATTACAGAGAGACCCAGAATCAATGCACTGTACTGATTCCAGCAGCAAAATGGTGTCTGGCAACATATCCAGGCTGGATTCCCAATTGGTCATTTATGGTCAGAGTTTTGACGGATTTCACAAGGAGCATGAAGGATTGATCATTTCATTCATACTGAAGGCTCTGAGCAATTTGAGGCAGGTCAAGTAACCCCTGGACCCACTGGGAAGTGGTAAAGGTTTCATGTCAAACCATAAGAGGAAGATAATTGCAATGCAGAGTCATGAATACACTGGCTTTATGGACTGTGTTGTACTTGTGCTGCAAAACGTGAATAGGAGAGACTGTGCCTCCTAGTTTAGGGACTGATCCTGCAGGTTTGAACTGATTTAAAGAACAATTACAGTCTTAAAAGTAATACATTCCTCTGCTAGTAAAAGAATTCAGAATTTAATTAAATAAGAGGAGCCCCAGGGTGTGAATGGCAAAGATTTATCAATAGCACAAATACGAAAAATGCAGAGGCATGTACTGTGTCACAGTGAAGTCTCTGCTGTGCTCTCCCAGGTCTTGCTCCCCTGCTGTCCCACAACTTGGTGCAGGAGAGCATGTGTGCATACTGCACTCTCCTAGTGTGGTGCTAAGAAGTTTGGCAGTGAATCTGAGGGTGAATTGATAGCATCAGGCTAAATTAGCCCTAAGAAAAGGAAATGTGCAATACATCGACAATGCTTCATGGCTGTGCCACATTGGAGGTAGGTTGGTTTTTTGTTTTGGTTTTTTTTTTTGTGCCCAGTGGAAAGTTTATCATAAAGGAGACTGTAGAAAATAAAAATTCCCTCTGTAGCAGCACTACAGAAATCTACTTTCAAGCAAACTCACTACATTTTCTTCAAGTAAAAGCTGACATCTTTAACACATTGTTAGCACTTCATGTACAGGTCAGTGAATCAGGCAGTGTGCCACAACACACAAGGCTAGAGCAAAACACAGCTCAGAACAGTACTAGAGTGGGTGTCTCATGACTGGGCACAAGCCCACCATGAGAGTTCGGAGCGGCAGGGAAAGGTGAGGAAATGCTGATTTCCCATTGCCCAGGTTCAAGTAGCTAGAAACTTCTACTGCCAGAATTTCTGCGCCACAAGCAACTTACACCTGGAATAGGAATGGAGAATTAGTTACATGCAACCCCATACATCTGAATCAGTCCAAATTCTGCTTCTGTTCTGTATCCCAAACTGCTTCTGGCTACTATGCAAGGGCTTAAGGAGTTAGGAAGTTCCTCATTCTCTACAGATTATTTGCCCTTAATGAGTAACACTCAGTAAATCTAACAAATCACTTCCCCAGATATATTTTGGGTACCACGCATCATCTGAAGAATCTAAATGGAACAGTTTCAGCTCTCTTCCTCAAGCATAAGATCATTATTTTGCACTGATGTGAAGCAGTTGCATTTCTAGGAACCAGGCCACCATTCCAATTCAAAAGGTTTCCAGAAATTTTGCTTTTCATTTCCTCTTCCTGCTACACGGCAGCACAAACTCCATTAACAAGCTATTGTAACAGTCTCACCCACCACCCAACAGGAGACACAGCAAGCAGCCCTTTCCCTCCCAGAGAAAGCCTTGTAACAGATACAAGCAGAGGTACAAGTACAACTAGGTTTAATACAACCTCAGATTCTTGTTTTCTTAGCTGCATTCACTGCTGCCATAGGCATGTATTCACTGTTGTACTCATGGGAGTTGGATTCACACTGCTGATTCTGCAAACAGAGAGAAAATGCCACGAATTTAATCTGTGGTCACTAACCTCCGCCACTCCTGCCTTTGTTCTTTGAGTAAGGCAGTTACTCTAACTGTTTTCAGTGGGAATATTAAAGTCAGAATAGACAGGCACTCATGTAGAAAACTTGGAATAAAACAAACTGAAAAAGAAAAAAACACGTTGTCCAAAAGAATAACTAATGTCTATGGTCTCCTTTCTTTCCTGAGCCAACTGGTTCTTTGTTTAAGTGGTTTTGCTCCAGAACAGAGCTGGAATTGCTCCACTGATGATTTGTTTCCCTTTCTCGAAGAAAACAATCAGGTGAATTGCTTACTGAAGTAATTTTGCTGACCTGTGCAGCATTTCTCCTCTTTCCTTTGATTCCCAGCCTTTAAATCAATAAACAATTCTGTCTTAGAAAAATTAAATCTGAGCTGCTGTCATCAATGACTGAATTCCAGTGGTAAATTAACAACTCAGTCTCTTCATCAAAAAACACATCACGTGCTGCGTACATGCCTGTCTCACCCTCTAAATCTCATTAAATCAAGTTCCCCATCCATGACCCTTCGAAGGAGGGTTATGCTGAATCTCATAGACTTGCTTACCTTGCTCCTTAAGCAACAGGCCACAACACAGCAGATACAGGAAATCATGGCAAACATGATCAGGCCAATAACTATCCATGACATGAGTCCCAGTGAAATGCAGTCTACCTTATCTGGAGATGGGGAGGCAAAAAAAGTCATTATTGATAATTTTAATTTCTGACCTGCCCCCCCACACCCTTTCAAATGCTTTTCCCTCTTCTCTTCATATTAATAAAATAGCAAAAGTGAGGTCTGCAGAAGGATTTTCCTGAGGTGAAAAGCCACCTTGGAAAAGTGTATTCAGGAGGAAACAGAACATTGCTGTTTTCCAAAGGGAGAGGTGAAACTGTTGGTACACAGGGCTGAAAGTGGAGACTAAAAGAAACAAAGCTGGGCTTGAGAGCAGGATGGTACTTCAGATCTGCACAAGGCTTATGCTTACTTTCAGTGAGTACCACAGGTGATTTAAAGGGCAGCCTGGTCAAAAGAAGGGTGGATTTTGGCAGTCATGTTTGGATAGGAAGGCAAGCTGAGGGACACAAAATTACCCTTGCCCAGATCTGGGAGAGAATATGATAAGACATGAAACATCTGGCATAGCAATGAGCATCTGGATAACCATACAAATGAAAATGGACAGCTTTGGGAAACACTGCAGACGAAAAAGGATGTCACAGCTTGATTCTGAGAAGCTGTTTTAACTTCAGAGGAGGTGAGAGATAATTTGACCCAACCACATAATTTTAGCCTTAACATTTCAGCTCTGTCTTTGTTTAGTCCTGGTGTTGAGAGACAGGAAAAGATAGCAAGGGAAGGACAACAGGCAGTACCATGTTGTAACTGAACTATATGGAGAACCAAGAAGGGGTGTGAGCAAAAACACCACTAGCTCTTTCAGCTGAATATACCAAAGAGCCACCAAGTGAAAGGCAATTCAAAATTAAAGCCTGTGCAGTGAGTCTTCTGAAGTTGGTCCATGCCCTTCTCAGTAAAAGGCCAAAAATTCTCAGCAGTTGTGGATCTATTCTGCTCTAAGAAGGCTCTAAAACTGAAGGCCTTCTTCAGAGAGGAGAACACCATCTTCTTCACATCAGTGTGGCATCAGAGTTCCATATACCACTACTAGCACAGATATTTGATGGCTGATTTTTTTTTATTCTACACACATGAAGATAGCTCTCAGAATGGATATTCTTCCCTGGCTAGAAATAGTCTAATGTTTGCATTCAGCAGCTTGGAAAATGGACAATGGGAAATAACTGCTTCAGGCAAATGTGGGACTGCAGTACTCCAGAAGATGTAGTCTAGCTAGCTTGGGCGCCACTAACAATATGCAGAGTTCAGCATGGCCTGCAAAACCTGTCCAATATGATGAATAAATACCGAGAGGCCATGCTGAGCAGTCTGCCAACACAGCTCCACTGTTACCAGCCCCCTGCTAAGTTGTTTTAAGCTGTCTTGGAAATATCTGTGGAAACTCTAGTCACATTTTTCACTGCAGCATCGCTATGCCCAATGTCTACTTATCAGTAAACTGAAGTGAGGGGAGAAGAGAAGTAAACTTACCTTGGATGTACAAATAGGTTTCTTTCAGCCGGCAATCTATATAAGGAGGAGGTAAGAATATCTCCAGGCAGTAGGTATAAACGTCAATATGCTTGCTCTCCAGATTTTTAAGAATGAAAGTGGTGCTGCTATTTGAATACTCTGTCTGACAGTAGGTGACATTGCTCTTGGGGATACCTTTCTTCTCACCCAAATGGAGTGCACAGATCTCCTTCTTTTCATGCCCTTTGAAGAGGGTCATGCTGAACTCACTCACATTTTTGGGGTTAGGGAATGTGAACCTGAAGTTTCCATTTTCAAATTCCACCATCACCTGCGGGTCAGAGACATGAGGCTGATCTGGAGACATGAAAATAATAAGTGCAGTCACTCACATAGCAATGAAAAGAATCCCATAAATGTTAAGAAAATCATTTAAACAAAGCAAGTGAACCATGTGATTGAAACTTAAGGCATGTAGGTACTCAGAATAGTCTGGCTGTGGAAAGCAGCCTGTACAATGAGATACTAGTGCATCATTCTGGTCATGTCAGACATCACTGAGAAAATAAATGAGATATGATAAGGCCTGGCCTGTTACCCACTATAAGGCTGGAGAGGTCACTGTTAGCATTGGATCAGTATGCTAATCGATAATGTTTAAAGGTCACCATGGACCAAACACTATATGGACATTTAATCCCTGCCTTAGACTGACTGTCCTATTCATAGATAAATTAAGGTGGGCCAAAGATGATTACAATTATCTCTGGTTTATGGGTCATAATGTGCACTCTAATGATGTAGCTGAAAACTTAAAATGAGGTGTGAACCCAAAACTCCTACACAAGTGCCTTAACCACAAAATCTATCTTTCCTTTCTCAGATGCTGTGCAACTTTCATTTTGCAAATTTCTTGGAGAAGAAAAAGACAGCAAACTGACCGAGGAACTCCTGCTGCCTCACAGTTTGACTTTGTAAAGTCAACGACCAATACCATGGGAAACACCCTCAGACAAAAATGTGTGCTGTAAAAAAATTACATTTTTTTTCTTCAAGGGCAGTATTTTCTGATCTAGAAAGGCATTTAAAACCGTACATCAAATCATGCAAATGTGTCTTACCTATATTTTTGCATGGTCTTGATAAGCAGCTATCAACTCCTGAAAAATACAAAATTGTTTCCTGTTTAAAATTCAAGAAGAGAGGTGCAGGAACAGAGGTTGAGCCATGCAATGTTAAGATGCTGAAGTTATTTTCTAATTTGTGTCATTAGCCTATCTGATCCTGTATGTGCTACACTATAAAATCATATGATGTAAGAAAAGCACAAAATATAAAAATGAAAGTAGAAAGAAAATGCATTGAGCAAGAATTAATATTGATCTTACATATAACATTTAGAAATTCTTAAAACACCTCTGCAAAGTAATAGATGTATAGAAGCTGAGATGAAAATAAAATTTACCCTAAAATCCTGAGGAAATCTGCCCCAAATAAAAGAACAGACTTTTGATTTCTCATGAATCCAGAGTCTGCAACGCACCAGCATTATACTTTGTTTCCAGACCAAACTGCTCATTTCGGCCTCTGTTCATTCTGTTTCTCCCACTGCTCAACACTGCATCAAAACATCTTATGGCATATCCAGAATGAATATCTGGAAGATGCTCCAATACATACAGCAAGAAAATATTCAAGCAGTGCATACAGTTTTGTCCCTTTTCAACAGAAACTTTTTCTCTTCATGATTATCAAACTGTATTTGATCTATTGTGCACAGGCAGCCTCCGTTACAGGAAACAGGCACATTTTTAATAATTGATCTGGATTCATTTTTTAGGCCACTGCCTCCATCACCAGCCACTATGACAATACCGAGAGTGGAATTTCCTAACTGCATTGGTGGCATGTACTGTTTTGAAATGGTTTGTATGTCAGCATCGGCAGCGTAGCACATGCTGATAGTGCATCATTTGGAATTTTTGTTTGTTTTCGGAGTGCTTTAAAACTAGAGGTACAGGCAGGTACACAGACAAGTAGAAAAGAAATGTATCTGATTTTCCTGTTTTCTGGTAGCCTGAGTAATTCTTCAGAGGCTTCTTGGACTGAAATATACTATACATCAGGATTTTATGATGCTAAGGAAGCACAGGGCAAATACTTAAAGACTTTGATGCGCTATCCTATTCTTCTTACTGCTACATGGTAGTCTAGATCCACACAGAGTAGGTCCCCAACTGTGCCAGGTATTGCACTGATTACACAGTATAAATAACCTTTTTCCCAAGGCACCTGTTATTTTTGACATCCAGCCTACGTATGCAAGGGAGCAAATGATTATTCTCATTGGGGTACCTTTGTACACTCTCAACTCTTTCTAGACAGAGGCAATCTTTTAGTGCCCATACTTTTTCCTTCTTTGAATTCTTGCTCCCCAATTACCACCATTGGCAAGGACATTGCAGTGAATGATACTAGTTGAAAAGATTTTTAGTGTGACACATAAGCTAGTGGACTTCTGGAAGATGCTTTGCGATGCTCAGTTGGAAAGCAATAGAAACTGTTATCCCTTTTTGATTGATTTACCCTCTTCCTAGTTATCACATTCTTCCTTGTTTACTGTGCACAGTCAGCACCCTTATCTAATTCAAACACAGTTCTAATATCTGTACTTCTCTCAAGACTATTACTTAAATGTGTGATAACAGACAAGGTATTTGGCATCTTGTAGCGCTGGTGTGAACATAAGACAGACAGAACACACAACTCGCCAACCCACAATGAAATAGAGCTCTAGATATGCTGAAGGCACAGATACAGAAAGTGCAAGCCCTCATAATAGTATGTAGTCTGAAAAGCTGAAAGCAAAGGTCAAATAAAGAAACAGTTCTTGATGACTTGCATGTCGCATGGTGAAAGAAAACAGCTGCTACAATAACAGCATTTGAAATAAATGTCTTTTTAAATGCTCTGTAGTTTGATGGCCTGTAGTTTTGTAACATATACCTTTAAAATTAAGCTGAAGAGCAAATTATTTAGGGACAGGAAGAAAAAAAACAAGTGTATTTATATAGCAGAAGCTAGGGAGCATGGTGAATATGTAAGCTGATACCTTTGAGAAGCATCCACCTGTAGCTGAGACCTCTACATTTGTCACTGGTCACCTGAGAAGAGAGGCAGATGCTGACTCTGTCAGGGCAGCTACTGCGCAAAGCAGTGCCATATTCCCCCAATACCCCAGAGCAGTGCAGGGCTACCCTACTCTGAGTGCTAAAGCAACAGCTTTGAATTTAATTTCTCTGTTTGTCTCTGAGAATAGTTCAATATTGTTATCAGCTAATGAAATCGCCCTTTCATACCGGGTGGTTTAAAATGTTTGTCAGACCCTTGGTTTTAATTGGAAAGGGCAGAGAGAGGTCATTAAGCGTGTAGTTCGTGTGACCTTGTGGCAAGCTGAAAGATCATTTTGTATCCTCCCAGGCCCAGAAGCCTTAACTGACTATTTTCAAGAAAGACTCGGTAATGTGTTTCTCTGAATGAGCATTTTGGTAAATGTGATGTAATTAGCATTCCCCTGAAACAAGTGATCACACAGAAGAGTGTGCTTAGCACAGTATAAAGGGAGCACATTTTAAAATTATATTAGCTGTGCCTGAGATTAAAACACAAATTTGTCTACATCGATGACCACAATGGGTGAGATCTGATATGAATTTCCAACTCACTAGCTATTCTCCATCAGCTCCTAATGTGAATGCTCTCACTGCACACTAAAAGGTGGGTTATTCCCCACTCCCTGTGCCTGATTGCTGTTCTCCTGTGCCCATTTGTACCAGTTCATTCCTAGGGTAATCCTATGGACCTGTAACACTCTGTGGTTAATGGTCAGATGCATTTGCGATGTCATTTGCTCACCTACAGTTAGAATAAATACACATTTATTGGGACTGGAGATAGGAAATTGGGGTTTAAACGTCCAATAATATTTTGAGATTCACTCACTAAACCTCCCTAATACTACCTCAAAAAATATGTGAATAAAAGACTACATTGTTGGAAATGAATAGAAGAATCTCCCTGGTTGAGTATTAAAAATGTTTAGATTTGGCCTTAAGATACCTTTCTGGTATTTTTCATAAAACAGCTAATTCAATTGTAAATGAGGATTTTGAGATGAGGAAACAAATCTTTCATTCGTTACATAGCAGTGTCACACTGTGGAGTTGCATAGAGTTGTTCCTGGCTCATGTGAAGCAGTGTCAAGACAAATACTGTGGTTCAGATGTGAATCCAAGAGATTAAAATGTATACGAAAGTAACATCGTGCTACGTTAAACTATGAAATATGTGTGCGTGTGTGTACATTCTGTGTAAACATGTATTTACAGACATGTATGTTTCTGTCTCCATTTCATCTCTACTGCAGTGGGAAAGCACTTTGGCAGAGGTTTGGGAATTTCTATGGTAGTGTGCTTGGACACTGAGACCAATGGAAGGTGGGTTATTTTCATTTTAATGGGATTGCAATTTTGAGCTTTCTGGTTGCTTTTTGGCAGACCCAATGCTATTTGCAAACATCACCAATCCATTGGTTTTCTTATGGTCTGTTTTACCTGCCCCAAGTCTCAGAAAACTCATGAGCTGATAAAAAGAACAAGCGTAAGTTCACTTGGGTGTGTTTGCCTCTGAAGATGAGCAAGGAGAGTGCAAACCCTGCCTTTAAAACAAACGCATTTGGTTTATTCATACTAAGTCGGCAATGAAGCCATACACAGTTTTTTAAGTTGCTATAGCTTTGGCCTTTCAAGGCACCCTGAAAGATGACACTGTCAATTCAGTGCCATTAGTCATATGCATAAAACTAACATGTTCCTATCTTTCAAGAATCAAAGATTAAGAGAGGAAAGCAGTGCTTCTGGGCAAAGCAAGCAGTGGCCAGAATTACTCTGGGAAGCCATCTATAATCTGAACGATTTCTATATGTCGTGACATACAGAAACTCCTATAAAATATACCACTAACATGTCAGCCTTTGTTGATAATATTTCAGACTCCCTTCTAAGAAATTACCATTATTTCCTCCTGTATTGGCAACAGGAGATCTGTGGGTGAACAGTGATAATGCTTTGCAGATGCTGGCATGCAAAAGCTCATGTGCAATGTTTCATAGCAAGGGCCTCAAGTGCTATGGAATCCTACAGCTCTGTACTCCAAAATCCCGTTGCTCATGTTCCTCTACAGGCACCAGAGAGGCTCCATGCTCTTACAAATTATTTCTTTACTGCAGTTGGGTTATCAAATCATTATACATATATGCACACACATATATCACCTTCTGTGACCTATTTACATTGAAAAAACCTACCCATAGATCACAAGTAGAGCTTGCTAACTGCTAAGTCAACCCCCCAGCCCTCACCCCCCAAAATCTCACAAGTCACTCTGCTTTTACTCCCAAAAATTCACCACAATGCTTGGCAGCACTCTCTGGAGTGCTAGCTTGTTCTCTAAATAAGAGTATCATGCTAATGCGTCTTACATCAAGCTGATCTTTTACAGCCCTTTTCTTTTTAGCAAGAATGATAATAATTAGTACTTTTTATGCTGTAAGGTAAAAAACATGAGAGACACTATTTCTTGATACAGGCATCCTCTTTCTCCTGCCTTCTCTTCTCCCCAGTCCCCTGCCCAAATGCTATCTTCCATATATGAAGGAAGGGAGAAAGAAGGGAGAAATGCCAGTATCAGACAGAATTTGCACCCTTAAAATTGCAGCCTATTTCTTCCCACAAGGAATGGCCTTTTAGATAGCTCCAGCCACAGGTAAGAACATGCTCATCATGTATACCTGCTAAATAGACTAGCTGAGAAATATTTAACAAAATTGATAGGATTTTTTTGTTAGTAGATTTAAGAAGAACTTTTCAAGGAGAAAAAAAGCAGTTCATGCCCCTTTAGAGATACTGATCACAGTCCTCCTTCCCTGTGATTTCACTCATCTTTTCAATCTATCTGAAAACTCGGTATACTATTGCTGTATTTGTTAACCTTCAGAAGGGTATCTGCATTGCCTAAAGAACTGGAAACTGGTTTTTATTTAAATGAAAGCTTAAATTCCGTATGAAACCTCAGGAGTACTTAAATTCTACAGGGGGACTTGAAACGTATCCTGTATCACTAGAATTTCAGAAGCAAACATATTCAATAGCCTTGGCATGACCTGCAAAGGAACATTTTTAGATGGTGCTTAGTAACTATGCACGCTATACCTCAGGTCTTACTTATACAATGCCTCATACCAAATCCTTGGACAGCGTACGTATGAAAAAAAGACTCTTCTTAATCGGTGATTCTATGATTCTGTATACTGTCTGTATTTCCACCCTGGCCTGGCAATATGTAGGTTTTAGAGAGATAAATGAGATCTCTGGTATTTTACTTTGCATAGCAGTGATAAAACACTGAATCTTGTAAAACACTCCATCCATGTTTATGGCTGGACTAAGATCAGTGCTGTCACCGTGCCCCTTCTCAAACACAGCATTAAGAATGCTACACTTCCTTTTAAGTCTGCATTTCAAGCCTGCACCAAAACAATCTCATCCACTCTTCCATGCCATGTACATTTTTCATAGTATAAAAATTCCCTGCCCAAACAAGAGCAGGTTTAATATCAATAACTTGGCTTCTCTTTATTAAGCCATTCACCATCATGCTGTTATACGACCTTATGCCCTGCAAGGGAAGCTGGCTGGAGCACTACAGTCTAAACAGCTAGAGGGTAACACTGAGCAGATGAGCTAAAGAATATAAACAATGAACACTTGTACTTTTTAGTTTCAGAGCAAATGCCCTGTGCTGGCTGGAATTCTCTTCCCACCAACTCTACTGATACTGAAGTTGAGAGCAGTCTTTTTGCCGCTTAATTACCTCTATTCCTCTAGCCCCTTGCTATCATGCCTCATTTACTGTCTCCTGTCCTTGGGTAGGTTATATTCCATAGAGGTATCTATTGCATGGAGAATAATCGAAAATGTTACTCACCGTACAGGGCTTCAAACTGAAAGCACAGGACACAGAACATTACAGCCACCGACTTCATGCTTGCCTGACGCAGAGGCACCAGCCTTCTGTCTACTGTGAAAATGGGCAAGAATTCATGGGTAGAAAAGGAAGTGGTTTGTGGGTAATGGGGGAAATTATATGATAATCAGAAGTACTTTTTAATTTAACCTTGACTACGTTATAGCTATGTCAGCATTAGCTGTCGCCCACACCTGTGGAGTTTGCTGCTGCTTTTTTTTTTTTTTCCTAGCTCATGGCTTGCTGTCACAGGCAGGAAGATGAAAGATTTTCTAACATCACATCTGATGTTCACTTCTGCAAAGACAGATTCTGGTTAAATCTATCATGATAGGGGCTACAGTCATCTTCAGTATACTTCCTGCAGATGGCCCATGGTCAGCAACTTGTTACTTTAAGAAACTTACAATACATACACATTTGCAATGGCCCACCTGGTTTCTTCCCACCAGTTTCAGCTTCTCTTATGTAACTAATGGCCTTGCTCTATGTAGAAACCATTCATTAGTAGAGTAGGAGTCTCCTGTGTGTCCTGGTCCTGGAATTCATTGGAAGAACATATCCAATTGCAGAAGGATCTCCTCAGCCCTTGTGAATTTCTGGAGGCTTATTCTGACATAAGACTTCCACCCTGGAGGTTAGGCTTACTCTGCATGGACATGAGAAATTTCATGTGGCTCTGTGAGAGGAGGAGAAGAGCTGACCCAGTGCTCTACGGCCTTAGGTCAAAAGTTTCTCTCCTTCCCTCTCTCTGCTTTTGTGTAGCACACTCTATTTGGGCCTGCCATCCATCTCTGTTCTGGGAGTGTTTTAGGACCCTTTGGGATAACATGTTCTACAATCATTTAGAACTGGCTCTTTATTTATGCCTGTGATACTAATTTTAGCATGGATAACATGCTGGAAAAACAGCTTCTAAATAATGTTCAGTATATTAGATGTAATTAGCATTTCTGATTGCACAAAGAGAAGACACAATGGACTAACGGTGGTGCCTGACAGACACTCCTAGGGTTGAGTCCTTGTAATGGTCATGTAGTGTACCAAATAATTTGTGAATAACAGGTGTGGGTTACAGAGTCACTCCTACTTTGTACTGTATGAACAAACCTTCACACGTTGGTTTACTCTTCCCCAAAAAGTTATTTAATCTCTCTCACAACTAATACTAAAGATTTGTTCACGTGGACACTGGCAGAGAGTTTTATTCTCTTCAAATCTTTGCAAAGCCCTGCAAATCTGCTTTTTGTTAAATTGAAATTGGAGCTAAGCCTGATTCAAGCCAGGATTTGATCTAAATTTTCAGCTCAGGTCTCTTGAGCCAAACCTAAGCAACTCTAACTATAGAAAGTTCCTGCAGTATATTTGTAATTCTGAAGCTCAAGAGTAATATGTGGAGGTTCAAGCAATGATAAAGCCGAAGAAGATACATCTGACTCCTGAGCTTTGCCTATGAAACTATGATCTACTTTGGGATCTACTGAGGTTCCAGGTAGGACCATCTTTCCCATCCCCCGTAACAACTTACGGGAAGTGCTAAAACAACGGAGCAGCCCTCTCCTGAGACAGGACCTTTATTGCCCCCCCAAACAACCCTAATACAAACAGCCAGAAAGGCTTATAGTAAAAAGAGCTGCTGCTGCTACAAAACAAAAGGAGGAATAGAATCATGTGTAAAGTACCCCCACCCACACCTTTGGAAAAGTGTGCTGACAACACACCAAGGACTGAGTCCCTACAAAGCTTACCACTGGCTGGGAAGGCCAATAAAGGTGTAGGGGAATGTACATCTTTGAGCAAAGTTTTAGCTATTTTTTGTGAAAACAAGCTTTAAAACAAATCAGTATTGTTACGGTTCAAAAATGCGTTATCTTTCTTAAAAACTTAAACATGTTGCCAGGAAAGTAATTTTGATAGAGGTTTTTTTTTAACTAATATAGTTATTTTTGAGCAACTTATTCCTTCCCTCCCCTCTCTGTGCTCTTACCAGTTACACTAATATAGAGATGATTAATACACATCTATTTCTCTCCTGGGGTAAGAACAGATACCAGCATAGCTTGGTTGGCATAGATATCGCTACAACAATTGGAGCAAGTCCCGCTGTCCAGTAAAGAGTTTGTATTTGTCCTCTCTTTCTCCTGTCATTATAGCCTCAAGTCTAGAACTACTCCTTCTCCTTTTCTGGTTCCTGGCACTTGAGATTGCTGGAATATATTTCTCCCTTTGTTTCAAAAGGGTCCAGCCCAGGGTATACTTTGGGGTACTCTTGGCAGCACTCTGAAGTTTGATCTAGACAGTGATTTCTTTCATTAGTCGAGGGTATTTGACGATGAGCCAGCATAGCCTGGGGCACGCACAGTGTATGTTCACAAGTGGAGAGGCACAAAATCTAGCTCAGGGCCAAGCATGAGGGATGCTCACCTTCTAGGCCCACACCAACAGAGAATTCTTTTATGCCTTTCAATCTTTCTGTCTTTGCCTCCCTCTGTCAGTGCTTACCTACTTCACAAGGACATCATGACTGCAATTTGGAAATATTTCTTGCAAATACTACAGTTGATTACAGTTAACCATCTGGGAGAAGCAGTGTGTTTCCGCAACACACTTCCTATAACTGCAACTATTTTTGCTCACAAACACGTGTTTCCTTTTTCCATTCTCACTCATTTATCTTCTCTTTGTCTTGATATTCACTCCCTCATCCACACACGTCTCTCAGAGCTGACTTCTTTCCTCCTCTAACCTGACTGGCCCCCAGCCCAGTCCCTGTCTGCCCTTCTCCTCAAGCACAGGCTGCCCTTCAGCATGTGCAGCAACTCCTTTCTGGAATGTGGCTCCTCTTTCCTCCAAGCCCCATTCTTTCTTCATGTCCTACCCCCAAAACTACTCTACAGTGATAAACTCCTTTTTCTCCTATCATCTCGCTTCCAACTTGCCCTCACTGACTATGAACAACCTGGAAAGTCCTTATGGGCATTTTTATGCCTTTAAAAATGCATCCAGTGATACACCCAATTCCAAAGAGAAACAGGCTGCTTCATCCCTTGGTCCATACACCAGTGTTCTCTACCATGCGATCTTCAATGCTTCTCCCTTCTCATTCCAAATGACTCAGAAAACAACACTTCTGCTGCTTCCCTAAGGAGAACAATTCTGAGCAAAGATTTTTCCCTGTGATGAACATTGTATATTTTTATTTGCTCTGTTTAATCACAGAACTCTTATTATACTTACTGTTATCATCCTAAACGATGTCCATGTAGCAAAATGCTACTGCAATGCTGGCCATGAAACAAAGGTGATGTTTACACTGAAGTAGCATGTTTTGTTTCACCAGCAGTTTCCCACTTCTGCTTGTGGATGATGAGCAGTTTCCCACAGCAATATAAAATATTCCCTCAATAAAATGTTTTGTGATTCTTTCTCTAGGCTGCTACAGTCTATCCACTCAAATTACATTCTGTTGTCTCCTGCTGCTTCTCATTCTTTGCCTCAATATCTGGCCTATATTCTCATGACTCTGGGTCATTCCCTCAGGGTTGGAGCAGAAAGCCTCCACACTCATGCGTTTTCATTTCTTGTCTTCCTAATTGAGAAAGGGAACAATGACTTTCACTGTGTGCTATTTTTAAGGTTCTGTCATGGCTTTAAATCCCACTTCCCAACTGCATCACTCACCATTAGGTGTGTAAACAAGCTGCAGTCATTCAGGATGTAGAGATTTCAGCCTGAAATGCAGCTCATGTGCTCCCTCATTTGTTCTGATGCCTCCTTTGCTGATATATTGTGCTGATATCTCCCACAGGCCCATGGGGCACGCTGTAATATTCTCTCCATCAACACGACAGCGAAGGCTACCAGGGCTCAGCTCAGTGGCAGGGCAAACACCTCCCTTAAAAGCATATCTAATGAGATGGTCCCGTTTGGGGTGTGTCTGTGGCTTTGCTTCTTGGTACAAACTCAGGTAACCCATGAATCACTTTTTTTTTTTTGGGGGTGATGCTTGAGAATATTTCATGGTCATCAACTTTCCCAGAAGAAGAAAAAACCCATGAACATTAAGGATTTAAGCCCAGATCTAACACATGCAAGGAGACCTATAAATTCAGTCAACAGGTGCTAAGTGGCAAATTCAGTCAGTCTAAACATGTTGCCCAGAGAGGTGGTAGATGCCCCATCCCTGAAAACATTCAAGGTCAGGCTGGACGGGGCTCTGAGCAACTTGATCTAGTTGAAGATGTTGTGGCTCATGGCAGGGGGGTTGGACTAGATGACCTTTAAGGGTCCCTTCCAACCCAAACCATTCTATGATTCTATGATTCTAAATGCCACTTTGGACCTGTGACTAATGTTTTGGACTGGCTGGCTCAAGGCACTGAGAGCCCTCTAGGCAAAAGACTGTCTACATCTGGTCTCAGGAGCTGCTATGCCTCTGCATATCCAGCCCTCTTCCTGCTGCAATACAGTTACCTAAAGAGGTACCTAACCACTCCTCCAGGACCCGAGTTAGGCACAAATGGACCAACGAAGGTCAGGTGCATATGCTGTTGGTAAGGACTGCAGACTTACAGGATGGCTGTGGAAGGTTTACTATCTTGAATAACAGTAACAAAGACACCATCCATGCTCCTGCCCTTCAAGGTGTACTGGGAAGAGGACTGTGAGCAGTAGGTATCTTTCAGAGGTGTATGCCTGAGCGTGCAGGATGTATTTCGAATACCAGTGTTGTAAGTGGCCTGGATTCACGGGCAGTGCTCTGGAGGGAACAGGATACATTCTGTGTGAGGGATTTTAGATGATGGTCTGTGTAGGGCCACAACAGAAAAATTACAATCTGAATGCAGCTGTGAGAACGTAACCTTGAAGAAGGGGCCTGGGAGGATTGCTATTGAACAGTATGTTGTTGCAACCTGGGAGCTGCTGTTAGCTGGCAGAGCACGGACCCGGCAGGCCTTGTTGCATGTGCTGGCCACGCGTGAGGCGTGAGCATTTTTCCACTGAATCTGCTGAGGGTGTAAGAAAGCACGCTCAAAGCAGAGAGAGGACACAGAGCACGCTCTACGAACCACAGGGGACACCCTGAAGGTGCCGCACCTACCTCCCTTCTCCGCGATGACCCCACTAATGCTCATCCTCCTGCTCAGCGGTGTCTCGGGCATAGTTGGGTTGGTAAGACTCTCATAAAGGGAAAACAATATGCTAGTAACTGCTTATACAAGGCTATAATAGAGCAATAAATACCATTGTGCTTTTTAAATATTGTGTGTTGGATGAACTTTGTGCATAGGAATCTTGTGAACCTGTTACACTTTCTGAAGCCATTGCAGTTCCCCTGTGGCAAACACGCCGCTGAGTGGGACTTTGTCACCAGCACCGCTTATATCTAGGTTTGGAAGGGAGGTCTTCCAGCATGGGTAGTAAATATGCAAAACCCAAATGAAGTGCAAACCTGGGGACCCAGACTGGTATTGTCTTGCCATTTGCGGAGCAGTGCATGACAGATACATGATGATGAACTGGGTGACCATGAAAGTTATTCTGCTTTTGGATTTGAATTTAATTGTCTTTTGAGTGAGACAGTGATGAATTAAACACATTCTGCAAAATTTTCACGCCCCAACTGTTTCAAAGCGCGTAGTAGTGTGGGGACTGCTGTCATGTGGTTATCTGGTCAGCTGCCTTGGAGGAGTTAGAACTGAAGAAGCCACACACTGCAGTGGTACTTGGGGTTTGTGGTGCGATTTTTATCTCAGCATTGTAGTGATTACTTTTTAAAGGCAAACTTTTGCTACCACTGGGTTGACAGTATAATAAAGGGGGAACTTTCTCCAACAGAAAGAGCCACCAAAGTTGTGATGCGTTCTTGCAGATAAATCACATGTCATGCTGCAAATTGCAAGGACAGGTGAAGCTGCATAACCCTGGCTTGGACTTCCAGAAACACTAAAGTGGCTGAAGACACACATGCCACTGTCTTGAAGTGCTTTTGAAAACCCTTTCTTTGAAGTGTTTTCAGGCCAGGTTTTGCTGTTGCTATTAGTGGTAAACTGGAGCTAGGCTCAGACAGCTCAGGTCTTGGTGGATCTGGAGGAGTACCAACAATGAAATCACAGCTTTCTCAAATAGGTAGCTACGCCTCCTCTATTTTGCATCCGTCATTCAGAACCTCACAGGTTAATGCCTGGGGAACAAACTGCTTTGTACAGGTAGGCCAAAGCTACAGAAGGCAGTACTCCTGCCTACAGGGCAGAGAGCACTCACTCCATTCAGTCACGCTCAAGGCTTGGTCCAGCCACACTCCTCTTATGGTTGGGTGCCAGAACAAAGACAACCAAAGCTGGGCACGCTGGAGTGCTGTCACCCCTTGGGCTCCGGTGCCAAGGGACTGGCCAAGGGTTTGTTTCCCCTTTGGTAGGAGATGCTTCCAAGCTGCCTATCAGGCTGAGCTGACCTGGGTGCTATGAAACGGGGGGGAGCGGCAGTGGGGCAAGGGGTAGGTGGTTCCCGGGCAATGAACCCACTCCCTTCAGAGCCAGGCCCGCGGCTGACAGCCCTCTGCGTCCCACTGGTGACCCACCGCGCCTGCTCTGCGTGCGCCTCCGCTAGCGGAGGCCCCCGGGATAAGGTGAGACCCCCCACCTAAGGAGGGTGTTGGCCAGGGCCCTGACGAGCGAGAAGCACCTCTGAGGGCATCCCCCGCCCGCCGTGTGCCCCGGCGCACGCAGCCCCCGCCCCCCCCGCCGGGCCCGCTGCGCCGCGGTCGGATCCCCACGGGCCGCGGTGCGGCCTCTCCGGCAGGGCGCGAAGCCGCCCGCGGCCACGACCTCTGTCCGCCTCAAGCAGGAAACTGCGGGCGGGTCTCCCCGGGCGGCAGGAGGGGGGCGAGGCCGGGCCGCGCCGCGCCGGGAAGGGCCGCACGGCGGCGCTGCCGGACCGCGCTCCGCCGCCCGCCCCGGCCCCGCCCCGGCCCGGCCCCTGGCGCAGGCCCGGCGCCGCCGGGGGCGCAGAAAGGCGGCAGGAGCGAGCGCCGCGGGGCTGTGAGCGCTGGGCGGGCTCCTCCTCCCCGGCCTGAGGCGCAGATCTGCTTTCGGGGAGCGGCTTTGGGCTCCAGGCCGGGGTCTCCTGCGGCCTGCCCTCAGCGCAGCGTGGCTCGTGGCTTGCAGCGCAGCCCTCCCAGGGGCGGTCACTGGCTGCTGACGCTTACGAAGGCCTGACTGCTGTCTATGGTTTCCTAGAATCCCACCCGAGTCTCCACACGTACACGTGGCTGTATGTTTAAAAGGGGTTTTTTCCATCAGAACGAAATTCTGAAACTTGCGCGGCATAGACCAGTGCAATGTTTCCATCTCCAATGCCTCCACTTGGAGGGACGGAGCAGGTTTCTTAGGGCTCAGGAGGTCTTGAAGGTGTGGTGGCTGAGAATGGGCGGTTTGGTCTTCTGTGTAGACATTTAAACATTTTTTTTGTCTGTGCCTGCTAATTTGATCAGAAAGAACAAGGTGTAAAAACAGTACTTCCAGCAGGCCAGGAAAGACCCAGAAGCAAAGGAATTTGAATAGAAGTCACTTCTTTGTGTCACTGTGTTTTCGTTCTGATTGTTAGCAGCCTCTCCTCAGGGAGTAGGTGAGGATTGCTGGTTCCAGCCAAAGCCCAGGTTGGCTTGTTAGTAGAATTGTGATTACCCAGATGCAGAGCAGAGAGGCTTCAGGTTGGAAGATCTCCCCATACTACACGGTCAGTAACAATTTGCTGAGTCTAATTATATTGATGAACCTGTGGAAATCAGAGCAGTTAATTGATAAGATAAAACATACACTTACAATCAGCATGGCTTGTGTGGCTATACAAGGTCTGGAAATATCTATCATGCAAAACATATTAAGGGAAATACGTGGTACTGGCCTGCATGTGTTAAATTGGAAAAGAGGACAAAATTCATCACATCCTCAAGAAAATGAGGAAGAGGATCATACTAATACCCTATCCTGGCATTAATACAAAGTCCAGAACACAAAAGAAATTCAGAGCAAAATGACTTCTGTCACAGCAACCCTGAGTCCTGATCCTGGCCAGAAACAGTTCCCTACAGCCAAACAGAGGTTCCCGTGATCAAAGGCATCATCTTCTTCCCTGATCTGCTTGGTGGACCCAGAGTCTGTAGCACAAGCAGAGCATTTACACCATGGTGCCCAGGGCAGTTCTGGGCAGGGGGCTGCCCAGCCTGTGTGGAGGGAAGACTCAGCCCCTGCGTTAGCCGTTGGGGTGGATGGTGCCTCTGTCGGCTGTTGCACTGCCATCCTTCAGGAAGGGTGGCTTGGCTGGAAACTCCTGCAGGGTGCAGGTTTTGTCTCCGTGCAAGCAGCCGAACATGCTGTGGCTGAGGGACAGCTGAAGGGACTGTTAGATGCAAAAGACCAGGGAATCACAGCAAGGACCTGCAAGTGTGTGACTCATACAGACTTGGAGACACTATAGCGAAGAGGGAAGGAGGACAGCCATAACTCAAAGGGAGGCTGAAGGAACTCCCCAGAGGCCAGACAGAACTCAGCAGAACTTGCTGCCACTCAGAAAGTCACTGAGTTAACCAACATTAAGCCTGGGAGCAAATACCTGCCTGCAAGAATGCAGGAGACAACAGGAGTTGTCTATAAACCCTTCTGATATGTTTGCTATTTGTCCCAAACTACTTTTAATCCAGTGAAGTATAGCTTAAAAGCCTCTGATGTTCTTCGGGAGCTCACTGTAAGGAAGGAATCTAGACACCCCGCTCACAGCCAGCTTGGATGCTGTCACCACACGAAAAAAAATTTGCAGTAAAAATTAGAATGACAATGAGCCAAAAATAGAAATCAGATATCTATATTCTCTAGAGAACATAAGTGATTGAAATGACTACTCTAAAACATCACTTTAACCACATTGATCACATTACAGATCACCATAGGATATTCTGGTGAATTGGCCTTTGTCATTTAAAGACTCCAGATCTCCTCACTGAAGTTCCCAGCCTCCATGCACCTCCATGCTCCCAGGAAACAGGCATAGCTACTTCGTAAGAACAAGTTGCACATCTTATTCCTGAATTTGGACCTTCAAGATATGACATTCGTCCTCGTCTCGAGGTCCCATGACAGCCACACGTTACCATGTCGAGTCAGCTTGATTATCAGGGACTTCACCCTGACGGTGCAACCAGAAGAAACTGCAGTGCATGCAAGTTACAAAAGTTAATAGGGCCAAGACACAGCACTCTCAGCAAAAGCAACTAGCTCTGCAGCTGTCCAGCTCCCATCTCGATTAGCTGTCCTTCTGTGTCTCTAGTGCACACTCTATACAGTTCAGGGTGAATGTATTCAAACTAGCTCTTAACTGGATCACAGAGCAAACCTGAATGCAGGAAGTACCTAGTTACATTCAGGCAAGCTCTGCAGTAACTAATATACCCTATTCTCAGAATAAAGCCTCAGTACCCTCTGCTCAGTCTAAGCTGTTCCCAGCTACTATTAAGTTGGCACAGGCAGATGTACACACATGGTATAGGAATGTGCAGCTCCCTGCTTGCCCGTGACTGACTGCTGGCGAACTTTAAAGAACAGGCTTTTCACACTTGATCTCTTTGATCTCAGCTCTGTGGTTGCTGGTCATTGAAAGTGAATGTTTGCTTAGGGGGCTTTTGTTGTCCTAGCCAAAGTGCTTCTTCAGTTTTGGGTCTGTAGCCTTGTGCAGTTCTGACTGAGCCAGAGCAAAGCACGCCCATATCCAGAGGAGAAGTCAAGCAGCCCGCTGGAGCCTGCTGCAGCACAGTGAAGCTGGGGAAATCGAGGTGTCCATATTGTTTGTATACATAATACAGAATCCTGGATTTTCTGTGTCCTCATCTTAGTCAGCTGAGTTACAAAGACATCAACCCAAGAAAAGTCCTCAGTCTGCAAATTTTTGTAGGTTATTAGAGTCAGTCAGGGTAGCATTAACATACGCTTTTCCTGTTGCTATATTCCTCACTAAGCACCCACTGTTGGATACTTAATCTGGGATGCAAGATACTTGACCTACAACTTCTTGTTCTCATCTGGTCCAGCCAGCTCTTACCTTTACACTCATGAATTGTTTAGATGACTATCAGAAAAGGTGAAAGTTGGTGTTTCTATGTTCTCACTGCGTTGATACTGCTGCTAAACATTGATGTTACATTAGTGTCTGGGGCTGATCATAGCACTGTTCCCAAGCCTAACATCAGAATTCATCAGGAATCCCATTCTGGCTGGGAGCTGCCTTGGTTTGCTGCCAGGCCAGGAATGGAGCTATGTCTCATCAGATAGCCCTGGAAAATATGGTGTGATAAATACCAGTTTACCAGTTTTCTCTGTGCAGATCTGTTTATAGATCAGCTGCTTATTCCATTGTTTCAGGTGACCACTGAAAAGCCACACACGTGTATCCTCTCTTTAATTCAAAGTCAATTCTTCTTGCTGCTTGCCCTGTTTGGCTGCTAGAATCCTTTATCCTTTATCCTTCACTGTCTGCTATACTATGTCAGCAGCAGAGGCCAGGTATGGCCATTGGGAAGCCGTATTCAGTACATACCATAGAGGTCAGCATCACAGCTGATGCTCATTTTTCGTAGCTGAACTATCCTCCCTTTGACAAAAGTGGCTCTTCAGGTGCTGCTGTGTACCTCTTTGAAGGGGCTGTTGGATGCAATTTTGTGCTTATTGGTTATCCCAGACCTTTTTAAAGACTTATCTCTGTGCCTGATATTAGGGGGTGCCTGTTGTGGTCCAGGAATTTTTAAGCACTGTTTGTTTTGTTGGTGTTCACAGTATGATGGGGAACATACAAATGTATTAATTCCCATGCTAGGGGTCTTACTGCACATGCAATCAACAATATAGGATTCTTTAGTTACCAAGTGATTGATTCATGTTATATTGATTTAGGCATTCAGCTCTGCAGGCTGTTGGTTTCTTTCCTTCTTTGCTAGGTAAGAACAAAGCTGTTACAAAAAAAAAAAAAGTAAGCCCATCACACCGCTTTACTTCTCATTGGGTTGCTGTGGTTACACTATGTTTTCTAGCGACATCAGTGAGGGCTCTGTAATGCTTGCGTGATGGACGGTTTTGGTGTCTTTTTTGCTTGAAGAAAAAAAAATAGCTGAAGGGGAAAAAATTAATTTGGCCATTTGCATCTTTCCTTCTAGTTACGTTTTCGTAACTAGGTGATGTGTTAGTGGTTTACAGAGGAGCAAGTGGTGATTTTTTTATTAGCTTTATATAATACAGCTACAAATGATTCTAGTTGATATGGAAACATAGCTATTTTTCCACTACGAAAAGAAACATTTCATTGTTTCCAAGCTTTGAAAACTACCTCAGATATCACCTTTTGTCTGTCTAGGTTTTTCTGCTGTTTTCAAGGCTATTTGAGGTGTTTTCAAGTTCTTCCATTTCTTCTGTAATACAGAACAGCTGATCATCCTTGTTTACCTGGTCTCAAAGTCCACAGGGTTTCAAAAAGTGACAGGATAAATCCATGGAAAAGGAATCCCTCAGGGTTGTTAAATGCAAAGACACAACCGTTTGAAGTTCCTGAGCTGCTGGGGAGGGAGGGCTGAGACAGTATTTTAGGAAGGTTTCATAGCATACTTCCCTTGATTTTATACTCTTCCCTGGTATCTGCTCTTGGTCACTGGGAAAGTGGACAGTGGGTGGAGTGCATCATTTGTCTGACCTGCTATGGGCTCAGTTGTATTCTTAGGTTCTCATTGTTGCTGACTATGATAGCAAATTGCAGTTTGGTTTGATAAATAACATCAAAGCCTAAGAAGTGCAATATCATGCATGTTGTTTGATGCTCATAGGATTATCATGCCTTTCGGGTGGGCTTATTCTTGTATAGGAAAAAGGTACTACTTTAGGGTAATTCTATAGGTCAACAACTGCAGGTTCTCTGACTGACCTGCTATTTCCATTGCAGGCCGGGCAGATCACCCATGTAACAGAGTCTCCTGCAATGCAGTGGGTGGTAGGAGCAGTCAGATGTGCTCAGTACACACAAAGGAAGCAAGCAGCCTTGAAAAAAATAGTCACAGAACTCTGTGAGCAGCCTGCCATGCTTAAAGTGAGTAATGTCTTGTCTCCTATCAGTTTAACTGGTTAATTACACATCCAAGTCAAGCAAGGGCCATTCCTGATTTCACAGAATCTGGAACTGTTTAGCCTCAAGAAGGGAATGCTTAGGAGGCATCTTATAAATACCTGTGTATAAATACCTGATGGGGGCTGTAAGGAGGACAGAACCAGACTTTTTTTTAGTGGTACCCAGTGACAGAAGAAGCAGCAATATAAGATATTCCATTTAAATATAAGAAAACTTTTTCACTGAGGGTAGTCAAACACTGGCACAGCAGCTGACCTTGCTTTGAGCAGTGGGTTTGGATTAGGCAATCTCCAGAAGTGCCTTTCCACCTCAACCATCCCATGATTCTCCATGTCTTTATTCCAGTCAGTCTGTATTGTGGCATTCTCACATTGTCTGTGATGTGTTTGTATAAGTTTTAGGTCTTATCCTGCCTCACCCTTTCCAACAGAAACACCAAAGAGTAAGGGCTTTCTGCTTCACCACCTAGGAATTCAGAGGTGGAAATCACCATCTATATAGCTGCTGCAGTGTCTTTTAGCATTATTCCTAACTTTTTTTCTGCCTTCTGTCTGGTCTTGAATCACACCTGCAGACACTGTAAAGCGGGTACTATTTTATTAGTACTCCTTTATATTGTACTCTTCTTGATTATTGCAAATAGTAATATTACCACATATAAAATAGTTACTGCTGCTGTGTTGTCCTACCACAGAACTGAGTGTCTTTTGGTGTTCCCACAGCCAGGGAGTTAACAGTGCCTGTCTTATTCTGTGTCTGTGGAAGGAATAAATAGAAACTCATAATGAAAAACAAATGCTAGAGGTTTATTTTGCAACAGCAGCTACCCGTGGATTCGCTCAGAAGTGTGCCCATACAGTAGCCTGTAAGGCCCAGACTACTCACAAAGGCATAAACTTACAGATTTAAAAAAAAAAATACGGTAAAAAGGAAGGAACTTACAGGGGTAAACTGAAGGCCCATTAATCAAGCCTGAATTGCCTGAATTTAAAAAGTGTCGGAAACAACATTTTTTTAAATTAAAACGTCTCTGTATGATATGTGCCTAGTGCAGACGGCTTTGGTGACAATGAATACATAGGTACAGCCTGTCTTGCTGTTGGAAATCTCTGTCCCAGAGTGAGTTAGCTGCAGCAGGGTTCAGAGGCAGTGCAGTCTTGCTACATAGTTTGCCAGTTTCAAAAAGATGAGCTATGATGTCTCATGCCTAAATATCTATGGACAGTACAAATAAGATGCATGACCGAAGTATGTGTGGCTTGGAGAGGGAAAAGAAAAATTAAGCACAGTGTTGCCAGCATAGATAAAACTACAGCTGGAAATGGATTCAAAAGACTAATCCTTGGTAGGTAGCAGCACCTAAATGGATGATATGAGTTACATGAGTTTCTCAGATCAGAGATCTTTCTTGTGTAGAAATCTAGAATCATAGAAATTAGATCCTGTATTATTGGTTTCGAACCATATACAGTCAGTTTCTTCTGTCATAAAAATCTACTGAGTAAAGGATGTTTAAGTGTGTCAAAATTGTTGGAAACCATTCCTAGTTCTGTTGCAAGACATAGATTCGCAATACCCATCACTAAATCTGCTGCTGATCTGTGCTGTAATAGGACAATGTTGTTAATAGCATACCCCCTTTAGCAGTGTCAAAGAGCTTTAATATAACAAACAAATAAATTATTACGATGTTTGCTATTGGACTTGCAAAGTTTCAAGATAAGGATTTCCCAACCTGTATAATTGCAAAATTGCAATCTTTCACAGATTGTCAGTAAAAATAAGGAAGGCCTGCCAAGCTTGGAATTTTTCCACTGAAAATGCAGAGGGAGTGAGCACTCTTCTAGGATAGTCAGCGGTCTAGGCATGTTCCTGCCTTTGATGTGGGATCAGGCAGCAGCAGTCTGTGTGCCTCACTTCCCAGCTGAGTACCACAGCCTTTGGGCAAGTGGCTCTTCTCGTTCCTGTCTCTGGCACTGCACAGAAAGTCTAATTTTGACCCAAAGAAAGTTTTGTCAAAAATGGTTTAATCGCTGCATGCATGCACGCACGTGCGCGCACTCGCACAGTTTTTTAAACAAATGAGCATTCTCTGTATGAACTTTCTGGCCAATTCTAATTATGTGAAGGTGAGTAATAGGACCAACTCACCCACCACTGGAAAGTGGCAGACATGCACTCATGGAGACCCAAGTGAACAAATTAGGGCAGGAACTAAAGAGAACTCTGCATGACTTGTAGAATGTCTTGATTTCAGATTTTGCTGGGGTATTCTCTTCAAACACTTCACGATTACAGAAATGCCGTGGTATCTCTAGTGATCACATATCATCAGAGCATCAGTTTCGTGTCATAGAATCATAGAATCATAGAATCAGTGTCGAAAGAACTGAAAACAGTATTTCAGCAAAACATGCAAAAATTTTCTAGCAACTAGATGGAAACTGGCAGCATTTCATTTTTCAGATAATTTTAAGGTTTTATTTCAGAAGAGAGTCAAGACAATGTATTTCTGAATAACTGATAGGCTTTTCCAAGTGTTTTTATTATAATGAAATGTGGGTTAGGTAGTATGGGAAGCCTTCAGGGTGCTCAGTATAGAGCTATGCATAACTCACATGCATATTTCTGTATTGGTATTTTTCATTGTATATGTTTAATAGATTTAAATCCTAATTCCACTTTCCCACACTACCTGCTTCATGTACAACAAGCTATTTTCAGCTTCTGCTCTTCCAGTTCTGTTGCAGGAACAGCCTTCTGCAACACCTAAACATTTTGCTAAACTTTACGTTATTGTTACTGTTATATGCTGAGTAAGATTTTGTGATTTATTCATGAGCTTAAAGCCACATGAATGAGCTTTTAGTGTGAGTCTGAGTAGTTAGCTACAAGTGTCAATTCTTTTAATCCATATACTGGCCTCCAGGAAAATTAAATTTGTAAAGTAAAGAGAGGATTAAGTTAAAAGGAAGTTGGAAAGATCCAGTTGGGTCCAACTGGCAGTATCTAAAGTTCTATGTGTCATAATAATTAATTGAACTCAGAATCCCAGAATGGTAACTACCTATAGCACAAAAAGAATTATAATAAGAAAAAAAATGCTGGCTAGTTATTGAAAAATAATTGTAATTTCATTACCCACTCAAATGTCATAATTAACACAAAATGCTTCTGGTTTCATTGTAAGGTGAGAAAGGAAGATCAACACAATAGTTTCAGCTATATTTGGCCTCATCTGGATTTTGTGATATTAAAGCTTCATCATATTTTTTTCATTACAGATTCGACACTCACATACATAATTTCTATTCTTTTGCAAAGACTAGATTTATGAGAATAACTAGTTTTAAATTCACTGTCCAATCTGAAAAGAATCTGAAATTTTGACAAGGTAGGAAGTTGAAAAAAAAACATTTATGTTTGGTAAACACGTTTTTTGTTATAAATTCGTTACAGTAAATTTTAAAATGAAACGCTATTTCAAAGAATTCAAAGCATTTCATTTTTAAATACCAACGTATTTCCTTTTTTTTCATAATTTTTCTATACACAAAAACTGGCCAAAATAGATACAGGCAAAATGTTTAGTATGAGCAGTTTATCAGTGGAAGAGGATATTCAGTTCAAATACTTCATCTCTCTAGAGCAGGCCTAGGTGCTGAGTGTTTCCAGTTCTGCATGGTAGAAGGTAACACCAAAAGCAACCATGTTGCTATATCTAAACTGACTTTTTGGGGGGACAATCATTTTAAAAGGCGCCAGATTTAGAGATGGCATTCCTTCTATGTGCAGACAGACTGACTTCCTCTCACTTCCTCCAGACTCTTCATTTTGCAGCCTGACTTTCATTCAGGTGCCATGCGGGTTGTTACCCTCCTCTGCATGTCATCCACCTACTGAATAAGACATAGCCTGTGTCCCCTCTTAGCTATTTCACATATCTGTCGGACGAGACACTAGCAAGCTGGTCCTATGCAGCATCCAGCACTGAAAGACAAAAGAGGAGAAAGGAAACAAATGTCCGCACTTAGCGTCGTGACTGCCCTACTTCCAGGAACCATAAAGCAAATGCTTAAGGTGTGTTTCCGACTGAGGCATCTGAAACCTGAGAGTGAAGCAATGTTGTCCACTCCCATGAGAGAACCTCAACTTCATTGTGATCAGTGGTAGTAGAGCAATTGCTGTACTTAATAAAAGTATACGGAACCCTGGTCTTTCTTAATCATAAAATACAAAGTAAAAACATGAGAAACAATAAGGGAAGTTAATCTGAAGATTACAGTATAAATTATGACGTTAATGTGATGAATTGTTACACCAGATATGCGTCTGTGGTTTACATATGGGAGGGGGAGTAACATGAGTTTGGAACCTATTGGTAAAATTATTAGAATGGCATTATATTATTGCAGAGCAACAAAGAGAGGAAAGAGTTTAAAAGATGTTCCATCTTAATGAGAGAGTACTATAAAAAGACTAGACAAATAGTAATAAAATAAAATATGATATAATGAATTAGTTTGGCATTATAAAAGAAAGGAAAATATTATTAATTTGTGAAGCAGACAGTCATCTTTGCTACAGAATTAAAAGTGAGAATTAAAAGCTCTTATAAATGCTACCCACACGATGTAACACCTCACCAAAGCTCAACTATGAAACCAACTTATTCTGCTGATTACTGCTGTTCTAGCCATCTTTCCTGCATGTAAAACATTAAGTCAGCCAATTATGAAGCTATTGAATGTTTCCAGAGTGTCACTTACCAGAAGGATTTGATAACTTACAGAGAAATGAACTGTTTTGCTTTCTGATCTTGATTAAGTACTGCTAACATACAACATTTTGTCACAGTTTCAAATGTGGATTATTTTTAGTTCTTGTTTCCCCCCAAGTATTTCTACAATTTTTGTCCAGCTCATTGCCTCTAAATTATTAATCTGTATGATGCAAATCAATTAGAGCAGGTTTTGTGTTTCCATAGTAACACCTAACACCGTTTCTAGTGCAGGAGAAGAGGCCTATTTTTAATCACCTATTTGTTCTATTTGTTTGGGTTCAAATGAAGTAAAAAGGTGACAATAGCAGGAACTACAGACTGGCAGGTAAGAAGGCGGACTCTGAAAACATATAAGAAGAAAAGAATTCTTATCAGAGTTTCTACAAAACTTCAAACGCCTCAGTTTTTGCCACACACCAGCACATGAAGAGAGGTTTCTGTAGTGTGGCTGAAGGCCAATAGAGACCAACTTTCAATGAGAATTTTCACAGGGAGGAAGGAGGTTGAAATTTTTCTTATAGTTTATGATGATGCAAGTGCCCAGCATTAAGTATTGTAGAAGTTAGTACATACCAATACCCTCACACTCTGGGGGCAGACTTTCTAGTTTGCACAAAAGTAAGCAGTACTTCTGCTGGCCCCACCCATCACTAGTTCAAGGAAGCTACAAATCCCCAAGCAGAAGCTCTGAAAGCAGGACTAAGGTGTAGTAAGTTAACAATCACCCATTTTGTGTAGAGCAGGTTTAATTTATTACCTGTATGTACTGAACTCTAGGAGTCTTTGGGGTCTGGCTACTCAGTTTCTAGTTTGAAAGAAGCATGGATTATTTGCTCAGTGTAGATATTTTCATTCATGTAAAAACAGCAGTCCTATTTTTTTCATGTAAATGGAGATCTCGGCGCAAACATTCATGTTAATTTCCCATAGGAAACCCACATCCTGGGCACTGATCCTGACTGGGAAGAACAAAGCATCCTGCTGCTTATTCCAGATTTCAACACAAGCTGCTGCATCACAGGGCAGAGCATGAATGTCAATAAATCCCACCCACGACACATGGTAGTCCAATCAGGTGTTACCCAGTGTTTCAAGCTCTCCCAGCTGTATCTCATGTCCTCTTACAGGAGGTGGTCTTCTGAAAGTCCCAGCTATTGGAAGCATGTAATTATGTGAGGAATTCCATTTTCCTTAAAAACAAGATCTTTTTGTTGAAAAAAAGCCAACCAATTATAGAAGCAGTCCAATGACAAAAGAAACATATCTCAAAATGGACTTTTTTAGTCAAGGTCGTAGCTGTCAGGTTGCCTGATATATGGTTTCTCAGGATTGTGACATATCTTCCTGGACTCTGGCAGAACACTCTGGGCAACTGCAGCTGCACAGTTACTGTCAATGACCTATGTGTAAAGAGTTTGTGGTGAAAACAAAGAACCACCAATACATTATTTTTAATTTTGATCAGTCAATATTTCATTAATTACTGAACTGGCTGTATTATAGCTCAAAAGTAAGATTTGCTTTCTTATCAATTCTACTGGTGAATAAAGAAGTACTACATAGCATGCTTGCAAGAAAATTGCATGCCTATAAATATTGTGCTATAACAGAATTCATCCAGATTCTTTAATCCGAATTTTGGCTGCATATTTTTATTTTCAATTTGTAATACACATATATTGAAAAATGCCTCTGTCTTATCGCTTCTGCTGCAGGAAGCTTGCCTGTTGCTGTTCCTGGGAACAAAAGTAACTTGAAAAGTTTGGGACATCATCTGTATCATGTGGATGTTTGAACAGAACAGAAGCGTTGTTGTGTAGAAATGTCCCACCCCAGAGCAGCAAATAAAGCAGATCAAACTGAACATTTTAAAGTACTACTTTTTCAGAACAACAGAGAATGAAGAAGAAAACCGTCAGTGAAGAAACTGAGAACTTTTTGTTCAACTGTAACTTCATAACCACTAAAAAACGTTCAGTAAGATATAAAACCATGGCTGTCGTTAAGAGAGCTGACTATTGAAACAGAAAGAAATGTCCATTTTTAAAGTTAAAAAAGGGAAGAATAATATCATTTTGAGTAGTTAATAATCTCCTACTTCATGGACGCATCTGTCATGCCACGTCAGCAGGAATTATTAATGATTCCCAAAGAAGTTGTGTCCCTTACCTGAAGTCTTCCTTGCTCTATCCCTCTAGTAAACAACAAAAAATATTTAAACTGACTTCAGGGACAATTTTTACAGTCCCCCTTCCCATAGTTACTAAGACCTTTTATCAGTAGCTATTATTTGCTCAATCATACCACAGTTCCTCACCATTCCTCTTTGATATGCAATATAAAAGTACCCTTAAATAAGAGTGTTCTTTTATCAGTCACAAAAAACATTCACACAAAATGATAACAAAGTCGTGTAAGTGCCAAATGTCTGCATGTAGAAGTACAGGAATAATTATGCCCAAGTGATGCTCAGGAATCTGCAGGATCAGCAGAATATGATGCTGTGTATTCGTAATTCTTTCCTCACTCTCTGCAGCTCAAAATTTTTCTGAATTTCACCTCTTCCCCACACCTCCCTCCCAGCCTGCATTCAAAATTTACATTACCCTCCCAAGGACTCTAGAGGCCCCACAGCCTAGCTGTGATAGAAGCTAGCTCAAAGTACCATTTATGTGTTCAAGGAAGCATGCAGTTCGCAAATGTCAAGAATAAATTGGTTTTAGTAATGCATAAAACTATCTGCTATACACCAGCCTTCTCTGGTTTGGATTTCGTGATATAACTCTTGGCTGCATCATCTGATTCCTGTTTATGCCTCTCCTAAAGGCAGAGCTCTTTAGGCATGGTTCGGTCTGTTCCCATTGCAGGGAAAACTGGTGCATTTTCTGGTTTATTTTTCAAGGCTCACTCCCCAGAAAGCTTTTGTCTAGGGAAAGGAAGAAGCCAGTTGTATCTTACCTCCTAATGTACTTTGCTTCCAAATCTCACCTCAACCCCTCATACACATACTCATACTCTTTGGAGCTGTAAAGGTTGAAGTCAGTACTCAGGCAGGAATTGTATCAAACCAGTTATGAGTTATCTGACCAATGCAAATGTTTGTTATTGAAAAAACAAGAAATTAGGCCCAGGGGAATCTTGAGCAAAGGTCAGGAGGTTAGGAAGAATAGGAATAGGTCAACAAAAGTCTGCTCTTCCATAGCCTAGGGGTCCTTGATTTTATTTGTGGGGGTTTTGGGGTTTGTTGTTTTTTTTTTTTAATTTGGCAAAGACCTGTAGAAAACAGCATGAATGGATTTTCTCTACAGACCTCAAGGCCTGACTGGGTAGTGAGTTCAGATTCACATATTCCTCCAAAGATTGGGGAATCTGAATATTTCATGGGAAAATCTCTAGTGCTAAAATGGTGGACTACTCATTGCCTACTTACAGAGTAGCCAGGTGGGAGGCTTTTGTCACACATTTTTCTGTATCAGCTAGGACTCTGATAATTGAAAATGGCAAGGAGAAAAGTAGTTCAGATAAAAAAGTGGATGAAAATGATAGTAGAGTGCTGGGGGTAGGGGGGTGATGTATGCATGTGCCATTGTCTTTCATGCAGACAAGTACACCTGTGAATGCCCACTCAGATGCAGCCAGAAACTCACTATCTCTGTTTCATAAACAGGCTGACATATCTCCTGGCTGGGTGAAGGGTACATCAAAAGAGACTCTTCCTGAACCTCACCAAGCAGTATGGTCTAATTATTCAGCTGTCGAGGTAAAATACTCAGTCATGTTTTTAAATTCCCTGTTCTAATGAGCAGAGTTCTGAGACCAAATCCTTTCACCTTTGCTTTTCACTTTCTTCCCCAGAAAGAGTCAGGATTTCATCTTTATTGCATTTTCTGGCATGTACACTGACCTAGAGTTTGCACCATTCATATTGGTACTGCTGTGATTGACAGGAAACTATATCTGACTTACATATCTCAATTTTTTTTTGCAGTGCTGATTGTGGCAAGATGCTCTCTAAGTAACTGGAAAAAGCACAGAGCTCAAAGTCTCCTGGAGGGCAGCACAGGGCACCAGGGGAATGGAAATTCCCTGAGGTCTGAGCTCTGCACTCTTCAGAGCTAGCTGCTATATGGACCATATGGAGATAGGTATAAATATCATCTCTGCAGGTACTTAGGCCCCACTCATCTCTGTAGTGCCAGATATAAATTTGAGAGCATCGTCAATGAAATCTGAACTGAAATCCCACTTTGGTCATCACTGCTACATTTGTTGATTTAAGTGCACCTATTACCCTGCCAGAAAATTCAAAAGGAGAACCTGGCTTAGAATAAAAATTATAATGCACATCTATATAACGCTGAGCTCAGGGAAGGCTGCTACAGTGGTAAGGAAAGCCAGAGAAAATTAAGTATTGCAGAAGTAAGAGGCAGTTGGAAGAAGTAGCTATTGAGGTTGAAGAAAAGTTCAGAACAGCCAGAGAATTTGGGCAAAGTAATTTCCAATAGGGTAATTAATAAATATCATACCAGGAGTTATTTAAGTGCAGGAACAAACACAAAATGTTGCTATTGCCCTGCATGAGATGATCGTTTCTGCTCTGCTCTCCCTTAACCTTCACTATTGAGGTAATGTAGCAACCTTCAGCTTATTTAGGGCAGAATTCGTTACTGGTCATTACAGGCTGAATATCTGAAGGAAATGCTAATGTACTAAGAGAGTGGGTGCAGAAGGTCTAACCATGATCAACTTAGCTGCCAGAAATGAAGGTGAGTTGGAATATACACAGGTCCTGCGGTGACACAGATTCACAGCCAGCTGTGGCCAGAGGTCATGAGGTTGTCTATACAGGTCCAAACCATCTCTTCACCCAGGAGGGATAAACTTTGAAAATAATTTACTCAAGCTGTTTTTAGATTGCTTAAGAAAACTGAGATCTTGGTCCCAGTGTAAAGGAATTGTCAATGAAAAAAAAAAAGAAGAAACGGTTGATTCCTGATTAGGAGTCAGACACAGGATTCAGGGCATATCTGAGCTCCTACTTGCTGTGGTGGAAAAAAATTGCCCTGGATAATTATTCTTGCTTTGCCATAGTAAATTTATTGGAAGACTTTACAGCTTGTACAAGTGGATGTGTGGGTCAAATCTATTTTTACCAATCATGGAACACTTTTCTCTGAGCAGGCTGCACTTGAATAGGCAGAAATTCAGTCATTTTGCACTGGCATCAGATGTGTGATCTCTGACCGTTTTCATTGCCAAAACAACAGGTTAATGGAAAATTAGGGGAAAAAATCCCGGACTGATGTCAGAATACTAAAACATGTTCAGAAAAAGGATATGTCATCAGATGCCACTTTTACTTAATGCACTACAATTGTAGGTCAACACTGAGAGATTAATTAGCACCTGCAAACATTGGCAAATTGAGAATGTGAATGTTCATTTGTACAGTTGGAAGTAGTGCCAGATGAAGGGGCAAGAGGAGAAAAACGAACCAAAGAGCGGTGAGATTTGGTGTTCTGGGAACTGCTGCCACTGCAGAAACATGGTATAGAGGGTTGTGGGGTTTGGGTTCACAGTTACAGAGCCAAGAAGATGGATTCATAGCCATGAAACAGAGACACATTCTGCCAAATTTTTGGGTTGCAAGGTGAAATTTTAATAGCAAAGAGTCAAAGTGGTAGGTCGTAGCTGAGAATGCTGAAATTGTTTTAATTTCCAGCAGCTTTGTGTGTTGGCTAGCATTTAGTGAGTGAGAGTGTCAAAGAGGTGCAAAGAAAACAGGATTTGAAACTAGGACTAGCTTTTTGTATAAACATGTACAGGAGATACTGTCAAAGTCGTTACAGCTACCTTCTGCAAGTGAGTAACTTTGCTGGAAGTGAAAAGGTGATTGGTAGCGTCTCTGACCCACATCACGGCAGCTCTAACTAGACAAATAGAAGACTTGACAGATTTTAATGGTGTCCCCTGAGGACGAGATCTGAGAAAGTAAGTGTTGGCATAAGCACACAGGCTCCTCAGAAGTGCAAAACACAGGGTCAGAGGGGAAAGGTTCATCTTGTCATCGCTGCTTTCTAACATGTAGCCACTTCCTGTTTCATCTGAGAACGGTGAATAAGAAATGAACTTGAATTTGGGCAAAGCTTCAAGGTTTTTATTGAATGGTACATAACTAATAAACAAGATTATACACTGTCAGTATTTTCATGGAAAATAGACTCACTTAAACACAGCAACATATTTCTGCCTTTTGGATAGATGCTAATTTAGCATTTGTAAAACGCAAGGCCCCAGCAGAGCTGGAACATCCTCCCAGCAACAGCCTAAGAGGGCTCCTGCTGGGCAGCCTTCCTCTCCAACCGAGCTGTCAACACTGGCTCAGATATCATCAATGTTAACTCCAGCATGGCATTGCTGGGACACAGTGCCAGTGAAAGGAGTTAAGATCAGGCTTTTAGAGCAGCAGTGTCATCAGTGCCAGCCTATGGTGATGCCTCTGTGGAAGCGCAGAGCACTAATGCCAGAAATGGGACCAATAAATAGCAATGCAGGGAAACAAGTCAACATTCCTTTGTACATTAGTGTGCTCTTCTGCCTCTGCCCCAGACCTATAGGATTAGCCTTGCAATGACACACAAGCCTCTGTCGCAATAGTGTTTGGATTTCAGTTGACCAGTAGACATGGTGAAATTTGACAGTGATGCTCAGCTGCAACAGCAATAGCTCTTAATGCTATACATATATATATGTATATATATATAGACTACATATTGGTACAATACAACTCAAAGAATCAATGGCCTACGGTAGCCATTTTTATGTGACAGGGTTAACCTTGAAATATTAATGCATAAACTATTTATTCTCCTCCAAACCATAGAAGTTACAAAGAATATTCTCTCTCCTTCCCATACACCCTTGTAATAAGACAATTAATTTTATTTCTTTAACTTAAGTGAATTATCAGACTCTCCATCCCAGCTAGGAAACGGTTTCTCTCTTTCCTTGTTTCAGTTAACAGTGATGTGGAATGGAATAACTTTTTTCTCTAGCTTTTCAGAAGGCATTTTCACATAGACCCCAGTAGTGAGACATCGTCTTCTCTTTATCTATAAAATACAGGAAGACAGTAAAATAAACAAGCGATCTCAGCATGATCATTGAGCAGCACATTTTAGAGAAAACCGATGGATGTTCTGCCTTTACTGAGTAGAAGGTATTCTAGACACCTTTCCCTGTCACCCCTCTTTGTAGAAGATCTGTTGAGACCATTTGAGGGAGAATTAGGAGTTACAGGGGTCATTTAGCAAAAAACAGAGTCCTGCCATTCATTTAGCCCTTTGAAAGTGCTCCTGCTGCAGAGTTCAGTGTTGGTTCAAAACTAGGAGTGTTCACACCGGGAAGTTTCATTTAGCTTCTCGGAACAAGGGTGGACTGAAAAATATGGGACAGGGATACTACTTGGTTTTAAGTTTTGGCGACAGGTTTATTTCTAACAACTACTGTGAGTGCTCCAGACCCCCATGGAAAGAGGCAGCCCAGCCTTATATTTCACATGCCTCTGTCTTGTGCAGACACTTCTAGCTGTAAAGTTAAAAATGCTGTGTTACAATCACCTCCCATCACCAGGGGAAGCCTCTTTAAATTTGCTTTGCACAGAGGTAAATGGTGAGAAAAGGAAAACTCAAATCCTGGGATTTTGTATTAATCAGTTGGGAAATCAAAGTACATGTGAAGACGGTTGCCTTTGATCCCAGAAGCATCCAGGACTCCAACCTGTTCTAAGCAACCACTACTAAGCCAAGGGTCAGTCCAGCTGATGTAAGCTGGCTGCTTTCTGGTACTCTGGCAACACAAATGAGCCATAAACAAATCTAAATGGCAGCTCCAGCAAGTTCTCTTATTTTGCATTATTGTAACATCATTGTACCAGTAAAAAGGAGCATCCCAGTGTGTTTGTTCCCAGTGTTCTTCCCTGTACTCACTTCTTTCTCCTTGTCCTCGTCACACAAAGGGGTGCTATTAGCAGGATGGGGCTGAGTTGATGGCACTTACCGCTTTGCCCACGAGAATGGCTGAGATGATGATACTGTAAAGAAAAAATCCTGAGGCAGTAGCTCCTAATACCCAGAGATATATGGTAGTGTCTGGACAAGGTTCTGGATCTAAAACATATAATATCACACAAGTCATGTCACACATGAGCTTTATAAGGAAGCCCCCAGAGTCAATAAGTCAGCCTCCACACTGCTTTTCTCTAGCATATGCTGTCCCAGGATACTACCTGGACTGAGCTCTGCATCCCTGCCCACTCAACCTCCAGTGAAAATAAGCTTTATCTGTAGAACATACACACCTTACTCTCCTCTGTTTCTGCACTTATACATCCAACTGCCGAGACATACATGTACACTATATGGTATTGCTTATGCTGTCAAACATCCATACATTGCTAAATACATTGCATGGCTATGACTATGCCTGCTTTAGGTGTGTGCAGGGAGACCGGAAAGGATTAAGAGCTAATTGTGATTCTCAGAGCTTGAAACAGTGTTCAGCTTCACTTCTTAAAAAACAGAACTTTGAAGACCTTTGAGACATGATAGCAACTCCCTTAACCTGGGAATATCACAGTACTGTAAAGCTGCTTGGCTTACCAATGACATAGAGGTGCGTCCCATTTCCCTTGTTCATAAAATAGGGTGGAGGGTACATCCGCTCCATCTTGCAGACATAAAGACCAGTATCATTAGCTTGCAGGCCAGTGAGGGTGAGGGTCACATTGTTTCGGCTAGGGCTAACACGGCACTGAATGACCTCTTCCACACTGAACATTTTAAACTCCGTTGTGTAGGTTGAAGCACAAATTTCAATAAACCGGTCACCCGTCTGTTTGAGCAGAGTCACTCGGATTTCTTTTGCATTCCCAATGTGCTTGTATTTACACACCAAGCTGGCGACGCCTTGCCTGTTGGCCAGCACCATTGCTGGCTGAGTCACTTCCATTACTGTAAGGAAGTAAAGAGCATGATGGTAAGTGAGCTGTCAAGCAATGATCTGCAGTCATTTACTTGAAAACTGCACAGTAGGAAGGGAGTCCTACCACCTCCTATTTTCCATAGATAATTCCTAGAAATGCTGCTAAATCCATCTGAAAAAAGGACTCCAAGACCACGATTCACATAGGCACTGCACTAATGTACTTTAAAAAGCTCAAGAAGTACTTCGATTACTATATATATTATAAATCTCAGGAATTACTTGCTTAAATAGTAGATAATTTGGCCCACTTACTGGAGCAATGACCTGCATCTTCAGTTTCCCTCAACACAAACTTTTTAATACACATAAGAAAGCAAAAAAAAAATAGACTTCAGATGGTAAAGCTGAAATTCTAAATTTAAAATTAGGCATTTAAACCACAATTTCTGCCTGGTAGAAATAAGCATGTTCACATTTAGAAATGAAGAGGTTGACATCCTGTATGGAACATGGAACAGAATCATTAGGGTAACAGAAAAAAATGAATGGAAAGCCTGTTTGCATATTTTTGTTTCTGATCTTTTTACTCCTCATTTTTAACCAGTTATTCCCAAGCCACAGTACAGCAGCAGTATATACCCCATGCCACAGTATAGCAACACAACAAAGCCTGATAAACATACTGCAAAAAATCATTACAATTCTTAAAGGGAAACTAGCGTAACATGTACATTCCCACTGGCTGCATTTTACAACTTCTGTACTCTATCCTGCTGCACAATGGGAAGGCACTGACTTTTGCTTTAATAAGCTGTGAAGACTGAGAATTATTTGTTCAGCTTCATTTTATATCAGTCCATTTTGGGGCCAGGCTTTTCTTCTTCAGTTCTGCAGTGCAAGAATTTGGGACGAAGAGGAGTAGAATTTTTCCATCCATTCCAACCTCTATATCCACATTAGCAGCTGCCAGCAATATCACTCACAGGGCCTGCTTTGTCAAAATCTTTCTTCCTTCTTGAGCTACTCTGAATCCTGCCCAGCCTCTCTACTGCTCTAAAGTCTGTGTCTGGTTTTCCAGGTACCTCGCAGTGCCCCAAGACATTGTTCCCAGACTGTCCTATGGAGGGGTCCCATGTCATCTCCCTCTCCCTGTTGTATCCAGTCCATCTCCTGCAAAGATGTGAAACTGAGAAAATGTAGACACCCCCAGCTACCTTGCCTCCTTCATCTACCCACCTTCGGCAATGGCAGTGGCTGTGCAGAGAAAGCCCACGGTGACCAATATTGAGAGCATTCCTGCGCTGGGACAGATGCTGAAGGGGCTGAAGATGTCTGATGCCTTCAGACTTTAAGACAAACTGGAACTCTCAGGACTGGAAAAAAGGCGACACCTTTCAGGATACTGAATCTTCGAAATGTTTGAACCCACACAGAGTCAGTGTGTATATATATAGCTTTGATCCCAGATGCTGTACCTGAAAGTAATATGAAGCTTTGTTTTGGTTTTACGAGAAAGGAAGTAGTGGGTTTGATTAGTACGTGCACAGTTAACCTCAAACAGCATGAACAAAAACAACTATTCAGCAGATGGAAAATATATATTCAATCTGAAACTGCCATCCCTTCTGCTTTAAGAATTGGGGGAGGAAAGGCAATCATCCAATAGAGCAGTTCAGGCCCTTTGGTGCTGCCAGCTTGCACAATCATTGCACTTAATATTTTAGCAATCATCAGGTATTTCCTACTAGGACAACACACAGAGAGTTATACTTCTGCCTAATGTAGCACAGTGAACGGTGTGAGCTAGCTTTTTTTATGGAGGACTTCCCTCCGCCCCCAATTTCTTTGCTTCCTTTAATGTTAGTGCTTTTGATATTTAAAAATTGCTGCCCCTTCAAAATACTGCAATGATTTTTCATATCAGCAATGTGACTTGAATCATAACCCAGCTTCTTTAGGCTTTCCTGTTTCCAAGAAAAAAATTATCTATCTAGGTTTATAGCTAATGACTTCCATATCTGTACAGGACTTTCCCTACCTATGGACTTTACTGTATAAGTACATTGAGATTAACAGATGAAAAACACTGCAGGAGCTTTGATTATTGCTATCTCTGCTTAGAGCACCTGCGTCATTCCAAAAATCAGTGAAATAGTTTTCACCTACTGGCCTTTTAAAAGTCATGTAAGGTCTGAAAATCATTTTGCTTTTTTTATGTGATAGACTGTCGTATCCATGAATCATTGCCTAAAGAATTTAGTAAAAATGAAGTTACACTTCAGTTACACTAAAGGTCATCATTCTTTTTTTTTCCCACACTTTGAGACTTCTTTTAGAAGGTGCTTTATCATTTATATATGTAGAGCTGTTGGATTGCAAAGACCTACTTTTGGACTGTGACCTAGAAAACCTAACAGCATTAGTTCTTGAAGTAGCAGTAGCCTGTCCAATCCAAACATGCAGGGTAAATATTTGATCTTGAAATCACATAAATGCCTAATGATATAAATAAATTTACAGCTTCCATACTTAGGTGATGCAACAATTGTTTGTAATGACAGATTCATAGTCAGTTTGATCTTAACCAGCATTCAAAACAGAACTGAATATAAAAATATGGCTATGGGAAAATGAAAAACTGCACCCTAATAACCAGTCAGGGCCATATTGTATTACTGGTTAGACAAGCTTAAATCAATTTTAATATTAAATTTAGAATTAAATAAATGCTATTGCAACATCATGTACCAGAATATCAGTGAAATTTATGGCATGAAATTAACAGTTTATGCCTGACATTTTCATATCCAGAGTAGTAACCAAATTACCTGTCCTATATATCTTTTGGCCTTGGATTTTGTATGCAGTTAAACAAATGATGCATTTGAGCCTCATCAACCATAATGTCATCTCCTGATAATTGATTGAGACTGCAAATTGATGGTGCCATTAAGCACTAAACACTTGCAAAGGATTGCCATGTAAAACTCCATGCTTACTGCCCCATGTATCCACAGCATCTTATACAGCTGGAGTAAGAGGCAGAGCTCTGGTGCTGGTCTCTCTGGCAATTGAGACTGCTCTGGCACACATTGTGTTTCCAGTGGTACTCATCTTATTTCCTGGCTGTTTTGTTCTCAGTGTGCCTTTTCAGATCCACCATTTTTTACTTTTCACCCTTGTTCCTCAAAAGCCTAATGTTATGATGACTGCTCTTCTAAGTAAGGCACAATATGTCTTCCTGTGGATTCTCTTGAAGTCACCTCTGTCGTCACAGCCAAGGCAGCCTGAGGTCAGTCCAGAGTATCCCTCTCCCAAAGGATAGAGATCCCCTTGCTGTGGTGCCCTCTATCATTGATAGTCAGACTTTGGATTTGAATTAACGTATGCAGATAGCAGATGGATAACACAGTAAAACATAGATTTTGTTCCAAATAAGATCTCTCCTTCACTGCTCCCATCCTTCCCAGCTCAGTTATGGTATGGAACAAGGTATTCGTAACTGAATGAGTTCCCCGCTAAAATAAGATCCACAGGAATCGCTGGGGACATGTTTTCTCTCCGTTGTGCCCCTCTTCTAACTACTCTTCAGCTGATGAAAAGTCTCTGGGCTTCTGCTTGGTCCACTTTCTCTGTATATCACAGCCATGCTTTGTGGCCTACAGCCATAGGACCTGTCTTACCTAGTTACTGCACCTTCTTGTCTGTGTGGTCTGGTATCTTCCTGCCCTGACTTCCTCATCTTGAGAACTCTTTTTCTTCCCACCCTTTCCCCATCACTGGAACCTGACACACAGCCAGGGACCATGGTAAGGGAATGGGTGAAAGAAAAGCCCTCCCTTTGACTTTGAGATTCAGAAGGTCTTTCAGGAAGGATATTCCTCAGGCTGTCTCCAAAAGCTCAGTGTAAGATAAATCTTTCCTTTAATGCACGTCTTTATAGTATAGTACTCTTTGTTCTTAGGGGTGATATTAATCCCCAGGTCACAGGAAACCTTTATACTTTACATATGTTGCCATAGCAAAGTGTCAGAGCAAGGGAGGGGACTGAGAGACTTGCAGAGCTAAGCTGCAGAGCCTTAAACTGAGGAATCAGCTTAGGAGTAGTTTGCATCTCACAGCCTCTTTGAACTTAGCTCAGAGGGGGACACGCAATTTACACTGAACACTGGACTACACTACTGTGATTAGTCAGATTGCTAGTAAATTAAATAACTAGGTTTCTCATTTAAGTTTCTTTCTTATTTTGGATTAGTCGCTCACATTTTAGTGATTTGAATTGCTTTTCTTTATTGAATGCTTGCTAGGGCAAACCTTGCTGCTGACACCCTGTCAGAATTCCCATTGCAAGATGTTATTATTCACAAAATTATTTTCACCCTTTAAAGCCTGTCTCGTGCTGCCCATGTTTTTTTCTTCTGTGACAGGAACTAGCTTGGTGAATTGCTTGAGATGTAATGGGGAGAAGAGAAGCTTATCATTTGCATAAGTATCTGGTTTCAGGATATTTTGTTGAACTCAGAATGTGAGATCATGTCTTATTATGTTAAACAGTTCACGTTTTTACCATGTTAGTTTGCCACAAACCTATTGGGGTTTTGAAATGCACTGTCATTTGAGAAAAAAATCCGGACCTGTAAGTGGTATGGCTGAAGAAAAAAATCTTTTCTACAAAACAATAGGTAAAGGGAAAAGGAAATAACGCAGTGACTGGAAAAATATTGTTTCATTACCATTAAAGGACTAAAACCTGATTAGAGTAAGTAAAGGCCTAGATATGACCAAGTTCGGTGGATCTGTCTTGGTTCCTTCAGGAACCACAATTCACATCACAAAACCACTGATTTTTAAGTCTCTTAGAAATGTGGCCCTTCTGTCAGCTTCTAACCTGGATTTACAGGTGCTGCTCTCTAGTCCCAACCTGTGCCCTCAGTCCAGCCTCAGCAGAGGCAAGGACAGCACTAGCTGAGGAATTCTCCACCCACTACTTCTCAGGGCACACAGGGTTGGTCTTCTTGTGCACTTCTGCTGACCAGCAGATTGTCCAGAAGGACCCGAGGTGTGGGTGGATGAGTGAGCATCCTTTTTCTTTGTGCTACAATCGTTGGGATTTCCTTTTTAGAGTCTAGGCTTTGTCCCCCCTTCTGTAAAGTTAATTATATCCAACAGGCTCGCCTGAAATTCAGGGCATCTATACTGATCTAACACAGAGGGAAAGATGCGTCCAAACTTTTCATGCTAACAGTTGTCAGTTAGCCTTGAAGGACTGCATTGCACACCACGCCCGGGTGGGTTTGCTACATGTTATGTGTAGTAGTCCATACATGTCCCAGTAGCAACCAGGACCCCTGCCTGTGTGAACGTATTGTCCCATCCCCACGCCCTATGCAACTTACAGTCAAAATGTAAGATCTGAGACTGCATGGAGAGATACAGACAAAAGTAACAGGAAATAAAGAAACAGGACTGAGAAGCAACACAGGCAAAAGGTCTTTACACCCCAGCTTCCTTGCTCTTCTCCAGTCTCCTGTAAGGGGTTGTGGCAAGGGCGATATTTTAGGAGGAATTTGAACACAGACCCTGAAGTATCTTGGCAGGTATTTAAGGACTTACTTTCAAGGAAGGAGCTTTCCAAAGCAGAGCACCACAAATCTCTTGTTAATAGGCCAGTCACTTGGGAGTGAACACAGAATAACGCAGACACCTTCATCCCAGGGTGAACACTGAAATCTAGTCTGTTTTCAGGAATAAGCAAAAAAGAACCAAAGGAACCCCCAAGTCTAAAAATAAAGCAGTTATGTATACCTTATGATGAGCTGCAGCTGTGGAGATGTGGATAAATACTGGAGAAAGGTTTTACTTCTTCCACTTATTTCTTAAAGCATTGCAAAAAGGAAAACCAGCAAAAGGTAGCTGTATTTCTGATAGTCTCTGGCTCTGACAGTACAGCAGTTTGCATTTAATGAGGGACACAAGAATAAATCACTATAAAGCTTTGCTGAAGACATGTGAGGAGTGCTGTTCTCAAAAATGTGATGTGTAAGAAATATTTTTAAAGGGTACAGATAAGCATAATTCACGTGTGGCATATAGCTTAAGAGCCTACTTCCAGTTTTAACAGGGCTAATTAAGACCCTGTTGTTGTTTTTGTTTAAAAAAAGTCTATGGCATTTCAAACTACAAGATCAAAGCAGGACTCCTGGAAAACCTAGAATTAAACCTTTATAGTTAATGTTTATAAAGCAAAGGACTGAAGGAAGTTTACGTAAAGGAGATAGTGCTCCAGCTCAGTTGACATACAGAGAATCCAAGTATTTGAAAGACTGGAGACCTGACAAGGAGAGGCATTTTTCTGTCCTGACAGTGGGATGTTCTGTTCAAATCCAAGGGATGGCACGGAGCACATTCTAAAGCACCTCTTTGAATTGATGACGAGCGGGTAATGAAGATCAGCTTTGTTCACCAGTCAAAGTCTAGAGGCCATTTCTGAAGACTGAATGAGAGCTGATAGTTAGAATGGGATGGGCTGGAAAATTAAATGAAATTTAATTTAGTTTTATTTTATTTTATTTTATTAAATGAAGGAGGGAAACTTAGCAATATAGCAGAAGGGGGAAGCCAGCGGACAGACGCAAAGAGGTGTTCAAATTGATAGATTTGCAGTAACATTTTGAATACATAGCAGTGAGACAAAGTTTGTCAAGGCCAGAGAAGAGGATGTTTCAATAGTGATCATGGGCTGAGGCTTCTAAAGGTATTTTGTCACATTCAGCCACATCCACAGTCAGGTCTGATTTGCCTGTGTGGGGACTGGATTTCAGAACTACAGCACAGGAATGCATCTCTCCCCCTGAGAGTTTAGGAACAGACACCACAGGCCTTGGATGCCTTAGGGAAACAGCTTCTGTGTGGAAATCTCAGAGGACTCTTGACGAGACAGGTATAGGGAAATGAGAATACCAAGAGCAGAAAGGATGTTTTGGGCAGAAAGATGAGTGGCTGGATCAGTGAAGGGTATATGTAGCTTTTCAGTGCTTTCAGATGTCACTGTTAGACTGTGAATGAAACATATTCCCAGACAAAACCTTCCCAGAAGCAACTTATGAAAGAAAACACATTTTAGTAAAGACCAGATAGTGCACCACCTGCATCCCCATCAATAACGCTCTTTAAAATTCCCATGACAGAGCAAGGTGGTGTGGAAACACAGCACTCAGCACTAAGGGATAGGGACCACTTCAGAACTCCTCCTTGCTATAACCAAGCCTCATTTTTCTGCTTCCCACACCTTCTTCTTGCCTCTTTCCTTGCAGTTTTATCTACAAAAAGCATGGAATGAATAATGCCTTTATTATAGATTGTTTATTCAGAGCTTGTCAGAGAATCAATTCCTGGGAATTATGTCTAAAATCTGTAGGGTTGATGCCCTGATGTATGTAAGTGATATGCTCCATCGGTTTGCCTTTGGTCCATGGGCCACCACATGTTACTGAAAGTTTACAGTGATGTGTGCAAGGCTTGTGAGTTTGGACTAGAATATGTGTTCACTCATAAGCTGGAGGATCTGGAAAATATAGATAAGGAATTTCTGGCAGAGGGTTGTAGAATAAATCCCAGACTTTGCAAGAATCTTCTTGCTTCTGAAGTGTGGCAGTTGTTAAAAAAATTGTCACCCCATAACCCAGACCTCTCTGCAAATGGGATGCTGTAGGCAAGCACGGGGTTTGTGGCTGGCATCATAGAATTATAGAATTGTTAAGGTTGGAAAAGACCCTTAAGATCATCAAGTCCAACTGCTAACCTATCACTGCCAAGTCCACCACTAAACCATATCCTCAAGCACCACGTCTACCCTTCTTTTCAATACCTCCAGGGATGGACACTCAACCATCTCCCTGGGCAGCCAGTTCCAATACCTGACAACCCTTTCGGTGAAGAATTTTTTCCTAATGTCCAACCTAAACTTCCCCTGGTGCAGCTTGAGGCCATTTCCTCTTGTCCTATCACTTGTTACTAGGGAGAAGAGTCTGACCCCTGCCTCACTACAACCTCCTTTCAGGTAGCTGTAGAGAGCAACAAGGTCTCCCCTCAGCCTCTTCCAGACTAAACAATCCCAGCTCCCTCAGCCACTCCACATAAGACTTGTTCTCTAAACCCTTCACCAACTTTGTTGCCCTTCTTTGGACCCGCTCCAGCACCTCGATGTCATTCTTGTAGTGAGGGGCCCAAAACTGAACACAGTACTCGAGGTGCGGCCTCACCAGTGCCGAGTACAGGGGCACGATCCCCTCCCTGCTCCTGCTGGCCACGCTATTCCTGATACAATCCAGGATGCCATTGGCCTTCTTGGCCGCCTGAGCACATTGCCGGCTCATGTGAGTCAGCAGACTGAAAGCAGGTCCTATACCTTCCAAAATTGTATCAGCTACAGGATTTGTTGTTCAACCCACTCTTCACCACAGAATCTGATCTCATGTACAAAGCCTTACCCTTGCATTAGTGATAACTCTTCCCTGGTTTACAAAGTACTTGAAACCACATTTCTAGGATTTAGCAATTCCCCTTTCCTGAAGCCCCTACCAGGGCTAAGTATGAAAATAAAACCCTGAAATGTCAGAGAGGACAGGTGCACAGGGGGAGGCTGAGTCTTCCGTTAGCCAAAGTGATAGTTTGAGAAAAGCTGACAAGTCTCTACTTCTCTGTTCAGAAGCTCTCTTACTATACCTGTTTACTGACAGATATTACAAGTCCCTAGACGCTTTCTCTTTCTCATATTCTTAGATACTCACATCTATAGCAACTCTAAGAATATGAACTTGAATGTGTCAATATGGCCAGTTTGGTCTCCTTGTTATTTTTTTTGTTAAGCACTGATTAATACGTGCTATAAAGCCTCTGATTGCAGTGAGCATCCAACTAATGCATGCCTTCACAGCTCCAGCTGCCTCGTACCACTATCATCACCTGAAAACCCAGCTAGGAAATCCTACATTTTGAAATTCAGATCCAGCATCCAAGAATTCCTAATGTTTTGGCTGCAGGGATAACAGATACCAGAAAATATGATAGTGGGCAGTTTGGTTGGCATGTGTGCTAGAGATGAAGGGGAGAATCAAGAAGGTTTGCAAATATGTTTCTGGGGGAGAAAGAGGTTATAAAACAGGGCTGAAAAGTCAGTAAGAGGGGATAAAAAGGAGGATGAGCTTGTGGGTAACACACCACTTGGGGAATTTTTCTTTTAGGTAGCAGTGAGATTATATCTCCTGCATACAAAGAAAACAAATGTGTTGGATGGGGTCCAATGAAAATAAAGCCCTACGCAAAATGGGAGGAAATGTTTTGAATTTTATAATTTTGATGAAATGTTGAAGGAAAAGGGGAAATTTTTGAGAACATGCATGTACATCTTTTCCTAAAACTTTTTTCAAGCCACCACCACCAACATTTTTCATTTTTAAATCATCAGGTCTTCTGCAAAGAAAAAAAAGGTGTCTTACATGCTGACAAAATGTAGTTTTGCCCTTTCTTCTGCCTAGAACCAGTATGGGGTGAAAGGAGAAAAATGTGAAGGGAACCCTTTGCAGCAAGAGCAACTGCAGTTAAGCGGAGCTTTCTTGAGAAAGTTTCACTTCCTAAGGTTTTTTGCTATGTTTGCTCATTTAAATGGCCATTGTATTAACCCACTTTTTATGATTTTCAAATGTCAGCAACCAACTTAGCTTTTGTAAAAGAAAAAGTGTAAAGCAGTAGGCCTCGTTCTCATTACTGTAAGGACTAACTGGATCAACAAATTCTGCTGCCACAGCCTTGTAAGTGGCATTGCTGCAATATTACCTGCTTGCTATATCAGCCTGTGTTGGGTTATTGCCAGTGGTCAAGATTCAATGAAAATACATTGTACTTCTGTACCAAGCTCTTTTGGGCTAGAAGGGTTAGGCAGGACTCAGTCTCCCTTCATTCCCATTCCTCTATTCCTTCAATAGCTACAAGTCTACAGCACTGCCCATTCCTGACTTGAAAGCTATAAGAGTGCTTTTGTTGTTGCTTTTTTAATACTGCGTCCTGAAACACAATAATTTCATTTGCAAACTATTTAAGAGTAGACTGCATATTACGTTATAACATACTGAGTCAGCAAATGCAGGCTCTGGAGAGAGTGCAGCTATAATTTCTGTCTGTGATGTTGCACTGACTGATTAATGTGTTGTTGAGTTCCTGGGCCACTGAGGAGCTGGACACATGCGGAGCCGCAGGCTCTGGAGTCTTGTGAAGTTTGGATTTGCATGATAAACTGTTGAGCCTGAAAATAGGGCTTCTGTTTTTGAAAAGAACTTCTGCAGCCTAAAGTTCAGGATAAGAGATGTTAATATAATTCAGGAGCTTGGCCAGTATGATCATATTCTTTAACATCAAGAAAAAAAACGTTCAGAATTTCCAATGAAATAGTTCCCAATGCTTTTCAAATTAAATGATTTTATTTTTTCTTGTTCAAAGCAACATTTTCTTTCAAAATCCCGGTTGCTTTTAAATATTCAAACCATATTTACATAGCCAAGATCAAAACAAAGCATTAAAATTTTTTAGGAACAAATGTCTCATTTGAAGCCTCCTAATTATTAATTGTTTTACTTTTCAATTCACAAAAAAATCAATTTTTTTTCCTTTCAGTCTGATTGAAATGAGTCCTTCTGACTTTCCAAATTTGCCAACGAAACAAAAAAAAAAATTAATTATTCATCGAGTTCCAATGAACACCCTTCATAAAACTTCTGAATTATGCAAACTAATCACCTTCTGGGAAATAGGTATAGATCTTTTTATGGTACAAGCTTGCAGTGTGACTCAATGCCTCTTCACTTGCACACTATAACCCTCCTCACTCATCTGATTATTCAGACTTTTGTCTTGTCTATGGTTTTCAGCTCATCCCCCCACCACACTGCCACCATCGATCTCCTCTAGTTTCCTTTTGCTTACAACAAAATATTCTTTATCTTTCAAGATATCAAGTGCTGCTGTGCTATGAGGCAAATGCAGCTGGGAGGACAGAAATAGTTAAATGACTTGGCTCATGAAGTTACTCGTAAAACTTGTCGCTGCTCTGACGGTGTCAGCGGAAAGGGCGAGGAGCAGCGACCTGGCCCGGTCGCACCCATGGCACCCCCAGGGATGGCAGGCCTGGCCTGCTGGCTGCTCTTGCTCAGGGTCTCCAGCAGAGCAGGCGTTCTTGTTTGGCGCTGGGAGGAAGGGATTCTCCTGACAGGTCTGGCCTTGAAGGTGGACCTCTAGGGAAGACAAACACTGAGAAGCACAACAGAAATAAGACACAGTAGCTCAAACAGAGGGACCAAAAGCAGAAGGGGGAAAGAAAGAAGCTTTGATCTCCCTCTCCTTTTGCATTTCACCCCTTTCTCTTCTTTCCTCCCTTCTCTGTGCCCCATGACTACAGACGCTGCACGAGTGAGTGTGGTGGGAAGCAAGGGCTGCCAGCCTCCTCCTCACAGTCAGCCAACGCTCTCCTGAAGTGAATCACAGTCTCTCCCTCTCTGGCAGCCTCTCTGAAGCAGGACCCCGGCCTCATTCACCCACATACTACCAGGCCCTTCAGCTGACCTCAAAGAGGAACACACCTGCCTCTTGCTTTTAGTATTGCTGCTTGCATTTTGCACAGAAATATTGTGTTCTCTTTCCTGCATTTCTCGCTCATGCACAGGGCCAGCAGGGCCCTGGGGTGACGTCCTGGGTGCCCCAGCTGAGCACCCATCCTCTTTGCACTAAAATGGACAGCAACCACTTGCACACAGTGCGCATGGCGATCCATTTGCTCTGGGCTTTCAGGAATTAACTACATTTTTAGATAACCTGCATGTGCTGTTCTTGGCATCTACTTTGTTATCTTGATTAAGTGCCCATAGTTTCTTCAAGGCTTTTGCGTAGTAACCTGGTTTAATAGCAAATGTCATAAAGGCCACACCTAGAGTTTGTACACTCCTGTACAAACTGTGAAAATGCCTACCATAATTGTTGGCCATTTGTGCTGCCTACAGTCAACATCATCCATTTAGCAGGAAAGCGAGGGCAGATACCAAGGTGGTATTTGTCAAGAACAGATCGGTTCCTTGATCCCAATGATACCAAGAGCTCCGGTTCTTGCACAGCAGGCAAGAGAAGGGCTTAGCTGATGGCACCTTGTCTTCTGAGCTGTGTGTGCTCATTTCAGGGACATTGTGAAGCCCAGACAATCAACATGTCTTTGCGGGAAACCACGTTTCATGTGGCTTGACTTCTGGTGAAGACATGACAAAAAGTTTGTCCTTGTGCTCTTTAGCTCCAGGCTGCAGGCAGCTCTCATTTGCTTTGGCAGTCATCAGCCTCCAAGAGGAAAATCTTAGGGAGCAGCAGTGTTTACCAACAACAGGGACACCTCTGCTGTTACGCTGTGGGCACACGTTCAGTGTAGGCACTGCAGCGCTGCTTTTGAGCTGCTGAAAGATTTCTTTTGTGACAGCAAACTCACACAAGGCAGTACTAAGTCTTCCCCACCAAGGGAGGACTGGCCTGCAGCAAGTCCAGCAGTTAGGTGTGTGCCTCTGCCAGGGCTCAGTTCTTAGCTCTTAAGCTAAAGTGACTGTTGCCCACCCACCTCAGCATTTCCCTCAGGCAGACCAAAACTGCCATCTTTTAATCTATTAAATTTGTGAGGGTTTGCTGTATTTATTACTGTGATCCAAGTGAGGAGACACTGCACAATGTCTGAGTTACCTCATCACACAGCGAAGAAGGAATGGACCCTGTCCTGCGGCTGTGATTTCACCGAGAGCCTGACCCCATGGAAGGGCAACTGCTACCAAAATGGGCAGGATCATTCCCTGCCCCCCAAAATCCCTAGCCCCATAGCTCTCCCTTGTAGCAGCACTAGCACTTGTGCAGCTGTGCAAGCTAAATCCTTTCCCTGCTCCGGTTCATCCCACAGCCAAATTAATCCCAGTGCAAGCACAAGGGGGTGGGGTGGTGCAGCTGGAGGCCAGAGGGGCAGTCTGGATGGCACTGCCTTTTCTTGATGATGCTGACTCAGATCGGGTAAAGTGGATCATGAAAACATGTCCTAAAACACTGGCACAAAACTCTCTGACAGTCAAGACCGGGCTGGAGAATTCCTCAAGGCTTTTTCTTCAAACAGGTACCTTTTGTTTGTGTTTAAATCTTTCTGAGTCTTGACTCTCCAGCACACCATATGTAGTATATTTAATGTACAGTGAAGACAATTAAATCCTAAACATGTGATCTGTGATACAGCTGAGCTTGTGAGCAGTGACAGCTCGGGGAATAAATCAACAGAATGGATCTTTGAAATTGAAATTTATTTTTGCACAGTTGCCTGGTGAGGCATTTGAGGTTTACTCAGCTTTGACCTCAAAGGCCCCAAGCAATGACTACAGTAATAAAGTCTATGAAAATGCCACATTTGCTCTGATGGAAAGGGCTGAAGGAGAGGCTGATTGAATGATTGCTGTGAGAAATATCAGCAATATTGAATTTGGGCAGGGGAATGTCTTCCAGAGGCAGATACACGCAGTTCACTCCAGAGACAGACAGGCATGGCAAGTGAATGTGATGGGGTTAAAGCAGGGCTGAGATCTCCAAAGGATAAGGCAAATCTGGGCATGTTGGGGACCACAGAGGGAGCTCAGGGAAAAGGAGTCCTGGGTGCTCAGAATTTCACTGCAGCTCTCTGTGTTTATAAGGTAAATCCTGCTGGATCAGTCACAGCCATAGGAATGAGTGAGACATGAAGAACCCTGCTACGTGCCTGTGTGAGCATTGGGTGTTTGCCATAAGGTACTTTCTCCTGGAATGAATGGCTCTGGGCTTAAGGAATACCCTGGCTGCACCCGCACATGTTCTCCAGCAGCTGTGTCTGACTGTTGTAAGGTATTTTAATTCCAAGATGAAGTGTTAGGTGCCAGCTGGTAGTGCTGGCAGGAGGGGAGCCAGCCATTACCCTGGGGCAGGGGTGAGCTGGCAGGTGCCCTCACCAAAGGGCCCCACACGTGCAGAGGGAGGACGTTCCAGTTCCAGCTCCAGTTAAGCAGTTTGCGTGCAGCCACCCAGCTTTGGAGGCTGAGAGATTTTCCCAGGAGTGTTCCTGGACCCGTTTGATTTACTAACAGACACAAGTCATACAGTCCAAAGCAAGATTTAGCCCCAGGAAAATGGTGCAAAGGGAACCTTTTTTTACAACCTTTCTGAGCACTGTTCCTGTAACTCTGGGGTTTGGCACCCTGAGGCTTTATAAGTAACTCACAAGGTTCCCCCCTTCTAGGAAGAACATACATTTTACATTAAAGGGTGGGCCTCAGACCTTAAAAGCATTGCTAGCTTTTCCCCTCCCCACCCCTGAAATACACCCACACATACACACTTTGAATTTATGGTGTGGACATCCTCACCATTGCCTTAGGGCAACTGTAATCTTGTATCTAGTCCTTGTAAATGGAGCTGTGACTGCCATTGTAGCAAGAAATTACAATTGCTGACCACTGTAACCTGCCAGCCCAAAAGAAGAGGGAAAATAAAAGGGAGGGGGGAGTTTCAGTTTACTTTCTCTAAATTCAGCATACCCTGAAAATATTGAAGTATAACCAATTAGGTAAAGACTCTGCTATAAATGGATAATAAAAATTAGCTTAAAAAACAAGTAAAAAATGAGCTGATACACAATGATACTCTCATCAGACCTCCTCGATAGATGGGCAGGGCAATATATATCCTTTTGCCTTTCCCCTTTGGCAAGAGTGTTATGTGTTATTGTGTGGTGTATTCTTAGAAAAGCCATCTGCCATACCTTCCCGAAGAATTCATTTCTCGCAAGCCCTCTCCCTTTTCAGTTTGAGAGCTGTGGGTTTGTATGAAGTGTCATTGTAAAACAAGTCTACCACAGCCAAATGTCATTTGGCATACTATATTCTCAGAACCAGCAATACTGCGCCCTAGGCAGGAATGACAAAATATCAAGGGTAACTATGAAACATGCGTGAACCAAGTCTTCCCTTTCGTACCCTCCTCAGCACTGCTGGTTTTGCTTTAATGCTGAATGGATGTGTAGCAAAGCTGGGTCCCCCCATCAGATATCTTCAAGACGGGAACATGTGCCCTGCTTTTGTATTGCCTCTGTATTGTATATGTATTGCCTGCAGTCGTGCCAGGCAGACCGCAGCTGAAAGCTCAGTGCTCTTCTGCAGGTGCCAGACCCATTTGCACTGAGGTCTGGTTGCAGAGATTCGCAGACCCCCAGACGAGGCACACAAAGCACCTTATGGCAGGCACTGCATGAGATAAGGAAAAGGCAGTATCAGTATCACGGGGCGTCCAGCCCAGAGCTTGAACAAACCCAGTCCTTCAAGTTCGTTCCTCACTGCAGGGTCACTACAGTGCCGTTCCCCAGCCAGCAGGCAAGGCATTGCAGGTGCCACGTCCCGGCAGCTATTCTGGTGGGAGCACCACGCAGAAAAAAAACGAGGAGAGTTCCTTTGTATGTGTTTGTGCAGAGCCTAATTCTCCTGCCAGGGAATATTTCATCATCACCACACATTGCTCGGTGCTGCTATCATCATTATTCTTATGGGGCTAAAGGAGTATCACTGCATGCGGATGTGAGGGGCGAAGCCCAAAGTTTAGCAGTAGTTTGGGAGTTCATGGGGTATGTGGGGAATATTTCCCGCTCTCCTGGGATGGAGCCATTCTTTTGCAGGTTTAAACTGGGAAGCACAAGTGTAAACCAGAAATAGTTGGCTAGATCAAGCCAAGCTTGTTCCTGGGTTTTGTACTATCAGGCTTTGTTTACCAACTGAGGCAAGTGAGCACTATGGAGTGAATGGAGTTGTGAGAACCATGGTGAACCTCCTGGAGCCTCCAGTTCCCCCATTTTGCATTCAGAGAAAGAAAGAATCAGCCCCCAACCTTTTTGTCCCCTCCCCACACCCTCTCACGTGGGAACTGTCCGAACCAGGCCTGGGAGACCTCTGGTGCTCAGCCCTGAAAGCCACTGCCTGCAAGAACATTTGTTACTTTTGGAAATGCATCAAATTCCTCAGGACCCTGGGGAGAGGCTGAATGGGATCTCAGCAGATGAGATACCCCAAACTCTTTTTTCCCACATCAAGTTTTCCTAGTCTCAGCTGACAAACTGCCCAAGCTGAACCAAGGACTGCGGTGCGTTGTGCTTAGCGGCGCACCGGAGCAGGTGGTTTGCCAGAAGGGTCGCAGCTTTCCCTCCAGCTACAGGACTTGCCCCTCTTCTTGCCGTAGTGCAGCTAGATGCAAGGCCCAAAACTGAGGCAAAGCACATCCCAAAATCTGTGGGGTGCTGCTAGTTACCTCCCTGTGGGCCTTTAAAGGCAGAAAGAGAATTTTGATCTGGAAGGATCAGAGGTGGGGAGGCTCATTGAGGTATCAGGAACTGCTGCCCTTCCTAGCTTTGCCTTCCTGTCCCCCGTCTGCCTGTGGTAGAACGGCTGTGGATCAGTGTGAGCGTGAGGAGTCAGGATGCGACCCTCGGCTATGCACAGCCCTTCGGGAAGGCACGTATGGGACGGGGGAAGGGGTGCGCGGGGCGGGAAGGTGCACGCTGAGGGTTTGCAGAGACATTCGCTGCAAAAGGGCATTTCATTGCCTTCTGCAACCGGCCTGGCAGAGACGAGGGGGAACACCCGGCCCGGCCCCCCACCCCCGCGGCCCGGTCCCGCAGTGCCCCGGCCCCGCCATCGGCCCGGCCCCGCGGCGCAGTGGCGGGCGGCGGCCGCTGGGGGGCGCCCTGGCGGCGGGGGCGGCGCGGGGAGGGGGGCCGCGGGCCGGCAGCGGGAGCGGGGGGGCGCGGGGCCCGCGGCGGCGCACGCCCCGCACACACCCGCCCCCGCCCCTACCTGCCGCCCCTCGCACCTTCCGACCTCCTATTTTTCCTTCTCTGGCGCCGTGCGTTTCCCTTCAGCCCCAAAAAGGCACCACAGCGCGAGCTCCGGTGCCCAGGGGAGCGTGCCTGCGTGCTGGGAGAGGGGCAGAGGTGGGGCTTTGTGCGTACAAGCTTTAGGGCAGCGCCGTGCTACAGCCGGCTTTCGCTACCTTTGAGACCACGGTCGGGTTAGCAGGAGGTGACGGCGTGAATGCAGCTTTCTGTAACTTTTGGATCCTGCAGAAACCCAGTGCTTTACCATCAGCGCGCCCACCAGTAGGCCTACAGCAAATTGGACCGTACTGAATCCACTCACTGGAGAGCCCGGAGAAGGAAAACATGATCTCTTCAACCACATATGAGCCTTTCTTGTTTAATATCCATATCTCAAAAGCTTCTGTGCCAGAATGAACTTTTTTTTTCTAGTCCAGGGACAGCACTGAATTCCTGTACAAACTCTACAAGTTTAAAGGCATTTTAAATGGTTTGCAGAATTTTTAAAATGTCATTTCATTCATTTAAAATCACTCTGTCCTGCACACTTGTGTCACAGTGAGGAAAGCAATTGAATTTCTAAGTATTTGGACACACACAGTGTTCTGTTTAAAATGACGATGGGGTGCCATTTTATTCTGAAAGCAAGAAAGGCATAGGTGAGCATCAAATTTCAGGATCATATTCTGTATTTCCTCATTTCATCTTTTATTATTAGATGCTCCTTTTAATTCTTGAATCATTTCTTTCTTTACATTTTATTTATCTCATAGCTCAAACAGAAGCTTAGTTTGTTTTATTATTGTGAGGGCTTGGGTTGAGGTTATATGTTTATACACTTTTAACCAAAAATATACCAACTCTGTATCAGTTTCTAGCTTTCTGTTGTTTATCAAGTTGCTAAGCCTTTGCATGCAAAAGCACACTGGTCACTGGCTGAATTTTTAGCACACATCCTCTCCACCATAATTAGTAACTCTCACTCTGCATACTGTTGAGTCATCATCCAAAGATTCAGATTTTCATCTAATTTTTCATCATGGTCAAGTCAGACCGTGAATCCAAATGACCCATGAATACAGAGTGGATAACACTTTTACCTGAAGTTATTAAAGCTTTGAGGATTAGAATCCCCCTGTATTCAAGAGAAAAAGCTGAAGTTCTGTGCAACCAAGTCAAAATTGAAAGAGTAAATAGAGCTGTTGCCTGTGCCTTCCCCACTGTGAGACATGATTACTTCAGGCATCATCTCAGGCTCATTTGCGTGTTCTAGCATTTAGAGGATAGCTAGGCTTAGATGACCAGTGTACTCCCATCCCCCAAATTACCATATGTGGGTTACTGTACCACTGACATGGTTAGCTGAGCAGTCATGGTACAGAGACAGGGAGTTTTGTGAGGCTGTTTGAGCTAAGCAGCTCTTTGGCAGTTGCCTGATTCTGTGAAGCTCTGGACACTATAAAGGCTTTTAATTCTTTTCCTCTTAGCAAGTACTCAAGCCCACAGTTTTATTTCTCTGAGGATTTACATGTAGCCTATGTCACTTAAGTCCATTTGTGAAGTCTTTTAAAGTCTTGAGCCCAGCCATACCAGCATGTGAAGAGCTGGGTCAGGATTTTCTTGCTGTGGGGTGGGTCTGTGACATAGATTTGCTTAAGCCAGAAGCAGATGACTTTCAAGAAGCAGAAGCAATCTGTTTTCCCAGACTTGTCTTCTAACTAACCAGAGGAAGCACTTGGACTTAGCTAGGCAGGGGTTAAGAGTGGTGGATGAGGTTGGGCCATTATTAATTGGCATGTTTCAGTGGGTCAGAGCCAGAGCACAGGGCCCCGTTGCTGGCAGTGGTGCAAATCAGGACATGCTACCTGATGTTAGTTGAATATGTCAGAATATCATTGACAGCACAGCAAGCTCTGGCTGAAGCTCTTGTTTGTTTAGATAGCAATGAATGATCGGGGCAGAATCAGTCCCTCTAGAAAGATCATTTCAATGTCTCAGACTTTTAAAATAATTACCTGCTTTATGTTGTGTAAACGCTCACAGAACTGGCTGTTGGGTCTAGCAAGGAGTTGTGTTAAACAAATACACACCCATTGTAACAAAGGAGAGGTGCTGCTGTAGTTACAAGATGGAGTATCCAGTAGGAAACCTTAGCTGAGGTACCGACTACCCTATCCTGTTTTGAAGTACATTTGGGTTAATGCCTTCTTTCATACTACAGTGATGTGTTTATCCTTTTTGTCTCTTGTTAGTCTGGCACATAGACAAACGAGTGTCAGAATAATTTAAAATTCAAGTCGTAAAAGGGGGTGAGACATTTCTGTTCTTAAAATAGCAGTTTCTTTTGAAGCTGTTGAATGAGATGGATTTATCCGGGCAGGGGATTGGGGGGGAGGGGGCGCGAATGACAGTGCCTCCTTTGAAGATAGCTCCCTTAACTGTGACAAAGAATAAAGAAGTCTGCACCAGAAGGATTTCCTCTCTAATCTGAATTTTCTGCACCATCATGACCAGTCTTGCTTAGGCAAAAGTCACTCCAGACTTGAAGCAGATGAGTCTTCGTTCTGCAAGCACTTGGTTAATATCCAGGTCTGGGTGACAGCTGACGGGACTGGTCCCTTAGAGCCAGTCTGGTAATAAAGGAAAGGCCTCACTGCTCTCATCAGTGCGGCTGGAGGTCACCACAGCACTTGGAGGAGCAGCAAGCAGCTTTCTACCCACCTATGAGGAAATATCTGCTCTTCTACAGATGGATGTAAGCAGTGATATCTTGCTACTCCCTGCCCAGATCACTCTTTCTTTCTGGCTGATGTTGTAGACTAGGCCAATGATATTATTCTCCTAGGACTTCTGGCAGAGTAGCCAGCTCAAACAGAGGATGAACCAAACAGAAGGTAGAGCGGAGCGCAAGAGGTGGGAAGATTTTTCTCTGGGAACTGCTTTAGGCAGGCTGCTAGCCAATGCAGGTGTCTGTATCTGAGGTAGTTCTCTGGAGCCCCCTTCAAATCAATGGAGCAAAATCATCTGCTTAGTGGAGATCACAGAACCACAGTATCACAGGTTGGAAGGGACCTCTGGGGTCATCTAGTCCAAACTTTCTAGGAAGAGCGCAGGCTAGACAAGATGGCCCAGCACCCTGTCCAGAAGACTCTTGTAGGTGTCCAACGTGGCCGAGTCAACCACTTCCCTGGGGACATTATTCCAACGGTTGACTGCCCTCACTGTGCAAAATTTCCCTCTGGTGTCCAATCGGAATCTCCCCAAGAACAACTTGTGTCCGTTCCCCCTTGTCCTCTCCATGGGACTCCGTGTAAAAAGGGAGTCTCCATCTTCTTTGTAGGTACCCCTTAAGTACCGGTACATGGTGATGAGATCCCCTCTAAGCCTCCTTTTCTCAAGGCTGAACAAACCCAGTTCTCTCAGCCTATCCTCATATGGCAGGCTTCCCAGTCCTTTGATTATCTTGGTGGCCCTTCTCTGGACCCCTTCCAGCCTGTCCACATCCTTTTTGTACAGCGGGGACCAGAACTGTACACAGTACTCCAGGTGTGCCCTGACAAGCGCTGAGTAGAGTGGGATAGTGACTTCTTTATCTCTGCTGGTGATGCCCTTTTTGATGTAACCCAGCATCCTCTTGGCCTTCTTGGCTGCAGCAGCACAGTGTTCGCTCGTGTTGAGCTTTCTGTCCTCCAGGACCCCCAGATCCCTTTCCACAGAGCTGCTCTCCAGCCAGGTGGATCCCAGTCCTGGATTATGTTTTCCCAGGTGCATGATCTTACACTTCTCCTTGCTGGACTTTGTAAGGTTCTTGCTGGCTCACCCTTCCAGCCTATCCAGATCTCCCTGCAGAGCAGCTCTCCCTTCTGGAGTGTCTACTTCCCCACTCAACTTGGTGTCAGAAGTTAGATAAGATGAACCCCACTTTTTTAGGCTCTCTGTCATTGGCCGTGTGGACTCACTGTAGTAAGTGTCAAGTATAGATCTACATAAAATGACTGAAATACAGGTCATTTTAACCATGTGGACTGGAAACTTACAATCACGGCATTTTTGTAAATAAACAATGCAACTAGGAAAATGGGGAAATGGGTCTCTGCATAGTCCTAGTAACAAACAGGATTAATCTGATAGGAATGAAATAAGTGAGTTCAGAGAAAATCATGGAGATTTGACTTCAAAACAGGGGCTGAACTATTTCCAGGGTAAAATATTCATCAATACAAGGTGCCCAGGTGTGGAAGACAGCTATTAGATATATATGATGACAGTATAATGAAATGGAGAAGCAAAGGAAATACATTATCTCCCATGACATTTATTAAGTATTTGTGCTCCTTCACTGATGACTCTTTCCCAGTTTTCATTTTTGCTACAACAAATCTCTTGTGTCTTCCAGCAGGGTGTTACTTTATTGTGCACCAGAGGAGGGAGATACATGCCCACAAACCTTCTGAGAAACACATTTGCAGGAAATAAAAAACACACAAGCAAGTCTTTCTGCCCCACTCTCTGTGTGGAGACTGAGCCTATTGCTCTTTCACACCTGTTAAATAGCTTAGCTTGGGATTAAACTAGTGCTAACTATTGAAAATATAGTGGGCTATGTAGTGATCGTCACATGATCTTCACCAGGTGCTGCAATGCGTGAGTATTATCTGAGGAAATCATAGCCCACTGAGTGTCATACACAAATGACAATCACTGCTGTTCTAAGAAGTCCATCTTTTTAATTGCTTCGCTGGCAGATGGGTTCGGCACAGGGTCTCATTTTCTCACTGCAGGCTGCCTTTTTTTTTTTTCACTTTCTAATCAGATAATTCAGTATGGTTTGCAGATGCATCACACTGCATAGACATATACACCACTAAAAAGATCTCATGGGTTTTTTTCTGCAGTGCTGGCGTTGCTTCATACTGGTGACTTAACCCTTCGTAACCTAAAACAACTCGATAGAAAAAGGCTTTACACAGGTAAGGATTGCCATTTTAGCTTTGCAATAATGAAGAAACTTCCACTTTCTCTCCATCCTCCTTGCCATGTGAAAGAAATAAAAGGTTGACAGTCAGGCTCTCCATTTAGATAAAAGCTTCAAGCTTCAATCTGTGTCCTGAAGTACTTTTTAAGTAAAAGCATCTGCAAACATTTTGCAAAATCATTTGCTTTATTCAGCAGGGAAAAGATAAGATGATCCAACATTTTGGCCTCATATGGGGCTCTTTCAAAGTGTATGGAGAACTCAAAGGCTTTTAAAAGAATCCATGTCCTAAAAACTTAGTGGATTATTTAGGTGGTATGCATAGTTCAGCCTTGTAATGCTTGAATCGGTCTTTGTACATCTGATGGCTCAGGAGTTCCTGACGTATTTAAATCACTTTCAGGTACTTGTCTCTGGGGAATGGGGATCCCATATTGATTTGTGGTTTTGTTGCTTCAGAGTATCTGATTCCTTGAAGAACTTACATTTGTCCTTCTTTTGCTTGTTTGTAACAGAAGGTTGTTTTGAATGTGCAGCTGTTGTGTGTCTCAGTCTTCACAGTGAGACCGTTCACCTTCTCAGGACTCAGGCTGTTGCCAGGTGGATGGCTAAATTTCTTCTGAGGCTTTGAAGGAACTCTTCTTCACATGGCTGTCTTCTGTGCACAGGACTGACCCAGCCACATCAAGAGGGCTCTGCTTCAGGAGCAGAGACCTCAGATTTGAGGGCAAAAGAACCATTAGACAGCCTCTGTGCTTGTATTTTTGTATTAGTCCTTCAAACCAACTTATGAGTTGCCATACTATTTCCCTATGGAATGAGATTCCTGCTCTAAGTTGATGTGATCAATGAGATTCAGTATTTGCTAAACAAATACCAGCACATGCTGATATTGCAAAGAAGGCACAGTGCTTGTGCTTTCAGTCAGCATCACTGTAACCAATTTCCCTATCCTGTTGGTTAATATTCGCAAGTGCAGCTGGAACCTGGAGACCAACGGGCTGCGGATCACAAATTTGTTTTGATCCAAGGAAGGGAGGGTTCCTTTGGAATAAAAGGTATTTGATAATAGAACATCAGCGTTGAAATCTGAATTAACATGATCCAATTGCCAAGGCTTCCTCACTGCAGAGGGAAGTTAATTAAGCAGCAATTCCTTCTCCTGAGCAGTCTCTGCTTTGAGTGGATGAGTAACGTGAGCTGAAGTCTGCAATACATAAAGTCATTAGGTTTATTACTCCCCTTTTACAACATGCAGTAAAGAGAACTGTTGCAATTAATGAATGCAGCTGATACAATGCCACAGTCAAGGTCAGGGTGAGGCATAAAATGCAGAGCCCAGTTCTGCCCAAGTCACATGCTGGCAGGAGAAAGAACCGTAGTTTGTCAGGAAAGGAAAATGGGATCAGCTCTTCCTTTCAGTCCAAAGCAATTTCTCCCTCACATGCATCTGACAGCATCCTACCAAAACATCCAGGAATGATACGTGGGAGCAGAAAGGAAGGTAATGAAAGTGTCAGTATCCTGGGAAGAGAGAGGCTGTTCAGCCAATTAGCCAGAAACTGGAGACACTCCTCTGCAGATTGCTGGCTATGGCAAGTTATATGTGCTGTTATGAAAAAAAAGAGACAGCTCCAGTTCCTAATTTCATGCCCTTGCACCAGTGTAAATCCCAGTCACCACTGACAGTTCACTGTTGTGTAGCTGAGAGATGTAGAATGTTTTCCTCTGCTCAAGCATTAAACTGGTGGTTGACTGAAAACAAAGCCAGCTAAGCCTGAAAGGCAGTTAACTATATATTCCTTTCTTTTCATTCCTTTTTCCTTGGTTATACACCCAATTTAAAAGCAAACAGCCACACATGCCAATCACATTACAATTCCTTACATTTTCTTGTATTCTATTTCCCAGTCAGTCAATTCTCATCTGTTTTGCTTTTACCCTTTAAACTCTTCAGGGCTTAGAATATCACTTTTCAGCTTGTACAGTGTGAAAAAACAGGTCTTTGGTTATCACTGCAATATAAATGCATATTTGTGATCACAATGATTGCAATCGCAGAAAATGGAAATCATAAAGATTACTTCTCAAAGCTCCTGTTGAAGGCCATGAGATGACTGCTAGCTAATGATAGAAACACATTTCTTTCAGGACAAGATAGTCCATCATAAAGGCTTAATATCTTCCACTAGAGCAGCTAGGTTTGTTGGAAACAAGACACCATTGCCAGATGGAGCATAGGTCTGTGTGTTTATGTTCTGATGCAAAATGCATGTGAAAAGCCACAAGAGTTCTGGGTCCCCCAGGATGAAGCAAGAGAGTTATTAAGATCTACTTTGTAAGAGGGCTGAGTGATGCATTCAAATAGCAAGTTTCTTCAGGCATGTTTTTTTCCATTAGGAGGGGCCACATTTTGCCAACCAGAGAATAGGGCAATCAGCAGTCACTGAGCAGCATGGACTATTTGCGCAAGGAGACCTTACTATTAGCAAAGCTGGGGAAATAGAAAAGCATGCTGACATAACTGTAAAAGAAACATCATATACTCACAGAACTGATTATGTGTGTGTATGTTTACCCCCTCCCAACCATATACACATGGTCCCCATGAGGAAAAGCATTTTCAGTCTGTTCTAATCTGAGGGAGTGACGTGGGGCTAGAGAACCATAAAAGAGCTTCCTTCTGCCCTTTGAGAAATGCTCATTTGTCTTCTGGATTTTGTGTGTGTGCTTGAAATGCACTCTGTTCCTCTTCCTTATATCAACCCCAGTACTGTGGTATTGCAAAGTTGTTGCGAGTCAAGCATCAGCAATTCTCTCCAACAATGGAAAACCTTTGGAGCAGTGTTGTGCTTTAATACAGTGTGAGGGGATTACCTGTGGTTTCTGGGTTGTGAAATCAAGAGATATCACTTACAGAGGTCTCTTGGCTTCCCTTTGATGATGACTCGTGCAGCCATATAAACAAGTGATAAAGTGAAAAATAAGCTCTGGTAAGACCACAGCTCTGATGGCCAGATGTGGTCCAAGTGGTAGATAAGAGGCCCTCAGAAAGGAAGTGAAATGTGTGGAAGGAAGAAAACAAGAACATTTATGTGTTTCTGTCCCAGCCCCTCAACTTTGCAGGTTTGTTTTTATACTTTCTCCTCTGTGGCTTTTAGCGCTGCCATTTGCAGAGGAAGGGACGGGGATCTGATATAACACCTTATAAAGTTATCACTGTAATTTGTACTACAGTATGAGGAGCATGACCAAGATTTGGGTCCCAAGCACTGCACAAAAATGTAGTGACTACTAACACATAGTCCAAAGAGCCTGCAGTCTCAATAAGGAAGATACATAGGAAGTGCCAGTGAAAGCTCAGAGGCAGCACTGAGGGTAAAGCTTATCTCTCTCTGCTGCTCCATGTCATCTCTACATTGCACTGCTTTTGCCAAGTCTTTCTGATGACCCCTCAGCCCAGTTGATCTTGGCCACCAGATTGCTGAGTTGTAGGGACAGAAGGTGTCTTAGACCAGCTTCTTAGCTACCCAGATATTCAAAGAACTTCAGGACATCTGCAGGAGTAGGTGAAGGAATAGACTTCAGTCTTTCTAGAGATCGGCTGGTATGTTGCAGGTTAATACACATAGTATATATTATTTAATGTTTTGGTCAGGCATGTATTTATTCTTGCTGTACACAAATATGCTTGCAATCTGTGCAAGAATAAATTGTAGACATTTATTCTTAGTATGCAAAGCAAGTTCCACAGATTGCAGAGGGAATGTATGCTGAGGATGCCCTATCAATACCCTGGCAATCTTCATGAGGAATAAAGAATGTGAGTCAGTCAGAACCTCCTGCTCCCAAGCCAGACAATCACCTTGACTTGCATCATTGCTGTGTAATGAGGCATATTCCTGATCTTTCCTGAAGAGCAATGGGACCGATGATCTTCACAAGGCTCCAGCCTGGTGGCACAGACAAAATCTGATACAGATCTGCTGCCGTCAGTTTGCCATACTCCCTTACCACAGTGTACTGCCTTGCCTCTTTACTCCTTCACTCCCACAGCAGGAGATATGTTGTCTCATTTCTAAATGGACACATGCTTCCCAACCCTGTCTTCTGGAAACCGAAGGTTGTCATCCTCTGTCCATAAGTGCTGGGGGATATCTTGGATTATGAAAAGTCTGTAAGAGATGGGCAACTCTGTGACCACAGCAAAACTCCTTACAAAAAATCCCCAAACCTACAAGTCATCACACAGGGATTAGGTCATTTTGTTCTGAGAAGTGAGTAGATCCACATAGCACAACCAGACACATATGCTGGCAGTTTCCTGTGGTGTGAGGTGAGGGAGGGAGGGAGAAATGCCTGGACTATGAAAGCAGCCATTGCACTCTGCAGCTTGAGTCTGGAAGGTCTGAGCTGTGGCAGAAGTGCAGAAGTGAAACTGCAGGTGTGACCAGACTGGGCATTTCCTGGCTCAAGCCACTAGTTCCTCTTGTTTCTGTGGAGCAGGGGGTCCCCCACAAGATGCACACCCACACATTGGTGTGGTGAGGTGGGTACAGTTTTCAGGCAGTGTGGAGAATGGCCCAGTTGTGCTTTCTGCCCTCACAACTGCTGAGCTTCATACATGTGCATGAGCATCATGCCTCTGCTTCCCCCTTCATTTCTTTTTTTCATTTTTAATCTTCTCAAGCAGGGACCAGCACATCACACCTGTGTGTGTCACTTTTATAGTCTATACATGTCACAGGTACGACTTCTAGCCCAGCATAGTGCCAGCCCAAGTGCTTTCCAGATGATACCCTAGGAGAGATGAAGCATGGAGAGGCCAGGCAGGATGAGCCCACTGACTCCAGCTGGGGTAGGAGGGACATGTGAGTGCAAGCCAGCATTCACAGTGATGATGAGTCTCCCAGGTATGCATAGTCACTACAGTGGTGGCCCTTCCAACACCCACAACATCCGTTGCACTGTCTCTTGGTTTCCTGTTCCCAGTGCAAAAACTGTTTGCCTTTAGCAAGTTAAACCTGTTGCTTTCCTGATCTTTCTCCCTGCCTTGGATCCTTTAGTATTTTGCTGGGCCTTTGCAGTCTATATGCATCTGAGATTCTAAATTTGGAGAGATTACAGCACAAACTCGCTCCTACCTGATTTGAGAATGATACTTAGCTTGTAGTGCTCATGCCATTCAACAATAGGGAGCACTGGATTGGTCAGTGCCTCAAATTTCACAGGTCTTTTGTTCTGATATCTTTCCTATGCTGTTCTCCAGTCAAAAGTGCTAATTGTTGACCCAGATTGCAACCCAGCATCTACATGAAGGAAGAAGACACTCCCACAGCAAGTTGCACAAATGTGCAACTTCCTCACACAACTAATGATACTAGCATCAATTGGATTCCTTCCCTCTGTAAACGGACACAAGAATTTGTTGTTTGCAAGAACAAGGGATTAATCATTATTGAGCAAGCATTCATTATGGCAGCTATCAAGAACAAGTGAGTTTTATTTTTGTAAAGAGGTCTGTTTAGTGGGGAAGGTGAATGTAATATTTTGCACTTGGGTGAGGAGGATTAGTCAGGTCCTTGGTTTGCTTGGGCTGTAGCTGGGGCACAAGAAGAGTGCAACATGTACTCTTGGTTGATGATCAGAACAGCTGTAGCAGAGCCACAGGGAATCTACTCTGTTCTGCAGTCAAAAAGGGATGGTCATCACTGTTCTCACTGGGCTTGGTGATAAAAGGGAGAGTTTTATGAATATATCTCAAATCCAGGGCTAGAGTAAATTGCAGCAAATTTGGAGGTGGCAGAAAGTCTTATTTTTAAGACAGGTACTCAGAATTTATAATTTTTCATTTTTCTGATACTTTTTATATCCCAGAGGCTGGTGAGTTGACCCAGGCAAGTCAGCACACAGCCAAGTCAAACATCATTAATCTAGAGATAGCTTAGATCCAATGAGCATACTGTGCTCGATGTGCAATCCAAGACATGCGCTCACTGGGTTTCTTTTTATTTTTATGAATATACATAATAACAGGGAGAAAAGACAGAAGCTTGCATCTGTGTTTGTACAGTTTTTTGCATGTCCATATGTAAAGTATCCTTCAGTAGTTCCAATATAGGAGATGCCTTCACTTTGAATCTTTCTTAAAATAGTAATTTCTGTGCAATGTATGCAGCAAGCAGTGTTTAACTGTGTGCAGAGATTCACTCTGTGTCAGAGGCACAAGCATGCAAGCACAGAAGAACTTCGTCTTCTACATCTACACAGATGATAAGATGCTAAGACTTGTGCCATAGGTGGTGACCCAGGGCTTCCAGTTTCTGCTAGCATCCCTCAATAGCAGCCCAAACAAAACATTCTTCTGTAAATTGATTGCACGGCAGATAGATAGCTTTTCTTGTTGCAAATCCCCGTAGTTCAGCAGATGGGAGGAGGAGAGGGAAAATCAAACGCTGTGCCCTGAAAGCCAGGCTATCTTAGTGATTTACAAATGACCTCGGTGATCTGCAGTCATTCTGTGCACTTGATAGTGCTCAAGGCCCTCTGTCTCCCTCTCTCCTGCATGCTCTCTCAGCATATAAAGCTACGGAAATCCAGGAGACTAAATTCAGTGCTGCAGATTAGTGGCAGGAAGGAAATTGGATATGCATGAATTAAACAAGACCGTTTGCCTTCTCTGATCTGTAGATGTTTTTCTCTCAGAAATGCAACTTCTTTTTTTGCAGGTGACACCCACACATCTCCTTCACTTACTGGCGATGATAATAAAGGAGATAAACAACTGGAGCTCATGCAGTTAGACTTAATCTTTGTATGTCATCATCACCAAGCAAAGCCACAGCAGTAGGAAAACAGAGCTGTTTTGTGCTGCACATTTCTAACTGACATTTCTTCACCAAGTTGCTCATGTAGCCTACAGACTCTTTGAAGTTCATTTTGTGCCTATTATCTTTCACAGTGTGTGGGTACTGCCATGCAGTGCTGAGCTGCAGTACATACATACTCTGCCTAAACCCCTGTCTTCATTTTGCCTCTCTGCCTCAGTGGTTTGAAACCAGATTGCAGAACTACAACAGAAACTCCTTAATGAAAATTTTAAAAAGGGTAACAAGAAAGGAATACTCTGATTTTAAAACCTTAGGCCGCAGGTTAAATGTAGGGTTTTTAAGTAAGTAATCTTTGAGTTCAGAAAGAAGAAAAGGCAGAAATAAGGGTATTTTTTAAATCTTTTTTTTTTGTTAAGTGTATATGCATGGTTATTTTGACTTAAATAACAGGGAATAACCACAGAACCTTTGTCCTTCCAAGGGCTGCTTTTATTGGAGGAAATTCACTGGAGCTGCAGCCCAAACTAATGCATTTCTCTAGCTGTTGGAGACAAGCCCTGGAGCACTTAACTCCACTTTTCCTGCAGCCAGCCATTCATCCATCGTACCTTACCAGCCTGCTGTGGTTTGCTTGGCCATTGCACTTTGAATACAATTTGCTGCTTTCATCTCAAGAGTTTGCTGGGACTCAACAGTGTGCCCAAGTCCACACACAGGAGTTAACCTGGCTTTCACCATTGATGCAGCTAGTGTCTCATTGATGCACAGCAGTCTATGCAGTAAAAAGTACTTCTTCACGCAAGAAGGACTAGGGTGTTTTTAATACTGTTATTTCTAGTATGTGGCCAGGGAGAGGCAGAAGTTTGCTTTGTGTAGTGCATCCTGCAGCTGGTTTGTTCATTTCCATTCCCTGAGGGACTGTTCCAGAGTTTCACTGAAGTGGTTTCAGAGTGGTTTCTCCTTTAACCCCTTTTACTTCTCCCATCCTTAGTGATGGATTTCTCCATCACAGGGTTGGACTTAAAAGTAGTGTCAACTTTGTGTGTCTGCAGCAGGAAAAGAGGTTATTCCCTTGCTGTCCAATTCTGTATCTTCATAGTCTCATATTTTTTTGTTGTTAAGATAAAACATTGGCATTACTTCAACATTCTGCGAATTAGAGAAAGAGCTGCATGGGTTAATGCTCCCAAAGGCGACATTCCACCCTGGGCTTCAGCCTCTGTCCCTGTGCATCAGGAGCTGATGAGCTATGCAAATGGAGAAACAATTTCCTTTCTCCAGCCAGTTTTGATTTAGCTGGAGAAGGCTGAGAAGCCCAGGAAGAAATATGAGCAGCCTACTTCATCATTCCCATGAGGAAAAAAAAAATTCAGCTCTCATCTTGACCACTTGTGTTTGAAGATTAAAGTAGCCTGAGGGCTGTCACAGGCAGCAAGCATAGCAGGAAAATTAGTTCATTCTGACTCACAACAGAGTGATCTAATTTAATGGGGCAGTGACAAGGCTGTCGGCCATTAATTTAGCTATTATCCAAGTTAGCCTGATAGATGGTTGTATCCTGCTACAGCCCCCCATATGAGGGGCTTGAGATGTCACTCGGGCTCTGTACCCGCAGTGTCGCCAACTGAGTGCCTACCTTGGCAATACCCGGAGCCTCTTCCTGCAGCCCTGCACTTGCTGCAAGGGAGCAGATCAGCATCCCTTGGAAGTGTATACTCAGATTAGAAGGCAAAGTCCCTGTAGGCAGGGAAAAAATGCAATTGTAATTAAAGAGCCACTCTGGTCACACAAGGGGGCAGAAGAGAGGTTGGGTAGGAAAGCCTCCTGGCATTTCCTGCCTTTGATTTCTTAATTTTGCAACCTGATCTTTTAAGGTACTTTAGTATGTAATTTCTTAAACTTCTTTATTTTAGAGCAAAAGGATCTCGTAAAAGGGCCATTTGATCCTCCTACCACACTGAAACCACTATGTTAATTTCCACAAAACTGTACTATTACAAATTGCTTGTTTGCATCTCTGTTTTTTGCTGGTTAGGGAGTAATCTTTCCTGACTGAAAAACTAGATGTTCCAGCCATGAGAGCACTTCAACCTGATCCAGGATAGTTCCCTTGAAGGAATAAAAAGCCAGTGAGGAAAAGGAATGGTGTGGCCACATAATAACGGCTAGGACAACTGTGGCATTTGAAAATTGCTGGTCATTTCAATGGTGAAATGAATGAGATAGAGCCACCTCCCCAGAACTGAAGTCCTCCTGGTAAGTTTATGGGTCCTGAAAATAAAGTTACATTTCATTTTTATTAACAAAAAAAGAAGGAGAAAAAGTGCCTTGATCCTGGAGATCCAGTAAAATAGAACAAAAAAACCCTCCATGAATTTGAGACCATTCAACTTTTTGTCTCTTTGCAAATAGGTTTGTATGAAATTGGCAGCCTCCTAACACGTTGTCAGCCAAATTGGCCACATCAGACTATCTGCACACCCTTGAGGCTGGAATAGTAACACACTGTAATGTGATGCTCTAACAAAAGCACCTAATTGTGAAGAACAATCTATTTGCATCAAGATAAGCAGCTAGTAATGTTTCCCTCTCACGGCCACTTACAGACACTGACTTTGGCTACAAATTACTGCCTAGTGCTGTTTTCAGCCTTTCCTACTCTTTATTGGACTTTAACAAAGCTGATGTTGTACTCATTACCCTAACCTGTTTTCTGGTTAGTGTGAGTGACTAACAAAATCATGTCTTGGTTTGTGATTCATCTTGAATAAAGTATTTTCCAGTCACACAGCAAAAGCCTTGCTGAAAGTGGAAAGATTTGATCTTTAGCACTGAAGCCTTTGCTTGTGTGCTCCTAAAACTCAAGCTTTTTGTACCATGTTATTTATTAGTATCAGACATACCATCAGTAGCCAAAGTTGCTTCTGCTGTCAGGGCATGTCTACCAGGCATAAGGAACTTGGCAAGAGCCAAAAGCATGCTATGCACAGGAAATGAAACGTACAGAAATTAAATGCACTGTGGGAAGCACGTGGTGTGTGGGATACCCACATGGCTGGTTGGCACGACTGAAAATCTGAAGATGATGGTAAAAATCAAAGGGATGAAAGACCCCAAATCCTTCCAACAGGAAGCAAGTACCTATCCAATCAGCACATGGCTCCAATCTCCTATGGCAACTCCTTACCCTAAACCAAAGAGGAATGTGGCATACAAGACAGTCTTTGTGAAGCAAATAACTAGTCAGGGGTGCATGTGGAAGGCTGCACAATGGTGTTAGAGATTAACAAGTTGTATGGATTCCTGAACTGCTGAGCCTGGCATTAGAAATGAAAGCAAAAGAGATGATATACAAAGAAGGAAGATGTGATATTGTTTGACAGACATGCAGGGTTCATGTTTACAGCTGCAGAAGAAAGAAGACATATTATGAAAAATCCGATACAGGAGGAGGATATTGGAATTTCGGGGTTTCAAACTAGAAGGAATGTCCAAGACTTCTGGCTTTAGTAAACCTGACAATCCCAACAGTGAAAGTTCAAGATACTGCAAAGATAGCACAGGCTAGGCATTTGTTTCCTAGGGGCTTGGTTCCTGGAAGCATCAAGAGTCAAGCTGTTTTTCTGTGCTGTGCTGGAGACGTGCAGAACAGGAATCAGCACGCAGGGGGCTGGAGCTGCACAACCCTTGGTTGACCCCTTGCAACATATGTTGATTGCTGTTCAGATAACATGACTGCAAATCAGATGTTCGTTTGACACTGAGATCCAAAAGTGGGGGAAGGGAGGATGAAAAATTAAATCACGGTTAGGCAGGATTGTATTTGCGTTTGAATTAAGACCTGTGTAAAGCAGAAAACCCTGTTGATCTCTCCCTGCCCTCCATGAGGGCTAGTTTCCAAGTTCAGAGCAGCAACAGAGGGAGGTTTCTTGTTACATCACCCAGTCAACAGCATATAGACCCCAAAGGCAGGGCCAGGGAGGGCCAGGGCTGCCCTGGCATGTTATGCATTGCCTAAAACCTCATTGAATAAATTAGGATTGCTCTGTTTGTCATATATGCTAATCCACATACACAGAGCCAGACTCCAGGCTTAACTGGCTTGCTTCTCTGCAAACACTTTCTTTTCATCCCTTACAGTGGTGGATAAAAGGTATTTACTGATATCTCATCTCCAACAGTCTGTAATTCATGACCCTACAGTGCTGTAATATAGCAACGATGTCCATTTTAACACAGTGCTGGGGCCTCTCCTTCCCTGGTTATCCTTTTTTTTTCCATTATACGTTTAGGATGTTTCCCTGTATCTCCCTTGATTTTTGGTCAGTCAAATGAATTAATACTTGTTCCAGATGTTCCAGGACTTACTTTCCAGTATCATGTCCTGGAAGCTATCAGTATGTTTTAAATATGGAAATTACAAAAGTGTTAGGGGAAGGAAAGCAAATTATACCAACATTTGCTTTAGAAAGTAATACTTTCCTCTGACTAGCCTTAGGCCCAATGCATTTATTCAGGATTTAATTTACTGTATCTATTTAATAATTTTAAAAGGGGATTGCAAAAAGTATAATAAAACTCTGAGGAATATAGATATAGTGAAATAGATACATCTATATCTAAATACATATATGCAGTTTAAACAAAGAACATTTACCCTGCTTTAAGCTTTTGATACACATTTGCCATCTCACCTTACATTTGCACTAGGAGGTGTGATTTTTCACAGCACATTGCAATCAGAGCGCTTGTTAATGTTTTGTTATGCAATGGCAGCACTGGTAGATGGCACGGAGCATGGCAAGACAGTGCCATTCCCTGATGGAGGATTGTGCCCAGCTTGCTGCTCTCTGCCGGGAGTGGCTGGATGCCCCTGGCACAGGATCATCCACTTCTCCCCTCTAAGTGAGGAGGGAGGTGGCAAGGCGTTAGCATCCCCCCAGTCAGTGCCAGCAAGGAGGGCCAAGCTGGGACCATGCAGGGACTGCCATGGGTTCTGCCTGGCTCCCTCCTCTCCACCCTCTGCACGTGCTCCTTGCTGCCTTGGCTGTAGTACAAAGGCACAGTTAGGGGCTTTTCAGGAAAAGAGAGTAAAAAATGTATGTGGAAAAATGTCAGCCTTGGGGGGTTTGTGCATGTGGTGGTGGGAAAGGAGAAGAAATAAATAAAAACACTTTCTTTTGAAGTTCTTCAACCCAATCACAAGCTTTTGTGTTTGCTGAACTGACCCAGAGCAAAGGTGTTGGAGCCTGCTGGGTCCAGGATCATGGTCCTGTGCCAAATGCCCAGCACTGCCTCATGGCAGCAGGCACTCAGGCCTCACTTGTCATTGCCATTGTGGGGTCTGTGCCCTGTCCTGGCAGAGCTGTGCCTGGCTGGGGGAGACAGCTGGCAACCTCACCACTGCTCAGAGGAGGCACAGGACCCTCGAGGAAGTTGGTTCGTGACAACAGGACTCAGAATGAATGGTTTGGGGTCCAGTCAGCAAGCTCAAATTAAACTTCCAATTTGGAAATGCCAAAGTTTTTTTCTTGGGTTAAGATGTCAAAGCAGATTGTTGCCACATTTCCACATCTCTACTTTTGTCATGTCCCCTCAAAGAGAAAAAGAATCTTCTTAGCCCAATTTGGAGGATAGTAAATGTCGTACAACCCCAATTTTATTTCAACGTAGGAATATGGATTTATTTCTCATGTAATTGTTTATTCAGTAGTCCCTGTAAAATAAACCTCATCTCCTCAGTACGAAAAAGGGATTTTATGCCAAGACAACCCCGATTATAGTTTAGGATGTCTTGTTAATGTAAACATGCTTAACTGAAGGGAACGATGCAAGTTTTGCTGAAGACTTTGTCCTACTCCACCATGGAGCATTCCTGAAGAACATCTTTAGATAGAAAGGTAACCTCCAGGCAATGCAAAGTTCATCGAAGTGTAGAGCAGTCCCTGCAGGTGGCTGAGCACTTGCAGGTCCAATTCACAATGGTGGGAACAAAGGACCCTCTTACACCCCAAAAACTGGGTGCTTATGGGAAAAAAAATTCAAGTGATCTTTAGTTGCTCATGACTGGACCCAGATTTTCGAAAGAGGTCTGGTACAACCTAGGCGACAGAAGATGTGCATGAATTTTCAGGAAGACTCAGCAGAATGCCGTTTGCATAGAAACAAAAATTCAAAAATGAAACTAAAGCTGTCCTCAAAATCTGACCTCTGTGTCTTCTAATGCTTCCCATACGGCTTTGTGTTCCCTCACTGTAGGAGGCAAACAAAACAGAAATGGGGTTCTTCATGACAACAACAGATCTTTCTTCGTCTCCTGCTTGTCTTGATTTTGTCTTCAGGTTGATTATTTTCTCACTCTGTGGAGTTGCTTGGTCATGACTTCAAATGGCCTTATGAACATTTACCAAGTGTCCAGTCTAAGGACTCACGTGTTGAAAGTTTAGTAGTTTTCGGTCAGCTTGGTTTGTCCTGGTGGCCCATGTGTGTCATTGCCTCATAACTTGGATGCCTTCTGGCTGACTTTTCCCTCTTTCTTTCAAGCATGTGTTTTGAACTTCAGACTGTGCCCTGGTCTTGTAGGGAAGATTTTTTTTTTTTTACGTTTTGCTATATTTAACAGCAACAAGGGTTTCTGAGGATTAGACATACAGGATAGGAAATTAAGGGTTAAATCTAAGGCAGCAGTTATTGGTAAAGGTCAGAAGTTCTGGTTCTCCCAACAGCTGAGCAAAACCACAGGTGTTAGGAGGAGACCAGCTCTGAGGTCTGATGCCATATTTCTGTCTCACCCACTGTCAACCCTCAACACCAGTTGTATCTCATTTTCAATCATCATGGAGAACAATCCTTTTTTACCCCCACCCCCCACCCCCTTTTTATGTTTGTTTTCTTTTTTAGTATATTACATCAAAGTTTAGCCAATACTTGCTATGGTGTAGGTATCCATGATCAATAATGACAAATATGGTGAGAAAATGAGAGGCTGTCCTTCCATGTCCAAGAGCAAGTGACTGCCTGGAAGCACACAAGGCTACTGGTGGGTCAGCTGGTGGGTATCACGGCTGCCAGGACCGATATGCAGTGTAGTCTCGTGTTGGTGCATAGGATGGGTAACCCTTGTTCTTCTGGTATGGTGGATGCCGGGGAGTCATGTTCATGTAGTCACTCTGATGGTACATATTCTTTTTGGATTTTTGCTGTGGAAGAAGGAGGAAGAGAAGTGTGAAAACATTCCTGCAATTAGTCATTCCCACCTCAGGTGAACATCTGAAAAGGGAGAAGAAAGGGAAGAAAGATCCTTTGAGCAGAGGGGTTTTGACTGTTAATAAGACCTGAGACAAGTTAATAATAGATTTGATTAATTTTGCCTTCTTTGAATTAACAAGTTGTCTCACCCAACTCTCATATTAACTGCTGACAGGTCTGGCCCTAGGTCCTGGTTCAGGAAAGCAGGCATATTTATAAAGCAGCCTCAAGTTTAAATACGTTTACAGAAGAATTAGAACACATGTTCTCATAAATAATCTATGGAATTTGCCCAACCTGAACAAAGTCTCCAGCGTATCTGCTGAGAGATTTACAGTGTTAGCTCTCCAGGTAAAAGAATGCTGCAAACCAAGGATACAAACTGATGCCTCTCAGCATCAATTCTCAGCTATGGTATGACTCAGCAGAAGCAATACAATCTGAGCAGTGAAGGCTGCCCTCATTTATTAGGAGAAAAAAAGAAATTAGCTTAACTCAAACAGAATAGGAACAGAAAAAATCAGCCTAAGCTATGTGTATCATGGTTTGCCTACAGCAGCAACACAAAATACATATGTTGTTCTGAGCCTTCCTTCAAAGGGCAAAAGAATAAAGGCCTCAAAAAAACCCTCTCACCTCCATTATTAAATTCCCACCTTATAATGCCCCTATAAGACAAGGGAGGCATTGTCTCTTTAAGAAATAAGAGTAGCAGAAGACAGGTGAAATAATTTGCATATAATCACAGAGGAAGTTTGTGGCTACAGCAGTATCTGAACCTCTGACTGATGCAGGCTGTGTGTAAGGTTGGTGTTTTTATGAAGCTTAAGTCTTTATTGATTAGGGGCTAGGTAGAGTGTTTCCGTGCTTTTTCCTTAATTCTGATAATACCTTCTTTTGTAATTTCTTTTTTACTGAAATTTGCTTTCTAGGTGTATAAATATTTATATATGCTGCAATGCACTTGTGATGCTGCGGAATTGGAGGAGGTTTGCATTAGAAAATCTGATGCCTGAATTATGTTGTATATGCAGAGTTGTGCAGTTACTATGAAACATTTTAAGCTTTTTTTATATTAATGTTATATATATACAAGATGTTGAATGTAAGTTACAGCTTATGCCATCCAGTGCAGTTGATGCCTGTAAATAATTAGGTACAAAAGCTTTACATATATGTGTTCATATCTGTATTACAGGATTTTTAGTTCACCTAAGAGGTAATTTTGTATGGGAGAAAGACATGTGTGACATGAGTGAATGCCAAACTATTACAGGATCAGAGACTGCTACTTTTGGAGAGAAAAGCAGTTTTTCTCCAGGGAAGGCAGAACTCTATGAGACTAGACAAATCTTTAGCTGCTTTCAGGAACTCAAGTGAAACAGGCTTGCCATGGCTGTCAAGTATCATATTTTAGGATCTTTTTTTTACAGTTCAAAATGTCATCCAGGCAGCTGTAGTTACATTCAGCAACACTCTAAATACATCCACAGTCAGAGTACATATTATCAGGAGAACACAACCAGCAGCTATAACAGCAGGTAAAAACTGATGCAGCAAACAGCATGCATCACCATGCAGCCTTGTCACTCTTGCTGGGGGCAGACATGTTAGTAGCAAAGTGTGTAGCCATTAGGTACCAAATGAATATAGCAGAGAGAAATGGTTCAGATTGTAAATGATGGATTTGAAGCTACAGTATCTCATCAGGGCACATCCACTGTAGCACAGCACTGTAACATCAGCAGCTCTTTGCTGTAATTCTCTCAGATCTCCTAGGAGTCTGCCTCTACATTAAGACTCAAAGAAGGACCACTTAATCTGCCTTTGCATTTTCCTATGGCAACGCCCCATTTGATTGTCTTCAATTAGCAATAGCCATATATTGAGCAAGTGTATTTTTGGAAGACACTTAACAGATCTCAAGCTTCAGCTTGCAGTGAGAGGGTCTTTCTGTATACATGCAACATTTAACCTGTCAGTGACTCTGGGCTTTTCAAACAGGCTACCTCATAATGTGTTGAAAATCACTATTTAAGGACAAAGCTACAGGGGAAGGGCAGAGTGTAAGGAACAGAGCTCTCCATGGTCATTGTTCAGGTCTTTCCCACATGGAGTAAGTAGTGTAAATCAGCTCTGGGAGATCACGATCCTGAGACTTGTCTAGGAAGATGTCCTGCTGCCTCTGCATCATGCCTCACAGTCTCTTTACTCCAGCAAGCAGAACTGGATGTGACCTGGGCCAGCCAACTCTCCAGAGAGATTAGAGAGCAAAAATAATGAACCATAAGACTGTCTCAGCTTTCTTAGGGTTAATGTACAGAGGCAGACAAGGGACTACTGAGAACCTGGTGCTCCTGTTCCCTTGCAGTCAAGCTGCCAGAAATACTGGGCACTGGAGGGAATTGCTAGATAGCCACGAGACATCGGTGCAGATGGTCTCGGGCTAACTGAGGGTTCCCTAAAGATTGTTTTACTGTAGGTGAGCTCCTTCTGTCAGTACAGTCTCAAAGGGTTTTGACAGGAGTGTTTGTAGTGCTAGATTTCCCTGACAGGGACAATTGGCAAAGCCTGAGACAGTGTCCCAGTGTTACTGGTGTACAGGGCACTGCCAGCACGATGTCTCTACTGTTTGCTTTTAGGAATCTACTGCAGAGGCCTGGCTGCCCACCTGGACAGCAGCTGGTGTTTCAACTATTTTGGGGCATAGCATGGGTGTGCATATATAGCTGGGGTGAAGAAGCACTATGATCCTGAAGTGAGGGATATCAGTGAGTTTGTGGTAAACATGGCAAGTAGACCCTAAGAAATGAACTAGGGACAAAGAGCATATAGAGCAAAGGAAAATAGTGGTTTCTTACCCAGTAGTTAATGAAAGCTGCGGTTATTAGCATACTGTAGAAAGCAAGAACTCCAGTCACTGCCACCATAATCCACAAACGAATTGCAGATTGAGGCTCTTGTGTTTGGATGGGTGTCTCTTTAAGGAAAGGAACAAAGAAAGCTTTAAGTACCTGAAAGCAAAAACCTCAATCTCTGCTTATTTACTCCTTGTTCCAATGTACCATTTGTATTAATCATTAATAATAATTAAAAAAATGTCATTTTCATGATGTCAGGAGTGGGAATGTAGCTTTAACAGCCAATCCAAATTTTATATATATATTTTTAATTATTATTTTTTCCGGAAACAAATGGCCTGAAGCTATCATGTAGGGAGTGAGTATAGGGAGGATACTGGCCTACAGAGATTTCCCAGCTCACCTTTCACATGAATGACGGTCCCGTTGCTCTTCTCATTGTAGACGTATGGGGGCGGATACATGGCCTCAATTTTGCAAAAGTAGATGTCAGTTTGGTTGGCAGTCATATTCCAAAGATTGAAGATTACTTTGTCTTTATCATGAAACCCCTGACAGTTGAATTCTTTATTTGAATTAGTGCTAGTTTTGGTGGTGTTCCATGAAATAAAGCAAACTTCAACTGCACTGTCTGTTCCTTTGTGCAGTGAAGCTCGAAATTCCTTCCCTGTTCCATTGTATGTGTAGTTGCAGACTAGAGTTGCAGTTTTGTTAGCTACAATGAGCAAAGGACGCTGAGCCACTAAAATCTTGTTTTCTGGAAGGGAGGGGAGAAAATGAGAAAAACACTTGTTTATAAAATACAGTATGAGACTTCAGAACCACACATCCTCCCATGCAACTCTTCTCCATATCTACTCTCCCCTGCTGACACTCCCTGCTAGGGAGTATGTAACCACCAAGCTGCAAAAGCAGTTTCTCACAGGAGCTCTTGTGGCAGCAACCCCCCTTTACATAAATAATTACAGAATCACTAGGGGAGACTGTGAAGTCAAGAGTGTTTGGGGGGTTTTTTTGAGTCAGAACACTAGTACAGAAAGTGGCCTATGTGATCAAGATTTAACATAAGGGTTCAAAAGACTACTCTGCATGTGCATGTGTGTATAAGGCCACCTTAGCCTATCCTTTCCTTAGCAAGTAGTTGCCCAGGGAACATTATGGAGTGAAAATACTGTGAGTTAAATGTTTAGTTTAGCAGTCAGAGAAGAGAATATTATTTATACGTTTGCTTTTTAATCCAAGGACAGACTTGAAGAGTTTGTGGGTGGAATTTGCTGAACCATTTCAAGGGTTGGGACCTTGGACAATGAGCACTAGAAGCATGAACTGCTATCATTTTAATGTAAAATAAGTAATTTCTCTAGCTAGCAGCTGTAGTAGATTCTTAATCTCTCAAAGGACTCAGGAGTTGACTAATTGACACTGCACTGGCACTTAGCACTTGAATGGCCTGCAAAAAAACCATGTCACACGAAGGTATAATTCAATTTGAATTGACTGGACTGATACATAAACAGGAAATGTTTTCTGACACGTAGACCTGTGCTACCATCTGCCAAACAATTAAATACTGCAAGGACTATGCAGAAAGACAACTACTCCCAAGAAAAATCATACCGTACGCATGAGGCCCTACTTTTCAAACGATGACCCATAAGTAAGCAGGAGGGAGTTTTGGCTTTTAATCTAGGAACTTGACAGAACTGGGGACAACCCTTTTGTGTGTGTCTATGACTGCGTAAGTCTTCATGCAAGCTCAACTCATATGAGGTCTTAGTAGCCTTTTATAGATCCCTGAAAATTGCTGTGATTGCAAGAATGACAGTTGTATCTCTTGTCCTCCAAATCTGCTGCAAAACCTTCTTTCTACTCAATCCATGTGATGAGACTTAAAAAAGGCTAGTAAGGGAAATGGAGTGGGAAGGAGGCAAGATCCAGAATGCCCAGAAAACAAGTACTTCACTGTGTTTAAAAGTGTTTAGGACCAAATGGCTACCTTTAGTGTGTTCACACCTGCGCAAGAAGGTGGAGTACTCCAACCTCCTGAGTAGGATACTCCTTTGGGATGAATGTGATCCAGGGAGTAAAGCAAACACCAAGAGATGCATGAGGTGCCCTTGACTAGCAGTAGGGTGTGGGCAATAAAAACAACCCATGGCTAGCAGGTTCTCCAGCTACCAGCCCAACCCATGAAACTGCTGAAGTTGTCACTTCTCACTGAAAGTCTTGTTTACCCGCCCTTTATTCTCATGAGAGCAGGAAGACAGGAGACAGGGAAGGCTCTACTTCCTTGTCTTTAGCAAAGAAAGATTGTAGTCCATCCTTCTTCTGTCTCATTGTTCAACATAGTGTGGGGGGTGGAGCAGAGCTCGTCACAGCTCTGAGATCCTATGTTTGCAGGGAACCCAAACACTGAAACTTTTTGTTTTGATAAAGGATGAGCATTTCCAGGCTTCCCAGCAGAAAGAGGCACAGATCTTGGAATCCTGGAACGGAGCAGCAGATTAATAACAGACAAGGCAGGTTTCTACTGGAGGTGCTGCCTGTGGTGAATTTTCATCGAAATGAAGACATTTCAGCAAAACATTTCAGTTTCATCGAATCAGCATTTTCCGACAAAAGCTCTCGCATAGGCTTATAAGGCATTCTAGTAAGGGGTGAGGTTTGGATTCCACCCCTTTAGACAAGGTATTTGATCATATTTTTGGTGGCTGAAAAATTGATATTTGGCTTAAGTGGCAACGTGTAAGTCTGCAGTAGATTTGTTCTACCTTTAGCACAGCAGAATTCTACACATCTCACTTGAAAAAGAGTTATTCTTCTGATTTGCACTGCAGTACTGCCCACCACTACAACCCTGATTGTCACAGGGACTGAATACACCTTCCAAAGAGACCTTTTCTGTCTCAGAGTTTACAACCAAAATAGACATCCTGGAACAGACACTTGCAGAAGCATTACACTTCAGAAAAATGCTTGCCTGTTTTTCACTGCAAGTGCTTACAGAAAACTAATGGATGTTTATTACTCAGCCTGATCAGATTTTCACTGTGGCCAGAGGAAAGAGAAAGAACACTGAAAATCTCATCACTGAGGGTGCACCTTCAAATGTTATTTAGACTCATCTGCAGACCCCAATGACTTACCCCCATGTTTTGCTGTTGTCAGCTGATCTGGATTCCTCATGTTTAGTGCATAGCTTCATGCCTTGAAGCTATTTAACTACAGCTTTGGACTGTTTATGTCCCTGCCATGTTATTGTGCTAATGACAACCAGTCTGTTTTGATACACCCACCTAAAAATAAGTTCCTTCAACTTATTTCCACCTCTTGGATTAATGGTCCAGTCTGTTTGCTTTGGCATGCAGGCTGGGTGTTGATAACCCAGCCCTGTGCTGCTGATGTTGGGATGCAGGGTGGTTAAGCATGGGAAAAGTTTATTTGTGGATCATTAAATGAAGACTGCTCCTACATGATTTAAGATAAGCACCCAAATTCATTTTCACAAAATGGCTCTACTTGTTCAAATGTACATTGATCAAGGGAGATCTTTTGTTTTTCATTTACAGGCACCTGTTAACACCATGTGAATTGGTTGGGCTGCGATACCAGCAGGGGCAAGGCAGGCTTACTTCACAGGCATGTTAGATAGGCCTTGCTGTCATCCTCCTCCTCCGGGCTAGAATTTTTTTTGAATTGCAGAAAGTCAAACATGCCAAAATGTGTATTAGTTTCATGGGGAAAACAGTGTAATGCCAAGCATCCCTTACTTCACTTGTGACCTGAACACGATTTGATTATATTCTTAGTAGGATATGGACCATTTTGAGCAAACATGGGCTGAGGCTGCTTTTGCCTTCACAGAGACAGTTCTTCTCATAAGTGTTGCTTTGGGTTTTTTAAAATTCTGAAACACTGAAACATTTAGTATGTGTTTCCATTAGTGTATGCTTTCCCCTAAATAGGGTTATGATTGCCATTTCCAGAGCTGTGTTCAGTCATGCTGTGTAGCAATAAATATCTGTATCTTGGCCTTACCCAGCCAAGAAACGGCAGTTATGAAAAATCATTGTCTATGGTTTCAAAAAGCTGTGAAGTCTAAAAATGTAAAATCATTTAAGTCAGCGTGCACAGGCTGCAGGCTTTCTCAGGCTCTTGGGATTCATATGCAATGGTGTGTAAGATCTCTAAATGTTTGTTTCTCTTTCTTACACCTCATTTGTTGTGCTAGATGTTTGTTATATGTGCTGGTTTTTTGCATCATGAAAAAAAATGCCATCCATAAAATACTGACTCTCTAATCATGGACCCCTGATGCAAGCAAAACTTCATTGAAGCACTGAAGTTTCTTTTCTTTCTTATTTGCCAAGAAAGTGAAATAGAGATGACAAAGTACGGAAAATAACTATTTTGAGGTTTTTTTTCCAGAACTTTCCATGAATCATCATCAGCTATTGGAAAAATACTCTGCTAAAAATATTTTGTACTCTCCATTCTTTCTTTTCCATGCCTGTTGACTTCAAGGAACTATTTGCCAGAGCAAGAAATCTGGGATAAGTTGAGATTTTTATAAGCTCAGTAAAGAAATGGCCTATGTAAGTCCCTGGCCAGATAGGGGAAAACCTGAAAAGAGTTTATGTAATCCACAAACAGAAAGACACACAGCCATGTTATAAACAAAGCTATTCCATTTTTGCTGCTGCTGCTCTATTGTTCAATCACCTTTACTCTTCTTTCCCAGGTACAAGGGTCTTTCTCTTTTACTTTGGTTTTAGGTCACCCAGCTGTGTGTATAATGTGCAGCTGAAGGCATCTGTCCCCTCTAGCTGTTACAGACTTGCTTTCTGCTAATCTTTCCTACTCTGGTGCGAGTACTGCAGGAAGCACAGTACTACATAAAGCTCAGGTGACACTCTTGCTATAATCAAACCCAACGTGAGCACAAGGGTTTTTTCTTGTCAGTTTGTGATTGTTGGTTGTTGTTTTTGTTTTTTTTAAACAAGAATTTGTTGATGTCATCCTATTCTCATCTAACCTTGCCTCATACATCTTCTGCATTCTGGTAACCTTAGTTGGTTAGAGGTTGATTTTTAACACCCGGAGACGGTAAGCCATAAGGTTATGCGGGTAGTAAAAAGATGAGGTCATTTGTGGTACGCTGCAGTGGGAACCCACTTATACTACTTATGTCACAAAATATGTGGAACAAGCAACTTGATACAGCTACCTCTCTGACAGACCATAGCAAGGTAATTATTTAGCCAACAAAAAGGGGGAGAGGACAAACTTTGTAAACGTTAGTGTTTCTGCAAAAGAGAAATGAAAAAAACCTGATCTTTTAAGTCCCTTTCTGTGATTCAAACTCAGCCTGCAGCACTCACTGGTACAGTCTAACAATAGCAGAGCAGGATAAATTCTGTTGTCTTCCCCAAAATAAAATACCTGAGGCCTATAATACACTTTGTAGTTTGAGGAAGCCCTGCAGGGTTTTAACCTGCCTTAACATTTCCCATGTACTAAGGATCAATCATCTTAATTGAAATGAAGAGGAATTCTGGAGAAAAGATATGGGAAAAACATGAGAGCCCTGAGAAGCAAGCGACCTCATGTGCTTCTCTTGAAGCAGTTGAACAGTCTCAGTGAAGCTATTGGAGAAATTAAAGTTCTTCATGCAAAGCAAGAGTATAAGTGTCTATAGAGTCATGGCATAACCCCTGTGTCTGATAACCCCACGCTTTATTTTGTTGCAATTCAAGAGAGTTGCTTAAAAGCTGTTCACACCTCATGGAAATATTTTTAAAACTGTTAACCCACTGCTGATACTTATCCCCTACTGGAATCAGTGTCTTCTCTGACAACCCAGGGGCCCGCTGTGGAAATAATTATGGTATTGCAAACAAGTAATTATAAATATGGGAAAAGGGCAAGGAAGAAAAAGCCTATGATCTCTTAAAGAATCGTAGATCGTGGTGTCATGCAAATTACAATGCCTTCACTAAGGAAAAGAATTACAGAGAAATAAGGCAGAAATAAGGAAAAATAGATTCAATTCTATGTCTCATATTAGGAAAAGCAACTCTTTAAAGATGTTATATATGTGAAAAGTTTTGTACTGGAAAGCAGATTTTTGTTCCTATCAGTAATTTCCCTCTAAAATACAAAACATTGACACTGGGAGAAGACCCAATAACAGCAGTTCACAGGCCAGTGGCTTGAAAAATTGTGTCTCAAGATTATCCTAGCAAAAGTCATCATCACTTGCCTTGCTTTGCATTTTGATGTACCCCTTGGAAAGGCGTGTTAACTCTGAACATACGAACGCTGCATCAGCAGGTCAACACCAAGACAAAAAACCCTCAGTCACAACAACTGAAGATTCAGTAAGACTCAGGATTTCAAAATCACAAATAGACATTTTTTGTTGTTGAAGATCGTTTCAGAAAGATGCTAGATATCTATAAGTATCAATAAACTACTAAACAATGCAAAAATCAGAAGCTTGGCAATTCCCATCCTCCCAACTTTGAGCTCAGTAAGCAACTCTACTTTTGGTCCTTTTATTTGCTAGTTCTGTGAGGATGTGGATGGGCTCAGCTCTGCAGCCCATCACACTGAGCGGGGCCATGGTGGGACCTGGAGCTTTGCACGGGAGACTTGGAGTTGGTGAGGCACTGGCACTAGGTCTGCTGAGCCTCCTGCCCCCCAAAAGAAGGCACTTGTGAGCAAAATTTGTAAAGCACAGAAGGGAGGTGAAATAAACCCCCCCTCTATCTATGCATGCAATTTCCAAACGCATCTAAAGAGAAGTGAAACTAGAAGGAAGCTCTTGGGTCTCATCTTGGAGGGATACTTGTCGCAGGAAAAAAATCAGCCTCTTAGTTATAGCAAGTTGATCCATGTGCAGTCTTAGCAGCATGCTCTGTCTCTCCCCTTTCATCCAAACACAGAATAATTAGTGCAAAATTAATTCAAAGCTATACTAGACCTTCTCCCCCCTTCCCCCCGATGATCAAAGTGAGGAAAAATAGTGGAAAGGATTGAAATGGGGGGGGGGGGGGGGTTGTTACCTGTTACATCAGCAGTAGGGATGAAGCAGAGCACCACGAGGATCCCCAGGAGCATGGTGCTAATGGTGGGCCTGGCGCCTTGTCCCCACCCCCTCCAGGCACTGCCACGTCTCCCAGGGGCCCGCGCCACCAGCCTTCCTTCCCCGTGGGGCCAGGCTGCACCCTTGGTTGCTCACACAACTTCTCTCCTCCTCCCTCCGCAGCACATGATACGCAGCCAAGTAAAACGACTGTAATGGCAACGCTTAACAGGAAGTTAAATTGTTTGATGACTTTAGCCTTAGGAAGTTGCCTCTGCAAAGCTCAGTAACATCTAAAAGGTAGTGGAAGCACGCCTTTCATAATAGGCACTCTCATCCTTGCACTTCAAGATGTGTGCTTGTGTTTGGGGCTCTGCACAGTTGCTCCTAGCAGGGAGAGATGGACTTCCCCAGAGGTGCAGCACTGTTTCTTTACCAAGACTACATTCAGATTTACGCTGTTCCATCATCACAGTAGAAGTGAACAGCAGTTTCCAAGTTCCTGGTGGCCCTACCTGGCCCCTCAGGAAGTTGTGTGCTTGAGAAGCTCCATCTTTCCTTACTTCTAGGAGCAGAAACCTTCCTGTCTTGGCCTGCCAGCTTGCTTCTGACTGTCTTCCCAGCCCCTGGAAATGCTGACATATTTTGGCAGTAGATGATCTAGGTTTGTTCACTTTCATTTTTCTGCATCTGCTTGCCACCTAAATGCAAACCAAACAGTGCAAAAAATAGTGATGTATACCTTCTCTTCTTGAAAAAATTCCCAAGTTATAAATGAGCGGAGCTGTCATCCAATTGACATCTAAATAAAGAAAGCGTGCAGCAAGCACACTTCTCAATCAGTGCTTTCACTAGAGGTCCTCTTATTTAAAGTATTTCTCTTTGACTCACCTGGTAAAGGCTTAGCTCTTCTTTGCCCTGCAGGCTCAATGTCAGCTCTCCCCTTGAAACAGCAGGATTGTGAGAGCTAGTTAATGGCATTTATAGCTGTGAGGAACTCTGGTTATTAACCCCTGAAGGGGGAGCAAAAAAAACCCCCACGTACCTGCACAGTTGCAGCTGGAGAGAGGGTTGAGAATATGTGAGAGAAACAGCCCCGCAGACACCAAGGTTAGTGGAGGAGGAGGAGGTGTGCCAGGTACCAGAGCAGAGATTCCCCTGCAGCCTGTGGTGAAGACCATGGTGAGGCAGGCTGTCCCCCTGCAGCCCATGGAGGTTAACGGTGGAGCAGACATCCACCTGCAGCCTGTGGAGGACCCCATGCCAGAGCAGGTGGATGCCCGAAGCAGGCTGTGACCCTGTGGGAAGCTCACCCTGGAGCAGGTTTTCTGGCAGGACTTGTGACCCTGTAAGGGACCCGCGCTGGAGCAGTTCATGAATAACTGCAGCCTGTGGGAAGTACCCATGTCGGAGAAGATCCTGGAGGACTGACTCCCATGGGAGGGAGGGATGCCACGCTGGAGCAGAGAAAGAGTATGAGGAGTCCTGACCCAGAGGAGGAAGGAGTGGCAGAGACAATGTGTGTTGAACTACCACAACCCCCATTCTCTGTCCCCCTGTGCTGCTGTGGGGAGGAGGTAGAGAAAATTGGCCAGGAAGGCCAACAGTATCCTGGGGTGCATTAAAAGGAGTGTGGCCAGCAGATCGAGGGAGGTTATCCTCGTCCTTTACTCTGCCCTAGTGAGGCCACATCTGGAGTACTTTGTCTAGTTCTGGGCTCCCCAGTTCAAGTAAGACAGGGAACTACTGGAGAGAGTTTAGCAGAGAGATACAAAAATGATCAGGGGACAGGAGCATCTCTCTCATGAGGAAAGGCTGAGAGACCTGGGTTTATTCAGCCTGGAGAAGAGAAGACTGAGGGGGCATCTTATCAATACTTATAAATATCTAAAGGGTGGGTGTCAAGAGGATGTGGCCAGACTCTTTTCAGTGGTGCCCAACGACAGGACAAGGGGCAATGGGCGCATATTGGAACACAGGAGGTTCCGCCTGAATATGAGGAAAAACTTCTTTGCTCTGAGGGTGACAGGGCAGTGGCACAGGCTGCCCAGGGAGGTTGTGGAGTCTCCTTCCCTGGAAGTGTTCAAAACCTGCCTGGACACAGTCCTGTGCCCCCTGCTCTAGGTGTCGCTGCTCAAGCAGGGGGGTTGGACAAGATGATCTCCAGAGGTCCCTTCCAACCCCTACCATTCTGTGATTCTGTGGGCGTAAAGTTAAGCCCAGGAAGAAGGGAGGGTGGGAGGAAAATGTTTTTAGATTTGGGTTTATTTATTTCTTATTACCTTAATCTGATTTGATTGTTCATAAATTGATTTCCCCAAGTTGAGTATGTTTTGCCCATGACAGTAATTGGTGAATGATCTCTCCGTGTCCTTATCTCAACCCACGAGCTTTTTGTTATACTTTCTCTCCCCTGTCCAGCTGAGGAGGGGGAGTAATAGAGTGGCTTTGGTGGGCACCTGGCATCCAGCCAGGGTCAACCCATCACAAGCAGGGAGACCTTCAAGAAAAATAGGCTGTTGTAGAAAGGGATGAAAAGCCATGAACTGTTCTTCCTTTTCCCTTAGTATCTGAGGTCTTTGGGCCATGTTTTATCAGAAACTGTGTACACAATCTAAGAGCAGCTTTAGCTGGTATATCCATTTGCAGTCTAGGAATTTTAACAACACTTTTCTATTGTAATCGGAGTAAATTGGCTGTAATAATGAAAGTTTTGGAATGTCCTTGTACTTAAAAAATAATAGAGAGAAAAAAGTCAGATTCTGTCTTTCTTGGCCCACTTTTGTATAAATATCCTGAAGCCTTTTTTGAGTCATATGAGTGTACCTGCAGTTATCAATTAAATAGTCTCAGCTTAACTTGAAGTGAGAATCCCCCAACAAAGTTACAAACTTCAGTATCTTTTTGCTGAACTGCCCTGTCTCGGAGATGAAAACCACTGTTCTCACATCTTCTGGCTCAGGTAACTGAACCTACACAACATTTATTGAGCCTGCTGTATGCTTCTGCATCCTGACTGTCAGATCCTTTCTGTCTTTGGGATATGGACTGGAAATGCACAGAGACTACATTCTCCCCTCATCACAGAATTAGCAGAGTATATTTCAGAGAGAGAGCTACTACCATTCATTTTGCTGGCATATGTCAGCAAAGGGGCACCATTCAGGTGTAAACCAGATGATGGAAACAGTTGTGTAGGAAGAGAGTCTGCTTTAGGTATACCACTAACAAAACCCAAGAGGGAACAGTGTGCGCTCTTTTCAGTGTGGCCATGGACCCATTTATTCCCTTCCATCCCTTATTACTCCTCATATGCCTCTCCCATGGTGAGGACAGACCACAGCACTGATTGCAAACAGGGACTGGAACAGGCGAGGGGGAAGAGGGGCCACTGAGAAACTATCCACTGTGTCCCTAGAGACCAAGCTGTGATGTCTCATTTCTTCATTTCTCTTTGTGCTGATGAACAGTGGTACTGGTATTGCCCTTTCCAGAGCCTCTGGTCCTTCAGTCATGATTTAGTTTTGCCTAATGGTTTCCTCTTTGGACCCTGGAGTAAGGTAGGGCTTCCCCCCCCCCCCCCCCCCAAAAAAAAAAAGCTCTTGGCTCATCTGCATTTCTTGGTCTTCTAGGATTTTAAAAGGGCACAAATCATCATTGTGTTCCCAAGGGTATGGCTGCTTTCCTTCTCCAAATTGCAGCTCTTGCTCTAATTTAAACAGTTCATTTCTGATCACTTTGATATTTCACATAAATGATCTTTTTCTGTTGCCAAAGTTATCATGAGAGTGGGGGAAGAGGATATTATAGATTTCAGTGAGCCATCTTGCATTTAGACAAACCACATGAAAGTTTTTCTAGGGGAAAAAATCCTGAAAATGTCCCCCAGTGTGCTCTCACTCTTAAGTTTTCATTATCCTCCCACCTGTCTAAGCATCTCTTCTTCTATACTCTGAGCATTACCCAAGGATGTTCTGCAGTAGCACTAATTCAGGCACCATTTGTTCCTGTTCTTACCTACCCCATTTTCCATTCATGTTTCAGTCTATTGAGTCATTCTGTATGCTGGCAGACAGGCTCCACTTGCTGTCACAGCAATGGAAATCCAGACTAACATTATAATTTCAGTGGAGCTAGAGACTTGTGAAAGAGCTAAAAATGCAATTTAGCCATGTTTGGGAAAAAGGAGGTTTCCATCACATCACAAAATGGCTGAAATTCCAGTCCAAGATAAATAAATGAGAGGTTTGTAAATGGGTTTTCAGGGTACACAAGAATCTAGACTGTGGGCTTGGGCTTTTTACTCATCACAGTGTGTAAATAAAATAACGTCCAGGTATTTGATCGTAGCTTTTCATGCCTACTGTTAGAAAACTGAGCACTGACAGGAGCTGTGACCTGAGCTGATATGATCTAGTATGGTTTCTCAGAGGATTATCTGGATATATTTAAAAGAGTCCCAAGAAATCCCAAGCAGGCTGCCAGTTTGCCTTTATGTTAAAGAATGAGGAAGTAATTAACCACATATCCTGAGCCAAGTGTTCAGCTGTTAAAGTCAAGAAAGAGATTCCAAATTTGTTATGATCAAACCAAGTGGATAGTTTAAAAGCTAATTTTAAAATAAATGAAGTCTCCCTTCAATCACTGGAAGTTTTATAGTGCCATATATGTTCCCAGTACGTACTCCTGTTCTCAGGCAAATAAAAATGTACATGCATACTAGAAGAATTATTGCAGCAATATACTATCATTCATTTAATCCTGAGGATTCCAGTCTAATGGGAGAACAGTAGGTCACTAAAATTTGCATTTAACTTTTAAGTCCCTCGACTACCCTGCAACTCCACACAAAGATTAAATTTAAGTTGTCTGAGAGAATCTTCCTTTTCCTTCCCCAACATGAAGAATCATAACACAGACCTTGAGCGAGTAGTCTAGGTAGGCTTTATTCTGCTTGTTCTACATGCTTGTATGTTGTCGACTCCTAAAGTAAATGCTTTCTTTCCTACAACTGCAAATCTTAAAACATCTTTATTTTTCCATTGCTGCTTCAAGTGATGATTTGTTATGAATAGGACTATGCATACTTGGTACAGATGGAAGGTTGATTCTTTCACATCTTTGTTACAAGGAGAATGTGCTTTAAGTAGCTGCTGTAGAGATGCAGAAGTGGGATGACAGAAATAGTCATGTTATCTCTAACTAGGGAGAAAACGAATGATCTATGTATTCACCCCCTACTCTGTCCAGTAAGCTAACCCTAAGGAATTATGTTGCATTTGTTATCTGAAGCACTTCATAAAGTTACATATTGTTATCTTCACTCTACAGATGGGGAATGGAATCACAGCAAGGTGAAGAGACATGCTCGAGGACATACCTCAGGTTAGTGGCAGAGCTAGGAACCTCTACGAGTAGCCCTGTGCTCTCTAGCTTCCAAGGTCTGATTGGTTTTCTGACAGCCTCTGTTCTATGCTGTCATTTCCCTTGCACACTCATGAATTTCCACTGGGTTCTGATTCTTTTCACACCCTCTTTCTGTGAATCCAGATGCCTTCATACCATAAGTACAATTACCACACTTAGGAGGTAAAATCAATATACTCCTTCAGACGGTATTTTAAATTGGTAAGAAGGGAATACCTTAAAATGTTACAACTGATGTCTGGTACATAGGAACCTTCCAAGTCCAGAACTTAATGTGACATGTCACAGTCGAAAGAGAGATTTCTTTTTTTGGAAAGATGTGAAATTTTTGTTTCCAGCCCTCAAGATAGCAGTCCATAAATGTGTCACTAATATAGGACTAAGCACTACCATCAAAGACATATAAATTTGAGAAGTAGCTTGAGGGAAGCCTTCCCTATTTAAGGAAAGAAACATTTCCCTGACAGACTGATTATTTCTAATGCCAATAGCTGGAAGCTGTGCGTTAGTGTTTTTTCGGAAAGGGGCAGGAGTTCACACATGTACATTCCTGGCTCTTTTCAAGTTAAAAATCTCATCCAAGTTTCAAAGTTGTAACAGTTTCTTCTGGCTGTACCTATTCCTGGTTTGAACTGTTAGAACAAGTCTCAAGGAGGTGGATTAATGGGTAGAGAGGGAATGGCTCAAAGCTGCGTTATTAACTCCATCTATCACCCACCTGTAACATGACATATGGCTGCTTCTTCATTAGAGGTCACATGTTTAGGTAGGAACACCTGAAATAAAGCCCACAGGTGAGTACGTATATGTTAAATATTCTGTGATAGAAGAGTTTTCAGATTAAGGTTAGAGGGAGAATAATTTCTTTAACAGTTCTGCCTGCTCCTTGTTTCTGTCAGGTAGAAAAGGTGAGTGAGACCCTTGCATATTACCATTGAAGTTGGCAAAATTGTTCCAGTTTACTTCAGCTGAGGAGCTGATGCTTGGGACTGGTAGAAACCCTGGAACACTAACCCTTAGCTCTTCTCAGCCTGTGTTTTAGGATTGCTGCCAGGCAGCTGGAGGTAGCTGGGCTAGCTCTTCAATTTCTGCAGTGAACGATGAGCCGCTGATCTTCTGTCCTTCTTAAAGAGGAGGGTGTGGGAAAAGCTGGAAAATAGCCAGTAAAGACATGAAGGATATGGCAACAAAGCAGTGGTGTCCTGTGTATGAGGGAGTTCAGAATGCCTCATTCTTTAAGAGGGAGGGAATTTGTTTCTGTCTCCTTTATTCCGCTGAAAACAAAATATATGAATGAGCACTGCAGGAATATTACAAGAAATTTTAAATAAGAGTTATTCCAAAGAACTTAAGGCCTAGAAATCTTGAGCAGACAAATTCAGAATTCAGATTTGTGCAAAAAGACAGCTTCCAGACCTGGCTGTTCAGACCTTGTCCAGAGAAGTTACATAGATCCCTAAGTATCAGTAAGAGGATTTCTGTCTGCTAGGGCTGTGTTTTCGTATCTGAGGACAAGGTGGAGTGTCATGGGCCCTGCAAGGTCTGAGGGTCTGTAGAGGGCTGCTGAAGGAGGAAGGCTTTCTGGGGCTGTGCTGAACAGCAGTCACATAGGACTGGAGTCCAAGCCTAGGAGGTACACATCCAGTATGATCTTCCTGGAGTTGGCTGGTTTGCCAACTGTGCCAGCATTTCCTTTCGGAGACAAATAATTGAGTAGAAGTATTGCTGCCAAAAGCAGCACGTGAACAGTATGGATAATCAGGAAACCAGAGCCCTGGGATGAAATAAGAATGAAATCAAACTGGTGGTGTAGACACTTGAGTCACTTGGCAAATGTTACCCATATTAAGGGAAAGCTGTAGCTGGGGTTTCCAGGGAATTGTCTGCATTGCCTTTATTTGTAGAGGACAATCTACATAGCCTGTATTTATGGGAGCTAGAGAAAACGCCTCCACCTCCACTGGGTTCAGCAGAACTGGGACAGCCCAAGCCCAGCTCAGAGTATTGGGTTTTAAGGCTATCATAATACGGCCCATTTTTTAAAGCTTTGACTCACTTCCTCATTGTTGTGTTACTTTTTGTCTCACCCAAATGCTACATTTTATAAAGATGGTAGTAGTGCTATCAGCACAGTACATGTACAGTAAAGTACCATCCATTTACAGTTCTTCCCATTTACACAAACTTGGAAGGAAGCATTACTCATGTTTATGAACAATTGAAACTAGAAAAGAGCACTCCATACAATGAAAGCCCCTTTGAGGAAGTGTCAGAGGGGCTGCCCAGCAACCTCACTAGTACAATGGAGTATATTCTTTGAGATTACTTCATTCTGAGTAGCCCTCACAGGAAATAATTATTTTGGTAGACACTAATGCCGTCTAACTTGTAGGATAAGCATTTCCAAATTATTCCTTTCTCTGAAGACAGTGGCTTCTTTACGCCTAGGCAAACCTAGCTTATGTCCAAATTCAACAACTTTCTGCCTGAGAAGTGCCCTATTCTTAGACTGTGGTGTTGCCAACACCAGCCCACAGAGTTGTTTTCTGCCAAAATACTGTGAGAAACAGGCTTTTCATTGTATTTCTGCCACTTCAAAAAAAGTACTGAGTCATAGCACGCTGGAAATATTTGTGCTGGGCTGCATAGGAAAACATCATAAATATATTAGAAAGAGTTTTAAGTGTTTCCATACAGGAACTGGGGACCAAAATTCCTGATTCTTAACAGTGAAAAGTGCCTAAAGCAGGAAGAAGCCCTTTTCAAATCACAGTAGGAAGCATCTGCTTACTCATTTGGATATGCATGTGAATTGTGACAAGCATTTATTAATTTTATAATGGATTTTTTTCTCACAAAAGAAATCCTGCTTTTATTCAACATGTCAGCATTCCTTTAAACTATTCCTATACTGAAAATAACTGTTTTGCTGTTTATGAAGACCTTGGTGGGTTCAGAGGATAGGAGTCCTTGCTGGTTAAAGAGGAGGAGAGAAAAATCATATGATGGCTTATTAGAATTCACATCCACACAAGGAGCAGAAAAAAATCCATGCTTATTTCAGAGGACTCTGTCTACTGATGCAAGCCATAAAGTCCATTAGGGAGCCACCTGGGTGCTGAATGTTTAGGTGTTTCCCCTAATGTATCTTCAGACATGGAGCCAACAAGTATTGGTATCCCAGACATGCCAATGGCATGTAATGGCACAGACTTATCCCTCATCATGTTAACCAACAGGCACATGCACAGCCTGTTAATGTGAACAGGCATTTTGCTGTCCTTTGGTTGGTGTGTCGCATGGCTGACCTGTATGAGCACTGCTAAAGGGCTCATAGGAGACAGCAGGCTGCAGATTCTTCTTACAGGCAAAACCTGGCCCTTAAACCAGAGATTATCCCAGAACTGACTGATAACCGAACACCATCTGCTAGAATTACCTGGGAAAGTTGTATCTGAGGCAGTGGGCAACTATTAGGATTAGAAACCTAGGTATGTGGGTTTCCACTTCACATTGCTGCTGTCTCACATGCATATGGGTTCCTTTCTAATAAAACCAGAATAACCTCATCTTTTCCTATGCACAAAGTTTGACCCTGAGGAGGACCTGCTACATATTGCCTCTTGCAGCTGTCTGGATAATCTTTCAGATTATATTAAAATACAATCAGATTTTAATATCTCACTGAGCTTTGGAGGTTATTAAAAGCAATGTAAAAACCCTGGTTTTGCTGATTTCAGGACAGTCTGAGAGTTTATAAAAATTAAAGTACATTTCTGTAGCTAAGTCTACTAAGGGTTTATGATAAAATCAGAGTTCATGATTAAATTTCTGAGTTTTTACTTTTATGCCTCAGAAACATGAGTTTTCTGGTGTCATTTTTCCTTGGCTTCAGCAGATTATTGTTATTGACTCCATTAGCCCTAATTCTACATCTTAAGGCACTTGCACATGCTTTTTATTAAGAAATATTACGAAATAGTCTCACAAATCTCCAAAGTGTCCATGTGGCATATCAAAAAGACAATCATTAATTCAATCCTCCTTTCATATTTGGAAGTAATTTTGTAAATTTTTTTTCTACAAAACAAATTACTCTATATAACATTTTGCCTATTCCGTCAAATTTATCTTCGTTAGTATTAGTCAAATTTCCATGTTTAGTTGCATGTGGGTTTTGTATTTTATGTAATATCCTTGGAGGTTTCCACAGAGCAGCCCTGCAGGATAAAAGACAAATTAGTTAGCAGCAGAGCTTTTGGAATTAGGAGGAAATGATTCATGACTATTCTCATGATTAGATCTCACTCCTGGTTTCCAGGGGTCATGTTTATTTAAGCTGTTAGTTTGACAATTTATTTGTGAGTCCTGAAGAATTTATATACAATTCTTAACATAGATTAATATTAATCTGGAAGATCATCATACAGGGGCATTATTATCTGTTCAGTAACTGATAATGCTTCCATCATTATTCTCCTATTTTAAAAGTTTTAGTTTCTGTCAGAAATGATGGCATGTGAATTAGGCAACCAGCCACATACGCTTGGGGGTAAAAAATAAATTGGGTGTTTTCAGAGACATTGATCTGCAAACAACTCATCAATTGAAATGTATTTGTATAATCTGTTTGGTGAATATTTTCATTTAATCCTACAAACACGGAAGTCAAGATGATGTGATGGTCAAGTTACAAGTAGGAAAAAATGGACTAAAATGAATCACTTACTACCATAAACAATTAATTCAGCTCTGGGTCTGGGAAAATTGCATTGCACTAATAAAGCCAGTAGAAATAGATTCATCTTTTTCTGAACGCCTAGAGGGATGAACAGTGTGAGGGCAGTAAACCTGTATAAAGTAAATATCTTTGATTATATCAGAGAGCTGTTCGAAAAAGCACAATCTCTAGTAGTACTGTAATTATGGGAAGGAGAAGGAGTGTTTTCTCCTGTATTAGAGGAAAAGTGCAACCTTTCTTTTCAGTCTTTCCACTGACTGTTTTGTAAAGAGGTTTAACTGACATCGTCAGTTTTATATTTCAACTTCTGCTCATGGCTCTTCCTTTTGTCCGTGTGGATGGGTTATGCTAGTTTTCATTTGTTCATTAGCTTAAGAAAATGCTTTGAACCTAAACTAAGATCAGAGCACTAGTGCCAACATCAGTTCTGGACAGGCACAAGCCTGCAAATGTGTGGAGAGCAAGAGACAGCACAGGAGCACTTGAATTCCTGCTGCAGCCTGGCTGCAAATACTGGCAGGAAGTAAGAAGAGCACACACCATACAGAAGTGAGGCAGTCTAAGGTGGAGTATATTGTTCAGCTGTCATCAGATGAAGTGGTAAAGTATTGTTTTAAGTTTAAGATAGCAGTGTACGTTTCAAAGCAGAAGGAGCAACTCCACAGTCAAGACCCAGGTTGCATCCATGCTAGGAATGCCTGTTTGTTATTGTCGTGTCCACTGAAGGAGAGCAGTGATCGTGGGCTAAGCAGGTGGGAGAGAGCAAACCATCTGGGGCCCAGGTGCTGTGGCTGGGTATGTGTGAGTTCCAGAAAACGCAACTCATAGTCAGTTCTTCCAAACAGCATCCACCTCTGTTAGTCTGCACAACAGGGAAACCTATCCTGTTGCTGAGTAGCATTTGAGCTCATTGCATCTTGCTGAGAGTAACAAAACCAAAATACCAAAATACGTAGCTCCACAGAGCACCCTACTTGGCTACTATCTGCCTGCACTGCAGAGTATTCCTTTGTCCATCCTTTCACATACAGTGGGAACAGTGTCTTCCAGAGCCCAATTTGTCCTGACAGTAAAGTCATCCCATGTATATTACCTTGCCCCAAAACATTCCAATTTGTCTGAATATGAATATATTCATGTACCAAATGTTGCACGACACTTGCCACTGTTTAAAAAAGGTCAGCATTTGGACACAGTTTGGCCAGACTGAAATCCTAGCCCCAGAAAAATCAGTGGGAGTTTTCCCATGGATTTAATTGGGCCAGGATTTCATACCTGCTTATTATTTGACCTATTGAATTCTGTTAAGCTGGTAAGCCTTGACTGCGGACCATGTGAGAAAACTGTCTCCCCACATTTTGGTTTCTGCAATATTCCGTCCTGGTCAGAAATGTTTTAAAGCTTTTTTGCCTTTTATTTTTTTTCTTGAATAACTAGCTAATCCTGCTTCTAGTTCTGGACAGAACATGAAAGCAAGGCAAGAGATGTATGTGTTCTTCAATTAACGTAAAGCTGCAGATTTTAACTTTAGGTCTACACTCCCTAATGTTTGCAGGTGCTCTGGTTTTGCGTGAGACATTTAAGCTATAGGCTGTGGTATGCTTATGTGGTTACATCACACTTTAGGAAGTGATGCTGGGAAGGATGTAGATTAGGTTGTTGATTTGTTATTTCATTTGTGGTTGTTCCGTCAGCATCACTGTTGTTCAAGAAAGACAGACAAAGGCTGAATTTTGATGACTTCCAGGCATAGCATCTCACAGGTCGTAGGTGTAGGAACCAGCTGAAAGGCTTGAGATCAGTTTCTAATCCAAACGGTTCAGAACTTGAAAAAGATGTTAAGTTTAGCTCTTGAAACCCTACATCCTAAAGCCTTCTAAGTGTGCCCTCTTACCACAGAGCACACGCACAAGTCTTTTCTAGATTGTCATCTAAATTTTCAAAGCCATCTTTGCTATTAAGTAGCAGATGTGTTCAAATGGAATACACTTTCAGAAAGGTACGACTGTGCTACACTGTGGATAGTTGGCACTGATGATTTTTACCTTGGTAAATGCACTTTGACAGGTGTAGCTAAAAAGCCATGGAGACAGCTTTATGTTTCCCAGCAAGACCACATGTGTCTGGGGGGTGACATAATCAGCTGTCTCTGTAGCATTTGTGAAAACCCTGATGATATGAGACTGTTTCCTCCTGATGGGGACTTGAAGCAGAAGAGAATTTAGCAGCTGGAGAAGTTGCCAATTTTTGAAAACTTTCACAAAGCACTCTGCACCTTGCATCAGATACCATGCGCAGATAAGGAAGCTTGAGAGCCATCCGCGCTGTAATGCAGTCTGGCAGAAAACGTCTCTACAATAATGCTGAAGAAACAGAGGCCTAGAGCTCTTCTTGCTGTCCAGTTAAAATGCTGGCCTTGTGATCAAAATAATAAGAACACAGTTAAAGTCTTATTTTCAGCAGAGCTAACTGCTTCCAGCTTCCATGGCCTTCCTTTGGAAATTGAAGGAGAAGGAAGACAGTAAAACAAAGAGTATAGACCTCAAGAGGGCATATTTTAAAATGTTCAGGTATTTGGTTTAGAATATCCTGCTCTGGACAGATGTAAGGGAAAGGCTTCTAAGAAAGATAAGATAGGTTTTAAGAAACTAAAGGATTGCGAGGATGAGTACACAAGCGTGGCACTAGCATATAGAATTGAAACACAAAAGCAAGAGCACAAGATGAGGTAACATGAGCAAATTCCCTAACGGATAACAGGAAACACTTCTGCAGGTACACTCAGCATAAAACAAATCCCAGGGAAACTGCTAATTATTGAACAGAAAGGGAAAATGTTACTGAGAAAGCTGTGTGCTGGTTTTGTCTCAGGGGCTTCAGGAGCCAGCTGCAGACAGGTAACCAACACAGCTGACAAAACAGCAAAGCAGTATGATGTGCACGTGGGATGAGGACAGAATGGGGTGGAAAGGGCATAAAGAAGCCAACAATATTCAAATTAACTGGGCTTGATAAATTATAGCCCAGAATACTTGAGGAATTACCTGATGTAATTTCAGAACCATTTGTGGTTCTTTCAAGAAAGGTGAGATACTGAAGAAGGGAAGAGGGCAAATGTAATACTTCTCTTTTAAAAAGGGAGAAAAAAGAGTCAATGCATTATAGAGAGATCAGCTTATTTCAGTTCCTGCAAAAATACTGGAAAATTACTCAAGCCATTATTCATAAGTACCTAGAGGAAAAATGGCTTTCTGAAGAACAGACCATGTCAAACCATCTAATTTCATAATTTGATGAAGTAATCCTTACCACGCTGACAGAGAGAAACAGTAAATGCCATATATCTTGATTTTCATAAGGTTTTTGGCAGAGTTGTATGTAAGCAAAGAAGAGAACTATGCCCAGATGAAAAGTGGGTATTAAACTGATTGGAAATAAGGGTCAATAGTTACAGACAATTTGCTGTCAAAATAGAAAGATAAACTGAGCTACTCAGCTCCGAGTTCCCCAGAAGCGTGGTCTGGCCTGGCACTGTTCATTACTTTCATTAATATCTTGGATGATGAAGAGAGTCTGTTTTTACAATCTCCACACAGTCCTGGGTGGGAGGGACTGCAGGCATGTTGGGGGATAGGATTCAAATGGTAAGAAATGAACAAACTGTAGAACCGGTCTTACACAAAAATGGTAAAGCACAAGGTTCACTAGCCATGCCGGAGCAGTTTGCAGCACGAGTATGCAGTGAGGAACAATAGGCAAGATAGCAGCTCTGCAGAAGAGAAAAAGAGTTCTATTAGGACCCATACATGGATCACAGGCTAAACATGAATCACTAATATCATGACAAAGGCAAACACCACACTGCACAAACTGGGACACTGAACGGAAAGTTATGTGAAGTCATCCTTCATCTTGGTTCTGCCCAGTAATGCCTTAGCTAGAGTGGCAAGTGATTGTTGGAGCACTGTGTTGCCAGAAAGCTGTGCCCAGCTGGAAGGAGGTGAGAGGAGTGCAGTAAGATCAGTCACAAGTCTGGAAAGGATTGAAGGGTGTGTGTTCACTCAGAGAAGAGGGGACTGATTGGAGAATAACAGTCATTGAATACACAAAAGGCTGATGCAAAGAGGAAGGAAATCACACATCCTCCATGTCTGTCATAGGCAAGGCAAGTAGTGATGGGGTTGCACTGCAGCACATGAGACTTCAGCATTAGGAAAAGCTTTCTAAAGGCAAGAGTATCCAAGCAGAGCAAGGAGACTGACCACAGGTTTCCATCTCTAGTGTTGGAGATTTTAACTGGTTAGACATCCATCTCAAGTGGTTCAGGTGGTGTAAAAACCCTGCTTAGGATCTTGATCCCCTCATGCCCCTTTTTCTATAGCCATTGGAAAGTGCATAACACATCACAATGAGCAGATATGGCACTTGTAAAGCTTTGTGAATCTTTTGTAGGTGAAATCCCTTTGTCTTACTGTAAGATCATTAATGTAGGGAGAATATTTGCACACAGCTTCCTGCCACCTGTGGAACAAATGACCTGGTTTTCTTTGAAATCCTGCATATAAAAGGAGGTTCCTTGACTGTCAGGTAAAATTAACATACTGCGTATCACACGTAGTTTTGGGCAGCATAGCACTTGCTCACTGGCTTGTCAAACCCATGAAAGTTTTTATTAAGGACTGCTCTCTGTTTTGGAATTTTTTATTCAAGAACAATCTATCCAGGGAAGGTAACCCTGCTAAAATATGTGGTCAGGTTGATGGTGGCCCTCCAATGAAATTATGCACCCTTTTACCACCAAATCATGCATTAATTCTCATGAGTTACTGTGGTATTCAGCAAGTTATTACATATTTATTAGAAATCAAATGGCAAGTGGCAGACATCAAAAGGGCAAGCTTACCAGCCAAACATTTCCTGTTCACAAATACTCAGGGCTCATGCATCTGGGAGTTTCTTTTAGAGGGAAAAAGCTTTAATTGAAGATTTCCAGTACTCCTGGGTTTCAGCTCCATAAAATCCAACAAAACAGCTGTTGGTGTGGTATTTTGTGCTATTCCTGCTTGCAGCCTCAGCTGCAACCAGGATGTGTACATAATAGCACAAGAAAGAGAGCACACAGATGCAAGGCATCTGACAGTCTGCCACATTCAGCCAAGTTATCCAGGAGAGGAGGTTGGCCAGTGGCCCCACCATCACTATGATCACTGGGTGTCCCTTCTGAACAGCACTTCTTTCTGAAAGGGGAGGTAATACCAGCAGCAATCTATGTCTTATTATATGTAGTGCTTATTCAGAAAAAAAAAATGCCTATCCCAACCCAAGAAGCTGACTTAAACTCACACATAACCTGTGATAGGAAGCTTTAGGAATAGAAATAAGAATAGCCTTGGGAAAGTCAGATAACTCCAGCTATTTATGATTTAATGTTCTAGCAGGGTTCACTCTGCTTCTTTCTGCCTCCTGTGGCTTCCTAAATGAACTGAATTTTGCCCAGACTGCAGATCAAAAGTGTCTTCAGCTTACAGCTCTGCAGTCCCTGCTTCTCTTGCTGCTGGTAACATCTTTCAGGAGAACCTGCCCTTCTCCAAGACCACAGGCCTGGAAGCCTTCTGAGAGGTTCCCTGGGAAGATGCCCATGATTATGTGATCACACTTGATACATAAGGCACTGCAGTTGTCATCTGCAATATAATATGCATCCTGCTCTTTGTGGAATAGAGAGCACCTCTCTCTCTGGTCTCCTCGATTAATCTCTTTGTTTTTTATTTCATTCTACCTTTCTGCACTGTACAGGATCCCCCACCATGGGACACTTTTTTCCAGCCACTCCCCCATCTCTCTCCTTTTCTTATTTGCATCATACCCTTTCCCCTAGACTCTGCAGAGGCCCTTAGAAAAGGGGTGCGTCTCTCCCAATTTCTGTGGTTTCTTTTGCAAAGGACAGCCTGTCCCCAAGTCCAGCCAGATCCTTGCAGATGTTTACTCAAACTGCCAAACTTTTAGAGGTTTGCCCATTTAATTTCTAGCTAGTGTGCTGGAGTTGTTTGCAGAATGCCATGGTAACGGGGGAAAACACTGATGTGTCATTTCATGGTAAGGAAAAGTCTGAGGAGCTGGGCCTGAAAGTCTCAGCAGTCTTCTTCACTGTCTCTTCTTCCATTTCTCACAACCCTTTGGGCAACGATGTTTCAGTGTCAAGAACTGGCCAGCCCAGAGGAATACAATCTGTGCCCCGTCACCTAGACATGATTGCAATACAAGTAATAGGACACATCAAGATAATCATAGGTAGCAGATGTATTTTAGTTATTCTGTAACTTCTGGAAATTATATGGAAACAATATTGCCCAATGGCAGTATCGAAGAAGATTCTTCTGGGTGACTAATGTGATGAAAATTATGGTTAAATCTGCAAGGCATAAATGAAATGTCATTTACTGGCTTTTACCTACAAAGTTAATCAAATGTCTTTAAAAAGAATGGGATTGTGCTGCTAAGGTGAAAAATAAAAATCCCACTGGAAATTATCCCTGTTCTTCCTGTCTTTTTCCGTACTGCAACAAAAAACAGCAATAAGTTTAACAGATGAATGAACACTCATCAGAGTGCTGTTGTGTTCCATGTACTTACTCAGCCGTCCTCTGCTGAGTGCAGCGGGGATCTTCAAGGTACCATATTCTACCATTTTTGAATCAGATAGTGTGACCTTTTCTCACTAGTCAATGCTACCTCTCAGTATACTGATGTGTCACGCTACAATATCATCATTCTCTTGGTGCAAGTAGAGACCCATGCAGGAAGAGAGTCCCTTCAGCTCTTCAGCACATTATTGATTTGAGTCACAGCACCACAACAGCAAAGAACATATTCTCTAATGCTGTGGACACAGACCATTCTTTGTACGTCCTTACTCTTTTATTGTCAGTTCAGGTTTATGAAATTCTAGTCCATTTGGGGGCCACAGAATTTATCTATAAGACAGGCAAATACACACTGTTTAGAAAACCTGCCGTGTACTGTATTTTCCCTAATTAAAAACAGATTACATATGACAAAAAGCTTGTTTCAGGTTTCAATAAGTTTTGTACAAAGATTTGAGTCCATGTTTATTTTATCTGGGCAGATTACTTCTCTGTACAAATTACCTCTATCAGTTTCCTGCAACATCTCATTAGTAAATCCAGTAATTCATGTTGCCATTAGACTGCAAGGGATCCTAGCTTAGAGGTTCACCTGCTTGCAGGACTATTAATGAGCATCAAGCTTGAAGGTATGAATGACTATGAGCAGCAAAAACACACTGTTTTCTAACCTGCAGCCCACAGAATAAGCACAACTAGGGTACAGCCCTCAAATCACACACTAGTGTTAGGATGGGGCTTTGGAAAAGAACAAAATTTCAGAGGTCAGTGATGCATGAGTTTTCATTTTGTTGGCTACTACCTCAATGTATCTGACTCTGCATTTTCTCTTTAACATAAATTATCCTCAAGTGCCTGTCTGCCTAGCATGGATTAGTTCTAATTTGAAAATTAATCTAATGCATTGCCCAGAAAATCCTTAGACATTGTGTTCCTGTACAACTGGAAAACCCCAATGAAGCAATATAAACTCAGTAATAATAACAAGTAATGGCCATGTCTTAATGAAGGGTGGCAGTTCTGCTCTGAGGAGATGTCTAATGGATGTGGCTGTTCTGGTAGTTTGATCTTCTGCTGATTCTCTTCCTTTCACATTTGTTGGTCCATATCTTGTTGTTTATAAGTATAGACAAAACCAGGAACTGCTTCAGTGTGGGGAGGAAGGCTGGCATCCAGATGATATGCTTGGATTGGACTCTCACGCCAGCCTGGCCGCAGCTCTCCTTTCCTTTGGAATGAGGGAAAAAGCAGGTCTGTCTTTACCCCTATATGAAGAGCAGTTCTTCCAGGTCCAAGGACCTGCCCAGAAATTAGCTTTTTTTTCTGCATATCTCTGAGCTGGAGCACTGCTTTTGAAGTATTGTTGTCTTGTTTAATTTGGTGTTTCAATTGCTGAGTGCAGTAGGCTGCTCACTAAGAGAGCTGGGCAATTAAAAGGAATCTATTATGTGTTTTTTAAAGTACCACTGTAAAAGAGTGAGGCTAGAAAACAGGACCCAGAACACACATGCATTCAGACAAATAGGCCTTAAATACCAGAGCTAGAAAACAAAACCGAAAAGAAAAGGAAGAGGTCTTTCCTTTTTCTCTTCTTTTAAATTTACTGTTACTAGTCCTCACTCAAGACCAACCACTTAGCGGAGGCAAACGTTTTCTGTCTCTCCCTGGTTTTGAGATTAATGCCTGCCGACTAAACTAACAGTACTGGAAATGCAGCTGTGTCTCGGAATTCAAAGATATCTCAGTAAAGAGCACATACCAGTCTCTGTGAAGGGCCTTGTTTCAGACCAAAAGTAAATAGCCACTGTCACACAAACCTGCACAGTGATCGAACACTGGAAAATATGACTGGATGGTTTTTTTCCTTAGTCATCAAAGAACGTTGGATTTGTCTAAAATTGCCTTCTTTGTGTGATGCTTTAAGTTGGTGAACTGAACCCCAAAGACAGATTTTTAAGCATTAACCAGCAAAAACACAAGTAATTTTTCATTTTAGAAATCTCTCTTGAGAGTAGACTTTCCTGTTTAACAGTGAATTACACTTCAGAAATAGGTTATCTTTGCTGCCATGCCTCCATTCAAACATAATAATAAGCAACAACCTTTCCAGGCTTATTTGTTGTTTCTTTCTGTTATAATTTAACATCTTTTTTAAAACCTTGTAGAAGCTTTTACTACACATAAAAAAACTCATCCTCTGCTTTTGCATTCTCCTTGTAGCATCATCTTTATCAGAGCATAAAACACTTAGGCATATTTATTTATTTTTCTTGTAAATATCTCATTGATTGAAGTAAGAAAGGTCCAGGTCAACAAACATGCACTAACTGTCCTCTCCCAACTACATTTCCTGAAATCACTTCCCAGCTGGGAACAGGAATGAACTCAGGGAGTCCTATTCCAGCAGCACACCAAGGAAGAAAACAAATTTGCCATTTATACTACGCCTACTATGTAATGCCCCAGGTAATTATCTTTTCCTGTCTATGCATATACTATTTTAGGCATATACTTACAAAATCTAAGGCAAGCATCGCTCAGATCTTTGACTTGTTGATGCTGCGTGGCTTTCAACTTCTTGAATATTTAAGGGAAGAAGGATGAGTTTGTGGTTAAAGTACAAGTCTAGGAGTCAAGAGGTCTGGATTCTATTTCTGTGCTGTGCCACAGACTTCCTGTACGCCCCTGAACCACTCACGTGACCTCTTTGCATTTTTATACCCCATCTACTAAATGGGGAATAATCGTTGCTTCATACAGACTGCTGATGTGAGGCTTAATTCATGCTTCTCTGAAAGTGTTTCAGGTTCCTCAGAAGAAAAGCACTTCAGAAATAAAGCCTCATCTCAGTTTTAATATCATCTGAGCTGTGTAGCTTAAATGTATCTTCACCCAAAGGGAATGGTATTTGTAAATGTCATCCTTATAATGAAAAATCTGTTCTCCATTTTCTGACCCCCCATGCCTTCTCCACTTCCTTCCCTTTCTCTTCCAACAAACTGCAGCATTGTTAAAATACCTCCTCATCCCCTGGGACACCCAAATGATCGCAGACCTGGGTGTGAGGTTTGTTTTATGTGGAGATGTGCATGCACTTGTGTTGCAACGTTCTTTTCTCTGTCTCTGAGCAAGCAAAGGGCTCTGCAGAAAGAACCAAGCATATCTGTATTTGATTTAAATAGACATTCAGAACAAGCTGAGCATTTCAGGGAAAAGATTGGTCTTTAGTTTCATTTAAAACAAAAGGATTCCTAGACTCTGACATTTCTGAGAACTTGGGGGTTTTAATCATCTCTTGAGGGTTTCTGAAGGTGCAGAGATGAGATGCTATGCTGCTGTTGGACATGAGTGTTTCATTTAATGAATGATTGCCAAATGATCCATTACTGAATCAACATAATCCAGAATTACAGTGCTTGCATGTGTAGAGGAGAAGACAGTGTTTCGTGGGAGCTGGATGTGTTGTCTAGGCCTGGTAACTAATGAACAGTTTTTATTATTTGTATAACTGTTTAAGTAGTGCCATATTTGTGCTAAGGCCAGCTCAAAGTGTGACCCTGCTTAAAAGCTCCATCAACTTTAAGGCTGGGCAAGGACCACAGAGACTCATGTGAGCTGTGAAATCCAAACTCTGATTCCAGGCATGGTGGCTTGTGTGTGCTGCACCCTCGCTGCAACTACTTGGACTAACCTTGTAGAATAAAGGCTGATGGTGAATAGGGTGATCCTGCTGGTCTGTTGTGCAGCCCCCAGAGTGCAAGAATAGCATCAGAGTGTGTGGGAGAGAAAGGCCTTTGTACCCAGAGCAAAACGCACCTTGATTACTCTGGACTACTTGAGTAGCCCAGGGGACCCATAACAGTGATACACTGGCAAGGTCACTAGATAACTGGTCACTTGTTCTTTTGAAACTCTGTTGTGCGTGGCTCAGAAGGTGGATCCTTGCATTTAATCTGCACATGTACAGAGGTCTGTGCTTTAAAAAGCCAATCAGTTCCCTGAGCTGACTTTTCAAACTTGTAAAAGCCTTCCGCAAAATAACAGAATGAGTGCTGAGACACTCATGTATTTCAGGAGAGCAGCATTGCTCTAAATGCTTTGTGAAAGAGAGATTGTCAAACAGAATAGGCATAAAGAAGAGGTAGAAGTTTACCATGTGAAGAAGAGAGGAGGAGCAAGTTGCTACTGGGAGGTGTAAACACTGGTGCTAAAAAAGCCTTGATGTTGTTTAAGAGACCTGGAGGAGTCTTCATCAGGAATGAGAAAGGAAAAACAGAGAGGCAAGGTCTGACATATTCAGAGCCATGAAAAGAAGGAGAGGAAGCAGGACACCAGGATTAAGAGAGGACACGAACTTACTGTGGTGGTGCCAAGGTGTGACAAGTTCAGTGTCCCATATTCCCCTGCATCAGGTGACAAGTATCAGCTGTCAATGGTTTATGTGGGGGTAGGCCAGTTATCAGATGAAGAACCTTTACTTACTGCCCATCTCCTCCTTTTCTCTGTCAGTTAGCAACTGGAGGTAGCGAGGCACTTGCATTATGCATGCTGTGGATACCAGCTGTCAGAGCTGCAGCCCTCTAACCATTCACTGTTTTCAGGGAATGCAGGACTTCTTTATCAGTAGCTTTAGGAAGTTGCATTAATGCAACATCAGTGGGGGATTTATTATAAGGCAAAATGGATAAATTTGTGGTATTTGGCCTGCCATAAATTGTCTCACACCGAACCTTTTCATTTTCCAGTTAGTGTTCTCCTGAGGGTTAAAACATATAGATCTCAAAATGTCAGACTCCGTAGAGCCTGGGAAAGCAGTGATACTGCAAAAACTATGCATCCCTCCCACACCTTCAGTACATTCCCCTCATTACCACAAACTGTCCACAGGAACCACAGGAACACTTGATCTGAATTAACTACAAGCTCTGCAATATTTTAAAGATCTCTCTAGGCCGTTTCCTGCCCTCCCCATGCTCCTTTACTTGGGCAGATATCCCAGTGAAGGTCGGTCCGTGAGAGTTTTGCTTGAGACATCTGTTGAGATTTCCATTTCGCTTGCTTCTTTTCAGCCAGTGTTTTCAGCCAGTGCTCCTTTCTTATGTCTCCTTGTTATTCTCCCTTTGCTGCTTAGTGCAAAGTGACGAGAGGCAATGACTAGATCATGCAAACAGAGAAAAAGAAAAGAAACCTGTCAGAAAGGAACAATAAGGGCCAAGAGTAATGGGAAAGACTGGAAACCTGGTCAAAATTCATCTCCTAATACCTGCCAGCAGTGCTAGACACAGACAGTTTGGTGGGTATATTTTGGATTCAACTATCCAAATTTTGTCCCACAGAACACATCCCTTTTGCTTGTAGATGTAATTACAAGGTCAAAGCTAGCTTAATTAAGTGTGATGGAGAAGGCAATCAAGAGTTGGCCTTTGGCAGCTACCATGTAGTATTTCAGGTCTGAGAAGTTTTGCTGTTAAAAAAATGCTAGGTAGGAATTAAATTTCTCTATGTCTGAGCTACTTCTTTAGTGTCCTCTCGCAAGGTGCCTATGCCTTTGCATATCACTGACTCACTGTGTCAACTCAGTAGGTTATGGAGTCACTCACAAAAAAACGGCAGACAAAATTAAAATACCACTCATTCCTCTTGATGGTTTGAACCTCCCAGAGAAACCTGCTTTCCTCATGAGAAAAGACATGTTGCGCCACTTCAGCCAGGAAGCAGGTGAAAGTCACAGATGGAGCCATGCTTATTTCTTTTTCTGTGATGAGTTGACATGTCCTTGTGTAGATATGAAAGTGGCTGTGTGTATTTTTTCTCCTTTAAACATATATAGCAGCCACTTAGTTTTATTTCATGAGATGGGATTTGGTTTATTTTCTTTTCCAACATGAGAAATTCCAACCTAGCTTCTTGTCACAAATATTTTAATTCGTGTTTGTCCTGCAGAGTAAGTGTTGCTTAAATATTTTAGGGATTCGATTGCTCCACTTAAGAATTTCTGTCTCCATGACAACCTTTATGTGCTTTGTAATACCTTTGGCGAACACAGTAGAACTGACTTATTTATTTCAAACTATGTAACATTTAGCAGTGGAGACGCAAAAGGAAATGGAATCAAGAGAAAAATACTGAAAGAGCTAATTTGCACCATTTTCTTTAAAAATAATTTTTGAAATAACCACATCATTTACTGTATGGGAAGCCTGGTCATGTCAAAAATGCCTCATTTTTCTCTCAAAATCCACTTCTGGGCCCATTCTTTATCTCACTGCTGTGTCCTGATACAGGCAGGCTCCAGAGTTGGGCCTTCAGTGTTGTCTCCAAGACCATTAGTGTTCTGTGAAAGAAAGTTAACTTCATGTTGAAAATGCTTCTGAAGCATTATATAATTTTTTTTTCCCCAGGCTTCCTTATCAACTGCTCCCACACTGCAAAAACTGGGATGACGGATGATCATCTGCCACATCATGGAAGGTGTGGCAGGGTCTTGTGAAGCTTAAAAAAGATCTCATACTGAAGTTTGGAAACTTCAGTTACGCAAATAACACCCTGTGCATGGAATTTAAGTTCTCTGATCTATAGCTGTGTTGGCTTTCTAGTAAAATATACCACTTGAAGTAAATTGGCTAGGTATTTTCCACTCCATCATCAGACACATTCCTACATTTTTGTCTTTCTCGCTCTTCCTGATGTTGTCCTGTACCTACCTCAATTTCCTAGCTTATTCCTGCATCATATAGGGAGTGGCTAACCTGCACATCTGACAGTCATGCTTTACATAAGCTCTTTGTGGATAAAGCTCCTGGCAAGGATGTTCTTGAATAGTGGCTTGGTTTCTGGGTGTATCTGTGGATGCATCAAAATATGGCTTTTTCATATGATGTTAAATGCTAGGGTCTTTTCAAATCAGACAATGCAAAAGTGATTGAAGTTGGCCATGCCATATCACTAGCCCCTGCTGAGGGCTTTACTGTGTAACATCTTAGCGCTTCCACACCTCCAAAGAGCAGCAATAACAGGGAAAGACTCCATCTTCTCTGCTGCTGTGTCATACTGGAACTTTCTCAGAGAAATGAGGAACTGGGAACTATGTGAGGCCTGGACATTTTGATAAGATAGCTATATAGCAGTGTTGTTTGGTATTAAAAATATCATATATCTGAGAAACCTTTCTCTTTTTTTTCCCCCCTCTGTTTTGAAAATGAAGGCATATTTAGAGCCTAAAACTTCATGCTGAGTCCATAAAGCATAAACACTATCCACGCTGATGTTTTCTGTTGTCTAAGCCACCTTCTTGTTCTTCATACATAATGTTGTTTCATAAAACCCACTGAGATGCAGCCCCAGAAGTCTGCCATGCTCTTCTCATTCCTTCTGTCTTGATTCCTAAAGCCACTCAGCTGTGCTTCCTCCTATTCATCAAGGACTGTAGTGCTCTGCAATGAGAGAACCCCTGTAATTTATAGTGTTAACAACTCCAGGTGGTGCTACCTTGAATATAAAAGCAATCTAATTAGGCCACCTTCTGGCTGAATCTGATTTAGTCTCTGACTTGGAAGAGGCAAGGAACACAAGTGAATATGGGTATGTAATAGTGACTGCTGTAAAGAGCAGATGCTGCTGAACGCAGCTTTTTAAGTTCTACTGCCTCCATTCTCCTTTGTTTTTGTTGTTTCCTTGTTGTGCTTGGAGTACCTAAAGAAAATCTTGGTGCTATATGATACAGGACTTAGGACAAGCAGGATGGTTATAAATGCCTCTTGCCTCACTTCTGGTTCCTACAGATATTGCTACATGAGGTTTGGTTCTTCCTGATTCTATAAGTTGATTTTAATGGCCAGATACCATTGGAGCATACAAGTCCTACAGACAATAGTGTCCTTTTACATTCAGAAACACCTGTTAGGTAAGCACTGTTGTACAGCCTGAACTCTAAATGTGCAGATCTGTGCTTGAACACTAGCATTTTATATGAACCTGGCAGACAGCATTCTCAGGAGAAACAGTCTGATAAGTCTTTTCTCATTTCATAGAGCTCTTTTCTTTCTCTTGTCCTGCCTGTTTCTCTTTATTTCTTCTACTACTTTTAGGGATATGAAGTTTGAGAGCCTTTTCTAAGGGCTTAATGCAGCCTGGGGACCAAATGCGTAATTCAAATAATGGTGCTTTGCTGTTCCCTTGAAGCACAGGATAGAACTGGCGCCACTCAGAGTAAAATTTTGGGCTGCCACGATTTGATCAAAGAACTTGGACTGGATCTACCAGTGTTAATGCTTTTAGGATGGATGACTCCTTTGCTTTAGAAAGGGGTTTCCAGTAACCGAGGGCAACACATAACATCTTTGAAATGTCTGTATTTACAGAACAGTGAACTCTCCATGGTAGTGCACTACAGGCATCCTCCAGGGAAGAAACAGGTTACAGAGCTCATTGGCACATCCCTCCTTTTCCTCTTCTAATTCGTGCTTCTTCCAGTTTGGTCTTGTTTCTGTAGATTTCTATAGCTTTCCATAGCACTCAGCTTAGGGAGCAAGCCTGAACTCAAACCCAGCTAACAAAGACAGTTTACTCATAGCCATAGGCTATAAGGAATAAGTTTTAAAGATGCCTGAATTCTTTGCGGTTGGAACCACAGTACTGTTGTGTCAGCTGAGTACCTTCTATAGCTTAAGTGCTGTACAATAAGTGGTCTTTATAAAACAGTATATCACATGTACTATTGCTGCCTGCAGGTTAAAATAGCTGCCAGGCAGCAAAACTGTTGCATGCAGAAAAATCAGGCGGACCCTCAAATTTGGAGCGTAAATTAATTCTCTATTAGGGAGCTGCATATCTTAAGGCAACTTCAAACAAAGAATCTTAGAGTTTTGAAAGTTAAATTTACAGCAATTGTTCTCAACCTGTGTTTAGCTTTGAGGGCAACTGCTTTTATTCTAGACTTGAAGAAAAGTTGCCTGGTTTTCCTATTATATTGTTCTAATAAAAGTCATTACTGCTCCTTAAAAACACTGCCTCACATAGTGTGTAGTTAGGTCATAACAAAGCCACTACCATGTGTGCTTGGAACACAGCCATTTGGCACTTTATGTTCAGAGTATCTCGCTGCAAAACAGCAACAGTTACAGCTTTCAGAGGAAGTCAGCAAGTACTGGGAAGGATCATTGGTTTCTGATAAACCAGCCAGCTGCCCACTTACTTTTCAAGTAAATCACCACGCTCAGTTACCAGATTTTAGGCCTGTTTAGGGTATTTATAAAGGGAATAATTGGACTTACTAACTTCATTATTTATCTTTTTCACCATTAGTTATTGCAAATTTAACTACCTGAAATTTAGGTTCCAAACAGAATTATATGTTCACTGGAGCTAATTCTGAAAGCCATATGTGAAATTTGCTACAAAGGTTCAACAAATTTAACTTCCCTGCCATCATTTTCAGAATTCTTTCTTAATGTCACCTGCTCTCTGTATTGAAAAAAAAAAAAATTACATCTCACTGGGCAATAGGTAGGTACATTTGGCAAACAAAACATACTATGAGCTCTAGAATGTATAAAACACAGGAGAAAAAAAAAAAGAGAGATTGGGATTCTCCAGAAGAATAAGCCTCTTTGCAAAACTTCATTTCCATTTATGTCACGTAAGAACTTTTAAACAGAGCCTTGTGTGTATTGCTACTACACATTGTTTTGCCTCTGACTCTTGCTATCATTTAGTCCATAGGCACTTCCCAAAGTATCAACATTCAGTGTTTCTTCCCTGCTTCTCAATAGATTAAATCAATCTGTTCCCACCCGCCTTCCTGAGACAAAAGTTATTTCATCCATGGCTCTCATACATTTCCCAGATAACATTTTAATGTAGTCCCACCAGTCATGACTTTCATAAATTTGATTTACAGTCTAGTTTATTGACCTCACTTTGCAAGGCTTTGTCTCCCTTCAAAACAGCTGTGAACACGTTGCCATAACAGGAATTTGCCTTCTGTACACCGGCAATTTGCCCTTTCATGTTCTGAAATCTCCAGGGAAACCCTGATGGTGTTAATCTTTAATTCCTGGGAACCTACCTCATACTCAGGACACTCTGGGCATCTTAATAAAAATGTAACTAGGGAAATCATTTAGGGTAACTAGGCAATGTTCACTAAACCACCAAGACTGCAGAGGATATTTTCCAAGCAAATGGTTTACTGAGAGTAATATCCTTGGTCTCCAAATGAATAGCAATTTAAAATAGACATGAGAGTACCTTTGGGGACATACAAGGCATGCACGGTGTCACCTTTGACTAGTTTGCTCATGACAGTCTAGACCTTCATATTCTCCCATATCAATAGGTTTCTATTCCCCATGTCCATTGGAATAATGAGAGACTGAGATCTCTGCAGCTGAACAGCTGCTCAAGAGCTGATTGGATCAGTATATATATTTGTAACCTCCCACTGTATATGTAGAAATGGCAATGGGAGCTTACTGCATATGCAGGGATATACAGAGCTGGCAGCTAGGGAATGAAGAGAAATGGGATTGCAAGGGTCAGGAGGAAATGACTAAGAGCTGTAGCAGAGGTGAGATCACACTAGTACTCAGGCTGAACAGCAGAAGCACAGAAAGGCAAACACAAAGGTGTAGAGGGTGTGGGAAGAGAAGTCCATGGCATGTGCAGAAGCAGAGAAAATTCTCATGGCTTAAATAGATTTTTTTATTGAAAAGCACTTCTGTTTGTTGAAAGTTTTAGGCAAAGAAAGCCAAGGCAAAAATGCAAAAATACATAGACAAAGGAAAAAAAATGGACTGGAAATAGTAACTTGTGGTGCCAATAGGCGGTGCAATTAAGTAGCTTCTGTATAAAAAAGAAACATAAGAACTGGATATCAGGGACAAATTCCTACCTGCAGTAGTGTCCCTGGCAAAGGTCTCCCTTTCTGAAGGAAGGCTGTGATTTTGTCCTAGAACCAAAATTAATCAAAACAAGGAAAAAGACAGACATTAGTAGCCTGTGGGCATCAACAGGAAGAACCTTGCAAACAAAGGTTTAGTGCCAGCTAGGGCCAGAGCAAGGGGCAGACACAACCTAGGCAGCAGCCTCACGAACTGCAGAGCTTCCTGCCTTCTGCTCACTCCATTCACCATCGCCCTTCAGCAGAAGTTCCCAAACTCATTTTCTGTTGCTTCCTTATCAGCATTTTGATAAGCTGGCTTGTTGGTGCTCCTGAAGCGAGAAGTGTTGCCATGAAGGGCCTTTTTCTGTGTTACTAAAAGTTACAGCCTTCCTCTACTGTGGAATTAGCAGATGACCTTTCAGAGGCCAATTATAAGAAATAGCTTGGAAGCATATGAGAGCCACTTCGTATTCATGCTCTTAGCCCAGCCCTGCTGTTCTGTTGCATGTGTGTAGCAGGACTACTTGTGCAGAGCAGGATGTGTCCTGGTTTGGTTTGCAGGGTAATACATTCTAGGATGATAATATTTGACTGGGTCATGGCAAGAGGTTTGTGGTTGAAAAAAATATCTTAAATTATTCACATTCTGTCAGGGGGAAAAAAAGCCATATAATATTGGATAATGCATATTTTATCATCAAGTTGTATAAGTGAGCTATTAAACCGCATACAATTCTTGCAAGTCTTTGTTTTATAGATTAGTTTTACAAAGCATTTTGTGTTCCTGCTGAACATAAACAGCCTTTCATATCTCCACCTACTACACCAAGTATTCTCCTGATTAATTCATGAAGTCTATAATATTCAAAAGGAACCAGGGAGAAGCAATATGTTTTTAAGCCCTCTCCTAGCTCTGGCAGAGCAAACTATCTGTGTTCAAGTCAGGAAAGCAGATTCCTTGATTGCTTTTGTTCAACACAGCGTGCATTGTTCTTTCATTAGCATCATGTCTAGTCCTCTGTCTTTGCAAGAAACACACAATAATTCTGCAGTTACACAGTGGACATCATGGTGACTCTCAGAGGTTATCATCATCAAGGCTAATGCCATGAATGGAGGAAACATCAGGACAAAATCAGCCTCACTTGAAGCTTCGTCCACAACTAGGTGAAATCCCAAACCTCAGCTTTTCCCAGCTGGGGAGATACTGGCACCCCTCAGGTGCTCATCGCCTCTGTTTGGCTTTTGCCTCAGTGTTCCTCCAACTCAGAGCATGTTGGGTGGCTGTAGGCTAATGCCCAGGCATAGAAAGTAGCCCTGAGACTTCAAGGATAGGATGGCAGAAACACAAAACTTTCCCAGGAGCAAGGACATCTGCTTCACAGCCACTTTATGACCTAATATAACATCATCTCAAATAGGTGCTCTCTTACTCATGGATGTCCTCCAGGGCGCAGAGCAAGGGATGCTCCATGCATGTTACGTTGTTTTCACTTTCACAAAAAAAACCCCAAAACTGATTATCGCAGGCTGAGCCCGGCTGGCCACAGGCATGCAACAGAGCCAGAACAGTAATCCCAATATTTCTGACCAACCCACTGAAGGGAGGTACCAGCAGAAACAAGAGGAAAGCCTAATCTCCTGAGGCTTTGCAGGCTCCAAATTGCTGGCTGGCTCACAAAAGGCTGAGTATTGTGCTCAGCCAAACAAACATTGGAATGTCATTGCTTATTAGCTGACAGCTCTTGGAAAACCTCTGTCTGAAGAAGATGGAAAAACAGTCCCCAAATCAGATTTTTGTATGTACCTCATTTTGTATGTCTGTTTTTCTGATAGGTTGCAGCAACAGGGCATTAGGGTGAGGTATTGCTTTGGGAAGTGTCTGGGGAAGAAGGTTTTGATGTCTTTCTATTATCTATAGTCTGGCAGGAATGAGGTGGAGACAAGAAAAGTTGGTTGAATGTGCTGTTTTGTCCTTACCTACACATTGATTTCTGTGATGAACCAGGTATCTATCCTCTTGCACTGATGATGAGCTAGGCTTACTGAATGTTTTCAGAGCTCGGTTTAAAGCAAATGTTGTTCTGCTAAATTAAGGAAGCATTTAAAAAGAAATCTCATGATGGTATTATTGGTATTGTTATCTTTTCCCCCCAGAGGCTCCAGGTGCTCTTAATTCTCACTGGAGTGCTAAATACTCAGTTCCTTCAGAAAAATCTGACAAATAAAGGCTAAGTATGTTCAACTTCTCATTTTTGGCATTGTCCCTTTAACTCAGGTGTCAGCTGGAGGAGTTCTTGCCACTGCTTCTTCTGTTGTTCTCTTAAAATCCCACTTGATACCATAGCAACAGCTGGATCACATGCTCCTCTGGTGTGCTCCCTATAAGCAGATGTGAACAATGCTGGCTAGTAAAGTCTCAGCAAGTGTTGGACAGGAAAAGGACTGAATTTAGCCTCTACATTCTTTTTTTAATAACTCCCAGCACAGGCTTTCCATCATTTCTTATGACACAGGTAAATCCAAATCTGTGGGCAAAACAGATTCAGGTTACTTCCTTGCTTAATAAAAAGACCGTCAAGGTAGCTGACATTTTACAGCCATTTTCTCCTCATCCTATGTAAGTGTTTCTTGGAAGCCTGAGGCTGAAATGTGTTTCCATATTCAAATGTGTTTGCAGTGCCTGAATGCATACCTTCTCTGCTTTATTGATGGGTTAGTCCTGCTGTTAAATTGATTACACCCTTTGGTATTTTTTGAAACTTTACCCCAAAAAAGAAATTCAGAACTATTTGTATGTCTATTGAACGCTCCATATTCAATTGTACTCTAATTATTTTCCATGCATGTGTCTAACATTTGAAGTAATACAGATCAGTTTGGCCTAATAACTATGTAATTGTTTTTTAAATCACAGAATAAAGCTTTTCACACGTCAAGTGAATATTTAATAATGCCATCCTTACAGGAAGTGTTCATAATCATTTTCCTCGACTAATGCAGAAAAATCTATGTACAGCCTTATTTATGTTTATTTTTAGGCAAACAAAAAATAATGATTCTCTCTTTTAATCTGATTTCTGCTTCCAAGTATCTCCCATAAATTCCTCCCATATAACACTAAACCATATGCAGTCTCAGCTGTGTCATACTCTCTAGGTTCAAAACCAACTGGCAATGCATAGAGTCTGCAGCTATGTCAGACATTGTGTAATCAATCTGTACTTTAATTATAGTTTCTTACAATGACAAATAAATCATAACTCCGTGCAGCATGATGGAAGGACTAAAACCCAAAACAGGGAAAGAGAATATTAGATTTATTCCCTTATGCAACTAGATGGAGGTTTAGTAAGAAATCAATGCTAAAACTTCTGATGAAAATCCAGAGTAGATTCTGTGATTAGTAAAATCTGAGTTCTTAAACTAATACTTGTTTATAGTGTTTGCATCAATTTAGATGCAAAAACTTAAGGGATCTAATTATGTTCCTTCTGTTTTACAAAGTCTCTTTTCCTTACATACCACCAAGTTAGAAATCGAGGGAGGAAATCTTAAGTAGTAATGTCTGCTGCTGATTTTAGCTCTCTTTTCTTTCTGAAGACTGATGAATATGTGTGTGTGTGTGTCTCACAAACTGTCTGCTTCTGCCACCCCTTTGGTTGTGTTACAAGAAATTTTTGGTGGTTACTGGAAATGCTCACTGATAAGGTCAGAGTAAGGGAAACTGCCTCCAGTGAAGTAAAATGACAGCCCCTGCTCCAAAGCCTGAGGTCATTGGATAGCAAGCTGCCTGACAGGCACTTGCACGCATGGCTTCCATACGTCTGGAGCAGGCTCTGAGCTGTGTAAAAAAAGGACTGGTGCTTAAAAAGGGTGGGCATGGAGGGTGCAAGGAACACAGGACATTAATAGCATCATAATGTTTATTTGGTGGGGCAGATGCAGGTTTGGATGGGACAGTATCTGGCATTCGCAGGGTCTGCGTCCGAGCCTCTACCACATGTGTCTCTGGGAGAATGGAGCATAAATGGAAGGGAGCATCCACAGGCAAAGAGGAGACACTGAAGACACGGAGTATCCTGTTGCTCAGAGCAGCTCAAGTGTGATGCCGCTCTCCTCCTGGACTGCCCGTCACTGCCATAGGCTGTTGCGTAGCTCCTCATGAGCAAACAGTCTAGAGCATGGCCCACACTGGCTGGCCTCAGGACAAACCCTCCAGGCCAGGTGGACTAAGGGTGCTTGTCCTGCTGCTGCCCCATGTGGGGAGACACAAGTCTGTGGTCCCCAGGCTGTTGGTTTGGCATGTCTCACAGGAACAGCAGATGAGGTTGAAACAATGACAGTGTTCTGTGAAAAACTAGACCAGTTCAGGCAAGGAAGATGAGCTGTGCTGTACAAGCTGGAGTGGCTGTTTGCCACTGCCCTGCCAACAGGGACACGTCTTCCCCTGCCAAACTGTTTAGCTCCAGGAAGGGTGCAGGCACAAGCCTGTAAATTGATATTGTACTTAAATGATTACAGGCTCTTCACCTTCAGCCTGATTGCAGCTGACTTGAGGAAAAGCAAGTCCAGAAATCTAGTTCTGTCTGTATAAGGGTTGCTGAACAACTGGGCTAGTTAAACCAGGCTAAATTAGAAATTAACAGGCATTGCCCAAGGGATGGTCTTACAAGCCATGAGTAAAGGAAGTAGGCATCAGCAGCTCCTAGGAGGATGAATTGCATGTAGATAGGCAGATTTAAAGTCAGGAATAAAAATTGTGCTTAAAAGTGGAAGCAATTTACTTTATTGTTTTATTTGTAGTCATTGTGCACAAGCATTTTTGTTCAAAACTCCTAGGCAGACCATGCATGTTATATTTGTGGAAGGACAAAGTAATTCTTACAGCATAACCATAATCACAAAGAGATAGTTTCATCTCAGATCTGTTTACTGACCTTTCACCACCAGAAAATGCTTTTCTACTGCAGTCTGTGGCAAGAGAAATCCTAGAGAATTGTAACGTGTGCAATTAAAAGAGGTTCAGCATTGCGGCTAGTATAAATCAGGGTAGACTCAAACTTGGAGATATGCTTACTTACATCAACTAAGTGTCTGGCCCCAAGAATGTAAAATAAGATCTGCTCTGCAGAATGAGACTACTGTTACTGAGGATCCCATGACTAGCCTTTGTATGGTGAAAAAATGCAGAGTTAATAGGATTTTGCTATTAGTGAATTTGATCTGATACTGTGCTTTATTTTATTCCAGAGCACCCTGGCAGATATTTAGCATCAACAAAGCAAAAACTGTAAGTTTCTTAATTATTGCAAACATTTTCCTAAGCGTACCATTGCTCCCCCCGGAAGCGGGAGCAGCACGGCAGGGCAGCCCCGGGTGGCCTCACCCCATAGAGGGTGCCCTGGATTTGAGGCTGCCAATTCAGCTCTGGCACCATCACTGTGACACTCCTTACAAATGTTGAAATGCAAACCAGAAAAACCAAGCTGCACCTCTTTACTTCTTGGCAAATACTTAAAATAGAAATGCTGCTCTGACCTATTTTTTCAAGCTACTCCTGTCTTCATATTCCCACATAGGAAAAAGCTGCATGTCAATCTTCACAGCAGCCTTGTTCTCAAAGATTTAGGTCTGGATTGAGCCCAGCAGCCCTACACTACGGAAAATCCACCCAGCTACACTGAAAGCAAGGGTCATTTGACAATGGCTCAGAGCAACCCTTTTCAAGCCTTAAACAGCACAACAACTCAAATAATACTCACTGCCTGCTTTGCTCTTTTCATGCTCTCTCCTAGCTTGGCACTGCAATAATAAAAAGCCTCTTTAGAAGATAATGCACACTCCGTGTCACTCACCCTTCCTGTAATTTACAGGAGCTAAGGACACTAGTAAGGTCCAAGAATAACAGGCATTTCTGCTGCATTCGAAGATACCTTGGCAAAGTCTTCTGATAGATTAGAAGAAAAAGTAAACAGTTTAATGCAGTCCCCAGGCAGCATCACCCACATCTGGCTTTGAATGTAGATGAGGCCAATCTTGAAGAGGGCTTTGCCTGTATGGCATCTGGCAAATCTCTGCCTCGGGGCAGTAGAGCCAAGAAAGGAAACCCTGCAGAGGCAAATGCCTGAGCCCTGCCCAGGCTGCAGGGAGAGCTAGTGCTCAGTTGGGCAAGAGGCTGTCCTGGAAGTACCCTCAATGTTGGCTGTGGGTGGGCACGGATCTCTCCTCATGTCACTATCTGAGGACTGGGTACAGCATCCAGCAGAGCAGAGCATCTCCCACATTTTTGCAGAGCATCTGTTCTTGCTCCCACCAGCTGCTGCATCCCCTCACACACAGTTCTTTCCTTGTTCCTCTGAAGCAAGGACAAGCCTTTCCTCATGCCTCCTCTGACTAATGGTGGAAAATCCACAGGCCAACACTGTAACAATTGTAATGACGAGATGGGAGCTTTTCTCCTAACTGTACTTCTTTACCTCTGTCTCTGATGGGTTTAGAGATTCATGGGAGGAAAGCTGCCTTCTCATGATACCTTGTCTGATGATGTGACAACCTGGACTGTCATCAGAAGGCAGGTGTTTTCGGCAGCAACTGGGCAAAAATAATCAGTACAACAGAGGCATAAGCAATCCTGCACTGTCTGTTCCTCAGCAACAGAGGCCTTAGGCTTTGGCTGCCTGAGCAGCAACATGAAAAAGTGGTGCAGTCTGAGGGATCTATTACACTAACCTGAATTTAGCTTGCAGCACAGTTTGATCATTCAGCTCATTCAGAACACCCATCTTTGACCTCACTTGCTTCTCAGTTAATGCCTTCTGCTCCTCTTTGGTACCACCATGCGTAAAAGAGAGGCCTTCTGGAAGGGAAAATAGAGGTTATCAATCTGCTGTGCAGACTGTAGTAGCTGGAATCAGAGGGGCAGCTCCTTGCCAGTGTGTATTTTGTTTTGCTCTTCGTGGGTTACAGCTGTTTCTGAGCAAACTTTTCTCTCCTTCTCTTATTTGCATAGCAGATTGCAAACTTTTCAGGATACTTCAAATGGCAGTCTGGTTGAACATTAAATCCTTGCCACCAAGAGGTCTGTCATTTGACAGATAAATAACATCATTTCTAAAGTATTAAAAGAAATAATAAATCTCCCACCCCCTGTGTCTTACAGCTATCCTGGGTCCGTGGAGCTCCCAGGTGTTTTTCAGGAAGGAGACATATTTATGTAGAGAACTAATGTACATGTAAATCTCTTCCCCATATATGCTGCCTCCTCCTGCATTGAATCTTGGCCTTGGTAAGAGCTGTCATAACATCCAAAACTTTTAACATTGTTTGAAGATACTATCTGCTGTGAAGCCACTCCTCTGTTGGGTCTCTCTGAGTTGGGGAAGGAATAAAACTAATTCAGAGACAGCATTACAATCTGTAACAGATTCATACTGATAAGATTCAGAAACATTCATACTGAAAGCCTGCAGTCTGTTCCTCTCTCTGTGAAATGCCTGTTAGATATACTGACAGAAGAGAAGCACTTCTCTATTTGTGTGGGATCTTCCAAACAGAGGTCTTTATAATTCTGCCAGCCCCTCATCTCATTCATTTGAATATTGCCCCCCATCTTGAGAAGAAGCATAACTCTGGCATTGCTGTAAGGACTTACTCTTACCCCACAGAGAATTTTCATTACATGTGATACAGATGCTGATCCAAGTTTATGCTCAGGGTTTCAGGTTTCAGAACAGACTATAAGTGCTAAGAGAAGCAAGTTCATGATAGAACATAGCTGTAGCAAAAAATGGGAAGAATGCTGAGCCACATAAGTGTATAAATGCAGAGACTACCAGGCATGCTGCCTTAAGCTGGTGTTTACCTTCAGCCTGGATGTGGTCCTGGACGGTATCACCCTGCCCACCAGGTTTGTCTCAGAGGGGCTGCCCCTCCCTGCTTCTGTAAAAGCAGGGAGGGGAAGGACTGGATCTGTCACCTACTGCCCACACAGAGCTCATTTTCTCAAGCCAGGGGCTGCTGCCACTGCAGCAGAGCTTATGAGTGGAAGCCCAATATACACTGACCACGGAAGAGGATGCAGCTGGAAGCATGTGCATCTTCCAGAAAGACCATGGAAATCTAGGATTGCTCACTGACTTGTGTCTTGGGTGTTCAGGAAGGATGACAAAAGGTGACAGATGTAGTGCAATGTGGCTGCAATTTCTTTGACTCCAGACATGCAGAAGTTCCTCCCTCATGTGTACCAATTCAGGGGAGGAAGTTTCTTTCAGTACAACAGGACCCGTTGCCTAACTATCTGCTTTGCCAGAGAGGTTCTTTCTGTGCTGAATGAATCCAAATGCAGAGCTTACGCAGACTAAGACCCTGAATGCAAGCTTCATTTCATTTTCAAGAAAGGGTCAAAGACTTGATCTGTTCTCTTGTGAGCCATCACCATAGGCAGCCTGTTTTCCAGTATCAGCACATCCCAAGAATGGCAAAAAAACTGCAGCTGGCTCACCAGCCTCTAGCGCTGCCAAATCAGAAACTATGCCCAACTTTAAATCCACCACAATTTAGCCTGCATCTGAGACCAAACGGTATACCCTGTCTCAAACACCAAAGGGAGAGAGCAGCTCCACCCCTCAGAAACAATTCAGCCCAGTATGTCCTGCATACTGAAAAGCATCCATTAGCATTAGCATGCAGATTGAAACATGGCAAGGCAAAGAAGCTGGCAACTAAAATTAAGATGCATAGGGCACAGAAGGGTCCTCTTTGGCTTCTTGTTCATATTGCACCAAAAAAAGAGAAGGAGGAGAGTTGTCTTTTGTCTTTTTTTTTTTTTTTAAACACAGCATTATATAGAAAAAAAACTAATCCCTTTCATTTAGCAAATCCATTTTGTTTCTTGGAGGGTTAAATCCTGCTTGCTTCAAACAAATGAGTAATCCAATTGGCTTCAATGTGACAACTCCCAAAAGGCAAACAGGATTTGACTCCCTCCAGAATGTAGTACACAGATTTTGTGAATGAGCTATTTGAAATGGTAGATATTTTGTGTGCTAGCTTTGGTGCTGCCCTATAAACCCATGATGACTGTGTCAGCCAGTTTTTCTTGTGCTGAAGGTTTAAATGGCTTCCTATGGCTCTAAATTTAAACTAGGGCCTCTCACTACAAATCATAAATTTGGCCATGTTGGTTTTGTAAGATGGAGAGAAAAGGGAGGAGAAGGAAGCACTCTCTCTGAAAGCAGTAGTTAGGGCTAATTTACTTTTACTGGATGTTTTAATTTCTTGAGAACCACGCAATCTCCTAGGACTCTTGCAAAACTGTAAGCTTTGTATCTCTGGTATGAGAGAGCAAGAGCCACATTGTATAAAGTTTCCCAGTTGCTGGCACCAGGGGACTTCTCATCTCCTCACTGACTGAATTTCTATGTTCTTACTAAGCCCTCTCACAAGAAAGCAGATATTTGAGCTTGCAGTTTGTCTCACATTTGCTACTGACAGTGCAGGCTGTTTTCAGAGTAGCCTGAATTTCTTTTCTTTGACACCTCCAGTTACTTCACCAAAGACACTTAGTTAGACACCTCCCAGCACCCACCTACAACACTTGCACCACTGCAGGAGGGAGCTCCCTTGACAAAAATGTTCACACTGGCAGGAAATCAGATCAAGAAGGTAGTCAACAATCCATATGGATGAAACCCATCCAAGGAAAATAGCTTCAGTGATCTAACTTTGAGAGATGAAAGAATGTGGAAAAACACCCACTGGCTATTTAAAAACAGTCAGATATATAGAGGCACTCAGTCCAAATAGCAAGAAAGAGAAGAGAAAATTGCAACAAATAATGTGTCAAACACATTGCATGTTGATTGAACTATGCCCAAAGTCAGACTTAGTGCCATCAGACAGACCTTGCCTGTCTTTAGGTCCTCTATACTTGCCCTGATTGCTCAAACTGCCATCTCCTACTGCCCCATATCCCCTAGCAGGTAGCAAGGCTTAGGCAACTTGTGTTTTTAGAAGACTATTTGCATCCTCTTTTTTTGTGAAAGTAGAACCTACAGAAGGAGAGGAGGAGTGGAGAAAGTTGTTATATAAGCAGTCAGGATAGGGAGCTCTGCTTAGGCTTCTACTATGGGCTGCAAAAAAAATACTCAAAGAAGATGAAGATGCAGGTGCTTACACCAGGACTGAATATGGCTCAAGGTTTTGTTTCCTCTGCACTTCTTCCCTGATAATACAGAATGTGCCATGGGACTCATCTGTGCTAACGTAATCAAGCTATATAACACCACCGCATGCAGTACATCTCACTGGGTGGGAGTGTATTGGAAGTGGGCCTAGTAATCTTTAACGTGTGCTGCTCATTACTAAATCCAAGCATAATATTTTAAATAAAAGCCTTTGTATTCGGAACTGGCCTCAAACCAAAATGCTGGATGTGAATACCTCCTGTCTGCTGCACCAGGTCTGATTTAGGATCACTTTAGAGCAAGTGACTGTATTCCAGTGCTCCACCCAGACCGCAAGGGTGACAGCAACTACAGCCCTCTGGCAGGAGAGGAACACTGCGGCCAATCTTGTATCTTGCCCGTGACAGAATAAAATGCTGGAAATTTAGGGCAAGTTTGCAGGCTGTGCCATTCTCTCCAGAGAAATTTCAGAGGCAGGACCACATAATCCATGACTATTTGAAGAAGAAAACTGTTGCACACCTTGAATTACTTACAAGGACTTCATTTCAATAACATTATAGCTTTTATTTTTTAAACATGAAGCAGACTTCCAAGCCTTGAAAGAGCAAATATCACTGGAAAAGAAGACAGAAGTCACCCATGAGCTAATTTGCTCTCTTGCCAACTAAGTTGAGACAGTTCCCTGGAGTCTATTTTCCTAAGATTTTTTTAAATTCAGTCTAGTCAAATGTCCTAATTAATAGTTCTCAGTAGGAAAAAGCACAAAATAAAAATAGTCCAAAGCTCATGGTATGATCTGAAGTGCTTCCAGTTCCACTGTGTAAAATTTGCTTCCCAACAGCATGTGGGAAGCCCTGAGAGCTTGGTTCCTGCAAGGGGCTGTGTTGGCATAGAGGTGGGCTGTGGGAAGATGAAGCTGTACAAAGCTGTACAAACCTCATCTGTGTGAGTCTCCCAGATTTGCAGTGTTTTCTATGTTGTATGGAGGGCATTTTCAAGCCACTTTCTGGGAAATTACTGCCTCAAATCTTGTTCATTGGAACTAGATATTCCAAATCCCCTAGTTAGCCCTACAGATCTTTTTCTTTAATCTTATAAAAACATTTAAAATCTTCATTTTAAAGGTCATACAAGACAAAACAGTGCTCAGCCTCCCTCCCCTGAAATCCTTTTGATGTAAACTGGAGTGAAATACCAGGCTGAAGGTGGTTTAAATGGGCAGGAATAAGGCAGAAGTTTTACAGTCACAACCAGGTCTGTTTTAAGGTTAAAAACTTTTGCTTTCAGAACTTGCAGTGTCATGTAGGAAGATGGTTACAGGGATGTAACCATGAACCCAGCTAGTCAGTCAACAGGCTGCATTTATAGCAGTTTTAATCCAGTAGAAAACTATTGATTTCTTTTCTGTGAAAAACAGAGGCAAATGTTTCAGTAAAAACTTCCCTCTTTTCAACAAATACAAGTCTAGAGGTGTGGGTATTTTCCAATGTCAACTGCCAGTAAGTGCCATAAACACCTACAAGAACAAATACATTTAGAGGAACAAAACCCAAGCTTTTTGCTGGAAGATACCATGAGTTTGGCTGAGATGTCTGAGCACATTTGATGGCCAGTGCTGCTGCTGGATTCATAATCCTTTCCAGATAACTCTTTGAAGAAAGAAAGCTTAACCCCATTTGACCTGCGCATACTCAGGGTGTCTCTTCCACTTCAGCAGCTTGAGCCACATACAAAGAACCTTGCTTTTGCAACGGTTTTGGTAGATTTTTCAGGGACACAAGTGTGCCTGATTCTGAGGGAGGGCTGATGCAGTTTGTGCCTCTGGAAGTTTACTTGCAGGTCGTTAACCCTAGTTGCAGCTGTTGGAGTCTGTTGTGCCAAAATAATGAAATGCAGCCCTGATTTCCTTTCTTCTGGGTCAGGTCTTGAGAGCGAGTGACGTTCTCAGCTCTGAGAGCAGCTGGGGTCATTGGCTCTCAGAGAATTAGGCTCTCTGTCTCCTATGGAAAGTCTTTGGTCTGTTGTGGCTGTTGCTTTGATTTTCTAGTGATGTGTATTTTTATACATGTCTGTAAAAACAAACACAGTTTACTCTGCTGCCACACAGATCCCTTGTGATTCCTTGTCAACGACGTAAAGCCAATGTTACACTCAAGCCCAGGAATGACTCATTTTTTTACAACTGTGGTCTTCTGAGAACATTACAAAGGCTACAGCGGAAATGGTTTCATTCAGAAGTATTTCCTGCATCGCCATCAGCAGCTTATTTTTCCTGGGTCTCCATTTCCTTTGCTTTTCCAATGGTTTGGGTGTTCTATATTTAGCCAGTTCACTGAAGCACACGTGGAGAGCTGAACTAAGCACTTGTACAAAAGCTTTTCTCCTGAATTTCTGCCTTCATAGTAGAATCCCCTGTAATTTGACTGTCTTGTTACTCCCACTCATCCCCCCTGCATACAGCTGTATACGATTTTAGAAGTACACATTGCATTTTTATTTCACTGTGTGCCTCTCCCTCAAATGAGAAGCAGATGACATCTGCTGCCAGGGTGACTCAGCACGCAAAGAACTGCGATCGCAACCTAGCAGCCTACACTAAATAACTTGACCCATTCACTTCGAAAGTCAGTCAAATCTAAATGCCAGTTATTAGATTAAGGTGTGAGTGGGTGGGGATTGGAATGAGCCTAGGAGAGGTGAGGGAAGGGACAGACAGTGTCCCTGAGCTACCAGACAAGCACCGGAATAGGGAGCAATGCGATGGTGGTGCCTGGACCCCTACCCTGCACTCCTGGGCAGGGCGCATGCTGATTTGTAGCCCACCCAAGCAAAAATATTAGGCGAAGGTATTACTGCAGTTGAAGGGGGAGAGAGATATGCAGGGGCAGACCAGGGGAGCCTGTATGAACCTGCCTTCTGCTGCAGGAAGTATAAGGGAAGGTAAAATGACTGGTTTCACAGGTGGCTCAGACAGGATGGCCTGCGGGCAGTAGAAGCTCTCAGGAAGCAGTAGCTTGCTTTATCTCCAGCAGTATTTCAGGAGGGAGAAGAGAGGGCACTATCCTGCACAGGCTTTGGCATATGAACAAAAGACATTAGGTAGACAGCAGTTAATCAGCTGAAAAGGTGGATTCCCTGCCTTTGTAACAATGGGTTTTCATTTCCAAGTGGACAAGATCTTTGAAGGGATAAGAGATTTAATAATCTAATGCTTCTCATTATGCCTGATCAAGCGTAGTTTTCTAGCAGTGCTGATCAGTGTCCAAACCTGTTTTTCATCAGAATGTAATGTTTTTACAAGGTCATATTTTGTGGCTGAGCCTCGAAAGGGCCTTCCTGTATGTGTGAAGATATCATTAAGTTTAGTATCTTCACTGGAAGTTGCTGATTATTTACAAGCCTACTATAGGGGAGCTGGGCTTAGTGCGGCTTTCTTCATGTGTATGACAACACTGCCATATGCTTGTCATATTTTCCTTCAGAGTAGAAGGACCTTTCCATGGATCTCTAAGCTAAGCCCCTCCCTGCAAAAAGGTTTCCTTATTCAGAGATGAGGAAACTAAAACAAGAAATGATTCAGTGGTTTTTCCGAGTTCACACAATGATTTGGAACCTACTTCAAGCCTCTGATGGAAGAAGGCTGAATCTAGTGGCAGGAGTCGTTAGGTCTGAGTCCTTACCCTTTCTGTAATGTAGAAGTTACGTTACACCTATGTGCTTCCATGTGCCTATCTTTTTGTTTAAAGCAATCAGAATGAGACCTAAATTTACAGTGGTGGTGTTCGGAAGAATTAATGGCTAAGGTGAAATGCCCAGGAGTTCCTGGAGGATTGAAAGCATGAAGAACTTGCAGCTTCTGTTCTTCAGTCAAAAGGCTCTTTTCCCCTCTAGTAATGTGACTCCAGTTTCAGGGGTCTCTTTTTTTAGGAGCAAAAGGTCCTAGATTACTTTCCCCTGAGATCATTTGCAAAGCTCTCTGTGAGTCCTGGTGGCTTTCACTGTACAGCGTTGCAATGTGCAAGTGAGAAGACATGGAGGCAGCTGGCATTCATTCCAGAAATACATGGGCACTGGACTTTGCCAGGGCCACGCCTGGGAATGTCTCAGCTCTTCCACTGCAGGGATGCAGAAACACAGACTGTTTCTTCCTCCTTAGTTCAATCTGGCAAACTCACCGAAGTTCCTTCTTGGAAAACAGTTTTGCACTTTAAAGGTCGTTACCCTTCAAAGGTGTCTGAGCCTTTGTGCAGGCTTAGTTGGAGAATGCTCTGGAAAAGGTGGACTGTTGGCCATGATGTACGTGACAAAAAGTCAACCACAAAGAGGGTTTTAATTTCAAAATGCCACATCACATCCATTATGAAATTATATAAAAATCTACAGCTGCTCTGCTAATAATTCTCTAAATGCCTTAAAATGAAACACTTTATAAACATGCTATCTTTTTTAGACATCCTTTATCATGATCTCATGGCAGCCTTAAGCTAGTTCCATTATCATAACAATAAATGAAGTGTCCATCTTGCTGTCTCATCCACACAGATATCCTTTATGAACACTAGCAGCCTCTCTGAATTCAACTAAGCCACTTGCTTGCATAAAAATGTCTGGGTCAGTCACAGCTTTCATTTTGTTTTATTATGTTTCATAGACACATACATTCAGCCATTTCCCAGGCCTTATCTAGGAAGCATCCACCCCTCTAGTTACACAGAGAGGGGTGAAGAAAAGAGCAAACTACAACATGCAGGTGCTTCAAAGACAGGGAACTATGATATCTGGGGAGAAACACATACACACAACCTGCTGCCCGTGAAGAGCTGGATGAAAAGACTAAAGCAGCACAGGGGGAAAAAAATAACACAGAGAAGGGCAGCTGTCTCTTGAGGCACAGTTTCAGTTGTCATGTCTACTGTAGTATAAAAGATACACCTTATTTTCATTAGTCATGCTGAGGATGAAATGAAACTGAGCTGCCAGACAGTGCCTTTAGATCCTGAGTGTACTCTCCAAACATAACATGTAATGAATGCATTAAACAGTTCTACTTGAATGGTGCAGCCCTTCAAAGTGTGAGTATGCTGTTGTTTCATTGCCTGCTCTGATGCAGCTCTAATGTCTGAGTCTGTGCCATCAGGGAGCAGAAGGGATGTTAGCTACTGCCCAGCCCTTCCGAATAGTCTGTAAGGGTGTCTGAGGACAAGAACTGTGTCAGAGCTCTGAGCTGCCCATCGGTTCATTAAAACTTGAGGCCTTTAAGGAAGAGCAGAGTGAAAATACAAACTGCAGTAATTCAGTAGTATACCACAAAAACACTCTGAATGTGAGATGTGTTGTAAGAAATCAATACTTAATATTACAGTGATCACTTCTTGGTTTCAGAAATACTGTCTTAAAGGTACAAAGCACTCGAAGGATTAAAAATAATCTTTGCACATCCTGCTAAGGTAAACGGGGGATGTTTGCACTGGGTTGATCCTGTTCTGTTACTCTCAGGCTGTAGCACACAAGACAGTGTTCTGTTGTCTTATACTGCAAAAAGTCTTCTCTCCCACCAGAACAGGAATAATTTTCATTTTAAATTAACAACCACATCACCAATTTAAGGTGATAAAAAGTGAGTCAGGCCACAGGTTCCTTTTTTGTTCAGCTAGCACATTCCTGTATTTATTTCTGAAGTTCCCACACGTAGTCGATCTGCTGGGAAATAAACTGTTCAGCAGCACTAGAAAGCCAGTCGTTAGGCACATATGAACTGATCACATTAACACATAATTAGTACATAATTTTCTGGAGATCCCATATGGCTCCAATCATTACGAACAGCAGCACATCATATCATCCAACAAGAGCAGGTCAAGCCCTGACCTTTTACTAGCATACATGTTCTGATAATAAGAGATATTATTTTTGGCTAGAAATAGATTTTGGTGTAATTTATGACCCAGCATATTCTTCTTTTTTCTTAAGAGTGAATGTTCTCTTTGATGATCTTGATGGTGGTGTCTGCTGTCTTGCCGCTGTGGCCAACAGTAACATAACAAAGCCGACTAGATCACCAGCTCAGTCTTACAACTGAGTAAGAGTCTGGCATCTTACCAGCTCAAATAGTGGTGCACTGGCTGCAGGGCCCAGGAAAAATATGCAAATATTTCAGCTTTGTAGACGGCTATACAAATAGCAGAGCAGACAAGGCAGCCTCATCTGGGGAGACAAAAGATATGTGTGATGACCTCCTTCCTCCAAGTTAAACAAGTAAAATCTTACCCCGGTTCATTGTCACAAGTCCCTCTCCTCTGTGAATGTGCACAAAGAGGAATGCACTATCTCTGCAACTTGGCAGCATGACAAGAGCCCAGAGAGGATGTTCTGCTCTCAGGTCTCAGTGTGCCCTATCTGTGTGCCTGCTGTGTGTGGTCAAGGTGCCTGGGGCTGACTGAGCTCACAAGGCAGCAAATGCCAATTCAAGCTGCCACATTTTCTGCCATTCTGTCTCTGCTCCTCCACCAGCATCTTTGCTGTTGTCATGCCATGTGTTTGCTCTACCTCCCTGCAGTGCCCTCCTTTTCTTGCACTCTCATTTTTTCTTGAGGGAGCACAGAAGTTTGGCAGAAAAAGCGGAAGCTGCCTCCTCCCTGCTGAATGTCCAACATCTTGGTCATTCTCCCTTTTTGGCATGGTAGACGTGGATGTTGGGGCGTGATAGATGTTTCCTTGCCCATTTCCGTCTATCAAGTCTGGCACAATGACCAGCCTCAGCTGAGATATTTTTGGCTGACAGTGTACCCAACACGCCATGCATTGTGCAATTTACTTGGCTTTGCTTCTTACCACAGAAATTAACAAAATCCATAGCATTGCTTCTTGCCTGTCAGGACACTATACTCTGCATTAATCTCTCATTCGGGAGACACGCTATGTGACAGAGATTAATACTAGCCACAGACACCACCTCCTGTGTTCAAATAGTTTCAGTAGATAAATAACTTCTATAATGAAACACTATCCCACAATGGGGTTTTGGTCTAAGCCAGGAACTTTTGAGTTTTCATTCTGGCTTTCAGACAAAATTGCTTTGTGGCTATAAGTAGAAGCCTGTTTGGTTGGTTTGTTGTTGTTTTTTTGTTTTTCACAGAGAAGGTGCACCCTCAGCTTTTTTCCCCACTCCTCAGGAGTTCCAGCTCTTCAGCACCTACAAATGCAACCCTGCTTCTCTGGCCACTTCTTTTGCTATAAGCTAGTCATAGAGTTTTCCCTGCAGATGTATTGAAAGGCTAAATTATTCAATGTCAGAAAGATTTCTGAAGATGCAGGTCATGGCTTGAGGCAGATTACAGTCATGCACAGTGCTCAGAGGTTGCTCTAGGGAGCCTGCATTGTCATCATGGTCCCCACCAGTACTCAGTCTTTACCTGGAAAATGTACTCAGCAGACCTCATTCTTGAATCTGCATCACACATACATTTACTGCTGCTCACAGGTAAGATCTGGTCCAAAGCCCATTAAAATCAGCAAAAGTCTTTTCTAATTGAAGTGGTTTGGAGTCAGGGCTTTGCAGGATGCACAAACCCCAGTGCTCCCCAGTTGTGGATTGCACAGTGGTGATCTAACACACAGCTGCCTTCTGAGAGCATGTTTTCACAACTGGGGAAGTCTTGGCCTCTAGAAGAAAAAGGACTTTCTACCATGGGCACTGTCCAAATGGTATTTTAAAAATAAGGTTCAGACTCCTGCAATCTCTCTGCAGTACTACTTGCCATTTAAAGCCCTTTTCAAACCACACAGAAATAGAGCATGCATTGTAGCGATTTTCTTCAGTTCGCTTCCACCAGACAAACCAGGGAGAGGGGGCTGTGACCACCACATCTTGAGGCTGGGGAGAAATAAATGGAAACAGAAAATGCTGTGTGTAGGAATCTCCTGCTTGCCCAGGACATTTAAAAATAAGGAACAGGGATGAAACAAATTTTTTGAAAGAGCTTGAATTTGTTTAAGGGACTTTTTCTTTTCTACCATGCAAAATAAATGGGCTACATGCTGGAATTTCATAGTAAAATAGCTGTGCAGATGCAGGAGCATCACTGAGCCTCCAGAAACACTGTGACTGCAATTCTAGCTTTAAACTAGCTACAGAAGACAATCTCCACATCCCCGTAGCTGCACTGATGCTGGTGCTAGGCCCTGAGCTAGCTACACAGCACTGCAGAGAGTTGCCTGTGATTTTGCTGGTACTCACAATACCTTAAGGCAGGCCAAAGTATCAAGCAAAGTTTGGGATTCTGCATCTATAAAGGCTGGCAGCCATGAGCAGAGCTCTGTATGATGCTCTGATTAATGTTTGAAGTAATAACCCATTTTTCGTCCTTAATGGTGACAGAATGGACCGTAACGTATGGTGGTGATTGGCAAAGTAGCACTGTGGCTACTAGGACTCTCTTTTAATGCACCATGCAACAAACAGAAAAATGAAGCCAGGTTCCATTCTGTTGCCTAATGATTTTTCCTGGTAAAAATGCATGCACAAGGATCTCAAAGGCTGGAGGGAAGTGATCCTTGTTCCTTTTTCAGAGCAAAGTAGGAACTAAAAGCCAGTACCTCTCCCTCTGTTCCCTCAAGAGAAGCCAGTTGCTATAGTAATGGTTAATAAGAAGAGAGGATCAGCTCACCTGTTTAGCCTCCCAGACGAAGCAGTGAGAGGAATATAAAGTTCCTCTTTCATGAATTAGAAGCAGGGAAACTTTTACCCATGTTTACTTTTGGCTAGGCATTTATGGGGAAAGGGCTCAGGCAGTGTGATTGAATGACTATGCCAATTCAGCACTGCCTATGAGAGGTGCTTTCCCAAAAACCTTCAGCCTAGACAACAGGTCAGCAGAGCACTGTGAATGCAAGCACCCAGCTTTTCTCAGAGGGCAGTAGTAACTCTGCCCAGGATGGTAGCTACTTTTTCTGCTATAATTTAAACACAAATGGACTAAAGAGCAAAATCCTTATCTTGATAACAATTGTATTCAAGTATGTTTTTGTTTGTGAAAATGCTGACTATTGGGGCTCCTATCCATGAAGAACATTGTTGTCGAAACTTTTCTCTGCTAGAAACCTAGGCTACAGCTAAGGCATCTCAGTATACGGGTAACGTTTTCAGAGGCAGTAGGAGGTCAGCATAAGAATTGTTTGGCTTCGTTAACTGTAACATCTACCATTAGATGAGACATCCTACTTCAACATAGGCTTTAGATACTCTGGCTTAATATTTTAACTCTAGGAGATGAAATTTAAGCTCCAAATGTCATATTTAAACTCCTAAATATAAATGGCCTGATTTTCCAGGGTGTTAAGCATATGCAATGCCTGTTGATTTCAATAAGAAATGTGGGTGCCTGCCAACCATTTTGGAAAACCAGGCCATTTTATTTAGTCATTGACACATAGATTCCTAACTTTAAGCAGCCAGGTTTGAGACCTTTTCTAGCTTCATGCAGTTCTGCTTCAGCTTTAGCAGAAAATCACTTCCATTAAGAAGTTCCCTTGGCCTGCTCCCTTCCAGCCCTATTTTGCATGCTGTTGCAAGTATCCATTTAAGGCTGGTTTTGCAGAAGCAAACAACAAAACCACATCAATTTAGAATATTCCTTTTTAATTTTTGTGCAGAATAAATAATTTCATAAACATTTTAAAAAATGTTCCTTACAGAGAGAGTGACCACATTTTTATACAGCAATTACTATTGAGACAGAAGGGAATTTGTGCTGCAGAACTGTTCTCTTTAGTACAGATGACACATTTCAGTGGGAAAGGCAAAGTTAAATATATAGCAAAGTTAAACACACACACTGGGTTCCAGCCATATTTGGACTGTATCACAAACTAAATAACACTAGAAAATTAAAAATTAGCACTGCTTCCCAACTCTAATCTAGATTTACTGTGCTCATCCCATGTGATGCTTGATCAGAAAGGAATAGGAATGCACGTAGAAAGAGACAATGTACGGGATCTATACTAGATTGAAATTGCCAACTGCTCAAACACATCATCCTACTGGAGAGACAACCAATACAAAGGAAAACAAATATGCTTTAACCCATATAGCTTACACTAGTTCAGCTTACACTAGTTACAGTGACCAAAATACTTTCCTCTTAGGACACTCATATATGTTAGAGTTACAAATGCTGCCAAAAATTCCTTTCTCTGATAGATACTCATATAATGGCACAGCCTTTTAGTGGTCTTAACCTTAACCTTAGACTTTCAGAGAGAATTAGCAGCATGAGTTGCTTGCATGCATCTTCTTGCCATCTGTGGATTCTTTAGGTTCAAAGGAGGCAACAAATACATCAACACTAGGGAGTATCTTGTAATCTTAAAGTGGGTGCATTTATGGAAGGTTGAAAATAGTCTGAACCTTCACAGTGGTGTGGATGTTGCAGGCTAAGATGTCTCAACACAGGCTCAACAGAAACAGAAAATTAAGTAGACATACCTTTCAGAGAGCAAAGATAAGATGGCACGGAGCAGGTGGGGTTAGGGAAGATTTTGGAGACCTAAGGATGTAGCAGAGGGACAATTTGTCTCTTTGAAGTCTTTTGAAAGAAGGAGGACATTTGTTTCCCAGGCATAGGTCTGAGCTTCAATACATCTTACTTACAGTGTCCTGCACACAATGTTCTGGCCAGCAGTAATTCATGCTCTGGTCACATTTTCTTCTGGAAGAGAAGTTATCCTTCTTCCCTCAGTATGTCCCCGGGTTCCTGCAAGTCCACTGTGCCATGCCGAAAGGTAGATCTGCGCTGGGGCAGTCAGGTGAGCAGGGAGAAGGTAACAACAGTCCTGCTATCAGCTGCTTAACATGAGACGCTACCAGGTTACTCACTGAAAGGGAAATCTGGAACTCTAAGTCTTGGCATGCTGAGGATCTGGTTGCAGTTTGACACTTGTATTGAGCGGCAGGATTTCTAATTAGCTAGCTAGCTAGAATTGTTTACAGTGGTGTAAGAATAGCTCAGAAGAGATCATACTCCAATTTTTCTGACTTTGCAGACACAACCATAATGCTTTAAACACAGGTGTTGAGCTTAGTCTCACGTCTTTGACAGTGTACACAACAAACCCGTGACATAGTCATAGTTGGATCCTAAGTAAACCCATACAATAAACATACCCAAGCAAACAAAAGACAAAGAACATACGGGGTGCTGTGGGGCTGATTGCTGGTTGGTTGTAAAACAAAAAAGAAAGTAAGCTCCAGCCATCAACTACTTAAAGAGGACACAGCTGTAATCATCACCACCACCCCCAGCCTGGCCCAGCTGCACAGACACGACTCACCACCATTTTTTGGCTGTGGCAGAGAAGAGCTTCTCATGAAGCAGCTGCTGCATTAAGAGCCTTGCCACATCCTCCTGCAGCCCCAAAGGGCCTGGCACTCCCTGCCAAGCTGCTGCTCCCCAGTCCTAGCAGAGGAGCTGGACAGGCAGGATACCTGCCTGCTGCAGCAGAGATGCTGCCCAGCTTAGAGAGGCGTGACCCACACCAGCACCACCACCACTACACAACCTGCCCCAGACCCCTTTTCTGGTGAGATTGGAGCCCAGCTGGTCATCTTGAATGTTCTCCAACAGTTTTGAAGATCAGCAGGGGTAAGTCCCTGGAAAGACCAGGCTTCTTTTGTATCATTTATTGTTTGTATTGTAACAGAACACAGTTCCGGTGCAAAAATATTGTCCTGGTGGAAGAAGATGGATGGGGCTATTCATCTGGAACTGCTGAAGCAGCCCTGCAGAAACTGTCACTCTGGCCAGGTAGTTCAATAGCTGGGCATCTCCAGTCTGGCCACTTTAACCAGACCAACTGTCCACTGTGTCCAGCACCATCAGGCGTACTGCTTGTACACTGGCTGTTAGGGCATCAGATCTGTTGTACAGATGATGCAGCCTGGATATGTGAGATTTGCTGCCTGTTGTGTGAGTCAGTATTGTCACCCCAGGCAGGAATATGGGTGTGGTAACCCAGATCCTGTGTCTGCTCTCGGTGCTCTTTTATGCCAGATATTCACACACATGTAATGGGGAACCTACATCTTACTAAAGAGCTGACAGTCAGTTTTGACACAATACAAAAAAGTGGAAGAACATCCAGTGGAGGAAATGGGAAAGGAAGCACAAGAATAGCAAAGATAAAAGCAGGCAGTTGCACACATTGATTTTGTGCACTGTAAGCATTGCCAGATTGCTATTTTCAGACATTTGTATTCTTACTGGTTACTGAGTAACATCCTCAGCTTTACAGATGTCAAAATGGAATGCATATGGAAGAGGTTTGTATGGGGCCATGCAGTGACTTCATATATTTGTCCAGGGAGTTTGCTTTAGGACACAATGGAGAAGAGAGCTTGTACTTACAGAAGAGGACAACTGGTCAGTAGAAGAGGAAGAAATGGTTTGACTTTGATGAGTTTTACAAAGATTTGAAACTTGTGTGAAGAGTGTCTACTGGGCAAATTGGTTAACATGAACAGACCTCTGGTAGGATCTGGAGGAAGTAGCAAGACTGCAGAATAACCTAGCATGCATACAGCTCTAGAAAGAGAAGTGCCATTAAGGTGACTTCCAAATTACAGTCTGGAAGAACTCACTGAGGTTGCTAAACATGAACTGGCTCTGCTAGCTAAATGCATACGTATACAGTTGCTGGGGGAAAATGGCCTCTGTCCTTTGAAGTTATTTTCACACTGTGACATCCAGTTTGCTACTGGTTGGTATATACAATAGATGTTCATGGGTTTTGTATCTATTTTAGGCCCAGTTGTCAGGTAAACAATGAGGAAAATTGTGGGTTTTAAATGTAATATCACAAATCTTTAAAGTAAATGTATAGATTTTTCTGGCTGAAAATCTGTCAGTTTAGTGTAGGTTTATAAGCTTTCCAGTCACATTTATAAAAAGGCATTTAATAAGGAGGCAGCTTCCAGTTATGACTGTAGTCTGACTTACAGAAAAACTACCTGCCACAATATGATGATGAGTCAAAAGAAACCACTGGGTCCTCTCTTTCTCTACCTGTACATATTGATAGAGTACAATTGAAAAATGAAGATTGTATGAGAAGACAAAGTACCTTTCACCTAGACAGTATAATTTTGCAGGATTTCCCTCATAACCAGCACCAACCTGTGAAACTTTATGCCTGTCAATTCCTTCCTCAGAAATCTTGTCCATAGGCTCAGAAGTAATCCTCTAATAAGCAATGTAAGTGTGGCAGAGTAAGATGCAGGGAGATTTTATTTCCAGCTTTCTTAATACCCTATGTTCACTTAATCCCACTCTTCATTTAGTTAGAGGTAATCCCTGAGTCCTTCAGTACAAATTACATGCAAATGTACATTATGTGTATGGGTGTACCTGTATATAACACAGCACATGTGCCTCTAAGGGAGAAATCACACCGATAGCTAGGGTAGTTGAATTTTCCTAAAGTGATGCTCCCAAGTCATCTACCTCAAACGTACACATTAAGATTCAAGAAGGAAAATTTCTTGGAAAGAATTGCTAATGAGCCTTGCTTGGATTTTTGCCCATTGAATCTTGAATAAAAATCTTCAAAGTTATTCTGAAGTGCCATTTAATTTTTCTTACCTCATCACTAAAATTATTTGAAAAATCATGACAGCCCTCTTTGGTAAGTCCAGAAACATCACACAGACCATGTTAAACATGCTAAAATTTTCCACTTCTCACTTCGGAATGAGAGTTTTGAAATAAATTGTAAAAGATTCAAAATACAATGAGAAAAAACCTGAAATATCCTGTTCAGAAATCGACTGTCCATTCATCTACAGCTGTTCAAAAAAGAATCTGAAACTTCCCACAGCTACGGGGCAGCTCTTCTGTGAGGACAGGCTGAGAGAGTTGGCGTTGTTCAGCCTGGAGAAGAGAAGGCTCTGGGGAGACCTTATTATGGCCTTTCAGTACTTAAAGGGGGAAAGATGGGGGCAAACATTTTATCAGGGCCTGTTGCGATAGGACAAGGAGTAATGGTTTTAAACTAAGAAAGGGCAGATTCAGACTAGATATAAGGAAGAAATTCTTTACAGTGAGAGTGGTTAAACACTGGAACAAGTTGCCCAGAGATGTGGTAGATGCCCCATCCCTGGAAACATTCAAGGCCAGGTTGGACGGGGCTCTGAACAGCCTGATCTAGTTGAAGATGTCCCTGCTCATTGCAGAGGGGTTGGACTAGGTGACATTTAAGGATCCCTTCTAACCTAAGTCATTCTATGATTCTGTGTTTTTCAGTCGCTCACTAGTTAAAGAACAACTGCAGCAGCTTAAACTACTTCTTTAAAAATAATTGACAAGTCCAGCCAATGTCATTTAAGTGGTCAAGAGAGAAGATCCAGTAACTCCCAATGTATGATTTACACGGCATATGTCAAATATTTCACATATGTACAAAAATTACAGGAAAAAATGAGTTCTGCTTTGTAAACATTTGGTACAGTTAAATAACACAGAACTTCTGGAGAAAGCTGTACTTTCTACTTAATCTTGCAATTTGATTGGTGCCAGCTGGCTCCTCAAAGAAAATAAAGTCCACTTGAGCAAGTTACTATCCAGAATAAGATCTGAAGACAAGACATGGCTGAAGACAGCTGGGAAAGAACAGTTAATAGTAACTAGAAAAACAAACAGTAGCGCCAGCACTGTGTATACAAGAGATGTGTATCATAGAATCATAGAATGTCCTGTGTTGGAAGTGACCCACAAGGATCATCGAGTCCAACTCCTTTCCCTGCACAGGACAACCCCAGAATTCACACCATACCTCTGAGGGTGCTGTCCAAGTGACAATATCTATCCCTGCAGTATATCTATATCTATCCCTGCAGCTCCAGAAACTGTACTATACTGCTGCAGTATACACACAAAGCTTCCCCCTGCAATTATGGCCAGTGCATAAATGAGTTTGACTGAATTTAAAATATTTCACTCTATAAAGAAAGGAAGCTAAATGCAGTATATTGGATTTTTCCAGTGCAGCAGGAGAAGCTCCAAAATTCTCTTCTATCTCAGACAGCAATGTGACTGATAACTCTATTTTATTGCACATTCATAAAATCACTTCCACTTTAATAATTTTAAAATTAGATTTAGCAGGTAATTGTTCCATATTGAGCATTAACTGCAATAAGGTGTTTGGTCTTGAAGGAAAGACACTTTGAACATTTACATTAAAAGGTTGTTCTTTTTGTAATTCAGTAAGCAAAAGAGGACACTTCTGAAGTGAGATGAAATAGAATCTTTTCACTGCAAAATTAGAGATGTTGTCATGGAGGAAGTAAAAACAGAAGGTTAAAAGTAATCTGAAAGGTAAATTACTACTTGTTCCTTCTTTTATGTCTTACTCTGTAATGGTAACATGGATAGCATGAACTCCCAAGCCCTTCTGAGAAGTGCTTTCCAGCCTGACCCAGAGAAATGCCTAATCCAGACCCCTGGATTATACTGGGATTCTTCCAGTTCGATATCAAGCAGAGCCCTTGTGCCTAAAAAGTCAGTAAAGCCATATCAAAAGGTCTTTGCAAGAAGAAAAGAACTTTTCGTCAGAACTATGAGACAAATTTGAGCTGCAAAATAGAAGTAGCAAGCAGATACAAATGCAATTTCTTTTCCACCGCACTCTGCCACTCACCTCCCTTAGTATTTTAAACGTATTGTGGACTATTTTTTTTTATGTAAATGACTCTCATGACTGCAGAACTTCCACTACACTTCTGTCATTTTGCTCCGTTAATGACCAAACCTCTGCCAATACACTACAGCAAATGAGATGTTTTAATGCTTTTGAAGCTAAGTGTGATGTTTGCTCCTACGCTGAAAATTCTAGTGTCGTTTGAATGAATGAGTGGAAAAGAATCACTATTTCTATTTTAAGTGAATTATGTGCATGCCAGAACCTTCTAATTCTTATGAATGAGTAACCTAATAATTTTTAGAGGCATCACTCAAAGAAAGCAAAGATGCTCCAAGGTGTATTTATTTGCAGAGTTGGTTGCAAAGTTGTTGCCACAGCTTTGGCCTCTTTTTTTAGACTGGCCATCCTTACTGTGTAGTGACTTCTCCAAAAACTGACCATCACAGAGTCAACGTCCTCTACATCAGCATTTATTTACGTCATCTCCCTTGCTGTTGTTGGCACCTCTTTCTAGTTCACAGCACCTTTTTTTTTCTTATGCTAATGGACCTTTTCCAATTCATCTTCACCACTGAGATTTTTTTTCTCTTGGTTTAAAGGTACTGTCAGATAGAAATGTATTGTCTCCTCCCGTCTCCAAGATGATGATGAAAAGCCTTGTTCTATGAATGGCCAGTGCAACTACTGTGATCGGGACCCACAGCTACATTATTTTCCCTTGTAATCATATTAAGTCAGATGAAGGAAAAATAGAGGCAGCTAGAGAGTATTAATAGATCTTGGGGGCGTGATAGATCTTAAGGCCTGTAACTGTGCTGCAGAAAGCACTCATTTATCGTCCTCAGAGTAAGAATCTCTAGAAATAGAAGAATTTTACATTATTTTGTTCCTAAAGACACAAAATAATATACATTCTAATTGCACTTTGGAGAAGTAAAATTGATAAAGACAATTGCGCCATTCTCCATTAGTGGAAATGCCGCACTGTTGACCTGCCTCAAGCACTTTTCGATACCACTGAATCCCTTGGTGGGGGGATTTTCCAAAGTGACCGCCCTGCTCCTATTAAAATCTATCACTAACTTCAGCCTGGGAGGAGAGTCCAGAGAGTCCCTGTGGTGCCCTGTATGTGGTAAGATCCTAATCTTTTTGCGTGCTGTTGCTTCCCTATATTTATGTGTGTGACCGCACAGGTGCTCAGATACATTCATGAGGGCCAGGATTTTCCTCAGAGGACATAAAAAGGAACCAGAAAGTCAACTGTGTGGAATAAGGGGTAATGGAGAGTGATGTAAATCATGGAGGAAAGGGAAACTTCACATAAGATGAAACTTCATCAAGTGTCCAGTGAAGTCAGTTAATTGCAGGCTCTATGCCCCAATTCACAGAGCAAAACCTTCCAGAACACATTTTCAATACTACATCACAGAGTATATTTTCTATCTGTGGTATCCAATTGCCATAGGCAGTCATCAAGGCAAAGAGTTTAGTAGAATTAAAAAAGGGATTTAGGAAGCTTTGTGAGCAAAGACAACATTTGCAGCTGCATGCGCTAGATTAAAACAAGGCAGGGGACAAACAAGCTCCCTGCTTCAGAATAAGCTGATTGCTTTGAGGGTCAAGAAGAAATGTTTCCTTCCCATGTGTGAGCCCTGCTGATTTATTGAGATGTGTGATGGGATGGTTTGAGTTTTCACTAGAAGGAGTGATAATGATAATGAATGCTATAGGTAGATTATTTGCTAGTCTGTATTACGGTAATGTGGCACTTCCACAAAAAGAGTATCAGTCAATGAGCCTGTGATGAAGAGCAATCTTCCCAGCAGGGGACTGGGCACTGATGAGAGCAGAATGCAGACCTTGGCTACCAATGAGACTTCCTTTCTGACTGTGGGGAGGTAGCTTACTCTCGCTGAGAGTAAGTACTCATCACCTGAGAAATGGGAAGACAGTACTTCTCCAGTTCTCAGAGGTGGAACGATGGGGATGTGCAGAAAGAAGGGATTGGTCATATTTTCACTCACAGACATGCTGTGCTTTGGATTCAGAGCTGTCACCCCACTGTAAATCAGGAGTCCTTTGCTGGAATTAGTCAAGCTTTTCCTGACTTACACCGAAGAAATGAGTTCAGAAAATGGTGTTTTCATTCTACTGTTTGTGGTGCTCCTCTGTTTGAACTTGTTCCCACATGCAACTAGAAGAACAATAGCCTTGAGGAAGCTTAGCAGCCTTGTCCTCAAACATGAGCAGTGTCCACAGTGGATTATGTATCATGCTGGCTGGCTTGAAACCCCAGAAGCTCCTGCCCCAGTCTTTGCTCCTGTTATGGGCTACTGTTGTTATTACACCTGTTGCTTCAAGGTCAGATCCTCTTCAAGATACTCTTGTTTACTCTGAACAGTAGATAAGATCTGAGAAAAGACATTTTTAATGTATAGGTTGGATAAGCTGAATTATTTATGTTAATGGCTATGGGTGCTATACTTGTTGCTAAGAAATACTGTAATACTTCGTCATAACTCCCATTTGAAAATGCCATTACAGCTAGCTGAGCAGCAACAGATACAGTATGGGTTGAGCAAACTATTGATGCCCGAGAAAGGCTTTTTAATGATTTTGTACCTCGACCACTTTGGTTGGCAAAAAATTGATAAAGAAGCAGGTAGAAACAGTCAGGCTGCACTTCTCCTTGTTAGAGCTGGCAGGGGGCACAGGTGCTCAAACTTCCATGATGGGATAACTGCATGTATATATAGATGTACCTATATATGCACATACGCATACAGTTTTGATTGATAGAGTCCCGATCAGACCCTTCACCAAAATGTGAAATCTCTACCGCACAAGCGGTTGAGCTTTGTTTAGTCCAACAGAGCAATCAGGATGGCAGTTGTTTTTTTGAATTTTGAACTCTCACATTTCCTGCCTTTGCTTGGCATGTCCTTAGTGGAAATCCCCCCAGCTGTCGAATGATCCAAAAGCCTGTGTAACCCATGTTTATTTGTTTTCTTATTCAGAATTATTTAAATACAGAAAATAAAACCTTTGAAGGAATCAAAGTTAAGATTAGCGGCCAACACTGCTTAGCCATATGTAAAACTGAGACTGACAGACAACATTTAGGGAGAAGGAAGGGTCAATAGCCATGGAATTATTGCCCCAATTAAAAACAATTATCCATTTTATCTTTTCTTATTTGGAAGCAGATATACATTTAAACGGACCTTTTACCCTGCTCAAAAGGCTTAAGTTTATTATTTCATTAGCTGCTAATTTTATTGGTGGATGTATGATTAAATCCTCTGTACTACTTTGAAAGCCTCACCTGATGTCTACTGCAGGTATGTGCTATTTCCCTGGGCTGGGGGATGACTGTACATTAGTAACTGATGTATGCAATTGAATGGTGGTTCTGTAGGACTCACACAGATTCAATCTGGTCCTCAAGGTTAAAATGGTCTGTCTCTGCATTAAATTAACTGTGTTTGTTGTCTGCTTAAGCTCAGGGCAACTTCGCAATTTTGATATAGAGGAATAACATTTCTGCACGCCAAAAGCAGAGTTCGCTTTGGTCAGCTGCAGCCTCTTTTTTCCTTTTGATACAATTTCCTGGTTAAATGTATGAAGCTTTGCACACTTCATGGCCATGCAGTTCCTGAGACGCTGTGTGTTGACCGTGCCTTGGCAGCATTTCTGTGTTGGGTTAGATGTAGCTGGAGCTGCCACAGAGCTTTAGAATGGCACACCTCAGCTGCTTCTTGTACTGCCCATGCACTCACCGTGCTTAACCTGTGAATCTGGAGTCTGCTTCTGGGGGAGGTGTCGTCATTCTGATCCCCGCAAGGGCCACGGAGGATCTTTAGGAAGGCACAGCGTATTAATACAACCTGGAGGCACGGTCTAAACCTGCTGATAACATCACATTCATAGTCACTGCTAGCTCGCTCTCACTGCTGATATTCAGCAAGTGTAGAACAGCACTGAAAACTGAAGTACTTTTCACTTTTATTAAATAATGTGAGCCTAGATTTTTATTAACTGTGGAACATTTTCATAAACTATGAAGCAGTGTAGCAGTAGCAGTCTATTATTTTTGAACAGTTGGATTAAAATTGTTTTAGTTGCAACTTCAGAAGGCTACTGTAGTCTTTTGGTGATGAATGCATGTATTTTTATTCCACATTGATAACTTATAAAAGAAATTCAGAGTTGCAATTTCTGCATCCAAAATGGTGATCTCAGCTTGTCTGGGATATTTAATTGTCAACATTTTATTATGTTGTCCAGAATTTGGAAGTGATTACATGCTAAGCCTGAGTTACATAGCAAAGATTTTTCGCTATGTGCATCAGAATTCTGTGTGCAAATTGTCTTTCAAATGACTTAATTGTATGTACACATGAAAAGCATTTTCTCCGTGTACTAGCTTGTATTTTAAAATCTGCCTCTCCATGTTGCTTTTGACCTAGCTTATAACCTCGTCAGTAAATTAGTGTTTACAGAAATAAAACGACTAGCATGATTTTGCATAATTGTTCTCATTTATGGAAAATACTGCGCTTTAGCAGATTGAAGTTTTCTCCTTGTCAAATACTGACACATAACACCTGATGTAAAACGCGCCTGTGTTGTGGCACGGTATGACAGCGCTTCTAGCCAAAGGGGAGAAGCACCTTCCCAGCTGAAGGCAGCACGAATGCCACCTTTTCTGCGCTACAACCTGGAGCCCCAGCACAGGCATCTTCCCCAGCAGCCCACGCAATCAACTATACTTAGGCAAATCTCCTCTTGCATAGCATTATTTACAGTAGCACCCGGCGTTTTGTCCCATTTTGCAAATAATTTAAAAAACTGATCTCGGCCCTGCAGCCGCTGTAGGATGACAAACGGGGGTAACCCCCCGCCAGGGGAGAGCGTGGCCGGGTGGTGCGACCCAGGGCCGGCCCAAAGCAGCCGCTGCCGGCTCTGCGGGAGACACGACCGAGGGTTTCCGTGGGATTTCCAGGATTTGGTAATTTTTTTAGGATTTGGTAATTTTTGTAGGATTTTGCCTACAAAACCCCTGGGTGACCGGCACGGGACCAGCAACGTCCCCCCGCGCCTGTAGCTGCGCACGGAACCGCACCACGGCACGTTCCGCCGCCAGCAGCCTGTTCGGGGCACGACCAGCTCCGGGCGGTCGCGATCCGCAACATACCCGCCCGGGCTGGGGACAGCGGCCCCGGGGGCGGCGGCGCTCCGCAGGGCACACCGGCACTGCGCCCCACCAACAGCCCCTCTCGCGCCCAACGGCCGCCCACGCGCCCAACGGCCGCCCCCCGGCCGCTGGCGGTGGGCCCGGCGGGGCGGGGCGAGGCGAGGTGCGGCCCGCGCGCCGGAAGTGAGCGGCGGGGGGGGAGCCCGGAGCGGCGGCGGAGGGCGGTGGGGCGAGAGCGGGAGTGGCGCGGAGGGAGCGGTGCGTTTGCTGCCGGGAAGGGACGCGCACCGGCGGCCGGCCGGGCGAGCAGAGGCGGTTCCGCTCTTGGCGGAAACAAGAAACGGGAAAGGAAGGGAGCGGCAGTGGGAACCGGTATCGGCGGCCACCATTAGCGGCGGCGGGAGGAGGAGCGGCAGGCACGGGGGTCTGCAGGCGGAGCGGAGCCTGGGTGCCGCCGCCGGCAGCGAGCGGGAGCGTGCCTGCCGCCGCCTCCCTCTAATTTGTGGGTGGCCGCCGCTGCCCGCCAGCCAGCCGGGGGGCTTCCCTGGAGCCGGGGCGAGGTGAGTGCTGGAGCCGCCGCCTTGTCGGGGGATTTTTGGGGCGGGGGGCGGCGTTTCCTGCCGCTTTCCCTTCTGCCGGTGGCGGGGCGGGGGCCGCTGAGGGACGGCGGTGGCCGGGTGCTGGGCGAGGAGCACCAGAGCTGGGGAGTGTGAGAGGGGCGAGAACTGAACGGCCCCCGGTCTGCGCCCTGCGCCCCTCCACGCCCCAGACATCATAGGGTGTTTTGTTTTGTTTTTTAAAACGGGCTTTGCAATGCTGATGGCTGGTGGCGGGGCTTTTGTGGTGTCGTCCGTCCCTGTCCCCCATCCCCCCCCGCCCCCCACCCCCGGCTTTTCCCCGTGCAAGGCATGCCTCAGGAGAGGCTGGTAAGCCAGCCGGGGATGCGCGAGGGATGTAGTCTGTGGCATCCAGACAATGTCAGCTTGGGTGAGTCTCCACCCTGTGGAGCTGCAGGCAGTCGAGTCCCCGGCACAGGCATCGCCAGGTCTCTCTGCGCGACCCGGGGAACAAAACACCCTCAAAGCCGCGTTCCTGGAGCATAAAGGAAAGATTCTTTGGCTTGTTCGTTATAATGTTTTGTTAACAAAAATAAAGATTTGAAATTTTTTTAGCCATACGACTTACTGAGGGCAGGCTGGTTTGTGAAGAGCCTCCCAAGCAAGGCTGGTGTCTGCATTGGTTTCCATGAAGATGGGGAGAGTGGGTTGGTTGGGTTTTTTTGGCATGAGGAAAATCACGGATGAGGGAGAGAGAGGAGGAGTGACTGTATACATGAGTGTCACATGACCTGTGTAAAATTTATATAGGTGTGCTTATTTTTCTCCTGCATTAATGCTAGTTGTCTTAAGAAGCCAATGACTTACCTGTTCATTTTGGAGGGTTTTATATCTTTTGGATTTGTTATCTTGTGGAGCAGAAGTGTCAGCTGTGTATTTTGGCACTGTCTTTGTATTTTATTATTTTTACTAGTATTTCAATACTTTTTATCTTTTTTACCTGGTTATAGGTATTCAGAAGGGGGCAAACGGCAATACGCGTAGTGTAATCGCTCTTTTACTGGAGGAGTACAGGTGCACTTGGTTTGGCGCAAGTATGGTGTTTCATACGGCTAATATCTTTACATTGCCATTCATGTGATGGAGGAATGGGGAGCTACTGTGTTGTGAGACTGTAGAATCACACCCACTCCATTTTAAACACACTGCCTCTTTTCATCTGGCCCCCTCAGTCCCCTGTCTTCCAGGCAGGGACACGTTAGCTTGTAAAACACCTTTGAGTGGAAAAAATGAATGTAGATGTTTACTGATGGATGAATTTAGATGTTTATTGAAAAAATATGTCTAAAACAGAAAATCTTCCTATTTTGCTGTCTGTTTAATCAGCTTTTCTCTGCTGAGAAGTTTCCTATTAAAATAGAGGAAGACAAAAATCACTTGCTAAATCATCTAGAAGAACAAAAGTACAGGTCATAAATTCCAGCTCTAGGAAGTACTTGATGCATAAGTTGTATGAAGATGTAGACACGTCCATTTTTAATATGCTGGTATCCTCCTTGGGTGGGTGTGGTGGATAGTGGAGTGTAGAATTGTTTTTCTGCACCTATGTTGGTGTGTGTTTTTTCATATCTGTGGGTGACACTCAAATTACCTTACAGAAATCCTCATTAGGGAGGCTTTTTGCTTTCATAGAACAAGGACGTAAGTGGCACTAAGTAATTTATTTATTGCCCTCCTACCAGTTGCATTTTCAGATGGATACTTCCTTAAAATGGCTTGGCTTTTAGACTCATAAGACATGAAGAGTCCTTCTAACACTGTTTCTCTGACTCAGCATGGGATGACAGAAAAGTATTGCTAAGAGAAAAGTCACAGTTCAGAAAAGCAATGTAGTTTACCAGCTGTTAAAATCTTGAAAGAATATACAAAATAATGTGGAAAAGGACACTGGCAAGTTATATATTATCTTCAATTTGCCTTCTTTGCATAATATCTTGAGACCACTGCTTTCAGGTTTGAATTTAAAGTAGTTTTTTTCCAGGGGAGTAGTGCATTGACATAAACTGTTTTGAGCTTCCTGTATATTGCAGCCTGTTCCTTTCTTAATGAGGTAAGCCATGGTACAGAAAACGCCTGTATGAGTTTATGAGACTGCTGTGGTAACTTTTGTAGGTAATGGTTCAGCGTGTTTGATTTGAAGAGGCTTTATTTTTCAAGGGGGTGTCTTAGTCTTCTGACTATCAGAATATGTGGGTATTGCCTCATTTCTCTCTCCTCTAAACCACTGACATTTTTTCAGCTGTAAAGCTATTGTGTTGCTTCTTCATTTGAATTTTGGAAGAATATGAACATGTGCTCCTTTATGGCTTCCTTCAGCGTCAAGATTTTTAATCAGTTATCTTCTCTATCCAGAAATAGCTATTTCTTTATGCTCTTAATGGAACATCTTTGTGCTGTATTAATCTGATCTTTACTGGTTGTACAACTTTCCTTCCTTCTTCAAATGTCTTTCAGCCACAGGAGGAGGGGGGGAATCTGTCAAACTGGGGCAGAGTTAAATCTGAGTGACTAAGCCAGTTAGGCAAATACTGAGAAGAATAGTGCTGGAGATCCCAGCAGTTAAGTAATTTAGATCACATTCTTAGTAGTAGAAAAATCCAAATCTCTGGTGTTAAAAATGAAGCCAAAGGTTGCAAAATAATCACACTGCCTTTTCTTTTATGTTAAATAATAGTTTTATTACTGAATTTTCAAGTGGAACTGAAATAATGTGCTTTACAGCTTTCCATTAACATTTGTTCATACTGAGGACCCTGCTGATTAAATCTAGAACTTGTTACAGGCACTTACTGAAGCCAAAAATGTCCAACTTGAATTTCTGCCCTCAACAATAAACCAAACATGGATGCGTATTTTGTGATGTTTCACACTTTCTCTGCAATTGCTAGAAGAAAACATATGTTGATTTACAGCAGAATCAGGCAATCTCCGATAAACAAGCCTTGTAAAAAGGGCCAATCCAAGTCTGTTCTATTGCTAAAGTTTATTAATACGTAGAAGTGACAGCAGACTGCTGAGTAGTCATGTTTAATGTGGAATGATTTCCACATAATTTTGTTTAAGGAAATGCAACTTACAAAACCAAAGTTGTTGTATTGAGTAAATCCTTTTAAGAATTCAAAAATACCTCTGTCCTAACTGGCAGTCGCAGATTTTGAATGAGTACACAGGTTGAATGTTTTCCACCTTTAGGAATGTCTGCAAGGTTAAGGAATGCCAATGAAGAGACTTGCACTATAATTGCCTGTTGTAATTGTTCTTCAGATTAGCAAGGGATTTAAGTTTCTTCTTGTTAATCTGCAAGTGTTATCATCACTTAAAAACTGTATTCATTGAAATTGGCATATTATTTTCAAGAGGTTAATACTAGAAATTAGTAATAACTATCCAATTAACCATATCAGTCCCTGTGAGAAAGACAGGTAAAATTCCATGATGATTCAGGTTGCTAATAATCATCCTCACAGTTGAAAATCTTATGAAGACTAAGAAAAGTATCTGCAGCATACTTCTTATGCAACTTGATCCAGAAATATTGTCTGATATTTGACTTTTCAATGAGTTAAAGTCGCTGCTCTATTTTGCCCTAAGTAGTAATTTTAATTATTTGTTAGGACAGGCTTAGTTGAAGTGTTTAATGGAATATGTAACATAGAATAATATTTTTGTCAAGCTTGCTTTTTTTTAATATATCTGCTAATGAAGAGCACTTGAGGTTTCTTGTTCTGTGAGCTGTCACTCTGTTTGTTAGGAATTGTATGGAGGAAGACGATGAGTATGAGAATTTGGAACTGGCCTGAGGTTAAATATTAGGAAAATTATTTTTTGCTGTCTTATTTCATGATGAGTTGGTTGAATTCTATAGAGAGCCCTGAGGGGGGAGGAAGAATTTCAGAGCTACTGTAAAAATTGTTTTAAAACTTTAGTCATAGAGCGTAATTTTTACCTGTTACAGAATTTCTAGTCTCAGAAATTCATTAGATTAATTTAAATTGATGTAATTAGAAAGGTGATAGAATCATCTTTGCCTCTGGTCTTTCTTTTTAGGAGAGCAGTGTTTAAGGTGGAAGTTTTTATACAAAAATATTATAGCAGGTCTGGTGAGGGAATTACTATACACAGTAGCAAAATTGTTATATATTTACTTTTCTTGAGTAAATATTTTAAAGTGTTCAAGAACTCAAGTTGTTGCTGATAAAAATGCGCTGATGTTGCATAGAGCAAATGGCAAACTGAAGGAGGGTTGTTCTCATCTTGTGTGAAAATTATCTTAAATATCATCCCTTATTGGAATGTTAATGTTGTATTATTCTAATTGTTGTATTTAACATCTGCTGAAACGGTCTTGTATTGTGTAAGGGTGTCAGTACTCTGTCAATGAGTGTGTTTAGAATAGCAAGTTGTGTTAATAAGCTACAACAGTCTACACTCTCGCTTAAGCTATGTTAAGCACAGATCCAAACCACCTTACTGTTTCCTGCTGTTTATTACGGCACTATATCTGATTTCTAGCAGATCAGGATTAGAAAGAAACAAGAGTAAGAAGTGACATCAATCTCCAGTTTTGTGACTCGTGATCAGCTTTTTTACTTGCGTCAGTGTTGCACTCTCATCTAAAAAAGTCTTGGAGAAGTTAAATAGAGAACCTGATCATTTGTCTCAAATGCATGTATGAAGCGGAAAAATATGCTACAGAAAACATATATACAGGAAGGGGCTAGTGAGAGACTAACTGGCATCCTTCATCCTCTCCGATAACTTTACCCTTCAGAACGCTTTGGGAGCAGTTGCATGGGGACTGGCAGAAACTTCTGTTGATGTGATAGTGAGAGTTGAAGTCCATGGCCTATCACTGGCATAGGGTCTTTTGCTACTGCCATTGCTGTGCTTTTCTCATCTTGTCCTTCCCTTTCCCCAAAGACTTAACAATTTGCTAGGTTTGTAGGATCTGTAGTATTCCTGGCATGTCTTTTTGTCCTTAACACTGAGTTAAAGAAAAATTTTAAAAAGTGTAACTGTGCTGTGCTTAGAGTTGAGTATCTGCAATACAATTACTTCTTGTAGTTGTCTGGTATTTGTGGGGTTTTTTTGTGTGTGGTTCTTTTTTTTAATTGTTGTCTGTGTGGCTCTTCCAGGAGGAAGGAACAGTTTAGTACTGTGCCTGAAGAAAAGCTCCAAGTAAGCTTAGTGCTTTCCAGTGATACATGGATACACTTCATCTTGATGCAAATGCTGTCATTTGTTACCGCTTTTCTGCTTTACAGACAGCCATCTTTAGCGTAGAAAAGGTAGTTCATTCTATCTAATCATGGTCTTAATGTCTGAACTTGGTTACAGAGTCTCAGTAAAAGTGCTCCCCCAAACTAAAACCGTTGTTGAGCAAGTAGTTTCTGCTGCTACTGTCCTACCATCATGTATCAGTGACATGTGAAAAACTCTGCAGGTTCTCTGAGGAAGTACTGCAAACTCTCCAACGATTACTCTGTGCAAAATTTTACTTTATTTTCTGAAATCCAGTTAGTCGTCGTAAGGGGAAGAATGTTTTCAGAGGTGTCCAAAAGGACTTAATTACTAGCCTTACTGAAACTGTAATTGGTAAATTTGCATCACCTGCTTGTAAAATTGGATTTTGAAGGCTATGTCATTAGTGTTAGAAGTGCAAATAATGAATATATATCAAGCATTGATGATAAAATCATCGCATCTCAAATGTTGCTATCACCTTTGCGATTAAATCCCTTCAATATTTGTCATAATTGCCTGCTGAGCTAAGTGCAACATTAAAAGTTGAGTGAGTTACTGCATGCTGTGGAAAATGCTACCTTTACAACATAGAATTCATAAAGGGTTTTTTGGTGTGGAATTTAATTCTTTTTGGAACTTACAGATGGTGCTAAGACTGTTTTGTCCCAACTGTGTTGTTTCAATTAGTGATTAAAAAAATGTTTAGTGTTTGTTTAATGTCTCTGGATTTCTTTTAAATAGTTTCATTGATTGTTATGATGAAATACATTTTTGTCTAAAATGCTGTTTGGTTTAATCACTGAGGAAAATATACTGAAGCTGTTTGATGGATTTTTCCTCTCTGTCAAAGGGCTTCTAGATTTGTAGTGGTACTCATATGTTTAATGCCATCAAGTTGCTGAATGGATCCTTGTGATACACCATTAGTTGAAAGACAAATGTTCAGAAGGAAACAGCTTGTATATAAGTCTGCTGGCTTTCCATCTCTCCTCTTTCCACATCTTCATGATGAGATGTCGCTGATAGACTTTATTACAGATGCTATAGAAAATGACATTAGCAAAACAAATCTGCAGGTTCCTTGGAGGAAGTCAGGTTGCTCCATGCATTGTTTATAAACTTCTCCCGGTCATAAATCTCTGTACAGATGCATTTGCTACACCTGGAATAGACACAGATTTGCAGATCTCCCTGCTTAACACCTCTGACAGTGCTGACCCAGTCTCAAGAACTGTATGTTCTGCTCAGTGGTTTTTCTAGTAGGTCCCTTTGTGAAATGGTATTAATAAGAGCAAAAGAGAAGCAACTGAGATTAGACATAGCTTTTTTTTCCTCCTTACTCTTTTCCTGGCAGAAATATCCTTAGGTCTTATTTAGCTTCAGTGATCACTGAACTGCTGTGTGTTAAAAATACTCTTAAAAACAAGAGACTGGTGAGATTTAATCCACGTTAACTTCTGTGATCCAGTTTACAGCATGATCCACAGCATGCCAAATTGGTAAAATTGAAAGGGTGATGAGTTGCAGTGAAAGGTTCTACCTTTGGGGAGCTGTTGAGAGAGGAAAAGAAGCTAAGTCATTGTATACATCTTCCTAGACCATGACTATATAGTTTTGCAAAATTAAAGGTTCTTTTATCTCTGCGATGTAAAAGCATTCTTAAAAACAGAGACAAACTCCCTTCTAGGCTGCTATTTGCATCTTATGGGTATTAAAAGGCATTTGTCCAGGGTTTCAGGGTTAGTTGTAGGAAATACCACGATTTTGTAAATGAATTCATTTTCATATTTAGATGACAAATGGTATCTATACTTACTTAGGCAAGCAATGGGTTCTTGCTCAATATTGTAAACAGTAAGTTTTCAAGCTGTTTTCAAACATCTCATGAATGAGACTGATTTTTGCAGCTTAATGATGATCTTCCAAAGGTGAAATTGGCATGGGAAGCTTATTAGTTTTACAGAAATACTGTGCTTACATACTAATTGCCTTAATTTTAATCGTGTCTTTTCTCTGCTTTGTGTTTGGGCTCATTGCTTGTTGCTCTTTTTCATGGTTTAGAACAAGAAGTATTGAATTAAGTGGGAAGAGCAGTACTCTCTAACAAATATGAAAGCATTTCGTTATGAATATGCCAGTGTTCCCTCAGGTTTTCTCATATCACTGGTTGGGAATACACAAAGATCTGAAGTTCTTAAATTTGTGTTAACTCTGAAACTCTGTGTCTACAAGAACAAGATGTCCTATATGAAGGTAAATGGCATATCTACTCTAGCTTCCTTCAGAAGCGAGGATAATGTTCACTGCCCAGGGAGTTTCCTCACAATTGTTCTATGGGAGGTATATTACTGCCTGGACTTAAAATAACACCTCAGTCTTTGGTATTGCTCTGGCCATTCCTAGGCAGTTTCCCGCTCATGTATGGTTGTTTTCGATTTCATTTTGGCTTGCCTAGTTCATGCCTGTATAGTGATGAGGCATCTTGCATAGGATTTTTGATTCCATGCCAGAAGCCAAGCATTCCAGGCTCTCTTTATTTATCCTTAGTAATTTTGCTTCCTGCTTTCCTCCTTGCTAGAAGGATCACTGTGATCTTGTTGCACCATTTAAAATTGAGTTAATAATTGTTGGAATGTGTTTTAATATACCAATGCATGTTTGAACTTCCCAGGTGTCTGTAATCATTCTTCTTCACAGGTGACTAAAGACCTTTTACACACATGTGTTTTACAGTGCATTTAAAAAAACCAAAAAATTCCCACAGTGAAAAAAGCCTTAAGTTGTTCTGAGCCTTTAAAGAAAAATGCCTTACAGACCTCTGTTCTTCAAGGAAGTTGTCACTTATCTCTTTAATGCATGGCTTAAAAAGATGACCTTTTGCTTGGACATGTAGTTCTGAGAGGCTTTCATAGGAACATGGATGATTGCATGCTATTCCCGGAAAAGCATTCTGCAAGTGTGCTGTGTGTATCAGTGACCAACATTTCTAGTAGTTTGGATTTTAGTTAACAGTAGTTGTGCCTGAGGGCTTAAGAAAAGCACTTGTATCTATTAGAGTGGCATTTTTGGGGGAGGCTAGAGGGGAAAGTCAGTAGTTTTCACTCACTAGTAACTTTGCAAGGTAGTAATATTGACTAAAAATTAATTCCTTTGGCTGTCTCTGAGACGGCACAGGTCAGGAAAACAACGCTGCCTGAAGCTGGGTAACAAGATCACTTTTGCTTTCACCTCTACTTAGATATGTCTATCAATAAGTAACTTAGTGATATCTTATAATCAGTTCTGTAAAACAGAGAGGCTATTTGTCAGATTGATGGGAATACCAGCAATAAATTCCTGCCCAGGGAGGAAGGAAAGGAATTATTTTTCTAAAGAAATGCTCAATTGTTCCAGATTAGAGACCTCAGAGATTCTTTCTAACAAGCAAGGAAGAAGTCTCATTTTCAGAAATTGCATGGAAGGAGGAGGAGGGCTCCATAGAAAAGCGTGAGTGTTGTCTTCCCTTCTGGCAGCTGGCAGAGCAGAAAATTGAAGCAATAGGGAATGAGTGAAATGTTTAGGAGGAACCACATATCCATGTCACTGTTCTTAAAGTGAAACAAACAGTGTCTTTACAAAGACTGCTCTGTATTAACTAAACTAAACAGTTGATAGTGCAGCATACAGTTTAATGTACTGTGCTTGCTATCCTAGTTAGTGAAAATCAGAGTGTTTTTTGTTAAGAATGGAAAACAATCCCCACAAAAACTCCACTCAAATGTTTGTGATTATTTTGAATGAAATTTGTATTTTGATATTGCTTATTCCTATTTAGCTTCAATCTGTGCAAAAACTTCAGAAGGTCCTCAAAAACAACAATAACTAACTAATTCCAAGGGCTTTTCTTTATTACTCCTTTGTAATGAAAAATCTTAAATTATCTTTCATCAACAGGAATGGAATATTCCTGGAACGACTAGCGTGCATTGTGGGGTTGAAAGTCCAGTGTAGAGCAAACAAAGTATTTTCAGACTGTGCACTTTCAACTTCAGTGGTGTTTCATTTCTAAAATGTGATGACTGCATGTCTCTCCTTTTGAAAAGGGGTGTCACTTAATATTCATTCTCCTGAAGTACCAGGTAGTACTTTTACAGGTGTCATGTAGGAAGTTAGCTTGGATAGACTGTTAGGCCCAAAAGTTTGGGCAATGATTTTATGCGTGTCTTTTTTTTTTTTCCCTGGGCCTAGATCCTTCAAAAGCATGTTATGTTTGTGTGGCCTTTAAATCTAAAATACACATAGTGTAGGAAAAAAACATTGTTACTTGACACAAATTACTTTGATTTAATCTACAGGCTGGCTGTATCATTGTCACGAAAAGAGTTCGAACTGCTGTTGCTTGCTTTCTGGCCTAAAGACTGATCTGAGTGCAGTACGTAAGGCATGTTATTGTATTATCTGTGACCTTTTTAAATTATTCCTCCTATCTAGTACCTTCTGATGATTAATGTTTTCTGCTAATTCTTGTGAAGTATATACATTCTTATTTTGAAGATGAAACCACGAATTGTTATGTCCCTGTATAACGTGATCCTCATGTCTTTGTAACACTGTAAAGCCTTTGAGAAATGAGAAGTGCACCTGAAAACAGTAATAAGTCTTAAAGTGTTTGTAAAACAGGAGAATGTGCTTTAAAGCAATGTCTTCCTAAGAGTTTATTCAGTTTTTTCATTTTGTAGAGATTAATAAAACCCCTACCTTCTGAGCTTGGATTCCACCTCTCCATTTTTTTATTTTTATCTCTTTTTAAATCTTGAAGGTACACGGTCGTCTTTTTGTTTAAAATGTACCTTACCTGAAACTAGAAGGCCAGAACTTAGTTTTCTGTATTTATGCTCATTATTAACTTTCTAAGATAAGGTTACTCTGGCATACTCTTTGATACAACTCTTGACAGGCTGTGACCATTTGAGAGTAACATTTCTATATGTGTGATCAGATGATAAAGTGTTAAAAGATATTGATATGTCTTGTGTGGTACATTGTTCCAGTTAAAGCTGCCTAAATCTTTATTTTTCTACTTTAGAGTGAGTTCAAAAGCAAGATAAAGGGCCAGTTGTTCTCTTACAGAAATGTTAAAAATTGCAGCTGACCTTATGTTGTCTGCATTCTTTTTGCCTTCCAGGATGGATTTAAATATTTGGGTTTACAACTGGGCATGCTTTTACTGTTATGATGTGCCATAAGAGTTGAGAAGGCATAGCCTACCAATAAATTCAGCAGCTGCTTCTTCATTCCTAAAATGACTTTTGCTGCATTGCCTTCCTTAAAATGTTGGTAATTTAGCATGATTCAGGCAGTATTATTGACAGGAATATGGAACTAACATATATCCAAAGGTAGGGAGGGCTTTTCTTGTTTTTGGAGTATGATTAAATGTATTGTTTTGTATCTGAATACTGTAGATAAAGTATGCATCTTAAATCATCACCTTAGATTATGTCTGTTTATTCCAAGACACTCAGACTGAGGTATCAAACTTTTTGGAGTATAGGGACAGCCATTGTTCAAAACAGTGGTATGTAGGGTATGAAGTTGGGGGGTTTTTAATAAAATTTGGAATACGTAGGTGGTTAACCAGTTAAGATGTTGTACGATTAGTTCACTTTTTGAAAAGAAAATTTGAAGTTTTGCCTGACTGGACTCGTCGTGAGTAACTGTAGTGCTGTGATAGTCATCTATTAAACTGAAGAACACTACTCTGTGGGGGAATTGAAGGTCCGGTAAAAGAAGCCATTAGTTTACTTAATATTTCGTTAGTAATTTCTGAAGTTCTGCTTGCATCTGTAATGTGATTAGTAACATTTCACTGGGAGGGGTAGCAGCAGTCTGATCCTGTGTGCATCAAGAGTCATCTGCGCAGTTACACAGAACTAGTTTGAACATATGGTTTGAGGCTTGTATCTCAACACTAGTAAATAGTGATGATCTTCCTATCATTAGGCCTGCATGTAGTAGGCTAGTATTTAATGGAAAACAGATTGATAACATGTAGTTTTCATATTTTTATTGCAACTATGCCTAATAGATTTTGTTTAGAAAAATCTGTTTGTAACTAACTCTGATCTTTCTTCTTTCCAAAGATGAGGAAGATAAGCACTGAAATGATATCCATGACTGTGTTCTGTAAAAAATTGATTTGTGCCCTCTGTGTATTGCTGATCTTACTTTTATAGTGTCTTGAGGAGTAGAACGTTATTTAAAAAGATGAAGTTAAATCTGCCACAGAGGAAGCATTATATTACAGATTAAATGCTGTCCATGTTATCTTTGAACCACACTTTTTCTGCTCTCTTGTTACATGCATGTTTTTTTTCCTTATACAGTCTTCCATTTCTCTAGTTGAGTTGCAGATGAGTAGTTTTGAAAGTTGTATGTGTAGCTTTCTTGTCCTCTTTTTAGGTATTGGTCTTGGAATGTTTGCTTCTGAAATGCTGCTTGATTTGAAACTGGATAGGTAGAAAAATCCCTTTTTCTGTGCTCAATTCCTTCCTGACCTTGGGCTTATGTTTGCATGTGTGCTCTTAAATTTTCTTGGCTAGAATTGTCCCACAGGAGGTATTACACCCACTGAGAACTGGACAGAATACCGCTCTTGGTGTTCCCCATCTCAAAAATGCACATGGGGATAGGTTGGATAGTATAATTAGTTATGCTAGTCCTGTCCTTTAGACATATTCTCAGCTGGGAGAAATTCTTTAGATCATGCACAAGAATTGAAAAAGGGGCTGAGAACTTGCTTTCTGTGACTTGATTGCATTTTAAAAAATATAAACTGTTCAGGAATCGTAGAGCTGGAAAGAGGTACTGTTGGAATTGACCTTACAACTTTCTAACTTTCTGACGTCTGTAATACAGTTGCAGGTATGAAGTGATGGGAGTACTGGGAATCCATCCTTGGTCCATGTGACCAGCACTGTTTAGCGCTGCAACAAAGGCAATGTGTGGAAATCTTTCCCCACTTTCTTCTACTGACTTCTGGGCTTGTTTTTCTTTTTCCTACAGTTGGTGGGTGTTTCTAATTTGTTTTTCTTTACTTGAAAAGGAGTGGGTAGTCTCATGCTTGGTTTTATGTTGTTTGTGTTTTTCTGGTTTGTTTTGGAAGGTGGCTTTTTGTTTTTTGGGTTGTTTCTCTTTTGTTGTTGCTCCTATTTAAGAAAAACCTTTCTGGGGTTTTCCTTCCAGTCTTCGACTTGTAAAATTAAATTTTAAATGGCATACTGTCTCTTGTATGTGTGTAATGTCCAATCCCAAATAAACTACCGTAAGTCTAATATTTCTTGACTTTTTATACACTGTTTCTTCTTTCGGCTATCACTTCCTGTTGGAAAAAGGAAACCTGATCTGTTTTAGATGAATGAGAAGATTTATATAAGAGAAACTTTGATTTTCTGTTTTTGTGTATACAAATTGCTTGGGTTGTCTGCTGCACCCTGCAGATAGTTTAGTCTTAACCTTTTCCTTATGATGGGAGGGAGAGGTCTTCTGGCTCCTTTTGGTACTTGATTATGAGGGGGGTTGTGATGATGTGTTTATACTTACGTGGGAGCTTTGCATCAAGAAATCTCCAGTACATTAATGAAGTGATTGGAATTAGTCACTTCAGCAGTTTTAAAGGATTTGACAGGGGGAAAAGCCTAAATTATGAAAATTACTTTCATGATAAATATTAACAAAGGAGTTTAAAAATTCTAATATCTTTCATCTAGCTCTTACACAGCAAGACCTGTGAACTGAACTTGTGGATGATTTCTGTGCTTAGACATGAGATTAACTAGATCTACTTTAAAAAAAAAAAAAAATATCCTGAGGTTATTTTGGATGTGGCATCTGAAATATGTTACGTAGTGGTGTCAACAAGCATAGGGGACTTCTCTAAACTCTTTTGTACTTTATTAAAATGTTTGGGTTGTCCTTGACCTAATTTAAAGCCTGATTTTTCTGTCCCACCTCAACCTGGAAAATCAATGTGGCAATTAACTTCTTGATGTTCCAATTTATACAAAAGTGTATAGAGATTAAATGCATCAGAAATGCTCAGGGATTGTTAAGCCTAGATGTGTAGCTCAGACAGTGGTGATTATTTTTATTTTTGTATTAAATGGTTTGTTATCAGTTGATCTGTTTTAAAAACTGTTGCTTTGAATTATGTCAAATCCTTTCAGCCATCGAGTCACAACTAACATAATTCAATCTCTTATACGTCCCCGTAATACATCTATGTGCCATGAAAATTCAGATGCATTGCCTGTTCTAGGGTAGACTCTTTTATTTTCTCTATTACTTTATCTTAAAGGCCCAAAGTTAACTTTCTTCCTTTATGCTTAGAACCAATCAACTTATCTTTTATCAGGCTGCAGTGTGAAAACCAGTTCTCCTCATGAAACATTTTCATCTGAAGTCTAGTGTGGCACAAACCCTGTTACATTGCTAGAAGTTTTCCTGAAAAGCATCAGTGTAAGTGTTCTTGGATGCTAGGCTTAAAATCAAAAAGCACTGATCATGTTCTGAAAACGTTTTACTGAAGTTAGACTCCCCTTCTAAAAATCAGATTTCATCATGTTTCCTGGTTTTACTGTTGTGTCATACTAATTGAAAAGCTGGAGTTCTACCTTACCCTAGTTTTCCGTCTTTTAAGAAGTTCCTTGTTTGTTCTGATGGTCAGGAACCAAAGAGTTTCTTTACAGTTTTAGGTCTACTTCTACTACTGACTAGAAGGAGAGGGGAGATTAATGTCAGGGGATAAAGCTCTTTTGCCAAGGTATTTCTAGCTATGGAACCATGTTCTCTACCCATCCCTCTGTATGCTTTAGAGTTAGTCAAGTGAACTACCTGTGATGTAAGTGAATGAGATACCCTGGCGTGTATGAATGCATTTCAACATGCTTCTTGTGAATGAAAAGGAGAAAGAAAAAAAAGAAAAAGCAGAGGTGGTGATTTAACAGTAAGAGCTGTAATACCTCATCTTTGCGATGGAATGGCTTGTCTAATTCTGAAGGGTGAAGATGGATGAAGTCCATCACCTGTATAGGTTTCAGTACCTCCAAAGAAGCAGCTCCATTTCATGCCAGTGTTCCCCTCCTGCTGATGGAAACAGATGTGTGGCACTTTCAAATGCAATATTCTTTTACAGTCTGGACGTGGGCCCTGGCAGAAGTTATTAATAAATAAGTATATATAAGGAATTTAATTACATACATCAGAAATTATAACTTACGTTTACTGCAGAGATGTGTTGGGATGCAGGGAGAATGTGCAGAAACCTCCCAATGGAATGAAATTTATAACTGCAAAAATTATTTCCTTTTTTGGCTTGTAAACCTGTTCTAATTTGTCACAGTGTGGCCCTTTAAGGTATGCTAGGCTGTAGCTCCTATCAGGAAGATCTTATGAATCCTTTGGAAAGATAATAGGAAGACCTTGCCAGCAAGGCTTAGGACTGAATGGGTGTTTAGAGGTCTGAATGAAGATAGAAAACCAATAAAGGCCATGAAATAATTTTTAAGTTTCATTGTAAAACCTTTCACGGTGCTGCTTTTTGGATTTAATTCAACTTGAGGTAGAAAGCTAAGATTCAAACATAATAATCTTTTATACAAAAAATGAAACTAAAAAAAAATCTTCCAGCAAATTCTCACCTCGCTTTTAGCGATGTGAGGAAATGAGAGGGTAGGCTAATGGAATGTTCCACAAACATCTGCATAAATCTTTTAATAATGGAATAGACAAATACAACTTGGAAATTATTTTGCTTTTCAATAGCACCTCAATATTTAAGAGATTTATTATAATATGGCTTTTAAACTGGTCACTGTCACCTACATTTTAAATAGCTACTTTTGCCGCTTTGTGGCTCACTTTGGCGATAGCAAATTAATGCACATCAGGTCTTTCTTGCCAATCCTTGTCCTTAACAAGATGTGAATGTGGTCCAAGTAATTACCATTTCTAGTGTCACAAATGACATTACTTATACAGTGTGGTCAACTCAGTACAGCAGCTTTAGCAGTAAAAATAGTCATTGTGGTACGCATTCCACTTTTAATGTTGTATTCTGTAGTTTATTCATCTGGCTCAATCCTTAGAGAGGTCTTTATACCAAAGAAGATATTTTTTAGGAAACAAAAATAATTGTTCTTTTGGGATGTTCAGAATAAAACTTCACTCTGAGGCTTGCCAAATTGTTACACAGCTGTTAAGATGATATAATGGGGTTTTGTTTGACTAAGGTTGTAAATACGAACTTCCTTCCTCCTGCATTTATAATTAATCTGGCTATATGCAGAATTTGTGATAAATCTCTTCCAAATTTCTGTTGAGGGAGAGTACCTATGAAATGCTTTCAAACTTCAACATGCAGTTTATATTTCCTTATGAAATGGGTGACCTAATTTTCTGTGAACTAGATATAACCTCCTCCCCTACTCTTGCCAAAACAATGTAGGTCTAGAATAAGAGTTTTTCCTGGTTTTTATATAGCAGAAAAGTACTCATCTATGAGAATTCTTGACTGGAATACCCTTAATCCTGGGCGGAGTTCACTATGGCTAAGTTGCAATAGAGTATACTTAGTTAGACTTCAAAAATGGGCCCAGAGTGGGCGCTAGGTTCTGCTTTGTGTACATCAGGTATTCCTTCATTTGTTGTGAGCCATCTTTCCTGCTTTCCAGATTTTATACTGAAGGAAATGACAGCACTGGCAATCAGCCTTGTGGACACAGGCTTAAGTATTTTGGAAAGGAACTGAGACTGGCTGCAGCAATACTGTAAACTCAGGTAGTTTTTTGCCTTAGGAAGGGCATGGCTCTTTGAGCATGATGCAAATTCAGTATGCATTACAGTATAAGCTTGTTCTTAGCCCTGTTTTAATGCTTAGAAGTTGCATGTCATTGTTTTCTTATGAGAACATGAATTTTTGTGTTCTGAAGGAAAACACTGAGGTAGTGTGTGTTGTTAATAAAATAATACGTCTATAAAAGGTTTGGGTTTTTAAATGACTGTAGCATCAATATGTTTGTAAAAGGTGTTTTTGGTTGTTTTTCTTGGTTTAAACAGTATTTTGGTAGTATCTTTACTTTTGTAGCAGAGAAAGATGAAAGAATTAAAATATCTGACTGGTTGACAAGTCATCTATAAGTTAGTCTTCTTGCAAAGTTTTCCATTTTTCTGTTGAATTCAGGAAAGAGTGCACCTTGATGGCTTCTGATATTAAGATGTGATGGCAAAAAGAGGCAGGAAAGTTTGTTTCTTACAAACTTGCTTACTTGAAGTTTTCTAAAGATTGTGGGTTTAATTCTCAGTTATATAACAAGATAATAAGGTAGAGTATATATGTTTTGAGATCACCTTTAGAGGCAGATATTGGGAAGAGAAAGATCTTGCTTTCAACTGCATCAAGCTGTTGGCACAGGGAATTGAGAGAAACCATAGCCACAGCTGAGTGTGTAGTTGGCTGGTACCCTTGTTTTGAGTATGGAGCTCTGTACGTCTGTTAAAACCAAAAATTTCCAAGATGTCACTTGAGGTAGGGAAGCCTTGAGAGTGTGCTAGTGAGATGTGTCTGTGCTGGACAAGGACAACGGGAAGTTGTTATTCTTCCTTCTCTAGGAAACAGACTATAGGGTCTGTCTTCATCTTTCCATAAGAGAAAAATAATTTCAAATGCTGAAAACCAAAAATTGTCTGTAGTTGCAATTAGGGTTCAGTTTAAATACTTAAGAGTTAAGGTATTCAAGGTTCTACAGCAGAGTATTCTTGTAAGTGCTCTTTATACTAAGTAAAGGTCTAGCAGAAGATATTTAAAAAGTGTAATTCCAAAGGAATTTTGCAGTCTTGACTGTGGCAACATGGGGAAAAGATTAGAAAATTTTTACTTTGGCTGAGTTACTCTAGACTTAGCTTGGCACTGTTAATATCTGGTCATTACACAGAATTTTGTGAGCCCTTGGTATTACTTGCTTGGAATTATGAGTGGTTGGGGGTGTGTTTGTGGTGGGTTTTTTTTTGGTGGTTGTTTTGTTTATTTGTTTTCTAGTATTGAAGTATGTCCAAGTATTCTTCAAAAGAATTTGAATTTAGGAGTTTGAAAATATTGTGGTATGACATTAACCATTCATGCTCATATCTTTTATTGTTTTCTTTTTTAAAAACCAAAAACTCCAAAACACAGATATAGTTATTAACAGGTAATTGTTTATAAAGCACGTACTGTAGTCTAGAAGGGTGTGAAGGCTGTGAAGGAAGCCTGTAGGAGGAAGGGTGCTCTGTTGTGTGCCTGAAGCTGGTCATCCCTTTCTCATTGCTCACAGCAGAGTTAGAGGCAGTCAGCTGCATGCTGGTGGTGCCAGCAGATTGTTGCGTACTCATCTGAATGAAGCCATATACAAACTTTGAAACAGATGTGAACTTATGTATCATGGCTTAATTTTTGTATGAAGGCTGCAGAATGTTTCTCAGACTGGCAGGAGTGGCAGCCTGTATCAACTAATTAGTGTATGCTTCAGACAATGAAAAATTGAAGTGACTTGAACTTCATGGAATTGGTAGTAAACTGCACAATTATAGCTGTACCCAAATGAGGTGTTCGTAGAATCACAGACTATCTCAAGGTGGAGGGGATCCATAAAGGTAATTAAGTCTAACGCCCTGCTCCTTAAAGGACTACCTGAAACTAGATTAGATGACTAAGAGCAATGTCCAGATGCTCCTTAAACTCTAACAGGCTTGGTGCTGTGACTTTCCCTGGGGACCCTGTTCCAGTGATCAACTACCCACTCAGTAGAAAACCTTTTTCTAACGTCCAGTATGAACTTCCCCTGATGCAGCTTCATACCATTTCATGTAGCAAAGGAGTGTTTACATCTAAGGAAAGAATGTCTTGTTTGTTCCTGATAATTTGGGAAAACTGCTACAAATACAGGCCTGTTAAAGTGTAAGCCCTTCCCTTCGAATTTTACTTCAGTGGAATTCATGTTGCAACAAGTATGCGTTTGTACCTTTATGTCATCAGTTCTGTGATGCATTTTAAGAGCTGTACCTTTGCTCATGCACAAATGTTTCAATGTTAGAAATACTTACAGACTACTCTAGTGAATAAGTAACTTACATAGGCAAGAGTTTTCTTTTTTATAAATAATATATTTTAAAATTTTATATATACACACACATTTTCAAGCACAGACATGCTTACATGTGGTGTTGTTGGGTGGTTCTGAGACAGTCAATTCCACAGATATATGCAAGGTACTGTGCTTGTGAAATACATTTTTAGTTTCCAGAAATGTCTGATTAAATGAAAAAGTTCAACAGGGAAAACACAATTTCTGTATTTAGTTTCTAATATGAAAGCTCGCTGTAATGGCATGGGCATACTGTGTTTTCATATCTTGCGCCTCAGTGCCATAGAGTTAATGCTGGAAGTTTTCTGAATTCAGAATTGTTAATGTATTTATGGATGGTAATGCTCTACATTTATTTTTTTTTTTACCCAAATTGTTCCAACTTCTGTTTAAATCTAGTGTTCATTAGGGTTAACTTGATATCTGAAAAGTACAAAAACATTAAATGCTTGTAATGAAAAGTACAAGCTTTAAATATATTTGTAGCTAAAGTAATTTATTAAGGCATGTAATTTTACTGATTTGGTAAAACTTATCCAATTTTGAAATAAGTAAACACAGTAAGATTTTAAGTGTGTTTCAGTGTCATGCATGTGTTTGCTACCTACAGTAGGTAGCATTTGAAATTTTCTCTGTACTAATTGGAAAGGTAGCCTTTTCTATTTATTATGAACTTAATGTAAGCCAAGCGTTTGAATTTTTTATAGTACACACAGCTAGAAGTGGAGTTGCAAGTTACAGGTGAGCCTGTTACAGGTGAACTTGCTTCTCCCAAAAATGGTAAGTTCCACTTGTTTCTTTCTCTGTCCTTTCTCCCAGCTGTCTGGTATGAACCCAAAAGAATGTGTTGGCTCTAGTGTTTGTCCAAAGGGTAATCTATTTCTGCTTGCTACCTCAGCAGAAAAATTGTTTTGGTGTTTGGAGTGTTCAGTGAGTTTTCTGGTGATTTAGAAGGTTGAGCATGCTCGGTGATGTTCTGGAGCAAAGTGCTAGTGGATGAAGGGGAAGGAGAGTTCTTCCTTTTCCCAGCATCAGTGAAGTATTAGGCTGGCTCAAGCTTTAGTGTGTAAGGTATTGTTTTGAATTGTTGGAACAGAAGCTTAAAAAAAAAAAAAAAGAAAAAAGGACATCAGGAAAGCTTGTAGAAACATTTTTCCAAAAAATCCTTTGGAAAGGACTGTAGAAAGTTGGCTCTGGGATAGCGAGAAAGAGAACTTTACAGTTTTGTTGTTTCTGAGCCAGTTGTAGGTGTTTTCTAAATGCAAAGAAAACATGCATTCAGAATGTGTTGGTATTTTTTCTTCTTTTTTTAAATATTCTGCAGCTCTTAAATGCCAATAACAATAATATATTGCATGAATTTCTCAAAATGCTTTGCTAAAAATAAGTGTTTGTAGATTTACCCAGCTGATACAGCTGTGTGTGCATTTCATGAATGAGTTTGATCATGCGGAGTAATGCAGCTAGGAGGTAGGCTGCCCCTTTCACAATAGCATGTTCTTGATAATAGGTCAAATTGAAGGATTTGGTATTGGAAGTATCTTAACACTTTGGTGCTCAGCTTCTTCATCTGAACAGGCAGTATATTTATCCAGGGAAAGGATTGGAAGGAAGAAGGAGGAAGCATGTGCTACAGCACTTCCTTTGCTATGTGGCTGGCTACGGTTACAGCCCATTGTGTGCTTGTAGGTGAATTTCTTCCTGAGGGGGCAAGTACAAATGATCTGCTACCTTTAGCACATCACACAATCTCCACTCTGCTTTACTTTTCCTGGGCAACTTGAACATGGTTTGTGTGAATTATGTTGAAAGTCATTTCCCTATCTATCTTGAGAAATAGACAAGCTGAGTGCACCTGTGACATTTTACTAAGTAGTGTGTTCCAAATAAATCCAGTGTGATGGAGGAGAGTCTGTGTGGCTGCCAGGAAGGATGGCAGTCAAAGGGTAGCTGCTATCAAAAGAAATAATAATCCATTTTGCTGCTGAAGATTCTCTGGGAAGGTGCTCTGTGGCAAAGTCCCTGAGCCATCCTGTAGAATACCATTCTTACCTTTCGAAAGCCACAGGGACTCTTGGTTTTCACAGTTCAGTTGTGGTAGGAGGGTATTTGTCCCCCAGATTGTTCAATGCCATGGAGTATCTCATTCCTATCCCTATGACCTTGTTTCTTAATATGGAAATAAGACTAACGTGCAGTATTTTTCAGTCAGTGTGACCCTTGAGAAGAAGCCCTGGTGTTTAAAAAGGCTCATTCACTTTCTGTATTAAAAAAAATGTGGAAAACGAGCACCCATGTTACTTTCAGATGGCTTTAAAACTATCCATAAATTATATGTCTGATCTAAAAAGTGTGACTTTTAGAAAAACTTTTTTGTAAACTTTAAAATTATTTTAGTCAGCCCTTGGTGTTCTTTTTTTCTCATCATCTAAATCTGTCTTACCATGGGTTATTGATTTACCACAGCAACAAACTTAGATAAGGGACACAAATAATACTGAATTGAATACTGATGGACTTCCAAACATGTTTGTAAACAAAATGTGAAATATAAGGCACAGTGTATATATGCCTGTGTGCGTAATAGCTGCACTCAGCTACCTGCTTAGGATTATCTTTCATGGAATAAAAAAAACCTCATTAGTTTAAAATTGTGGCGGGGGGAGATTCTAATTAAGAAACTTTTTGGAAAAAAAAATTGAAATTTATGTTCATGAGTGAAAGTGTGGAGTCTGAATCACTTCGTTTATACCCCTACCCCCCCACCCCCAGCTTCAGTGGCTGTATTGTCTTTAGTTTTCATATGTTTCATATGCAAGAAAAGTTCCATTTGCAAAGCTACCAAGCATGGTGGCAGCAGACTTTACAGTAGTCGTTTGTGACTCAGGTGCTGAGCTGTTTAGACCAGGCCTCTGCAGCTTAGGATCTGAACAGTGTCTCTTAGGAATGATGGCCTAATCCCATGAATCCTTCTGTTTAAAGTCCTTCTTTAACAAGACCCAGCTGTCAGCCCTGTCTTCCATGGTTGTGCTACTGTATAGAAATTCTTCTGTTTACTTCCTCAGTGGCATGACTTATACTTTCTTTTTTCCTTTTTGCTAGGGAAGTTGATTTTCTTACTTTTTCAGGAATGTGTGCTTTGAAACATTGATTCTGTGTTAAATGTTTACAATTGGTCTTAATTACAACAATTAAATTCTAGTTAAAGTTCTATGGGTGTGCATCAGTTGGTGCTTATCTGGCTTTTGGACTGTTCTAACCTTTGACATCATAAAACTTAATGTTGAGGCTGCTTTCTTGCTTTAAGTGCTTTTTTCCAGGGAGTAGAGTCCAGAACTGGTGTATTTTCCCCCTTCCCTCCCTCACACTCCACTGCCAAGATTTATTCAGAAACTGAAGTAATGCAGCGTCTAGTATGAACATATATCTTTAGAGCCCATCTTCAGTATACAAAATTAATTTAAAAAACTTTTGTATTGAGTTTCGTAAGGCTTATAAACTAGAGATTAAGATCAGTGCTCAGTAGGCAATGCATAGATTCCATTTAGCAGTCTGTGACAAATTTTGTAGCTTTATACCTCAAATTGCTGATACTGGTTTGAGTTATGTGGACTTCTTGTTTTAAGATAAACCATCCTTCCAGAGAAAGGATGTTGAATTGACAGTAGAAACAAAATCCCAAGTGAAGGAAATATTAAAAAGGAAAAATGCAGGGAGAAATATTGTCAGTTTTCTCTGTGGTTTTTTTTTTTTTAAGAAATGTTGAAGGGACTTTTTCAGCGACATTCTGCCAAAATAGCATATAAGAATGAAATTGTATTTTCGGCTTTTATCAATGATGAGCATGCCTCCCTATATCTGCTCACAGACTTACTCCTCTTCAGCAGTTTGTGCAGGCTTTACTAGAGAATAGTGGCGGTGGATTTGTTACAGGTTTTGGCACCCTGCTCAACCAGATGTCTCACAGAAGTTGCTTTGTGGACTGAGATAATTTCTGGAATGGCTTCTCTCTTACTTTTTGAGGAGGAAAAGAGCAAGTGCTGAGAAGAGTTGTGCAAGTTTAGGACATTCCTTCAAGGGAATTTTTTTTTTTCTTGCCTGGTGGGGTTGTCAAAATGGAACTTGGATTCTTCCAGTATCAGCAAGGCAAAACAGTGAGTTGCAGTTTATGCAGCAGGAAGTTAGCTTTCTCTCTTCTTATTGCATGTGAAGTTTATGGGGATCTGAAATTGTGCCTGATCACCTGCAAGACCCGAGGGAAGATGCTGATAAAGTGCCCTCTCGAAGCAGTGGTTTTCCTACAGTTATGAGATTCATAAACATGTTTTTCCACCTACATCCATATTGTGCAGAACTTGTCTGTACTTTGTCCTTTTCATGCCACATAGTTGCTCCCAAATTTCATTGAGTGGCAAGGGCCCCTTCAGCCCACATGCCTCACATCACTACCTATTGAGCAGTGTTGGTTTACTGCCAAATGATCCCCATCCCTCTCCTGTCATAGAAAAGTCCCATTCCTGCTGATTTCTATGCTTTTTTCTACTCTTGACTTTCCTGCTTCGATAATGTTTCAGCCAAAAGATTATTTCCCTACTCAAACACTTTTTTTTCCCCATTGGTGTTTCTTAAGCTTATGCTGTTTTGTAATGGCTAACTATAAACAGAAAAATGTGGTGACACACATAGGTGTTTCATTTTTAGCATTTATATTTCAGGTATATCAGACATTCATTTGGGTTTTCTGAAAAATACACAGTTGTGACTTTTGATTTTTTTTTTCTTTTGCCTTTTTTTTTCTTTTTCCTGGAGATGTTAGTTCCAGCTATAGTGAAATGCAACTCTTCAGTGTAATCTTAATTCTTACCAGAAATCCTAAATCAACTTCCAGCCTGTTGCAGCTGAGGTTAGTGTAAAGAAGTTGTACCCTGATATGAAAGTTTATGTAAAGCAACATGTGAAGAATGTTGTTTATTTATCATAGCTAAAGCACTACTCTTCCATTTTTTTGAACCATGGTTCATAGGCTGTCACTAGGCCCTTGCTGAAAGGGATTTGGCAGCTGCTTCTGAGTCTAGAAAGTACCCACATCATACAGATTGCCAGTGTCTGGTGCTGTATCTTAAGTAAGCATTGACATAATGATTATTTTTAACCTTTGAGAAGGGTCCCTTGGGCAAAAGTTATGTTTTAACAGTGCTAAAGGATTGAGTAGCTCTGAGTCTTATGAAGAAATACTCTTACCTGCAGTGTAATTTGACCCATGACCTTCTTACACCTCCTCCTGCTGGTTGGTTTGATCCTTCATATATATAGTCTTCTATAAACACTGTTAAGATGTCCAGCTTTTACAAGTAGTTGGCAGTTACGTGCTTTATTTTACTTTCTTGTAGTTGAAAGACAGCCTAGTATAGACTTAAAAACAAATTTGACTATCTATTCCTGGTGGAAAAAGACCCTGCATAGGCACAATAGACTGGTCTGTAAAGGGATGTGAATTTTACAGCGATTGGTTGGCAAAATGCTTCTTCCCCTCCCAAGTGCAGGGTGAGCCTGAAAGTGCTGCTCTTAGCCTTGTGATTGTTATTACTGGGCCACAGGTACAAGAATATTTGGGTATTTCCTGGGATCTATGCGTAAGGCCAAATATTATAACAAAATTCATTGGTATTCTTGCTCTGCTGATGGAGAAGACAAACTACATAATCTTTTCTGGAATGGATGAAGTTGCAAGAGGCAAGTAAGCTCATAAAAATTAATTTACATTGTGCCGTCTAGTGCTTTTCTGGATTGAAGAGAAGATCCATAGGGCAGTGTGGTAGATTGGGTACCTGTGGAGCTATCATTCAGGGATTGGCCAGAATGTCATGAATGTACAGCACCTGTGCATGGGCTAGTCTCACCTACTTCTGTTGCATTATTTAATTAGTGCTTAGTTTAGTGTTGGTAGTAAAGAGGTTTCCTTTAAATGCAGCTGACAAGTGTTTTTCAGTGCCCATTAAGTTTAACTATGGATGTATACAAAGCTGTTTTTCCATGCTGTGTCTCTTCTAATGTATTGTTTGAGACGTTCCCTCCTGCAGAGTGCACATCCCTTCATGCAGTTTCATGCATCTTGCTTCAGTCACCTGCTGATGCTGAATTAAGAAGTTTCCTGTTCACTAGGTTTCCTTACCGATCGCACTGACATAGAAGTACCTCTTTTTGCATTGCATGCAAATAGTTAATTCAACTTTTAGTCAATGCAACCTGCATTTTGGACAGCAAGGACAGGAATGGAACTGTATGCTGCTTGAGAGAGAAGAAAGTAGATATGCATTACAAAAAGGTGTTTTGCTTATGTCTCAGTTGAATTCTTCTTGTGAAGGCTGTTGTGTGGCCCTCCTACAGAATAAGACAGCCTTGATTTTGTTGTGTGTTATTGCTTGGTTTTGATTTTTTTTTTTCTTCTGTTATAATTCGGTCAACATTAGCAACTATAGAGGAGAGAGAGGGCCAAATGAGGTGCAGCAGAATTAGGTGCTGTTTTATTTGAAAAAAGGGTTAGGCCTTTTGGATCATCATTTTGACTATTGCTAGTAGTATGTCTGAAAATGTCCTCACTGGAAAATAGAATCCTTTACCTGGTTGTGTAAAATACCATGCATGTTTCTGTGCTTATTTAGTCAGATTTTATCTTCTGTTATTACATGCAAAATGTTGTTGAAGGTACAGTTATGGATGTGCAGGCAGTTTTCCTTGTTCTGTCTTCACAAACCATGAGCAGTTTGCTTTGTATTCCTTGCCATGGCCCTTATCTGTAAAGTGGAAATCTTCCTTCCTTCATACTTCCAACATGTCTGGTGTAGTTTGGATGATAAATGTATACAAAGATGTTAAAGGCTTGCATTTTTACATGAATCATTAAGCCCTTGGGAAGTTTCGGTAAAAGTTCAGACACCTGAGTTCTTTGTTTCCTTTTCTAAAGGTTTTATACAAGCTTTAGTGGAGCTTCAGGCTGGCTGATCTGTGTGTGAGTCCACTGTGTTGTTAGGAGATGTGCACTTCTGGATCTCTCATGCACTTCTTTGGGTACTCTGGGGACAAAAAATTGCGTACATTACCCTTAGTGTTCTCATATAATTTGCAGCTGTGTGTTACGATAATAACTGTAATTGAATATTATGCTTCAGGACTTAAGTGAGTTGCCTGCTGTGATCAGGAATATTTGTCTTCTCCCTATGCTGATGTACATTTCCTCACTCCCCCACTTTCATAGTTAATGAAATATTTAAGTGTTGTCTTTTCCTGAAATGTGTGGCCATAGCTAGAACTGGGAAAGCAGAGCAAGAAGCCCAGTGGTCTGAGGTAGGGAATCCTCATTCTGACATGCTTGCATAGTCTGTCTTGTGTGCATTCGAACTAGTGGCTAGAGTTGGCTGAAATCTCTTCTGCCTCTATCCCTCAGATCAAATACCTGAGGGCTTTTCTTTTTCTGAATCTGTATGGACCAAGTATGATCTCTTAGAGGCATCTGAAACTTAATTTGCTTAGTAATATTTCACTTATTGTAGAGGCTTCATCAGCCTTCGACCTGGGGGAAGTTTAATGGCCTGCAACGTACAGGAAGTGTAACCTTGAGGATTTGTAGGATGGATTCTTCTGAAAGAAAAACTCAGGGCTGAAATAGCAGAACTTGTGAGTCACTTGGCGTTCTTCAGTGGGTGAGAAAGAGGTGCTTTTTGATGATCATTTACTTAAGCAAAATTTGCCACTTACCAGAAAACCTCTAAGGCAGAGTGACCTGATTGTGTGTTTATGTCCTCTTCAAATATTGTTGAGTACATGTTGTCTGGCGGCAAGCGTAAATAACCCCCTCAAAGCTTTGAATTTGTACATTCTCAAATTGTGTAATAAAGCTTAACTTGCCTATGAAACCTTTTTTGGACATATAGCTGTCCGTCTTTCAAGGTTGCAGCTGCTCTAAGGTATTTTTGTTTTATTTATAATACAAAATGCATTTTCTGTCTACTTCCTACTAATATTTCAACAAGATTAGTTACATTAAAAAATTATTTACAGACATACACTTCTTGAAGTTACTACACTAAACTTAGTTCTGCCACTCTTGCTGCATCAACTTGTTAATGTTTGTTGTTATTTTTTTGGACATCATTCCAAAGCTAAAAGTGAATGGGAAGAGATGAGGTGCTACAATAGTGTTTGTGTTATAATAACTGCATAATGAAGATTCTGGAAAACAGGAGCTAATGTATGTTTTTAAGTACCTCTCTGCCTACTGAAGGCAGACTATACTTTTAATATAGATTTAAAGCTATACATTTTCCTAGCGTATATAATCTCGCTCTGTTTTCACACTGAAAATTCTTTAGTCTTAGCTGGTAAGACTAAGATGTTTGCTTCTGCAACTAATGAGTGTCATTGTTTTAGGGAACACCTATATTTTACCCTTTCCTTGAAAAATATTTTAGCTAAGGCAAGTTTTGTTTTTATGCTCTCTGGCTGAGGAGTATTTTAGAGCTGTCTTCAGGTTGTCTTCATAAAGAATCTGCTGTGAGACATGATGTAATCTAGGATGCTCTTTTCATGGGAATGAATTTAATGTCCACTTGGGTACTCTGGCTGGAATTTTGGTTCAGGAAATGGGACACAGTGTTTGATAAAGCCTCTTCTTCTCAAGGCAACATCTGTTTGGCTAGATGTGAGACAGGCACTGAAATATATTGGAAGGAATAAAGGTTTTACTGTGTGTCCTCACAGCAGCACAAATTTCAGATGTAATTAGATTCTTCAGTAGACGTTTCAGTAATTTTGGTATGTCCCCTCTTACAGGAAGAAACATCTTTTAAATGTGTTTCAATATACAAGGATCACACTATGGAGACTTAAAATTTCAGGCTGCAAATATGGAAAGCTAGAGTTGATACAAATAGAAGTAACAGTAATACAAAGACAGCTTAAGTGATAATGAGAAACCAATCCTGTGGAATATAGGGTAGATTTCTGCTTGATCCACTTTGCATTTTAACTCCCTCTTCAAGTTTTCAAACAAAGAAGGGGTGGGCAGGCAGGCTGGTATTTTGTGGGTGTTTGTGCTGTGGCACATAACAAGTATGTCCCACTGTTCATTAGAAATCAAGATGATTAAGTTAATATTATAGTATCTTTGTTTATTTCAGGGAAATTGTGGGTGCTTGTGTCGACTAAAGGTAGGGAGTGTGCAAATTTTGATAAAATACAAATTTAATCGGCAGCTGGAGTGGATGTGAATATGGAGAATTATGTTCTGTTTTTTCATGCTTTTTGCTTGCCAAAAGAGCTTTATTCTTTCATATTTGTATTGTCTCTGAAGAGTACTGTGTTGTCATATCCTTATTTAACACACTGTCTGCTTCATTCTATAGATTTGGTGCTGATCTGTAGAAAACCAGAGAGTAACCATGGTGTGTTTGGCTTTCCTGGTTAAAATCTCTGTCGCACAGCATGTTACAATCTGAAAGGCATAACAATGCTCCCATGAACAACACTGAGTTCTAGAAAACCTGTATTTGCTGTGTACAGCACTGATGTATTTTGGGGGATGCCAGGAACAGTGAGACAGTTAGCTTTGATGTTACCATCTGATATCTGATTAAGATTTTTTTTTCTTCCAATTGCTTTTTCAAACAATTGTTTAATTAGCAGTTGCTAAAATTTATGTAAATTATGTGTTCACTTGTGTTGCTATAAATATTTTAATTACAAACCCATAGATAATGTAAAGAAAAATATTTTTAAGAGCTTAGTGAAAAGATTGTTGTTCAACTGGACTTAAAATACAAACAGCTAGAGGCAAAGGTGAGTTCTTGTATAGGCATGTGCTTAATTTTAAGAGTAGCATTAGAAATTATGCCATACGTTTGACCGAATAACTGTTGCTTTCAGCAGCTCTTAATTGATCTTTTATTGAAACTCTAGCCTGTCCGCAGTTCAAAATGTTAATTTTCAGACACGAAAACCACATTTCTCTGTGGTTTCAAAGATACATTCTTGCATGTCGCACAGATCGGTGGGTAAGGACGGGAATATTGTGGGCTGCTGAGTTTTGTATCTCCCAGCTAAACCTGAGAATAAGGCCTTACAGTGAGGATGCCTGGTTTTCATACTTGCTGGGTTTCTTTAGTCCAGACCAGCTGCCTGATATAAAGTAACATACTTGAAAATGAAATATGCTCAAACTGCACATTGCTTCTTAAGGTTTTTTACATATTCTGTAATTATTTGTCCTCCTCTCCCAGTTGCTTTGAATAAGCATTTCGTGATCTGCTCTTGACTTCCTATGTTTGAATAATAGGATTTATTGAAGTCTAAAGCCCTATTTTAGTTTTGAAGAACACTTGTTCATTCCTTTTGGCCAACCCTACTTCCAAACTGCTACTAATCAGTTTATTTTAAGAAATAAGTAAGGAATTAAATAAAGTCATTTTTCCAAAGTAATGCTGAGTCCCATGCTTCCTTGATAGTTGGAATGCCATTGAGCCTGACAAGACAGATCAATTGAATTGTGGCAGACAATGTGTTGACATAAGGAAAACATCCTTAATGAGTTGGGGGAGGGTGGGGAGAGGAGGGCAGGAAACAGGTATTAGATTTGAATCAATGGTGGTCACATTCCTTAATAATCCAGTGACCCAGTGATGAAATACATTAGTAACTATGAATGCTTTATACGCCTTAATTTATATCTTCAATCTACTAATGTATGATTAGATGCAATTATTTCTTTCTTGGATCTTACATTAGGGCAGATAGATATTGCTGTCCAGGACCTCAAGAGGTCACCCACAGTACTTCTGAGCATGTGAATCTGTTCGTATGTGCAAGGTATAGATTCAATATTCTTCTATTTTTAAAGCTGTATTGCAGAAATAGTTTTACTCCTTTAACTGGTACAGAAGAGTACACAGACATTATTTGATTTTCAAAATGTGGCAACAGATGCCATCTTTGTATAATACATAAATACAATAATAAAATAGAATTTTAACTATTAAAGTCATTGCCTGAGTGATTTCAGAAACATATACGGTTATTGGTCATAAAAGATCTCTCTGCTTTTACTGAAGTGGCCAAAGCTTATCTTCTATCAAAAATTCAATCTGTTTTCGCCGTGTTGTGTGACTACAAGCCTGGAAAACTATTGCCTAAAGCATGGTTTGAAAAAAGAAAAACAAAACTCAAAGTTGGCTCAAAATAGGAAAAGCAGGCTTTCACTTGACACAGGATTTTTATTTGGGGTGTTTTGAATTTGAATATTTTTGGCTGACAGATTTGTACCTCAGCTTTTGAATTTGAGAGGCATTGGAATGTCTGTGTGCTGTAGGAGCCTTGGGATGTATTCAGCTAGTACCTATACCACTTGAAGCTAAAAGAAAACAAGTGCTCTTTTGTTCAGGTTTTCATCTAGATTACTTTTAATGTAAACTGGGTTATAGGACATTGGATAATGCACAAAGAATTTCCCATAACTTTGTAATCCCGCTCCAAATCCCTTTTTCAGGAGTAGTTCATTTAAGAATGCTATATGCTTATTAAGAAGGAGCGTGGAAATACTGAAACAAATGATCTGCACTGTATCATTGGCTTAGTGGGCTGCAGTATTAAATTCAAAGGAGAAATGTTAGTGTCAGTTATAGCAGTCAGTTTCTAATTTTTTACTGAAAATCATGCTGGATTTGATTGGTCCCTGTCATGTGGACAGAGTATTAATATGAAAGAAATTATTTGCTCAAACTACCTTTCATTATTTATCAGAACTTCAAGAAACTGTGTAGAAATATGGATGTGAGCTTTGGCTGTCAGTTTTGTGAAAGCATTTGAGTTTTTTTCCTGTGTAAGTAACCTTATTTCTCTAAGCAGTGAGGTGAATGAGTATTAGACGTGAAAAACACAAGACTACAATTCTAGTAGGTTATGTGTGTGCACTGTGCTTATATGCTCATACAATATACTACTGTAGTATTCAGTCACGTACAACTTCTAAAACGGAAATGCGTACTGGCATGATGACACATGGATCATCACAAATGGAAGAGAAGCTCTGATTTCCAAACCACCTCTAAAAGAGTATGTTTTCCAAACCAGAGTATGCTATATAGTTCCTTTCGGTTTCTGAGGCTAGATTTTTAAATTCTGAAATCCAGTTCCTTGTTCAAATGGTGTTTCGAATGTTTTGTATTGTCTACTGCATCCCTGTAATAGGTTTGTAACAAATTCCATAGCTGTTTTTAGGAAGACAATCCTTAGTTCAGTAACAAGCATGAGCTTGTACAAGCTTATGTTTAAATAATAAGAAAGGTTCAGGGTGAAAACATCAGTTGCCTGAAAGATAGATGGTTTGTTTTCATTTTGGGGTTTTATGCTGTCGTTTGCCTTTGAACATATGTAAGCATCTCTAGTTCAAAATGCTTATTACCGTGCTTCTGAAATTACAGTGAATAAACACATTCTTGTTGCTGACCCTTTAAGCACATTGGTGTTTCCAGTTGGACTTAGAATTCTATTTTTCTTTCTCTGACAAACTTTCCATCATTAGGTGTGGTATAGCCATATCCCATAGTCTGATTCTTTTACAACTACTTTTTTTGGTGCAGAGTGTTTTCATTATAAGGGAATATTGATAATATAGTAAAATTTCTTATTGTCTTGAACTGGGTTGATTTAAGGTAGGAACTACTGTCTCAAAGTGCAAGTCTGCAGAATGGAGTCTCAGTGAAAGACACTTTTGGTTATAACTTACCTGTGTTCCAAAGATCAGCTGTTGCTTTCTGATGACAGCAGCTTGTTAGTTGCAGAATTCTGCGATGGTGTTGTCTCTTGAATATGTCAAAATGGTATATTTGAAGCATTAAGTAAATGTTTCCTTTTTTTTTCCTGAATTATTGGTAAGTTATTTTCCTTACAGTGTAATTAAAGTAGTAGGTTATGGTTAAATGTTATAACTGGTGACTTCTAATGAAAGCCTCAGTAATTTTTCATGAGATAAAATTGGCATACCGTGCTTCATGGATTTAAAGGTGAACAAACCTGATGAACTCTATTGGAAACTAGACAGTTGACTTACAGTGATTATGGCTCTGCCTGTTTAAATACCATTTCAAACACATAAAGTTGACTGATGCAGTTCACAGTGGATAATGAAATGGTACATTGACTGCACTTTAATGCAGGAAGCCTTACTTGCATATGGAAGACTATACCATCATTGTACGTTATCTAGGTATCCCAGAATGATGCTGCTCATTTTCATTAAGTTCTATTCTGGCATACACTTGGACAGAATAGAAGGTGAAGTATTGAAAAATAACTTGAATCCTAAAATTACTTTGGCACTTCACCTGGTATGAGCTAAGCAGATGCAACAACTACTTACATTCCTAAACCATTTGCAGGATAGCAGAGTTTAAGTGGCTTACTTCATGGTGTCAGACTAGAACAGTTATTCCTTTTCCATTTCTTAGATCTAACTTGGTTCTTAATGATTCCTTTAAAAACAAAAACAAAACAATAAAACACAAAAAAACCAACTCCACCCCCTTAAAACTTAGACCACTTGTCGTCTTGTAAATAAAAATGTCATATTCTTAGAAAGGTGTGATAACTCCCAGTTAGGTGATGATTTGCCGAAGTACGGTGCATGTTTGCTGTGATTGACAACAGCGAGAAAGAAAATGTCTGTAAAAAGGAAAATTTCAAGCTTTTTAGTAACAAAAGAGTATGCATCACAGCTGTTTTGAGTTCTTCTGTTAAAAAGTTCAGATACTGTTATCTGAGCATCTTGTCTCTGCTTTAATTTATTGAATTAATCCTTTAATTAATGTCCTTTGAGATGTCTCCTAGTAATGGAGCTTGTGCTAAGAGAGATCCCTTTTTCAGAACTAACAAGTTAATATTAGCTGTTTCTTAAGTGAGACACTATCTTCTGTGTGCCTTTTGCAAGCAAACGTTGACAGGCTCATAGGAAATGCAGCTGACGTTAGGAAGCTTGGGTGGGGACTACAAGGAGCTGGCAAATACTACAGGGTTTAGTGCCAGACTTGCTGACACAACAGTACTTTACTTGTAGAAGTTTTCTTTAGGCTGCTAATTCTGTCTTCAGAGTAACTGGAACTAAAGCAGTGTTTCTGATGCCAAGTTAAAATAGCTAAAGCAACAGTTTATGGGAAATTGAGAATGCGGGTTTCTTTCCACAGCTTAGATCCTCAGAAATATTAGTAAAAAGAACAAGCTTCTCTCTCAATGAAGGGATGAGTTATGAACAGTGCCATAGAATGAATGCACTGCAAAACAACTCCTGTCTAACCGTAGGGTAAGTGGCAAAAACAGCTCAAAGAGGGGAAGGCTAGCAGTGTAAGGTAACTGTAAATACTGAGCTCTGTCTGTTTTATATCACAGTTTCCATTTATTTCATTTACCAGTTCATAGTCAGATTTCCTAAGGCACACTTTTAATAGCTTCCCTTAGCCTTCAAATAAAAATGCTTCCAGTGTATCAAGACATTGAGAAATGCTAGCTTGTCCAATGTGAACAGTGTTACAGCAGTTTGACCACGTCAACTTAAGTATGTGTTTTGTCTTCAATTTACAGTATTTCTGGTCCACATAAAAGCCTAAGGAGTAGTAAAGCAAAGCTTTGAAGGGGTGTGAAAGTGGAATCCAGCTTCTGTTTGTTTTGCAAAAGTTCAGGCAGAGTATGAGTTAGTGCTACCCTGCTGTCTCCATTTCTGTATGTGGGAGAGGTTTCAGGTGACGTCACAAACAGGAATCTTGCAGGGGGAGGCATGCCTGACTTATAGAACATAAACTGGTGCAGTCTTGGTAGTAGGATGCAGCTCTATTACATAAGCTTATTGGCATTTTTTTTGGATTTCAGCATCACTTTTAGATTTTTAGGAAGGGTTTCATTCCCTTCCCTGGAGTGCTAGAAGTACTTTGCAGGACTCAGAACAAATGTTGGAAGAAATGAGATTCAGATGGTGAATATAATCTGTTCAGTGTTTGCTCGGTACAGTATGCTATGCCAGGTTAGCTTTAATATTATTGCCTTTTTTAAGGTTAAGCAGCTGCACTGCGCTTTCCCACAAAAGTAAAATCTCAGTAGGAGACTGAAGTGGCTTTGCCTAGAGCAGCTGGGTGGCAGGGTCATGCATCTGTGGGAGGCAATGGCTTCTGCTGACCTTAGAATTGTAGATCATCTGTAAGTCTCCTGTTCCCTGATTATTTTATCAAGGTAAAATGAAATATAAACAATATATAAATAGAAGGAAACGCTATTTTTAAATCATGGAGATTTTTTTCATGGAACTGTTGTCATATAAAGTCAAAACAGGATTGAACAGTTTTTCTCTGTGATCACCTTTATCATCTTTTGTAACATCTCATTGGTTAAACTCTGCAACACTGTGTTGTCTTTCAGGCCAAGATTTGTCTTTTCCTGAAGACTAGCATTTAGAAGGTTTGCTTTTAAATCTACAAAATGTAAACTGGTGCTTTCTGAAAGCTATGTAGCAAATGACTATCTAGCCCATGATTTGACCAAATCAAGCTGTGCAGCACGCCATGAGTTTTTTGTGTAGCTTTTGGTGGCAATCTGTTCTCATGTCTCTCATGTACATCCTATATCATATTTACTTCATTTACTCTTCTGTATTGCCTGAGCACTCCCAAATTATTGCCTGTGTTGTTTTCCCCCCAAGTATGTAAATTTTCATTCTAAAACAGATCCTGGGTTTAACAGTGTGGATGTACTTAGGAAGGCATGTGTGTCTTAGCTCCATATAAGGGGCTTGGAGGACATGTTTGGGGAAGAGAATAGAGGCTTATTTAACATTAGATTAATTTCCTTTGAGGTCATAACATAATTTTTGCAGAACATTAAGTTTTTATCTTCGTCGTTCAAATTTGTTGAATGAAGGAGGGTCTGATAGCTGTAATGGTGACTCTTTGCTTCCAGGGAGGAGTTTCTTTGTTGGGTAAAAATTGTGTAGTATCACTGAAGCAATCTGGACAGTGTCCAAGATTTAAACAGTCTCATGGGATGTATCGCTGGCATTCTCTGTGTCCTGTTTAAGCATTTCTGTTTACAGATATGTGGAGTCAGCTATTTGCAGTGCAGTGAGACTGCACTTCCTGTGGTTGGATGGTGTTGCTTAACTGTGGTCAGCTGAATTCCTTGGACAAGAGTTGAATTTTTGTAATGTAACATCAGTAGACTTTGCCAGCAATAGCTGGCAATGAATGCACGTGCAAGGCTAGCATGAAATAATCCCTGATGGTGTATCAAATATTGCGGACTCTGTTCTTCATCTTTTTCTGCATGATTCTGACAAAAGTGAGCTGCAAGAATGGCTTTGTAATTATCCATTGCAGCTTTCACACTAATTCTTTACTTGTGAGCAGTATAATAAACAGTGAATGTATGCAATTTTATAAAGCTTATGGACAGACATGTGCTTTGACTTCAGAACACTGTTTCAGAAACTTAGTAGCTGACATCAGTTTTCTTACGCTGATACAATTTTGAGTATCAAACTTTTGCTTTTTTCAGATGGAGCAATTATCAGATGAAGAACTTGACCATGGTGCAGAAGAAGACAGCGATAAGGAAGATCAGGATCTGGACAAGATGTTTGGGGCCTGGCTGGGGGAACTTGACAAACTCACACAGGTTAGGGAGTTTTCACTCATCTCACAGAATAATTCGTTATAAGTATTAAATGTTTCTTTTCAGTTGGATGCTAACTACTTAGAACTGCCACTTGCAGCAAGGTAGACTGTAGCATGTGACCAGCTCAGTACCCTTTAAAGGTTTCTAAATTGGCTTGTTTTCCCCATATCAAAGCTGTGAAATTAATTTAGTTTGACCTTTCCCAAAGGGTATAATTCATCCTGACAACTATGGAATTGGTATTTTGTCCTCACATATGTAGAGAAACACTGACTCTACCTGGCCAGAGGTAGGCTGTATCTCCAAACATATGGTTGGACATTGTCCAGCTGTGACAGCATTTATTTGTTGCACCTCAACAGCAGTAAGGAAGGAGAAACTGTGAATGTTGCCCCTGATGACACGTTAGGGTTCCCTGATAAACTGTAGAGGACTAACCATTACTCCAGAGCACTCTTCCTGCATCAGAGAGGCAGCTGATAGGACATCTTTTGGCACTTTGTTCTGTCTAGTGCTTTTCCTTTGATTCACAAGTAGATCTTGTATTTTGCCTGGTATGCCAGACTCATGGGGTGGTAGGCCGTTTCTCTGTGACTGCCTCCTGTGTTTTTTTCAGCCATGTGAGCTGGCCCTCCTGAATAATGCATTTCATCTCCCTCTTTGTCACTAGATTTAAGCAAAGATACGATACCTCAAGTTTCAGTAGCCTAGAGAAGAGGCAGCTTTTCTCATCTTCATCTTACGCAAAGACCGAAGGAAAATTTAGCTAATTTTGTGACAGCATTTCAAATTCAGGCTCATCTCTGTTATTTTCTGGTTAAATTTCTGCCTGCAATACCTAAATGTAGATAGGACTCTAGGGGAAATTTTTTTTTTTCCAGAACTTGTGTGTGCAGGACAACAGAGAATCCTGCCTTTTGAGGTGAATGGAAGACACTGTGAAATAAATCTGTATAATGTAATTCTTGTTGGCTTTTTTTAACTTCCTTTGAAGGATTTTTAATAAGTGGGAACCATTTTGAAAGCATGGCTCTGTAAATTACCTTGAGTGAGGATCTTCAGAGGAGCACAACGGGTAATTGGTCTTTGGCCTTTTGTTCTATGCCCCATTTTTTCAGGTATGAGCAGCCTAGAAATATAAGCATACTTTATTTGGGCTTTACAGGTACACTATTGACAATACAGACTTTATTGTGATGTCTCAATTTGTGTGCTGATTCGTGCAAAATTCATAAAACCTACTAACAAATAGTTAAGGGGAGGACCCATGTGATTTGTTTCTTACTTTCATGCTGTTGTACAGCACAGTCTGCAGCATAGCCTGACAGTTGCCCTTCTGTCTTTTGCGACTACTGAGAAATTACATTTCCCCCAAAACTTTGAATGACCTCATGGTTTTGTATAAACAAGTTAATGCAGTTAGTTGTGTCTCAGTTGGTTTGGACAGTGATCATGTCTTGATGCAGCTGTCCCAATAAAAGGGGGTGATTAGCGCTAATGAGCTCCAAAGTGCATTCTCCTGTAGTCTCAGCATTTGTTACTATTTATTAACTGGTCCCAAAGAGCAGTGGGAGGAAAGGGGATTTTTTTGTCTCTGAGTTCCTTGAACTTTAACTTCCTTTTTAGATTTCCTAAATGTTTATTTGGGGGGAGAGGGGGATTGAAAGTAAGACCCAGATTCGTTTCCAGATGGAAGTGCTTTTTAAAAGATTTGTAATTGTTAAGATGCCCATGAGAACATTTGAATTCACTTTGCCCTCTTTAACTGTTGGTCTAATAAAATAGTCACAAAATTTGCAGCACATGTGAGCTGTGTTTGGCACTGATGCAGAGTGCATTAACATTTATTCTGCTCTATGGTGCAGGTTAAATGAAGGAAATCTTACCTTGCTTCTCATGATCATTCAGAAGTAAGCTTTTGGTGCTGTTGCAGTTTTCAGCGGTTCTCCAATCTGGTAGTTTAGCATCATAATGTGTTATGGAGAATGTGCTCTAAAAATAATGAGAGCATATCACATGCGTTTCCAAGGATGTGAAATAAGTTTATTATTATTAAACTTAGTAAAACACATTTTAGATGCTTTTAACCAGAATACATTTGCTTTACAGGAAATATTTTGTGGCAGTCTATGGGCTCAGTTTGAAGGAATGAGCCCTAACTTGCCTCTTCTGTGTCCAGTTTCACTGCTGCCTCTCGGGTTACAGATAGATATTTTTTATTATGAGGTTGGGGTTTTGGTTTTTTTTTTTCTTGCAGCTATTCTGTGTGGGACAAGATGTAACCTCCATCAGAGGTACCAGAGGTGAGGTTTTTTTCACCTGATGGAAGACGGTGCTGCATAACTGGCTTCCCATTAAGTGATGATTGACTTCCTAATAAGGTGATTTTTAAAAAAAAGTTCAAGCCAAAGAGAGGAGAGAAGGGAGTTCAGTAAAAATAAATATTAAGGGAAAAAACAGTAAGTTCGGTTTTTAATAGGCTTGAGTAAGAGGTAGAAAATGGAAATAAAAAGCTTAGGTGAGAAATTCTTATGTTAGACCTAGAAGATGCTTCTTTCAGGCAAGCATATCTTCAGGAAAGCTTTATCAGTGCAGGCATTACTTAAATTCAAACCCTCTGCAAGCCTGTCGAGCTAGATTTCCCATGTAACACTTGGCACTCCAAGGACAGCAGCTCTGGACCCTGTCGTGTACCTCTTGGGTCACCAGTTGGATCACAATGCCCTACTGCTTGCTACTTACAAAAATGCTGGTATTTATTATAATATTATGCCCGTACTAGCCTTCGTAACATAACAATTCAATGTATTGCATAGTAAGATGTCTTGTCTCTTTTTTTTAACATATATTTTTCTAAAAAACCTTATCCTATGTAAACTGGCTGGGGTTTGCTTTCACAATTTAGCATTTTTCACAGGAAAGGCTTATTGAGAAAAATGTCTGAATTTAGCCAATTTAAAATCCCTTTTAATAAAACAGAATTCTTCATTGAATGCTTTTGTCTGCTTATGCCATGATTATGCTCATAAGCTAATGATGCATTTCTTAGAGAAGGTGCCACAGTTTGAATGTGTTTAGATACTTCTGCAATTTGCAGAGAAGTTGTTACAGGTAAGCCAGCTGTCTGTGTTTCAAAGTTAGCTAGTATGCAACACCACTTAAAAATGCATTTGGAATATGCTTCTGTCCTTTTGATTCTAAAAAATCCAGAATGTGGTTAACATCTTTTCTCCATTAAGTATCTGAAGCTAAATCTCTGTGGCATGGTGACATATATTTTCAGTCTAAAGCCTGAAAAAGATGGGTTTTTTTAATGCCAGAAAAATTTACCTTAGAGAAAATGAGTTTTCATTCATCTTGAAGACTTGCATGTCTAATTCTTTGTCAAACTCTTTTCTTCTATTTCAGAGTTTGGATACAGACAAGCCTGTGGCACCAGTGAAGAGATCACCTCTCCGTCAGGAAACCAATCTTGCCAACTTCTCATATCGCTTCTCCATGTACAATTTGAATGGTTTGTTGAATCATTTATCCCCTCAAATATTAGTTTAGGAAAAAAAACTGTGTCACCTACAAATGAGAACATTGTAAAATATAAGAGCATTTAAATACACTTCTAGCTGAAGTGAGAACATGTTTGCTGAAGTCATTGCTTTCTGATAGCACAGAATTTTTAGTATCCTAAAGCAGTGTCTTTTACAGCATGTAGTGTCTGAGAATTGTAGTCCAGTGTTTGTTCAGAAATACATGTTCTGGGATCTGGTCTCATGAAAGAATGAATTTATGTGTATCTGTTAAATGGGAAGAAAGTGCATCTTGCTTTATGGGACAGGATGCAGGAAAATAGTTACAGAATGCATTCACATTAAACAAAAATCACGTTTTTCCTTGTCTTAAAATAGCTTCCCCTGGTTGTAATACAGGAAGCCTTAATTTAAGGGCTTGACTATGTGTATAGTATTTTGTGGGTTTCTTAAAGCAGTGTCACATACCTTGCATTGCTTCAGCAGAAAATGCTTAGCAAAACACCTACACTTTTTTGAAAACTTGAGGCATGATATTATACAAATATATATTTAGATTCTGTTCACAGGACAGCAGTTTAAACTTTTCATATGTAATCTGAACATTCATAGATTCTTCTGTCAGCAAATGTATTAACCTAAATAGTTTTGCGGGTTTTTTTAATTGCTCTTAGACCAGTCAAGAGTAGTAGTGAAAATAAATTTGTGCTTAGCAGTGAGCACAGATTTTTGCAATATAGGTGGGGAAAAGAAAATGTAGCTTCCTTTGCTCCCTTACCCTGACTGTTAAATTTGATAACACAAAGTGAAGAGTTGCCCAGACAAATGAAGTAACTCTGCACATACTGAAACCTCTTGTTTGTTGCAGAAGCCCTGAATCAAGGGGAGACTGTGGATCTAGATGCCCTCATGGCTGATCTCTGTTCCATAGAGCAGGAGCTCAGCAGCATTGGGTCTCATTCAGCAAACAATGCTGCAGTCAAACGCCTTGCCACAGAATCTAAAGCTCAGAAACCATCTGCTAGCCGACCTTCTACTAAGCACAGCAGCATGAAAGGATTATCCTCCTCATCTGGTAAGGTGACTAAACCATCACATGCCAACGTGTCTTTGGATGACATCACTGCACAGTTAGAGAAGGCCTCTTTGAGCATGGATGAGGCAGCCCAACAGTCTGTTGCAGAAGACACCAAACCAGTAGTTACTGCTCAGCACAGGAGGACAGCATCTGCTGGCACAGTGAGTGATGCTGAGGTGCGCTCAATCAGTAACTCCTCCCGCTCCAGCATAACCTCTGCAGCTTCCAGCATGGACTCCTTGGATATTGATAAGGTGACAAGACCTCAGGAACTGGACTTGACATCACAGGGGCAACCGATCACTGAGGTAGTGTGTCATTAATTCAAAGTTTGGGTTTGGTTGTTTTTTTTTTTTTCTTCAAACTGTTTGGTGTGGTGGTGGTGGTGGTGGTGGTGGTGGTGGTGGTGTCGTCCGTCCGTCCGTCCCCCCAGCTAAACAACTGCTAGCTAAACATCTTCATTACAGTGGGGTTGATGAAAGATTAAGATTGCTTTTGCATGGACTGCACATGCTCTGGCTACTCTCTCTGTTTTTGTGTCTGTCTGCAAGGAATCTTTTTAATGAACGTGTATTTTTTTTAAGGGCTTTCACCATCTTTTCCTCCTCCTAAGCCAGTAATGGATTTTAATCTTTTATAGGTAATGTTTTTATTCTAAGTAAATCTCATATATTGCTTTTGATTTAAATCTGAGGAGTGTACACAGCTGTGGAAAAAAAGTACAGCTGACAAGACTATAGTCCTGTTACAGTACACTTAATACCTGAAACACAAGGAGCAGTTTGAGTACCTATCTGGAGCTATACTATACCAGTTATTTTGCTGCTACTTAATATTCTTCTTTAATGCATGACAGGGAGAACTCTTTCAAGCAATGCACAACACAGAAAACCAACTGGGCTAGGATACAACATTAGTAGATGTTCATCTGGGATTTTGGTGCCTTGGCATTACTTAATCAGACTTTTCTGTAAGAGCACAGCCAGTTTGGGGAACATTGAAAGTGCTGGTGACTTGTGTGAGGAAATGGGGAGAATATTTTGGTGAATTTAGGGAATTTAAACTAGAAGCTGTCTTACAGAAATATTCTCTGAAACAGAAATCTGCCCTGTTCAAAAGTCAGTTGTACTAATATGCATGTTGTCTTTTATGGGGGAAAACTGGAACAAGCTGAGTTTATTCTAATCAATAATTAACACTAATTTCAATGAGCTGTGCTGAAAGCATACCTCTATCCATCTGCAGCAAAAGTTCATCTGATATAAAGCGTGATGCAGGCTTGTCAGTCTAATGATCAGCTCATCAAGGTCACACTTAAATTTAAATCTTTCTTTGAAATGGTGAGAGATGAATGAGTGGCAGTGTAGGTAAACTTTTTGTATAAAAAGTTCAAGGTCAGTATATTTTTATTGGAGATTTGTATTGAGTGAAGCAAAACAGGTGTAGACAGAACTGTGTCCTTTTATCTTTGGAAAGTTAAAATGCAAATCTCTGCATTATTGCTGTAGACCTAAGTGTTGGAGCCAGCCTGTGGTAATCATTGACTGTATTGTTGTTTGTTTGTCAATCATTTTCTTTGGTATGACAAAGCTTATTTTTGGTTTTTTGGAACCCTGACTGTTATTTGTGCTGACATATTTTTTTAAAATGTAGAAAGTTAGGCAGTATTGCATTTTTGTCCCTCCTCAGGCTAAAAAGATTATTTACTTGAATTAATCACTTCTATAACTTGCATAGTACAAGGGAAAACTTGAATTTTGAATTTCTTAATTTTTAAAAATGCAGGATATCTCTGCAGTTGATTTTGCAGGTGTATCTCTAGATCTTAGCCTGTCTTCAGGAATGATAGGTTTGAGGTGTCAGTAAGATTGCCCATCTTGTGTCCCAGATTTTTCAATTCTTTGCATGGCATGAGTAATCAGCAAACCACCTGCTGTATTTAAGTAACTTGATGTTGGTGAATCAAGAGACAGATGTCAAGAAGTTGCTTTGTCTTCACAGGAAGCTAATCTATATTGCTTTGAGTGTTGTGGTTGCTTTCTCAGTTGCTTTCTGAGCTCTTAAGCACTGACTGCAAGGCTCAAAATCACCCCCAAAAGCTTTTCTCAAAGACATTTGAGAGCTGCCTTTGTAAACCCAGTGATTACTTCTTATAAGAATGTGGCTATTGTTTCTCTGCCTAGATAAGTTGATAAGAATGATTCCTTTGAAGGAGGTAACCAGCAAGTGTTGGTAATTTGAGAGCAGAATTCTGCTCTCGAGACCAGAAACCTCTGCACTCATTAACAGTGCTGCTTTATTTTTATTCTATCCGTTCTTTTTAATTTCAGTAGCCTGAGAAAGGTGCTCAACTCTGAGACATTTTTCCCAATTGGTATTCAGCTGTTCAGTATTAAAACTGTTATGTGACGGGATGGGACTTTTTACTGTGAAGCAACTTCTTTTTTTCTCATAACTACTGAACAGAAAAGGGGAAAATCACATTTGTTTGGAGTTTGTGACAGATTCTGTGGTGGTGGTTTTTAAAAGAAATTCACCTTATAAATGGGCAGAAACCCAAGAATTCTTTGGTAGAATCATTGGGTACCAACAAAGGAGTTTATTTTCTTTTTCATTCCTTTAGTGCCTGAAAACTACCATTTAGGGGTTTATTAATCTTCATGGCTAGGTTGTGAAACAAAATACCTTTTCCTAGTAGGGCTGAGTTCTACTCTCCCACCCACAGTTGACTCACTGGTGCTGTTTCCAATGCAGGACATCTCTCTGAGGAAGCAGCCTTTGAATAAGACCTAGTGCCCATGTAGGAAACACACACGCCCCACCCCGGTATTTATGCAGAAATTGGGAGAGGCTACTACTTCATGGCCGTAGCAGATCCGTTTTGTGATTCATTATTCTCATAGTGCTTTAAGTTAGCTCTTTTTGCCTGTCTTCCTTGAGACTGTGTGTAGTTCATCTGACCTTTAAAATTTTTCTTTGCCGCTATGGCTCTTACAAAAGAGGTCAGTGACTTGGCAGCTCTGCCCTTTTGACTGATCCTTTCTGTCCTCTTGAGGCAGTATAGGGAATTTAAATAGTCATCCTTCTTCCACAACTTAATGTTATGCTGTTGTGTGTTTAATAAAACTAAGTAAAATGGAAGACTGTTTTGATAGGAGGAAATGCTTGTCTGAAAAAGGAAATTAAGCTTTGTAGTAATCTATCTTAAATGCACAGCAGAATTAATTTTTTAAGAGCTCTCTGACCTGGAAGTGTAGGGAAATCCTGTAAAAGAACAGCCATGCACTGGCCCATTGAAGGTACCTATAGTCTACTTTCTGACTGATATAGTGACAAATGTTATGGAATGAGACTGCAGTTTCACAGCCACCAAAAATGAGAGGATATGGCTTCCCTTTCTATATTCCTGCCTGCCTTCCTTCCCCAAAGCTCTTATTTACACTGTCTTATCTCCTCCCTTGTCCCAGCTTTGGCACTTACTGGTACGTAACTGACCAGAACTTGCCAGTTCTATTCTGGGTCTCATTCTGTCTGATTTGCCTAAATTGCAGAGGCCCAGAGGGTTCTGATGTGTGCTGATGTGCAGTACAGGGATTTTAGCCAAGATCTGGGGGCTGGAAGGCAAAGCAGGAGTATACCCACTGGTGGTAATGGATTATTCAAGCCTCTTTGCCTGAGCAATTGGACAGGCACTTTGGTGTCGTCATCTTCCTCTTCCTCCTAGCAGTCTGTGCTGTAGGAACTCCCTGGGGTTGAAGATATATCAACATCATGACAGATTATAACTCACGGTGGTCCTATTGGCCAGGACCATCCTTGTTGTTCTCATTCTGAATTTGTCTCTGCCACCTTCAGGAGACTTGACTGAAATTTCCTGGGTTGTCTGAAATCATGGTTTTATTAGTTGTCATTATGATTTGTTGAATTTTTCTCCCTTTGCTTAACAGTATCTCTTTGGACACTATGAACCTTAATGTCTTCAAAGACTATTGCCTTGTAGTCTTGAGATGTTGTCTTGGTGGTACTAAGTGTTGTTTGTCTGCACGTATGCTTTTTTCTTCAGCCTCCTCTAAGCATTCCTGAATAAGAAAAGTTGTTTCACCCCACCTCAACCGCCTGTAATTTTTGCTGGATTGAAGCTTGTCTTTCACAAAATTATTTCCCAAATCCTTGCTTGAACAGTGTTCTTCCTTAAATTGGTATGTTACATTTTGTCTTCTGTGCTTTTAGTTGTGTAATGAGAGGCATACACTTTAAATCTTGGTTTCTGCCTGTGGGATACTTCACCTGAATGTAGACCGAATGAGTGATGTAATAGCATGAGTTAAAGGTAGGGGAAGTGATGACTATATGACTAACTTGTCCCTTCCACCCACCAATACTATCTTTTTTCCTTCTTCCTTTTGTCTCTCTGCTGCCAAGAAACTGTCTCTATTTTCAGTGAGCTGTGATAGAGCAATAGGAGAAGAAAGTAGCGGGGAGAGAATAGAGAACTGTGGTGATCATGCTCATGTGGCTGGTGACGTCTGATTGGTGAAAGGGTCCGTTCACGGACAGTCATTGTTACTGCCCTGCATATAGTCACTGAAGGGGTTGCAGATCACTTTGAAGTGTGCCATCTGGTCTGGCACAGAACAGCATCACCTCCTCCCTGCCCCCACGATGGGGTTTTTATGTCTGTAACCCAGTTTGCACAGCTGAGAGATTCTGACTTATCTACGAAGATAATGCATAATTTAGCAGTTGGCAATGCTACATGATTTTTTTTTTAAGCTTTTACTTAAATTCATTATAGTTTTAGACTTGATGTATGAGAATCATACGTGTGTGAAAGTCATGATAGGGCACTACCAGTGCATTAAAACTACAGGTTCTTCCCTGCACTTGGCAGAGAAGGCAGCAGTATAGAGTAAATGTTTTACCTGAAAGAAATGTTACCAAGGGAGCTTTGGGGGCATGACAGTAATAGTTGTAATGTAAGCTCAGCTCACATAGACAAATCTGTATTGGCTAATAACTCCTGTGGGGTAAAGTGGAAAACTTGAAGTGGGCATAAGGAAAGACGAAGTTTGTGTTCCTTAGCAATTTTGCTTTAGTTCTTGTAAAGACGTGTCACTAAAATAATACTTGCTACACTGTGGTATAATGCAGAAGCTTTTCTACCCATTAAAGATTATTTTGGGTCATATTTTATGTGTGATTACTAAATGTTACATTGTATGAAAATGCAGTTAAATGCTTCTATATGCAGAGAAATCAACCCATAATATAGATGGTCTTAGGTAGGCAACAGTGTCTTAAAATAGAGTTGGATTGCTGAACCTCACATATTATTTGTAAGTGATTTAAAGAACAGTTGTGGTCTATTTTAGCTCTTAGATGAATAGAATGTTATTGGTTCTTGTATTCTGGGGGCTTAAGGTTTGAGTATTTTTCCTTATGTTCCTTGTTTTGTGTGGTTAGCAGATGCAAAGGATGTTAGTCTGACTTGTGAGAGTAGTCACAGATGTGCAACAAACAAGGCATGACAGCCATTTGTTTTGTGTTTCTTCTAAAGACTTCTAAAAAAAATTAAATTTTCTGCTAGTTCTATTATGTCCTTAGTTTTATAGACAAAAGGTATTCTGGAGTGTTTCCAGTTACCATTTTCCTAAGCTGAAAATAGTCAATGGAAAGACTTAATTTGAAACACAATTAGACCATCTCTTCCTCTTTCTTTTTCCAATTATTAGTCACAAAGTATTTTTAATAAGTCAACAGTAAAGGAAAATGGTGCATATTTATCATCCTGAAACATTAGTTTGGCTTCCAATTTTGTTGGCATAAGAAGCGTGAGCCATCCAGTTTTCAAATGGTCTTGAAATACATGTAAAATGACTCTTCACTTGCCAGATTTTTGGAGGCTTTCAAAACATTCTCCAAGATAAACATATCAGTCTGTGAAAGACAATCCGTTACTATGTATTTTGGTAATCAAATGTGCTTGGCTATTTGTCATGAAGTTTATACAAGAGAGTAAAACAGTTTTCATCATATCATGCACTAGAACCCAGTGCCTGTAAAACTAGCACCTGCACTTTTTTTCACATTATACTTATAGAATCTGTAAAGCAAATGATGGGAAGGGATTTTATTTTTTTGTAAGCGTTTTGAATTGTAATCCAAGGGACATGTTCTGAAAATCTAAATTATTGTGCATGCATGGAGTGGTAGGTTTTAAAAATTGGGGTATATAGATTTTAAAAAAGGTGAAAGAAAAATGAGAACCTAAGCATTATCCTTGTAATAAGTCTTGATTTGTAGTAAATCTTGATTCTCTGACCAGTGTATCTGACTTACTTCATAGCCATGAATTTAAAATTTATCCTGTAATGTTTTTACACATGGGACGTCGCTGATTAAAGTGTATCTGGAACCTTAAAACATATAAGAATATATTTATCTTCTGAGATTGCCTGTTGACTGTGCCTCACACTGATGTATAAGCTTAAAAGTTCCCTCCCTGGAAAGAACAGGAAAATGGACAGTATAAAACATGTCACGTTTGACACAGCTGGCTGGCAAAGCTGGTATCAACTCAAAAATTACAGTTATGGTATATTTTGTTACCTTAAGTATGAAGGCTAAAGACATTGTCTATTTCTAAATGCTGTTCTTTCTCATTGTTCTGTGATGTTGGAGTCTTTTGTGGACGAGCAACTGAATGACTCCAACTCTGCTATTCCAAATGCATTTTTTCTGCAGTTAAAACTGCTTCTTCAGGAACGTTCTTGGTAGCCCCTTACATGTGGTAGTAGTGAGATGACTGTCTCCAGTGAAGTCATGCTATATCTGTTAAAATTTGTCTGCAGTGTGTTTGGCCTTTCTTCCATTGTGATCTTCTGGAGATACCAAACACTTGATGGTTTCTACTCTCCAAAATGTACTGACTTTTTAAGATGAAGGCACACAGTTCAGACTGATCAGCCTTCACTTCCCAGTTGCAGTAGGCTGTTGCTTATTACAAGAAAAGAAGGTGAGCTGGTACCCTCTTAAAATGGTTAGACTTCTGTGTGTGCATGTACATGTGCTGTTTTGATTAGGAATGTTAACAGTAGAACAGCTGCTGTTGCTGATGGAAACTCTGCAGTCCAGTGACCTTTTTTTATCCTTTTAGCTTCCCCTTCTCTCTCTCTCTACATGCACTGATTAGTGAAGTCGCCATCACAGACTTCATCAGTTGTAGAAGACAGTTTGAATTGGGTGCTGTGTAAGTAACCACGTCTTCAAATAAATCTCGCTGCTTTCATGCTGGTTTCACAGCACTTTAGAAGAATACTTGTGTTTATGATAGGATTTATTGAGGAAAAAAATATCATTAATACAGACAAGCTAAGAAAATGGTTGCTCAGAGGCTGTAACTCTTATTAGATTCTTCTGCAAGAGACAAAATACCGTAGATCAATGACCAAGTAAATCTACACAACATACCTCTTGGAAGAAGTAGTCTTGGACCAAGCCACTAGACCGGACTTGAGAAATGAGAATTCTTGCCTTATGATGTTACCAACTTTTGTCAAAAGCACTGCAGGGAGTTTTATGCTTTGGTTGCTGTTTTCAGTGAAGATATCACTGTACAGGTTGTGATTAATTAATGGGGCTTTTAGAGCAGCCAATTTATTTGAAGATGCATCAGTCCATTTAAAACCAAGACAAACTCCTCTACTTTTTTTCTGCAACGTCTAATTAAATTAGGGAAGAGAAATACATCTGTAGGAAATTAGCAACAAATTAGTTGTTTGTCCGTACTTCAGGTTGCCAAAAAATCAAATTTAGAACAGATGACAAAAATTAAGAACACAGCAGCCAATTGTGGAACATTAAACTCTTAAGAGGAGAAAGAATTTATGCCGTTTTCATCAGTTGCATATAATTCTAACTTGCAGGGTGAAAACTAGGGTTTATCAGGTTTGTAAAGGAATTTAAACCCAAAAAGTGAGCCTTCATGTTCTGAAGAAACAACTGACAACTGGACTTTTAGCTGTGTCAGTTTCACATGTGCTGGTTAGTGTTCAGTCTGTTGCAGTGTAATAAAAGTTGTCTGCAAATACAAAGAAAAGTCTTCATTTCTAGATAACCAAACTTATACCCTTGGTTACAGTTTCCTGTGTTGGATGTTTACTAGTCTCATGTGTGTAGAAGTTATTCAAGATTTTTAGACCATCCACATCAGTGGTTTGCTTTATGAAAGCAGGTTAAATTTTTTTCATACGGCTTATCTGCTACCCACAAAAGGGTAGATTTGTGACTTTTAACTCCAGCTGTGTATACCAGTTCTCTTCTAGTGATTGATCTTTGGATAATTTGATGATGATAGTAATTTATTTAGGCCTGATTCATAGATTAGAAGTCCACAGATATATAAGCAAATGTTACTTAATAGAGTTACTACTTAGTGTAAAAGGCAGCAGATTCAAACAAAACCAATTCCAGCTATGTGTACTTTTATTCCTTAGGTTTCTTAGCTGCTTTGATGTCTTGTTTTTTGTGCTGCAGGTAGAACCCTTTAAAGGATGAAGTATCTGATATTCTTTCTCTAACGTGGTTACACGTGAATTAACCTTACTAAAGTTTGGGTGGTTTCCCCCCCCTTTCTTCTTTCAATCTTCGATTTAATGCATCTCTTTTTGGACAGATCAGACAACCATTTTCCATGGAATTATAGTCCATCTTATTTTTTCCTGTTATGTTTGTATTTCTTTTGGGAAAATTCCACTGCTTAAAACCTCCTTCATGCAGACAAACTTTATTTGGATTTCAGGTTTGCTTTATGCTAATTTAGGTCCATGCTACTGCTGAATTGGGCAATCTTGCCCCGTCTTGTATTTGCGCTAGTGTTTGTGCAGCTGCCTTGTGATTTGGATCAGCTTGTGGTCTCCCTGAAAAATAAGCCTTCTGAATTAATTGTTCATTGATCCACTGGACTGCATGGTCAAAATCACTGCTGTCCACACAAAAGAGATGTGAGAGCACATGGCTGGGGTCAGGAATGCCTCTTTCTTGTGGCAGTTCAGTCTTAAATTTCTTAAAACCAGTCGTGAAACTAAGCTTGAACTGAAATGTTTACTAGCTTTTACAATCCTTTTTGTCCTGCTGCATCTCAAGGAACTTGTGTTTGACAGGGAGTCATCGCAACCTGACCTGGGAGGTGCATGGACTAGTGAATAGTGCACCTCATACACACGGTGCAGAAGTTTCTTAATTTGAAATATCCACGGACATGTTTCTTAAATTGCAGCAAATTTCAATAGATTTAGACTATAATTGCTATAACTGGCATGAAGTTATAAGCATCGCTAGTAGTTAAGAAATACTTGCTGTGAATTAATATGGGATTTTTTTGGGGGGCTAGGTTTGGTTGTTGGGGTTGTTTTGTGGTTTGTGTGTTTTCCCTTTCCAGTCCTAACTGTGTGGTGTTGTGTTTCTTTCAGTTGGTTTTGTGTAGGTTTGTTTGGTGTTCTTTTTAGGGGGTGGTTGTTGGTTTTTGGTTTGTGGGTTTTGGTGTTCTTTTTTAAGTTGCAAAGTTGAACACATAGAGTCAGGAAATTCCAGTTGCCTGCAGTGAAATAGAGTTGCATGAGTTCAAGGAGGAGGATTGGCCACTTGGGAACACAGATTCATGGCTCCAGATTCTCACTTCCCATGTCTGGCTCCAATATGCTCTGTAGCATCCAGGCATTGCAATTTCAGGTAGGCTGCTGTACCCTCCCACCATGGACCCAAGCATTCTCAAACTTGGCTAATCTTTTGTTCAAGGTTTGTAGTGTGCAGTCCAGTTGAAAGGCTGGGCAGTGCTCTGTGAGAGGAAGCAGCCTTGAGGTTTTTTAAATTGTATGCTCCAGACTTCACTGAGACTTTACTGAGACTTTATGGATTACAATTTTAATTCTAAAGGTTTATGCTCAGACGAATTTGGGTAGCTTCCCATTGGACAACACAAAGCAAGACTTTGAGGATGACACTGCCAATAATCTATTTCATGGTCAGATGTGGAGAGGTCTTTAAAAACATCTATATTTTAAATGAGATGCACCTTCCTTTTCTCTCTTGGAAATACTTCCTCTAATGTAAATGGGTAGTGATCATCCTATAACAGCAACCTGTCATGGAAAATTTCTGTCTTAGTAGTTATAGCTTGGCAAAATTTTTATAGGCAACTTATGTGGAAGTATCAGGTAGCTCTGTTATCTAATGCTGCTACTTCAGTTTCTAAGTGTCTATTTTCCTTTTCTGGGGTTTCGATAAGAATAAACTGTAACCCCTTCTGCATCTGTCAAACCTTAACTGTGTAACTCAGTTATCAAAATTAACATGCCTGAAAAAAAAATACCTTTGAAGGAAAAGGAACAAGTGTTGGATGACACACTGGAAATCTTAGACACTTCACTTTTTAGTAGCATAATCTTAAATTTTTGTTCCCTTAACAACTTCACACTAAGAAGCTTGTCACTACCATGAATATTTTGTCCTGAGCCACAAATGCTTCCCCAGACCCCTTCCCTTACTGAAGATTATGGAAATACAGAAATACCTCGTCTTCATTTCTTTTTAAATGAATTAGAATATGAGGGCACTCAGAGATCTAAAATAGTATGACCGACTGGAAATAAGAAAAATCTCTATTAAATGGACATTCTTCTTGTATGTATTTAGTAATGGTCACCTGAGTGTATTATGTTATTTACCGGTATGGAGGAACTGACTTGGGAAGCAGATAAGCTTGTGTAAAGTGACAACACGTTTGGATTTTTTTTTGTTTGTAATGTTTAGATAATTTAACTCTGAGTTGTTGGACTAGTGAGGAAGTGGTTGTGCAAAGAGAGGGTTACCTGGGTTTATTTTTGGATTTGTTTCAGCAAAGGTAGAAAAAGTTTGTTGTGTGTGCCTGCAAATGTTTTACTGCAGTACTTTAATCTGAGATTATTTGCTGTTCCCACTCTTACTTTGATCAAAACTGTATTTGTATCCTGTCTCCTTCCCCCTTCCCATAGGAGAGAGTCTGAATCTTCTCTTGTCTTCAAGTCATTGATCATTTGTCCCTAAGAAATTTGGATGAGGGACACTGCAACTTCTTAATCTAGTTTTGTTTCCTTTGCTTAAGTTAATTGTCATCACTGCTTCTTTCTTCCCTCTTCTGAGCGATAATAAAGCCTTTCTTTCTCCTCCCTCTCTTTCCCTTCTTTCTATTTTGCATCCTTCCCTCCCCATTTTCCTACATTTGTACGGTTTCCATGGGACATCCCATGAATCACTCCAAGCATCCCATTAACTTTCCAGAAGACGAAACTGAATTGACTCCTGTAAGTTGTTATGGTATGTTTATATGGCTTCTGTTTATGTCAATAGTTATGTTGATCTGCCTGCAACAGAAAAATCACCCTAGTGACTTCAGTTTAATTCACTGGTATCCCTACCATGTGGTAAGGTAACCATGTATATCATTACAGTCAAGCTTTTTAGTCCTAAGTTGATCGTTGCCTATTTTCTAGTTACTAATTGGGCACGGCTACTTAAAATACACTTTAGTGTTTTTCTGAAGCATGATTGCTCCTGGCAGTCATAGAATCATAGAACAGAATCATAGAATCATTTCAGTTAGGAAATACCTTTAAGGTCGTTGAGTCCAACAGTAAACTGAGCACTGCTAAGTCCACCGCTAAACCGCGTCCTTGAGCACCACATCTACATGTCTCTTAAATAACTCTGGGGGTGGTGACTCAACTGCTTCTCTGGGCAGCTTGTTCTGATGCTTGACAACCCTTTCAGTGAAGAACTTTTTCCTGCTATCCAATCTAAACCTCCCCTGGCACAACTTGACGCCATTTCCTCTCATCCTATCACCTGTTACTTGGGAGAAGAGATTGACCCCCACCTTGCTACAACCTCCTTTCAGGTAGTTGTAGAGAGTGATAAGGTCTCCCCAAGCCTCCTCTTTTCCAGGCTAAAGGGCTCCCATTGCCAAGGAAAGCAGAAAATGGATTTTTTTTTTTAAATAGAGGTTCATCATTTCATATTGTATGCTTTTATATGTTTCATATGAATATATTGAGTTTGCAAAGAAAAATTTTAGTTCTCCTTTCCCATCTTTGTCCTCCTTTGGGACAAAATTACAAAAATTATGCTTATACTGTGTTTAATTCTTGAGTTCTCTTTTGAAAATCGTGGATTCTAATTCTTTAAGCTGGAGTCCAAAGAATTCAACGTACTGATGTAGCTGAAATGCAACCTAGGGTAGTATATCCTTTCATCAAAGGTTTGCAAGCATATAGTTCTCTATTGGACACTGCTTACTCAGTTTCCCTCATTTTATTTTCTTAGGGACAGAAGGAGGCTTTTAAAAATATTTTTGTAGTGTTTCTCAACAGTCATATCAAATCCAAAATAGTGGCACAAGAGTGCCATCAGCTGGTTTAATTAGATATGTGTGTTAATGTTAAATTGTTAAGAGTTTTGCAAGAAATGTTGCAAGATACTTATGTACACAAGTCCTCAGTGTCTTGTCATTGTCTGGTTTTTTTATGTACTGATGTAAGCTATTCCATTATATTCTGAATTAATGATGTCTTTGAACCTACAGATAATAAATATTTAACCAGGAAGGAATTTTCCTATTTAACATATTTAAGGCATTAGAACAATAAGATAAAATACCTTAGAAGATTGCCAGGTCATCTATTTCTTACACTTCCCACCCAGTTTTTGTTCATTATTTGTAAATTGACAGTGTAAAGAACGTGTTTGGCACCTTTCATATGGTATTGTACTGTTTTTAAACCCTGCATGTGTGTATTTAAAGCCCTTACCTCAAAATCAGAGGAATTAGATACAACTCTGCCTCTTAGCAATGAGATTGAATCTTTCTAAATTTGTCCCATTTCTGTACTAAGTGATAATCAGGTATGTAACAAGAAAATGGATGTTTGATATGAATGGGACTGTCAAGGTTTTGCAAAAATGTGCTAATAGAATCGAAGAAATGAGGCAATGCGTATAGCATGTGAACTGATGGCCTGCTACAGCTGCAAGATGGCTACACAGCCTGCATCCTTCAGAACCTAGCTAGACAGCTTAGTTTATCACCTCTTCTGAAAGTATCTTTACTTCTTAAAATCTACCCATCAGTTACTCTCTGGAAAAAAAATACTAATATGCTCGGTAATTCAGTGTTAGTTTAGAAATAATTTCAGATTTGGGTTGGAGTTTTGTAGGTTTGTGGGGTTTTTGGTTTGTTTTTTTGTTTGTTTGGGTTTTTTGGGGGGGGGTTGTGGGTGGGGTTTTTGTTTGTTTGGAATTTTTTTTTTGAAACTGGTTTTCATCCTAAGACTTCAGAACCCCAAGAATTAAAACAACCCACTGAACTTTTCATAAAGGAACTGACAAGTATAATAGCGGAGAAAATATTGAGCTTTTGGCCAATACTAAAATTGTCATTTAGTATAATGCAACCAATTATATTCTGAAAATCTGAAAGGTATTTTTATTTTCCTGGTAGACCATCTATTCTATCATGTTTAGCAAACATATTTTGTAGATGTAGGGTTGGTGATGGGTATAAAAATGTTTCAGCATTTAAAAAACTTTCTGGCATAAGCAGCTACTTTGTATTTAAGAGGGATGTTGTGTTGAGTTCTCTGAAAACACTGAAATGCAATATTCAACAGCTGGTCCATGAACTTTTGATATTTAGGCCTGAAGATAATGGATGTTACATTCCTGCCTTCAAAGAAAGGATATAGGAGATCTTTGAAGTCCGAAGTATAATTTGGAACAAGACTATATTCCATGTTTTTATAAACATCGAGGCTAACTCTCTCTGCTGAATGAACTACACATGATCCTAACAGCATCTAGAGCTTCTAAATGTTAATATTAATGTTACTGAAATCTATTTTTATGTGTAGTGACTATCTATACCAGCTAAAGTTCGTTATGGAGACATTAGTGTGCTTATTTACATACTTTTTTGTTAGTTCTGACATTTTGATCATCATATACCATTTTTTAATGCAAGAAGTCATCACTGCCATGTCTGCTTATACTTCTTGTATAAAAGGAGTTAAAATAAATAAATAAAATAAAAGGAGTTAAAAACAAGTCTTTTCACTATTTTTTCTCTCTCCAGGTCCTTTGAAGTAAATTGAGTTTCTGAAACTTAGTTCAGAGTCTGCTCTGTATTATGAAGAAGCACTAAAACATAATTGAATAGCTTTTTATGTATTGTGTAAAAATTGTCCCCAAAAGAATCTATTTTGGCATGAAAAGAAGTTGCAAACGCATTCAATACCGGATGGTAGGCTTCATATTTGCTTTTTTAAGGGAAGGAAGAGTATTTTCTGAAGATCATAAAGAAATAAATTTAGTGAGGTTCAGTCACCAGCATGGCTAGTGTTATGCCTTGTCCAGTGTTACTGTTGTAGAGTCTTGTAGCACAGTTTATATCAACAGATTCTTCACTTAAACAGTTTCTGTGGAAGAGCAAATTACATGATTTGATGATTTGACAAGGAGAAAAATTTTTCTTATTGCCTCTTAAGAATCCTCTTAAAGCCCTATCACATTTCCCTTCCTGGATGCTCACCATGCGATGGCATTTTGAGTTCTGCCTGAGCAGTGGTGTTCTTAGATTAACTGGGAATCCTAAGTGGAGTCTGGCTCTGCATTCATAATTTAAAATATCAAAGTATAAGTGTTGGTTTTCACATTCTTTTACTGACGGAGTGATTTTATAGATCCCCTTTTAGTAGAAAATTTTAATATCTGCTAATGCCTGTTATGTGAATTTTTTCTACCTATAGTGGAAATAACTTTGGGAAGCTTTTTCATTTGCACTGCATTTGCATTAGTAATTTTATACAAAAACATATGAAAAGGTGTGGCTGCAACTGATGGCTGGATTTTATTGAGAAAGCTATCCTGTACATAAACACAGCTTTAAAAAAACCTAGTAGAAGTAAAGGATTAGGTAGCTTTGGACTGTGCACGCATTATAAATCAGACTCCTGTTACTCATATTGAATAAGCTTCACTGAGTGTTTTAGTGAATGCTACAATTAAATAGTCTTCCAACACTGTTACAGTCTAGTTCTTGTATAAATTCATGCTTAGTATAAAGAACTGCAGACTTTTGCCTTTTCTGAAGCTTTTGTCAAAGTTTTATACTTTCATGATGTATCAAATTACTTTTACCTTCAAAGGATATTTTAATATTCTGGTTGTGTGACAATTTTAAAAAAATTGAAATATCCATTATGAGAAATTAAGGCCTTGTACTGTGGAAGCAACGAACCTAAGATGATGCATTGGGGTAGAGACTTGTTGCCAGGGCATAAGTTCTTGTTTTGATGGGAGCAGGTGGAAGGACCACAGATGCTTTTCATGGTGGAAGACTAGAAAAGTCTACCTAGGAGTAGTTAACATTTTGTTTTTCTTTTCTTAGAGTTCATTGGTGTTATCTTTAGTCTGGAAAAGTACTTGGGGTAGAAAAGTAGGTTAATTTATTTGGAAAGGTCAGGCATTTATATTGTCAGAGCTTTAATATATATTTGAACTCCAGAAGTAGAAAGGAAGAGTGGGCTATTTAGATCCTCTGTGTGGTCCAAGTTAATTGTAGCATCTTAAGAAAAAATAACAAAATATTTATCTTCCCATGAACAATGGAATATTCCTAGGAGCCTGTATTGAAGGGCAACATCTATTCACCTCAAAGCTTGATGTTTGAGCTGAAGTCTTTCCTTTGAAATAGATTAAATGCTTTAAAACTGTGGATTGTGAGAGAACAACATGTTGCTCTAAAATGAAACTTAGTTTTTGCTTTCTCTAATGGTTTGTGCAGGTCAAATATTTTTAAAATGTTATGTGCACATAGTTGTTGTTTAGCCAAGCTATGATTCCTAGAACTTGGGATTTCCTGTTGCTCTGCTACTTCTGTTCATTCTACTTTTGGTTATCTGCAGTACTGCAGAATGAGTTGTGCAGTAGGAAGGAGCCATTCACAAAAGGTGTCTGGCAAAGAACTCTTGCCTCCCTGTTTCTAGATTTGTCTCTCCAGGTCAGATTCATGTAGGTAGTTGTCATCACACTGTTACTTTGTATTTTACTTGCCAACACCTGTTCCCATGAAATGCCATCTTTCTTGATTTCCAGAATAACTTTCCTGTGGTTATCTCTTTTCATACTTTGTTGCAGGTCTGGAAAGTAGTATTAGCAAAGTCCCCAGTGGTTACTTTTTTGTAAGAAATCTTTGGCATTACCATTTCTAGATAGAATAAATTTTCCTTAGTGGCGAAAAGTTTCATGGAACTTAAATGCAAGACAGCAGCAGCCAAAATGACCAATGATAGGAAGAAGGTTAAACGGTCTGCCTTGAGCTTCTCTGTAGGAGAAGTATTATCCAGCAAATAGTATTTCCTTGAAGGAGAGATTCAGTATCCCCTCTTTATCCTGACACTATTGTTGACTGATAGACTAAGGAGAGGTGGTGACTAAACCCTAAGGAAGAGGCTATAAATGTTCTTTCTACTGCAGTTGCTCCATTCACCAAGCAAAAGCGATCCATATTAATTGAAGTCCTTGATGTCTGACAAAGACTCTATCAAGAAACTCTTTAAAATAATTTCCTTGAACTTGTCTTTGGATTTTTACGTACATTTTTGAGCTTTGGATTGAGACAACCAATTTATTCCAGTTCTGTAGTAATATGTTGTAATGAGACCACGCGAAACTGACTTTGTGTAAAGTTAGAGCTTCTGTGTAGAAAAGGATACAACTCAGACTGAAAATGCACCTCGTAGAAATCATAAAAAGAGGATTAGTCTGCCTTCACATTAAGCAAAGCTGTATTATTCAACAGCAATGTTAGCATTGCATCTGCCTTTCTCAGGCCAAGTAAACAAACTGTTCTTTAAATGATAGCCTTTCTTAAGTATTGTTGGAGCTGCTGGAAATCCTGTGTATGTAGAAAAAGCAGAATGTATTAGTTCATTAGTCCCAAATGATATGATTATGTATGTCAGGAAGTCTAATCTGGGAATTCTGTATGATTGTAAACAATGCATGAGACTCTTTAATTATACCAGGTCCTGCATCACAAAGCTGTCATCAGTGTGTGCTTGAGGTGTGAAAATAATGTCAATAGGCAGCACTGCTGTGCTTATAAAACATATAGACACAGATGGTAATTAATCTGCAGGCAGAAAATTCTGCATTTAGTCTGTAGCATAACCTGTGTTTATATTAGTGATTAAGTGCCAGGTGGGGCTTGGGCTGGAGCCTAGGTTTTACTTCAGGTGCTGTGTGGAGTCTTCTCTGAGCTGTAACTTTTAAAGCCTGCTAGAGATCCTTAATTACTCATCCCACTATTTGGTAAACTCCCCCTGCAGGAGCTGTATTCACCAAACTATTTGATATTGCCTTGCATGAAGTCGTAGACATAGTCCCTTCATTTTTTTTTCAGGAGACTATATCTTTTTGTGGCTCTGAAGAAGAGACAGGGGTTCTGTGCTACTAATTAATAAACAAGACTATAGTAGTCTCCTTAGTTGTCATACCTTGTTCTGTATAGCATTGTGCCAACTGACACAAATAGAGCTGAGACAGATGCAGCCACATGGGACAGAATTTGCAGTACAGTGGTGGTACACAGGAGATATGCTTAATGCTCTGTTAAGTGCCACAGTATTAGCCTGATTTCCTTAGCAGACTTGTGACTATGTGGTTCTGCAAATTCCTGTGGGTTAATGGTTTTGTTGTTCCTCTGTAGCAGATGCTGGAGAAGATAAACACTGTTAACTGTCATTAACTGATTTTTGCCTTTTGAGAAGTCCTCAAAAGGTTGCTTATCATTTTTAAACAGATTAAAATATATTTTCTGCTAATTCCTCTTCCAAGAGAAATACGTGGATTCGTTTCTAACTTCTTGGTTTATATAATTTGGACTGTACAAGAGAAGAAAGACTTGAGTCCTTTTTTTTTAAAAAAAAAAAAGGGAAAAATTAATTGTAAGTCAGATTTGGATTATTATTACAGTAACATCTTTTTTTTTTCTTTAACTATGGAAGCAGCAGCCAGTGTAGAAAGTGTGAAACCAGTTCCTTGTGTCCAGGATGACCAGTTTTCAGTGGCTTTATATTTGTGTAATGGAAGTAGAATGTTCAGTTTTAGAAGACTGGACAGGATTTTGAAAAGCATTATAAGTGCATGTTTTCTTACTTTTATACTTCTAAATGTCTTTAAAAATAAGTTGTCTCTTGCAGAAAAGAAACCAGTAGCAGGTAAGCAAAACTTTCTTAATTCTGTTCTGTGACATTGTATACAGGGGAAGATTAAAATAGTGTCCTCTATTAACGCAACCGCTTTTGTATTAGTGTGTTAGGCTTGTAATATTTGAGAATGTTCACATTTTTGTGGGAGGGAAATAAAGTGATGACGTTTTTTTTTTTTTTTCCTTAAACTCTGCTTCTGTAATCAAGACGCTATAAAATTACTATACTGACTCCTTTTGACTTATGTTCTTTCTCTTTCTTTCTGCACAAGCACTCCTATTTGGACAGGGAAACCTCCCTCCTTCTGAGAAACATTGCAGGAAAGCCTTCTCATTTGCTGACCAAGGTGATGCTTCTTCTTTCCACCTGTATGTGACTATTTCTATGTAGAAAGAATGCTTTTGGTGTGTGCTATGCTCCTCCCACCCCTACCCTTTCCAGGAACTTGTGCATTTACTTACATGATTTTCCTGATTGTCCAAGGTGCTTTTAATGGCTGAATTTTGCTTATTTCTGCAGATGTATCAAAATGTTCAAGTTCTTGGCAAATACTTAATAGCCATGTCAGCAGGTAAAATGCCCTAGCTGAAAAGGAAATGTACTGAGCTAGAAGTTATTTTGTTCCTATTCCCATTCACTAGTTTAATAAAATAAAGATCACCACTGTGGAAAATATGTGGGAGTATTCAATACTGTTAAAAGGCAGTGGTATCTTTAAAATAAGTTCACTTGCCATGTTGAAGATAAAATGTATTAAGTAATGGGGTGGGTTTTTTTGACATTTTGAATGCTGTCTTAACATAATGTGTAGAGAATATCCTAGTGAGACAGTGGTCTAATGAGCCACGCATGTACAAATCCTGATTATAAATCAATATTCTTCGCAGGAAAGAGGTCAGTAATGTACGAAGTGAGTGCAAAGTGCCATTCACTTTCTCTGATTCAGTTTGTTAAGAATTACATTTTCTATATGTGCTTCCTTTTGAAACTAGAGTAGGAGGGATGGAGCAAGCTATAAATCACCTTGGTGAAAAAACAAGCTGGGATGAAGAACATACAGCTTCATGTTGTTGAGAAAACTTTGAATGTTCAGTGGCTGAGGTGTCAGATATGTCTGATGCTACTACCTACTGCAAACCACTTCTTGGGTTGCTTTTCTAAAATAGACACTCTAGAGGAGAAACCACAGGCAAGCCTGAAGTGACAAAATGTACCTTGGTGACCTCAAAACAATAGGAATAAAGTTTGCTGGGTACAAGTAGTCCGTATTTTCCAGTAAAAGTTTAAAACTAGTTTACTGCTTTTTCTTAAATACCTTAACGTTCTTCTCAAAATGCTCAGCATGCATCTTGACAACAAATTTTCAAGCTGTCTTCTAGGGGAGTATAAACAGCCAAAGCCAAGTAATTTTCTGCTCTTGTGATTTGTTTTGCTTAAAATTTAAGTTCATACCTCCTTCCCCTGTCAGCTCCTTGCTTCTGCACCCCCAACAAAGCAAGCAGCCACGAAACCAGCAAACCTTGCTTGATTGCAAATAGATTAACAACAGCTGTGGCACAAACAGAAACCATCATTTTCTCTCTTTCATCTCCATGTGTTTTCATATTCTCCCTTCTGGTTATTTATCTGGGATGAGTGTGGGTTAGCATATGGAACTTCAATTTAAAAAAAGGCATAAAATATTAAGTCCATTGCATCATGACCACAACCCACCTTATATCAGTGATTCTAATAGACTCCTGTAGTTAAATGTTTGAGTTTATAAATCTTTGTCTTGGGTTATTAGACTTTGTAGCCCTTTGGGTCAGGTGCTTTTGGTGAGCTGCTTGATGTTCTGAAGATAATGTTGTTAGCTCAGTTTAGGATGTCTCAGTACAGCTGTGACCTCTTCTTCTATTGAGCACACAGCCCTGGCATGGATACTTACTGGTTCTCTTCTGACCTCCTGCAGAGAGAAATATCTTAAGTGATGAAATGGAAGTCCACTTGGCTATTTAGATCTCTTCAGCTTACTGTAATATTAGATAAGCCCCAGTGTGAAACAAGCAGCCCCAAGAAACAGGGGTTTTCCTTGCAGTTGTAGCCAGGTGTTAAATCAGTTAAAGGTAGGATCATGTTTCAGTTCAATGCTGGTGTCTGGTGTGTCAACTATTTCTTACTGTCTTACTGTTTCTTGTATTCTTCCCCTTTTTTGATCTGTCTACCTTTTATATGGAGACTAGAGACACTTTGGGGGGATCATAATACCATTATTGTCCTCTGGTAATATAACTAGTTATAAAAATTCTAGTAATGGACTAGATTCCTTTTGCACTACAACCACGCACAAATACAGTTCCTGTTGCAGCGTAGGGCACATCTCAACACAGAAAATGATGTATTCATTGTGGTGATCTCTTACTTTCCAAACATAATTCTGTGTGTTGTTGTTCACACAGCATTCAAAACTCTTCTGAAAACAGAAAGAAGTGAAAGCATATCAATGGAGTTACTGAATATTGAAAATAAAGCAATGTATCTTTTATGTGAAATCTGCAAACTTGTTTCCCTATAGGTTTGGAATTACGCCATGAAATGAATACTGAAAACTAAGCTTATGGCTGTGAAATATTAGAGCACTTGCAAATAATTTTGAGAGAGTATTCAGGGCTTGACTATATCCTAGGTTAGGACTTAAAAATAAGAAATAGAAACGTAACACACTGGATTTTGAAGTTACCATTTCTTCTACCATTCTGATGCATGTGAATCTGAAACTACATTCAGGAAGCCAGATGATGGTGATTTAATGATGTAATGCTTCAGATATGTATGTCAGCATCTGGAGAAAAGGAATTGTATTATGCCTTCTCTTCCCAAATATCTAGTACTTAATTCTCCTTTTCTTGTTGACCTGAAAGGCAAATATTCTTCTTATGAATGTTGATTCCCCTGTTTTGTAGATGGCTGCTACATAGTGTAATCCTCTCAGACCTTTCAATAAATCAGTTGTGAAGTTGGCTTCATGCATCTTAAGTCAATCTGATTCAGATGTCCTCATTCTTGAATGAAGCATCTGTTTGCGATTTTTTAATGCAGTTTAAAAATATAGCAATTGATTTCTAATCTGTAAAGGATGTAAGCATGATCTGAAAACTCCAGCTTCCTACAGCCAGTTTCTGTGGAAGTTGTGATGGCCACAGCTGGAAACCACAAAAAGGATATAGGTGGTTAGTAGCAGGGTTTTGTGCAAACAAAATTTTTGTTCAACAAGCTGCTTTGTACTAATCTGCTGTGATTATTGTGATATTGCTGTGTACTTTTAATGTCAGCTTTGTCTTGGAATGAGTTATAATAAGCTATTGTAGATACATTGTTAGACAAATAGTCTATGTTCTCAAATCTGTGTTTCTGCCCTGTTCCACATATCCGTCATGCTTTTTGTCCAGCTAAAACTAATTACCAGTCAGTCCTGGTGCCTCATGTTATGTTGTTGTCGTCTTTCCACTCCCAATCTTCCTTACTTCGGTTTCTAAGGCCTATTCTCCATCCTGATTTGGTTGGGGTTCTTTTGTTTGTTTCTTTGGGGTTTTTTTGTTTTTCTCTCTCCTCCCCTTTCTTGCTTTTTCCTGGTCCCAGATCTAGTACCTTTTCTCCTGTATCTATTTGCCTTAGGTAGCTGCAGTAAGAAGCCTGGCCTAGAACTGTTACAAGACAGGTCCTATTCAGAGGCAAGCAGGAAGATAATCTAGTGCAGATGGATGATTCAAGGGATAAAAAGTCAGGGAAATTCCTTGCAAATGCATTTCAGTTTTTTTCTTCATCAGTACTAGTTTTGTCAAATCTAGTTCAAGTATTCTTCTGGGGAAGGCAGGATGTGTGTCCCTGCTGAATAAGATTCTATTCTGCTATACCTTGAAACATACCTTTAAAATGGCACAAAGTCTAGTTGGAGGCTGTTAATCAGTTTTGCACCCCAGAGGTTAATACTGGGTCCAGTACTTTTCAACATCTTAATTAATGATCTGGATGGTGGGGCAAACGCTAACTGTAATTTCTGGTTCAAGCTTGGTCTAGGTCCCCCACCTCTGGCCCACACGAAAAACTACTCCTCAGCGTTGATCTCTTTGTTCCAGCTTGCTTTTGGCTGCCCAATTCCAGCGCCACTCCAGCGGCCCCTCTAGGCACTCTCTTTTGCTGAGCCATAACCCTATAGACAAGCTGTTGATGTATGGGCTGGATAAGCAGACAATGATGTGGACTGAGAACTGGCTGAATGGCTGGGCCCAGAGGATGGTGATCAGTGGTGCCAAGTCTAGTTGGAGGGCAGTAACTAGTGGTGTACCTCAGGGGTCAGTACTGGGTCCCATCCTTTTTAACATCTTCATTACTGATCTGGATGATGGGGCAGCATGTGCCCTCAGGAAGTTTGCTGATGACTCCAAACTGGGAGGAGTAGCTGTGATGCCAGAGGGCTGTGCTGTCATCCAGAGGGACCTCAATGGGCTGGAGAAATGGGCTGACAGGAACCTTGCAAAGTTCAACGGAGAGAAGTGTGAAGTTCTGCACCTGGGGAGGAACAGCATCATGCACCAGTCCATGCTGGGGACACCGAGCTGGAAAGCAGCTTGTAGAAAAGGACCTGGGGGTCTTGGTGGACACCAAGTTGACCAGAAGCCAGCAATGTGCCCTTGCGGCAAAGGCGGCTAATGGTATCCTGGGCTGAACTGGGAGGAGTTTTGTCAGCAGGTGGTTGAAGGTGATCCTTCCCCTCTACTCAGCACTGGTGAGGCCACACCTGGAGTAGTGTGTCCAGTTCTGGGCTCCCCAGCACAAGAGAGTTACAGAGCTACTGAAGAGAGTCCAGCAAAGGGCCACAAAAACAATGGACTAGAGCATCTGTCCTGTGAAGAGAGGCTGAGAAAGCTGGGACTGTTCAGCGTGGCAAAGAGAAGGCTCGGGGGAGTCATCATCCATGTGTACAAATATCTGAAGGGAGGGTATAAAGAAGATAAGATGGAGCCAGGCTCCTTCAGTGGTGTCCAGTGACAGGACCAGAGGTGATGGACACAAATTGAAACAAAGTAGGCTCTGTCTGAACATCAGAAAACACTTTCTTTTACTGTGAGGGTGAGTGAGCAATGCCACAAGTTGCCCAGAGAAATTGCAGTGTCCGTCCTTGAGATACTCTGAAGCTATCTGGGCATGGTCCTGGGCAGCTGGCTCTAGGTGGCTCTGCTTGACCAGGGGAGTTGGACAAGATGACCTCAGCCATTCTCTGAAAATTGGGAAAAACAGGTTTCCCAGAGATAGGGACATGTACATTTTTCTGATATGGAAAAACATAGCCTTTGCTTTGCCTCATCCTTTGAGGTAGCTGAGGTACCGGTTTTTGCATCCTTTCTTCCTCAACTTCAGTTTGAGATAGACACCAGCATTGCAGTTTTCTTCCCAACCAGTTGTTTTAATGATATTACAGGAAATAAAATTCTGATCTTGTTGAAGTTGTGCAGTGGTTCTCTTTAACCACTGGCAGTAGCACTGCCAGGTTTATCTGAAAATTTCTTTGCATCACACTTCCAGCATTAACACTTTGCCTAAGAGTATATGGTGGTGTTGTATGGTCCAAGATCATTGGGAAGAGTGTGAAAAGTTTAAGTACTGGGTAAGTTTGATTAAGCACAAGAGAGGTTCTGGAGACATTCACAGATGCCATTATGCATTTAAATTCATAAGCAACTGCCATCTATCTCTTAGCCTTCCTTCTTTGCTCTAATAGATTGTGGGAGGGAAAGATCCCTTCTGTAGGAACTTGTGGCAAGAGCCAGTGTGACTGAGATGCATTTAAAATATAACTGCTGCTTTCCAGTTTCCATTCAGAAGCCATCTTCTGTGTTGGAGTTAGGCTTCTTGTAGCAAAAAGTTTGAATGGTGCACAGAAATAGAACAAAGGAAGAATATAGCATTAGCCCAGTGTAGTATCATTGTAATATTTAAAAACTTCACAGAATCACAGAATGGTAGGGGTTGGAAGGGACCTCTGGAGATCGTCTTGTCCAACCCCCCTGCTTGAGCAGGGACACCCAGAGCAGGGGGCACAGGAACACATCCAGGCGGTTTTGAATGACTCCAGGGAAGGAGACTCCACAGCCTCCCACAACAGGGCAGCCTGTGCCACTGCTCTGTCACCCTCACAGTAAAGACGTTTTTTCTCACGTTTAGCTGGAACTTCCTGTGTTCCAACTTGTGCCCACTGCCCCTTGGCCTCCATTGGGTACTGCTGAAAAGAGCCTAGTCCCATTGTCCTGATACCTACCCGTTAGACATTTATACATATTGATGAAATCCCCCCTCAGTCTTCTCCAGGCTAAACAAACCCAAGTCCCTCAGCCTTTCCTCATAAAGGAGATGCTCCCGTCCCCTGATCATCTTGGTAGCTCTCCGCTGGACTTGCTCGAGCAGTTCCCTATCTTTCTTAAACTGGGGGGCCCAAAACGGGACACAGTACTCCAAATGCAGTCTCACTAGGGCAGAGTAGAGGGGGAGGATAACCTCTCTCGACCTGCTGGCCACACTCCTTTTAATGCACCCCAGGATACTGTTGGCCTTCTTGGCCACAAGGGCACAGTGCTGGCTCAGGGTCAGCTTGCTGTCCACCAGCACTTCCAGGTCCTTCCCAACAGAGCTGCTTTCTAGTAGTTCAGCCCCCAGCCTGTACTGGTGCCTGGGGTTGTTCCTCCCCAGGTGCAGGACCTCACACTTGCTCTTGTTTAATTTCATCAGGTTCCCCTTGGCCCAGCTTCACAGGTGAATAATTCTCAGACACAACCCCCAAAACAATATTACTGCTTTACATGCATTTCCATATTTATTAACATAAAACAATATGGTGACAATAAGTCAGGAATGTGCCAGAGGTATAGAAAACTCTATATTAGGTTGGGAAGGAAGAAAGAGAAAATGTGAGGATGAGTGTACATTAAGGAGGATGGACTCCTTACCAGGAAAACAGCAGCTGTACACTCACGTTTAGTGAGCTTTGAAGGAGTGTAATGTATTTGTGTCTGTCCCTTTCTGCTTTACTCGGGTTATTCTGGGTTACTATGAGAAGAAATGCACTAAAACGTATGTTTTGAGAATGGTCATAAACTACTACTGTAAACACAAGTTCACTGTTTATAAATGGGCTGTGCCACCATTACCACACATTATTTTTTATGGTAGGGGTGTTCTGCCTGTCCTAATGATTTTATCAAGAAATACAGAAGAACAGTGGTTAATGTTGACTCATTTGTACTTCCCCTTCCAGTGCTGATCACATACACACTTGTTCTAGTGTTCTTTTCTTTCCTTCTTTAAATAATAAATGAAATCAACAGAAAACACTTCATTAATCTGATAAAGATTGCCTGTTCTAAGGCAACAGGAACCTCTGTTTCAATAAAAACTGTACAGGAAGGAGAGTCCTTGCAGAACAGGTGATTGCCCTTCTACATGAGGCTGGACTGTAGCTAGGAAAATAAACAGATACCTGCTTCCAGTGCTTCAGAAGTCAATGCTAGTTGTGTATTTAGTTATCTTATCTGCATTCAGAGAAAGACTGCAGAGAAAAAAAATCAAATATTAAACATAAATTTATTCTTTCATGCATTATGTGTTCTGTGTATCTATCTTGCTAACTTAAGTGAAATATGTGCTTTGTTACTTACCTCTTATCATTTAATTACTAGCTTTCATAAATACTGTAACCTTTTGGAAGTGATTCCCCCCCCGCCTCTTTTTTTTCCCCCATTCTGAGATATCTGTAAAAGGTGTCAGTTAATGACACTTTAAAAATGTACAAAGAAACAAAAAGTAAAACCCCAACCCAGAAATGTGAGGAATAAAGTCACTTCAGCAAGGTCAGCTCTGTCATAGCACACATCTTGCATATTTAATGGTAAAACACAGCTGGAATATCTTTAACTGTATATTTAACTGGAAGCTGAGGCAGGAGACTGTTCTCATATTAAGGAAATCTTAACTTTAAATTTTTGGGGGTTATTCTTTCTACTATGCCAGTATAGAATTATTGAAAACTTGCATTCTGGTATAAAAATATGAAGTAGTAGTCATTAATTTAAGACCATTACATTGTGGAGCTCTACTCTTTCAATTTTAGTTCACGATATGTTAGGATATTTTGGATGAACAAGTTCCTAACGTAAGTATGTTGCCAAGCTTTTTTTTTAAATCGGGGTGATGTTTTCCATAAGCAAAAGTAATCTTGGCTCAAAGCTTTAAAATGCAAGTATAACAATACTCCTGAAGTCGTTCCATTAAAGTGAGGAATTTGTGTTGCAATTTTGCAGTGATGTGTACTACTACTAAACGAGAATGTCCTTTTCCTGTCAGAGGTGGAAATGACACACTATGTGTTGTGATTTTATGCATATGTATGTATCGCCTTTATGCTTTTCCATAGTACGCATGTGACCATAAAGGCAGTCTTACCAAGGAGTGGATTCTACTGAATCTTTCTGCTGTGTTAATTTTGAACCAGATCAGCTCCCTGACTGAATTGTCTGTGCGGCCACAGCAGTGCTATGACTGCTATAACTGAGGAGTTACGCTGTCTAAGGGAGGCAGGAGTATCAGCCATTTCAGGGATTTACATTCATATATGCTGTTTGTGAAACCATGACCTAGGCAGCAGTGCTGCCATTTAAGTGCGTGTTTATGACCCTTTGGCAACCTAACTCACATCACTATTACTAGAAGGATTTACTAGCAAAGGAGAAATAAATGCCTATGTTAATGTGATTGGACTGTATGTCCTGGCCTTGTTAATTTGCGGTGTTGAATAGTTTACAGTTGCAGTCAGGTATTTTTGCCACCTGTCACCTTTCTCCATGTGCAATGAAAACTCTTGTTAGCTTAGTACAAGCTGAGGAATTGCACATGCTTCCTCCCATTGAGGAGTTGCCTTGGTTCCCAATACGGAGGAGGAGAGAGCCTGGGTTTGTGTCTGAGTGCAGTTCTGGGGTGGCTTTGATGGGGAGGGGATGTGGATGGCTGTTTTCTTGGGCCATTAGGAGAGAAATAGAAAAAATTGTTGTAAGTTTTGAAGAATTCTGCAGTTAGTGAATTGCTTTATTAAGTAATCAAAATAGTTCTTCCTTCTGCTCCAGTGAAACATCGTTTTTCACATCAGCAATGATGCAACAGTCGCCTGAGCACTAACTATAAAACAAAACTTGAGTAACTTAAAATCCTTGACTACTATGTGCTTTTAGAAACTTCTAATACTTGCTTCCTTTTCCTCTGTGCATTTCCAGTAAGTCAGTTCAGACCTCTTTTTATAATTTGTTGCTTTTTGAAGCTGGTTCTTATTTTTATAATTGTAATTCTGAGGTTTTGTTTAAATTTAAACCGACTTTGTTAAACTCTAGTAAAGTGTAAGATATTCTGATCTCTGGACCCACATTAAAATTTGAGTTGGAAATAAAAAGTAACTTGTAGGCATTACAATAGTAAATCCTCAAAATGTTTTTTTGATCTACATATTTATTTTTAAAATCATTTTAGGGAATGGTGGATTTGAGATCAGCAAAGATGTTTTAGCTATGTTGGCACAGGTATATGAGAGGCCCAGCTGATTCCTTGTTGTTTGCTGTCTTGTTGCTGTCTGTGCCTGTGCACTGTGGCTGTAAAATGCTTCTGCTGGGGTTTGCTATAGATAGTTGCATTGCACAGGTGTATGGTGAAATGAGGTGGAAAACTGTGCTGCTTGACTTTAGTGAAGAGCAAAACCAGATGTGCTGTCAACCTTTGTACAGCAATAAAGGTTTATGGTTGGGTTAACGAGCAGCTGCTTTTAAACCATAAATTACAGTTTCTCCAAATGTATGATAAAAGAAGTCTTTTGCTCTTGCTGAGCACAGGTGCGTAGCATCACTTTTAGAAACTTGCAAGTATTTAAAGCCTTGATTTTTAGTAATAATGTATTTCTACAGATGGAAGTGGTTGATGTTAAGGAAGAGGAAGAATATTTTAGAATTCTAGGTGTGTTTTACATTTAAATGATTGTAAGTATCATGGCACTGTTTTTAATAGAACATTGATCTGATTTGACCTTTCTAAGCTATGACACCATTGTTATGGTGAATAAAAAGCTGTAGTTCCCTGTAGACTAATAAAAACCTATGTTCCTAGGTAATTGAGTTCCCAGATAATGTTTCAAGCTCACGTTATTTCTGCTCGTATCAACTTTCTAGTTCATTTTCTTGAGAAGAATTATGTTCCTCACAAAGCAGGCTATTGTACTGTCTAGCTGACGTTTTCTCTGGTGCATGGTCACAGTAAGAGTACAATAAGTAGCTTAGGAGTAGCCTTTAGCAGTTGATAGGAATATTAGTAATTCACTGAGAATTGGAAAACTTTATGGATTTCAGGGTAGCTGAATCTTGCCTTTTACAAGAAAAGCAACCATCTAAATACATAGTAAAGAAACCACGAATTACATCCATGCAAGAAAGCAATGCAGAACGAAATGTCTAGGTCATGCTGAGTGTTGTTGTGATGGGCTGTGCTACTTTTGATCTGAGAAAAGTTTAAATTTTTCATTTATAAGGAGATTGAATATTTTGGAGGGGATTCGTTTAATATGTTCATTTATTTTCTAGATATGTTTAAATAATTATAATGCTTTTAGATATTAGCCACATCGAACATCCACAATTTAAGATTTCTAAAATATGAAACCTGCATACGGCATCTTAAAAAGAGTGGTTGTTTGTTCAGCTGCGTATTTCAAATCCACTTTCAACAGAAATATCAATAATCTTCAGAAATGAAAAAACAGCATTGCTGATCTTACAATATACAGATTCCTTTAGCATCAGCAGATAGAATAGATTTAAATAATCTGAATTTTTAATGCATTCCCAGTTGTAAGAAAAATAGATTACTCTAGAAGAGCTACAAAGAAAAGAATGCTCGTTTGCTTTATGTGTCTTAAAATACTTAAAGTGAAGAGAGGTACAGCCTGGATTTAGTAAGGATAAAGGGAGTGTTCAAGCTACTTACTTATTGCAAATGGATTTAGGAGTTTAAAATCTTCCATACCAATGCACCTAGCGTGGAATCCTATTTATAGGACCTGTTTTCCATATTTCCTGTGTGTTGTTAAATTCTGATATTTCTCAGTGTGCTATTTATGTTTTATGTTGATCAACCAAAAACGTATTGGGTGTACTCAGTTTTACTCTCTTGTTGAATATGTATTGTCCGAGTCTATGACTGTAAATACATGATATGCTAAAATACTTAGTAGCAATGCACAAGGCTACATACAATATGGAAGAACAGAGAAATACTAAAGGTGTCTATACAAAATATATACTTCCGGTGTGTTCTTTGGGAGATAACGGCAGTTGTATTTCTAAATGTTAAATGTATATAGTAACACTTTTTGTCTTAAAAAATAATAGTGTTCACCATCACTAAGAAATAGTTGAGGATTTATAGGTGGGTAAATCAGCATTTCAGTTCATGTTTTAAAGCATGGTAGCCTCAGAATTAAATCCACTAAAACCAGACTGAAGTTTGTGTTAACTGGAATTCTATGTGTTGTCCCCTAGGAGGAACAAGCTGCTAAACTCAAAGCTGAGAAGATTAGGGTTGCTTTAGAGAAGATTAAAGAGGCACAAGTGAAAAAGGTAAGTAATTTCTACTGGTTTATAAGATACTTTTTCACCTGGAAAATGCAGACAAAAATCTTCTCACTTGTGTCTATTACCCTTAAGTTGCCCTCAGGAAAGTAGGAACACTGTAGCGTTGTGATCTTGAGTGATAATGTGCTTTCTCATCTAAGCTAGACCTAATCAAGAAAATCCTAGCATATGGAATAACATTTTGGGTTTTTTTTAAGGAATAGCTTGTTTTGCAGCTAGTGCATATTGAGAAGACTCTGCCAGCTTCTACCCAGACTTGAAATGAAGGTGCAGCCTGCTGAGATTGTCTTTGTACCTTAAGCAGTCACACATTTAAAATATGGTTCTGTTTTCTTTACAGACCCCCTTTCCCCATTATGCATAGCAGGATTTTCCAGTGGTAAATGGAATAATACAAGCATTCAAGACTACAGACAGGGGTTACCAAGTGGAGAAAGTCTACTGACATTACTTGATGCGCTATCGAAGAATATAAAGTGTTCCCTTGAAATTTAGCCCTCTTATTTTATGTTTGGAGGTTTTTAGTAGCTTAAAATGTCTTTTACATTTAGTGTTTATATATCAAAAGCTGAAAAACTGTCCTGGTTGGAAGGGAATTAACAGTGTATTACAACTAGTATGTTTTAACTTCCAGATGAACAAGGTATAAAAAAAGGAAGCATAAATGACTGGCAAGAAGAATTACTGTCTTAAGTTTTTTTGAATGCTTAAAAAAATGGCTGCAGTTTTCTTTCTGGACAGTGACCTCTTTAAAGTGCCTATGAAAAGCCATTGTGTTTTAGAAACAGATTTCTTTTGCACTAATGCTTCGTACTGCCCAGAAGATTTAGTATAGGTATATTGTTTACATAATCAGCGTTTTTAGAAAATGTGGGGGAAGCAGGCAGAAAGCTTGAATTGCAAATCTGAAAAATTCTGTTTCTATACAAGGTTGTGCAGAACTCTGTATCTGGTTTGTGCCACCTAGAGATGTGACAAAAATTGTCACAAAGACACTTCATTAATCAGAACAGGACACTTTGGGAGGAGGGATTTTTTTTTCTCCTTAACACAATTAAAGCATGTTGGCATTGTATTGGGAAGACCTTTATATTTACTCTCTTATACTGAAGGAAAACAGTATCTTGTTAAGTGTCCGTGATACAAATATCTAACTATCATTTATGGCTTTTTACATTTTGAGGGAGTGTCTTGATTGAACTTAATAGTTTATTCCATTTTAACAAAATCTGTGAAAAAGAAGCAAGATCATAAAAAATATGTTTTTATTTGAAATGTGGGAAATTAATCCTTCTTGTTTTCCTAATTTTCTGCTTAATAGTTGGTGATCAGAGTCCATATGTCTGATGACAGCTCAAAAACAATGATGGTGGATGAGAGGCAGACAGTCAGACAAGTATTAGACAATCTGATGGACAAATCGCATTGTGGTTACAGTTTAGACTGGTCATTGGTGGAAACCATCTCTGAATTGCAAATGGGTAAGTAATTATAAACACAATTCTTATCTATTGATGTAATACTTGTCTATTTATGTGTCCTCAGAAAGATTTAAATTCTTCGTACTATTCATCATCCCATTCATTCTTGTAGTAAATGTTAATTCATGTAATAAAGCTCATGAATGATGTTGTTTCAGAATGATCTGGAAATGTTTTCTTCTTTCATGTTGAAAGCATGTCTAAATTCTAAGGTGTGATATAGGAATTTTACTAATGTCTAATCACTGAGCCTCTTGGTTTTGATGTGTTCCTCACAGAAGAAAGAGGTAAGGGATAAAAAACTTACTGTTCATCTTTCTTGCTAAATAGTATTTTCTACTGATCCTAATAGCTTTTATTACAAAAAGTTGTCTACATTGTTTTTTTCCTGTTAAATATTTTAATGCAATTGGTAATATGCCTCTAAGGGCAGTTAAAGCTCCTTTGCGCTGCATTGCACATACGACAGTGTAAGTTGTTCATTTAGCCAAAGGATATACCATCTGAGTGGATGGTATAGAATGGAGAAGAATTACATCAAAGAGATGTTAAGCACCTTAACCATTGACTAAAGAAAAGCCCAGAACTGAACCCAAATATCTGGATTTCAAATTAAAATGCAAATTAATATTTTTTCTCTCTTGTGCTGAAACCTTTTCTATTTCAAGCAGTGTAGTGTGTTAACTTTGCTTATTGTTAGACAGAAAAGGCTATTGTAGGGTGACAAGGTATCCTTCGATTCTTGTACTTTTCTTACAAAAAATAACATCTTAATAGGCTCAAAACCTTAACATTTTAATAAATGAAATCTTAAAAGTTGCCCAATTTGGGAACCAGAAAGAACTTGCACAAATTCTATGTAAATCCAAATTAAGCAATTCTGTAACACTTTACCTTATTAGTTCTATAATCTTACTGGTTCTGCAATAGTTTTGTTTCTGTCACTGAAACCTCTCTGAATTTGTAGGTAGCAGGATCCTGAACTCAAGGCTCAACCAGGGGTCTTTCCCATCCTAGATTTGCTTTCGTAAGACACTTCCATTCACTGTGCAGCCTCGAAAGAATGAAGGAACAAAATACTGGAAAAATATTTTCAACTTCTGTTGAAACTTCTGTCAGCTAGGCTGCAGACAGAAAGATAAACTGATATTTATCCAAATTAACAGTGCGACTGAATTAAGATTTATTTTAAATGAAACCAGGGTTACAAATCTCTCTTGTTGGGTGTTTTGCAAGTATATGCATGCCCTACTGCATGGGCTCAGAGACATACTGGGAATGACAGAATCTGACGGCTGTATTGAAAGAGTTTCAAGCTAAAGAACAACTTATATTACAGAATTTTAAATTCAGACTACAATGTGAGAAACCCAAGAAAGATGCAAGACGGTAGAATTCTGCTTCCTCTTTCATTTTTCAGTTTGGTTTTCCTTGATCCTTGGTAGGGCAACTGTTAGGTAGTTTGTCATAATTTCAAATATGTGGTGGTTTGTTTGTTTTTTTTTTTTTCGTTTTAAAGACAATCCAAAATGCAGCCTGTTTGATACATATATTTATACTGAAACTTGAAAAACATACAAAAAAATTATTTCAACAAAGCCCTCGCCCTATGTACTATTGTGTATTGTATTGTGTTGTTTTGCCAGTGATTCATCTTTTGAAATGTGTTTTTCTGACAATGCCTATGTAAGAGGAAGGAGCACCTTTATTATAGCATTTTCCTTTAGCAAGACACAGACTACCTATGTACACATAGGTGTATTTTACCATGTTGTCTTGTCAGTTGATTGCTCATGAATCACACAGTTAAATAAAATGTAGTGAAAGCTTTAAGCTAACAAACTGGAGGAAGACATGAGGCCTCTGGAGTTCCTGATTGTCTTTGGATTTTATGTGGTCTGCTTCAAATGTATATGGTTAATTAGTTTTTTGAGGAGTCTGATTATAGGTACATGTACTTGAAGTGGAAGGCCACCTGTTACTATCTAATGGTTTAACCAGCAGCTTTATATGTACTTTCAGAGGAACTGATATTATTTCCAGAATTCAGAATGAAATGCTTTACCCAGTTTTACCCTGCAAGTTTGTAACAGAAACAACTCTGGAAGGTTTCTTTTGGTTGGGAGAAAGGTTGTTTTCATTTTTTTTAGTTAGAGCAGAGTATGTCTATGAAGTATCTGTGGGTGACCATGTTTTAATTCTAGAGGGTATGTTTAATAGGAACACTGCATTATATGCAATTTTGCATACTATAGGAACATCTACACTCAGTGAAAGTTGTTTTGTGTTTGAGTTCAGTTATTGTTCTTCTTGTGATAACAGTTGATATATTTTGAAAGCTATCCAGTTTCAGTAAGAGGCTGCAGTGAGATTTAAACTTTTGTACCACAGTCCTCAGAAGTTTTTTTTTGGTTTGTACTTCTGTTAGGTAACACTTTTTTTACATTCTTGGAAGACAGTATTGCTGTGCTGCTGATAGAGTTTGATGGAAGTCATGAGTTGTAACTTCAAAGCCTCTTAAAAAGATTTCACTGAGACCTCAGTGATGTGTTGTCATCTCAAACCTTAATTCATTCCCTACAGATGATGTTTTGTTGCGTTCACTCTGCTTAGTGTTCTTAATTACTGAAGATGTGGAGATGTCATCCATCATCTCCGTTCTTCATTAGTGATAGCGCCTAGGTATGGATGTGTTCAGTGCCGTATACCCTCTGTAAAAATGTGGTGTAATTGATTTTGGGGGAAAAAAATATGTTCTGCTTTCAGATGCAACCGAAAGGTCAAGCAAGTACCAAAGGATTCTGAAAGAAATGGTTTGCTGAAATGCCACTGTGTGGCCTATGTGAAGAGAGAACAAATTGCAGAAAGCAAGATTCTACTTCAGTGTCTTAGAAGGGAGGAGAAAGTTAGTCTAGTGGTTTCCCAAAGGTGTATGCTTCCTTATTTGCTTTAGAATAAGGGCTTTCAGATATTTCTCTACCATTTCAGTAAATTTTCCTCTTTTTTTCTTCCCCTCTTTTGCCTATTTTCATTATCTTGTACTAGTGATAACTATTTCAACAGAGAGTCAAAACTCAGAGTTCTTAGAAGCCATGTTGATACATCATTTATTCAGCAAGACAGATTGTAAGAAAGTGTCAGTTTTCAGACTTCTACAGTACTCCCACTAACTATGAGTGTTCCGCATTTCGGAAGCATTTTGTTTTCCCTCTGATCATTGTCTATTACTTTTTTTGATACTTTATAAGTGAGATAGTGATTGGGGATGTAGAAACAAATTTTGTGCTGAAAAAGCTGCCTAATAAATTCCTCCAGGGATTGTGTGGACCGGAGTACATATAAATGTGATAACCTTCTTATTTGTACTCATAACATTTGAAATGTCATTTGTGTTCATGTGAAATGGTAGGCTTTGTCAGGTAAAAAAAGAAAACCAATTCATATATTGCTGGAACTATAAGCCTGAAGAAATAGAAGCAAGTGTGTTGAGTGTATGTGTAAAATTAAACCAGGCATGTCTGAAAGTTGACTAAGTTCTTTTAATTTCTTAGTGTAAACTTCTTCCCCATTTTAGTAGAGCTTGAACTCTGTTTTTTCTATGTGTATGCCTTGTCTCCCAGATATGACTACAGAGTAGTTTCTGTTGCAAAATGTGACAGATTCAAATGTATTTGCTCTCCTATTATTGCTGCAGAAAGGATCTTCGAAGATCATGAAAATTTAGTTGAAAACCTTCTGAACTGGACAAGAGATAGTCAAAACAAACTAATGTTTGTGGAACGTATAGAGAAATATGCACTTTTCAAGAATCCCCAGGTAAGCCTGAGATTCATGTTGAATGTGTGTCTGCGTGGATGTATGCATGCCTGATTGCAGTTTCTTACTTTTTTTTGGTGGCATTCATTTCCATACTTGTGCTTTGATACTTGTGTATGTATTAAAATGACAGGCAACTTTACATTTAGGTACTGTGTACATCCTCCATGTTGTGGTTGGCACAAAATCAGGTCCCTAGCAGAAAATCATGAGCTGAAGCAATCTGTTTGCTAATGTGTTTGTGGGTAATTTTCATGGAGATGAAGGCAGTTTCATGGCATTTACACCAATACTTAGTGCTCTTGAAATATGTAAATATGCAAGAAGGGTGTTGACAAGTATTGCTAGTAGTAATGCCTCCCTACTGTGCATTCTTGCGTTGCCGGCAAGAACAGGAAGAGAAAATCTTAAGAGGATAGCTACTCCAGGGTCAAACAGCAAGTGAAGAGAAGAGAGCATGTGTCCCTCCCTGTGGAAGCTGGGACCTGCCTCTTTTCACCTGTGTTTCCTGTTCCTTGGCTAGGAAACCAAAGGCCCCTTTCTCAAATGGCATCAAATGCCTCTCTTCTCTCAAATGGTAGCTACAGATTTGATATCCAACAGCAGTTCAGTATTGTAAGGGAGCGAAGGAAAAGAAACAGAAAAGCTGAAGGTGACTCTTTGAAGAACTGGATATAATATCACTTGATCTGACTCCTAACTCTTACCTGATGTATCCCCTTTTGGGGTCATAGATTATTTTTGCATGCTCATTCTTTGAGACACCATCAGTGTACTTGGTTTTGTTTTTTTAAAGCAAGAATTGAAACCCAGGTCTTACTCAAGTGCTTTGCACTGAAGCAGCAAAACTAAATTCTTTTGAAAAGCATGTAGTTAATACGGCTACTATCAGTACATACAATAGACGCTGTCAACAAGAATGAGGTGCCAGCATAAAACCAATATTTCTCCTTGGTTTAAAATACTGAACTGGCTAAAGTTTGTGAATATTGTTTTCTTCCAGTGTAAGAGCTAGGGTTTAGGAAGAGGAAAATTTTCATTGTCCCAGTCCTTCCCAAGCTGAAGAACAGTACAAAACTTCTTATTAAATAAGATACAGTACTGTCACAGTTTTAGCTGGGATAGAGTTACTTTCCTTCACTGCAGCTGGCAGAGTGCTGTGCTTTGGACTTAGTGTGAAAACAATGTTGATAACACACAGATGTTTTGGTTGTTGCTGGGTAGTGCTTGAACTAGTCAAGGACTCTTCCAGCTTCCCATGCTCTGCCGGGTGCACAAGAAGCCGGGAGGGGAGGGGCACAGCTAGGAGAGCGGATTCAAACTGACCAAAGGGATATTCCATATCATATAAATTCATGTCCAGTATGCTAACTGGGAGGAGCTGGCCGGGGGAGGCAGGCAGCAATCGTGGCTCGGGGACCAGCAGCATCAGTCGGCATGTGGTGAGCGGTTGTATTGTTTGTGTTTTTGGTCTTTTCCCTGTTTTTTTCCCTTTTCTGTTATATTATCATTATTGCTGCTGTTATTATTTTATTCTAATTATTAAACTGTTCTTATCTCAACCCACAAGTTTTTTTTTTTCTTGCTTTTGTTCTTCCGATTCTCTCCTCCATCCCACAGGGGTGCGGGGGTCAGTGAGTTGAGCGGCTGTGTGGTGTTTAGTTGCTGACTGGGGCTGAACCACAACAAGTACCTATGCATAGTTAGGTTCCTTTTAAGAAGACAAGTAGTATTTCATTATTTCTTCATGAAAAATAAATATTTTTACTCAGCAAAACTGTCAGGGCAAGATGGAAAGTAGTATGTGGCTTCTGTGTGTGCTTCTGTGAACACATAAATAATGGCAGTATGTAACAAGTTTAAAGATCTCTGTTTTTTTAAATACTGTTATTGTGGGATTTTCAAGTTCATAGTATTTTTTTGGATGCATTGTACCAGGCAGCAGTTTCTTTGGTGGAAAACCAGGACATTGTTGTTTGAGGCTGTTACTTAAGAGTATGGACTCATTGATATTTCTGGAAAAGATGGTTATATCTTAGTTCCAGGTATTACTTAGCAGTCTGTCTGATAGTTTCAAGTGGACTACAAAGTTTTGTTCAGTTAATGTATTGATCTCTAAGTAATAGCTGTTTTTTTCTTACTGCTACAGAAAGGTAATTAAGAAATGTTATTTGGCCTGATTTCAGAATGCCTATAGAAATATTAAGCTTTCTCTTGTTACAGAACTATCTTCTAGGGAAGAAAGAAACCTCTGAGATGGCAGACAGAAATAAAGAGGTGCTGCTAGAGGTAAGACTGCCAAAACAAAAAGGATATAGTGGTCATTTCAGAGCTTGAAGATAAACTCCAAAAGGTTGTGGTGATTGAAATTAGTGGAGAGAGATGAATGTAATTCTGGAACGGCTGTGAATGGAATGTGTTACATTTGAGATAGATGGCTATTTTGATGTTACCCCATTTCAGATACAATCAGTTAATAAAAATATATCTTTATTTTGTTTAAAAATCTGTACACAGTGATAATCAAAATGAGGGTACTTTTAACTGTGGCTAAAACCAGTCAAATTTGCAGAGCTGTCACCTGCTTTTTGACCTGTGGTGGTAGAGATTTTTTTACTTGTACTCTTCAAATGATTATTCTCTACAAAATTCTGTAGCATTGGTTCAGTGACTGGTCTATACTAATATTTTAGATTTTGTTAGTAAGCAAATTAGTTAAATTTTTTTCAGTTACATTTTAAAATAACCAAATATAACTTTAAAAAATGAGTGACAGAAAAGGAAGTCAATTAATATCGAACACATTAAATAGTTTACAGAACTAAGGAAAACAATAAAAATGGGTGGAGCAAATAAAGCAAACAGTAAACGTAGCCTCCATAAGCTGAAAACTGAATGGTTTTGTAATGGTTTTGTAGAGTCATACCTATGCTGAAACCTCATAGCTTCCACCTGATTTCCTGAATAAAGATTATGATTCAATAGTTACACAAAAGTAAATATTTTTGTATTTAATTTTGGACTTACAAGTAGCATATGCATGTTCTTAGTATATTATTAACATGGATTTTAGTAAGTGGTCATGTGAATACTGTCGATCAAAAAGATGCTTGAAGCCATGATATGCAGAGGGTTGTAATTCTATCTAGTTCTTTGTCTTCTAGGATTACTCATAAATCTCTGTGCTGCATATTAATCTGGAGTGTATTTAAAGCATTTGTTTTCCTCTGTTAGCTTTTTATAAATAGAACCTTAACAGAAGTTGTAGTGTTGGCAGTTAGTAGCAGCAGCAATTATAGTTGTATCTGATGGATTTGTAATAAGGCTTTGTGTATACTTAGACTTATGAGGCTACATCTATAAAGTCACCTCATGACTTTAAAGCCACTAAAACTATTGGAGGATCTGTTACTGGTAAGCAGTTGTTAGAAAATCTTTACAGTAGCTGCTAATGTTTTTGTTGTCATTCTTGCGCTGAGAAAGTGCTAAAATTCCACATTGTATTTGTCCAAACTACCTTATACCTTCTACAGTTAATCTCTAATTTATATTGATGCATGAAAAAAAGAGCTGTGCCTGTTATGTGTGCATTCCTGAAATAAAGACTTTCAGAATTTCAGTCATTAAAAACAAGCCACTGCATGCTGTATGTTCTTCCTTTCTCTCTTCCCAAACCACTTTATTTATTGACAGGAATGTTTCTGTGGAAGTTCTGTGACTGTGCCAGAGATTGAGGGAGTTTTGTGGCTCAAAGAGGATGGTAAGAAGTCTTGGAAGAAACGTTACTTTCTTCTTCGAGCTTCTGGCATCTATTATGTCCCTAAAGGGAAGGCAAAGGTATGTTATTTTAAAGCAATTTCCCTGAATTCTTTATTGCTGGTAGATCGTGCACACAAGGGTCAGCCTTAAATTTTGGCTTCACTGTGCCTTGCTTAGTGCCACATCCCTTCTTTAGAAGTGCAGCTTTATCATGGAAATATTGTGTAAATTACTGTGTTAGCACTTGATGTGAAGGGTGTAAACCCAAACTTAAAAATACAAGATGACAAGGGTCTTCTTTTTGAGTGAGCTTGGGGTTAGGTGTTCAGAAACACTTGAGGAAAAATGATTGATGGAGTTAAGAGGCTGTCTTTTCTCAAGCAGAATTGAGATAAAAGACAAAATTGCACTGCAAATGCCAATCATAAAATATCAGACCAACTCCACAATCAGTCTGCATAATTGTATTGGTTTTAGTTTGTATAAATGGGATTCTTTTCAGACCAATTTGTTACGTGTTTTCAAACTAGTAAAATTAGTACAATTTCTTCAGTGTCACCTAACTGCTGTTCTGTGTGTACCAATAACGAAAAGTAAATAGAAAGCTGCTACAAATGCATTACAGCTTCAAGGCTGAACTACTGTGAGTTCAAGTTGTGCATGAATCCATAACTCTTGACAGCCTCAGCTGATCCCCAGTACAGGAAATCCATTTCCCACACAGCTGGCAATGAAGAGGAAATTTCTGTCAGTGCATCAGCTCCCTTTAGAGCTGAATACATCTCAGATGTTCTTTCCGCGGTCTTTCGCTTTGTTAAAACAATCTATATGCAAGATAGCCTGTTGAAATTCCATGCCTTACAATCACTGCCAAACATAATTAGAATTACACTCACAGTCACACTGGAACTTGGACACCTTTATTATCACCAAGGTGAAATCATAGAATCATTAAGGTTGGAAAAGGCCTCTAGGATCATCAAGTCCAACCATCAACCCAACCCTTCCATGTCTCCTAAACCATGCCCTGAAGTGCCATGTCTACACATCCTTTAAACGCCTCCAGGGATGGTGACTCTACCACCTCTCTGGGCAGCCTGTTCCAGTGCCTGATTGCTCCTTCAGTAAAGAAATTTTTCCTAATATCCAATCTAAACCTCCCCTGACGCAGCTTGAAGCTGTTTTCTCTCGTTCTATCGCTAGTGACCTGGGAGAAGAGACCAACACCCACCTCGTTACCACCTCCTTTCAAACGTAACCAGGAACTGTTTAAAAGTTCCCGGTCAACCAATCCTATTTACTTTCTCCTGATTACAACTGTGAATAAACATTAGTTGTCTGATGTAAATTGTTGTCAAAAGGCAAAATGGAGACAGAATACAAAAAATCAGACTGAATTTGGAAAAGGATATCCTGGTTTTAAATTAACATCTGATGCAAGAGTTTTACACAGCTGAATTTCCTTCTTGTGTTGATAGTTTTTGAATCAGGATGAGACTAATATTGGAACTGAAGTAGCCCTTATATTAGTATTGGATCTTAACAGTAGATTGATTTTGTCATGCCTGTGGTGGTCTTATAAAGATTCTTTGTAAAGGATTATTTTTATATTTCATAGGTCTCGCGGGATCTCGTGTGCTTTCTACAGCTAGATCATGTCAATGTTTACTATGGACAGGATTATCGGAACAAATACAAAGCACCCACAGACTATTGTTTAGTGCTAAAGGTAATCCATTAATTGTTTTAAAAATTCTCATACTGCAAAGAGCAATTAAAGAGCTTGAAACGTTTCCACATTAATCTTAGTGTCTTATAATAACTACACTTCCTAACTGTGAACAAGAGCTGATGAATCCAATATTAATCTTCGGAGAGACTATAATATGGAATACACTTCCTATAGTAATATAACAATTGGGAAACTATGCATCTCAGTTTTTAGGGTGAATTTCTGAATTATTTTCATTCTGCACATCAGAAATGTAAATTGCTGTAAACTACAGTGACAATGAGAAAGCTATGTTTAACTACATTTTCTGTGAAGTTGTAGTAATGATCCTCCTTGACAGAAATACAGTAAAAAATATAAAATGCAATGCAGGGACTAGTGCAGAGGGAAGAAATGGCTATGAATCACTTTCTTCCCCATCAAGCTGACAGATTTCATTCTCCTGCCAGATGATCTGTGTGGTTTGCATGGTGAGAGAGGAAAAAGGTCATAGAGAGCAACAGAAGAATGGCTTTACTGGATTCGTCTAGCATTCTAGGTTTCTCTGACAGTGGACTTTCTTTATAAGCTGCTTAGGAAAAAATCAGAAGTACAGGACAGTCTTGCAGAGACTCTTCCACAGAATACTTTTTCAGCCTTTAGAAATTTAGGGAGCCAGGGAGTGGACCTTGGCTGTTCAGTAGTCCTAGGTGCATTCTTACTCGAGTATGCCCTGTCTCTTCTGTCATTCCAAGATACTTTTAGAGTGCTGCAGCAGTTATGTACACCTTCTCCATTATTTTACTTGTCCTGAGCCATCAGTTGCTTTCCGTTTTGTTTTCCCCTAGTTCCTGTATAGGAAGTGAACAGTTAGTGAGCAGTTGTTGCCTGTTCTCCATGCTGCTCATGACTTTGTAAATGTTTTCCTATTGCCCTGAATTGTCTTAATTCCAGACTGATGAGTCCTAGTCTATTTAGTTGTTCGTCATACTCTAAAACATAACACTGAACTCTTTTTGTCCCTTTGTCAACTCTATACCTTACAACAATTCAGGTTCAGTGAGATAATACCCCTTGAAACAGAGTTGCCATCTTCTGAGAGTGTAGGTCCAGAGTTGTGCAGAAATTGGTATTAGAGAATTGTTACCCATATTGCTAACCTTTGGGAAATGGAATGCTGTAAAGGAAAAGACTTCTGAGTATAAAGGACAGGTAGAAAGAACAAGTAGAAAAAAAGATTATGAAAGCAGTGACCTGATCTTAAACTGTGAGATTAACAACTTGAGTACTTGAAGTTATTTTAAATTGCATCAACTCATCTCCCCATCTCTCTTGACTCCCACACAGTGTTCAAAATGGTGTCAGCTCCTGCAAGATAGCTAGCTACAAAGCTATTTTATAACACGTTTTCACAGTGTTCATAGCAAGTGAAGTGTCTTCATGGATTTGAAAATGGTGCAAGTAACAGGAGATGGTTATAGTTGCACTTAGAGTTTTTCTTTGACCTCTTACCTTCCCTGATTTGTAGCTCATGTGGTGTTGCATATGTCAGTACATTAGAATGTTTTAACATGCCTGGTGTGTGTGGCTGCCTGTCTTGTGTCTGAAAAAAGGATTTCATCTTTCAATAGACAGTGGGCATTTGGGCCCACTGAGAGATAGACACTGAATATCAAATATGGGCATGATATTAAGGGGGAAAGAATGGAGCTGAAACTGGAAATATTTTCCACGTTCTTAAACGTCATTGGCACACTTAATTGAATGCAATTAAAAGCAAAATGTCAGTGTTTGTAGGTATTTATAAATTCCTTGAAGTAAATTTATTTCTTCTGTTTACATGCCACTTTCTATCTGCATCATTTGGACAGGTTAAGAGTGAGTTATTTTTTCAGACTTGTTGACCACACAGAGTAAACCAGACTAAGTCCTGTCTAAGTAGACTTTTAAAAAAGAAGTATTATCATTCTGAGCATAAATGAAGACATGAAAATGTTAAAGTGAAATTTTAATGCGTCTGAATTGTCCCTAGTTGGCTTATTTAAGTAAATTTATGGGGTAGATTTCATTGGGTAACTTAGACAAAGTGAAGCTATGTTTTCAGGGTGGAACTGATGAATCACCAAATTACTATATTAAGCAGGATGGAGTTCTTCCTTCCTCAGTTCTTAAAATGTTCCATCAATGTTTTATATTAGTACCAATGTATAGAAGCCATACAGGTTTGTTGTTTTTTTTTAACAGAAACTCAGTTTTGTGACACAAAGATTCACTAAGCTGCAAAATATCTCCAAAACATGAACATGTTTTTCGAGAGGTGAATGGCAAATACAAACTCAAAGGCCGATTGTCACTGAAGTCCAGAATGGATTTGTCTTTACATATTTGCTTCCTTTGTTTATCTTGAACCTTATGGTGCAAGAAAGGTGCTGTGCTATTGTTAAATGTAACATTTGTATGCTAGTATATAATATTAGCTCCTTGGTCCTAAATGTTAGCTTTCTGAGAGGTTCTTTTATTTCTTTATAGCCAAATTTTTAATAGGTCCAGGAAGAACATGGCTTGTTGGTGAAGTAATTTTTTTGTGCTTCTATAGGCTCTTCCTTGTTATACACACATATGTGAAAGAGGCTGGTGGTGAAAAATGAAAACAATTATCTAATATCATTAAGAAGTTAGTTATATATATTCTGTTTATGGAGATCAACGTGTTCGCGTTCATTTTGAAATAATTATGTTTGGAAAACAACAGGAGAAAATATTCTGAAAAGATAAGTTCCTTGATATACGTTTCAGACAGTCTTCAGTAAAACTTAAATACCTATGATCATCTAGCAGAACTCTGTGTCACTGAACTGTCAGGTGACAAGAGGAAGTGATAAGAACTGGAGTATTGAGAGTTGCCCTGACACCTGTGAGACATGTAACTTCTACAGCATGGACAGGAAGCAACTGAATAATCTGTCCAGAATGATTTTCACTTCGTGATTTTTGAAAAATATACATTACTTTCTTGACTGCTGAATTGATAAATACAGCACCTTTTCTTTTTTAATACATGCATGTGGGAGCAGCAAGTATTTTAGATCATAGCCCTGTATCAGTAGGGTGGGGGCCTTGAAGGTTCTACAAGCTGAAAATGGATTTGTGCTTAATAGTGTGTCATTTGTGGAGTGTCTCACTCAAGCCACACAAAAGCAGAGATGACGGGTACTTGTGTGTTCCTCCAGCTTGTTTTGGTGTGAGAGGAAGATGAAGTATTAGTTGTCTCCTTCAGGTGGTGAATTAGTCGATAGAACAGTGAAAGGAGACAACTCTTTACTCTTTGGCAGTCTCTTGCTTGTGTTTAGGAAAGGTTTTTAAAAGCTGAGACTATAATGCTTCAGTCTCTAAAGATTTCTATATAGAGCTTTACAGGTACCGAAGACTCTTGGTAGGTAGAAGGTACAGCACTAAAATACTGAAAGATTTGCCCTTTCTTAGTGTTTCAAAGCTGAAATCAGTGCACACTGGGCACACTGCCAATCTGTGTGTGAAGCAATCCCCACAGCCACCTCATGAAATATTCTGAAACATTTTTAAGTGGGCTCAAAATACAGACTACTATTGGAGAGCTTCCAGCATTAAGTTTGTCTGTATAGACCCCAACAGACAAATGGCTTTCATTGCATTCGTAGCTGTTAAAATATTGATGAGGATTAACAATTTCCTTGCAGCATCCTCAGATCCAGAAGAAATCCCAGTATATAAAGTATCTTTGCTGTGATGATGTAAGAACTTTACACCAATGGATCAATGGCATCCGCATTGCTAAGGTAACCTCCTCTCGGCAAGTCTTGCACAGTTGTCAGGAGCTGTCATTATGTGTGAAACCATTTAAAGTTATGTAACAAAATACATGCTGAATCTAACTTCCTTCTGTTTAACTATTCTGAACATGAACTTACAATCTTACATATTTCATTCCCTAGCAAAACTGTTAGGCTTTGTTGTTATGATAATTCAGTAACTGGGGCCTTTCTTCTTGTTTCTGCTGTACCTCTTTGTCACATGATGAAGTTCTAACTGACATCATGGTTAGATTTTAGCCAGCCTCCTTACAGATTTTAAACAGAAGGCTTATGGGAAGAGAATTGAGAAAACAGAATTGTTTTCCAAGGTCCCCAGGATGGCTTAGTTTATTCATTGGCCCATTTCTGGCTTGACGCTACCTCTTCTAGCATAAGTAAACTTTTCCTTTCTTTCAACAAGTCACTGATAAAAAGGGAAAAGGTTGGGGGAAGGGAGTTGCCACCTTGGTTAAACAAAATGAAATCTGCATTGAATTAATGTTGGCTGGGTTCCTTAATAAAGAGCCTGTTGTTTCTCTGTGGGGGAGAAAAAGGTGGAATAGAGAAGCCAGAGGGGGTCCTTCTCAACAGTCTGAAAAGGGTACACAGCCTATACAGTTGTTAAATTTGTTTGTCATTTTGCTTAGTATGGGAAGCAACTATACATGAACTATCAGGAAGCATTGAAGAGAACAGAATCAGCATATGACTGGACTTCCTTGTCTAGCTCCAGTATCAAGTCAGGCTCCAGCTCATCTAGTTTGCCAGGTAATAATGTGATCTGTCTCATAATAGAGAGATTTACCTTTTTTGTCATCTTCTATCTGGAGACCTCAGGAGAGACTATTTCAGGAAATGGGCTGTTTTTCTGAGGTCTTTTATGCTATGTTTAGTCTAAAACAGAACTTTGTTTAACATACGTTTTTGTATGTTTGTATATATATTTAAAAAATTATATTACTTGCTGTGGCGTATGTATTTGGAACATACAGTACTTTCTTGTTCACCTATAAAAAAGAATGTTTTTCTGATACTGAGAAAACTTCCTTTCAAATTTCTGATGCCTCTATTGCCACCTATCTGAAAAAGGAAATCAAACCTACGTTTTAATGATACGTAGACTTGTGTGTGTAGTTTTTAAGCCACTTTTGTTGACTGAAATATTTGAAATTGGAAAATGAGAAATAGTCCCTGCCCAAAGGCAAAGGTCCAAACAATCTCTTTAGAGACAAACTTTGAAAATACTGTTTCTGTTCCTGTGTCAAACTGTGTGTGTTTGCAGTAATGTGCTCCTGTTTGCCTCTCAGCAGGATGGGGAGTGTTTTTTTGTAGCACATAGCAGTTTAAAAATTGATGAGGGGTTTATATAGTCTCATTTCACTGTTTAGAGCTGACTGGGACACTCTGCCAGGTTATTCTGAAGCCTAAGGGCAAGTTTCATTATTGAAAACACCTTATTGTGTGAAAGTATTTTGTCCATCGCAGGCATAGGGCAGGAAGTAATGCTACTGAATTGGAAAGGTTCAGAAAGTAGCCTATAAGAATGAGCTAAACAAATGCATCCTCACTGGGAAAGCACCATGTCTTTTCAACGGTGTGGAACAGCTTGCAAGGCATAGCAGTAAATTCTCAGTTACTGACAATTACTCCATCCAAGCTGGGTGTTTTTCTGATAAAGTTTCTCTTGTTGTGGGGAGCTGAGCCACAGCCCACCAGCCATGGATGTTCTGTCAGAGCTGCAGTCCAGCCTGGCTTAGATGCTCTTTTTCCACAGGACAGCTTGGCGCTACACAGAAAGCAGGTGCCAGGCTGGATAGAACAGTCTGGAAGTGGCTGCTGCTGCCTTTCCAAGATATCCTGTGGACCCAGAGCATCATCTGTGTTTGCTAGTTGCGGGATGCGCATCATTCCTTCTCTTCCCTTGAGGAGTGGAGCACTTGGAAGCAAACTGCTGCCTTGGCTAGTGTAGTTTGCCTGTCCTTACCCTATATCCAGTGTTTCTAAGGGGGTGCTGGAGAGAGCACACTGCATGCATTGCATGCAGTGGGGCTTTTCCTGAAGTGCCGGAGCTGTTGGGTATTTCAGAGTCTGTACAACTGCAGTGTGTTCTTACTTTGCAGCATATCTAACATGCTGTCATCTTTGTGGAGCTTCAGATTTGGTTAATACCAGGAATCTGTTGCACTGTGTTGTTTTCCAGACAGCAACGGCCTGGGTGTGAGCTAGAGCTTATGCAGTAGTTAGGGGAACAATGTCCTTTTGGTGGGTTAACATGTTTAACAAGCGTGACCAATAAATGTCACACATAGTTGCGTTGTAAGCACACTGACTTTACTCTTACATTCAGAAACATATGCTAACTGTTTCTTAACTTTCTTCTAAACAGAATCTCAATCAAATCATTCTAATCAGTCTGACAGTGGAGTTTCTGACACCCAGCCAGCCGGACATGTCCGTTCCCAAAGCATTGTCAGCTCCATGTTCTCTGAGGCCTGGAAACGAGGCACTCAACTGGAGGAATCCAGCAAGGTAACAAGAAGACTTTAGTTTGAGAACCAACGCCCAACAAAATGTACGAGACAGTGATACCTCTTCCACCTCTGTCTTGAATGGGATTTCTTCTTTTTTTTACTCTATGTTTTTGACATACACTGCCATATAATTGTTTTTTCAGGAATGACTTTTTCAGGGAATTCAGCTCTAGAACCTTCTGTTCTTGCTTTTATTTGTGTGCACAGAACCCTCTGTTCTTTGAAGGCATAATACAGCCCTTCCCATAAAATCCTATTAACTAATGTTGAATAAAGACAAAATAAATGGATCAGCTGTTAACAAGTTGAATTAAATTCAGTTCTTTCACGAAGATCTTTCTCCACTTAACTAGCCACATCTTTCCATTGTAAAGATGTGAATAACTGAGACCTGAAGGCAGGTATATCTATTTAAGAAGTCCTCCAGTAGTTTTTACTCAAATGTTTTCTGTTACGTTTGGTGGAAATAGAAACAGTAGCCATGGATACAGTCAAAGCAAAAGTACTAAAATTGACAGCAATTGTGAATTGAGGCAGATTTGGTATCTCCTGTTGCTGGTAGAGAGTTACAAAAGATTTTAATCCATTGAAGCTTGAGGCTCAGGTCTGTTGTGGTTTGGTTAGCTTTCTGTCCTTTCTGTGGTAGTTGACTGGTGTAGTTCCTGGGAAATACTTCCAAGCACAGCAGAGATGCCACTTAAGCTGGTTTCTTGTCAGGCTCAAAGGCATTTCCAGGTTCCTGAACAGCTATGACACCAGTATTAACTGCAGCAGTTACGTGTGGAAGTACATTGGCAAGATGCTGTGAGACGCTATCTTCACTCCTGTCAATTTTGAATCTCTCCCAGACCCCAGGTTCAAGCTAGAGAAGCAAGCCTTATAAAACCAAAACTACTGGTTACTACACCTGACATTGGTGCATCAGATAAATAACTAAAAACAAGACACAACATCACATTTTCAAATAAGAAAGCACATGTGGTGCAATGTGAAAACTGACATGGCTGCATTCTTTGGTATTCATAACTTTTCTGCAGTGCCTGCTGGCTTGGAAATTGTCTGATTCTAATGGTAATGTGGTACTCGGCCCAGGAATGTAGCTTGCTAAATTGTGATCCAAATTTATCTACTGCATGCGTGCAACACCTGGTGCATGTTCATCAGCAGATGGCTTGTGTATGTGTACAGGGTGCCTCATTTCTGCAGGAGCGGGGTAGATGCAGAAGATAGGGTACTTGATTCTGTCTAGCACGTATCTGACAGAGGTGAAAGAGTTCTGCTATGAGAACTGTAATGTTATGGTTTCCTAAAGTTTAGGTTTTAACGTGAAAATCTTGGTGCTACACCCTGTGAGCTTTTAGAGAAAAGTTTGAAGTTTACCACAATGGGGTCACTGTTTTTCTTACTGAGTCCATAGTGCTGCTGGCAATTGTTCATTTAAATAAACCCCAAGAATTTTTATCTGATTAAAGCCATTTTTTGAATAAAATATTCAGACTGCTCCCTATTGAGGGCCATCCATGTTTCAAGATTTCATCAATTTGAATTCCTTTCTGTGCACAAATCCACAAAAAGGTATATTTCTCTTCCTCATGAGTAACACAGGTGAATGCATTGCTCTAAAACTTCCAAAGAATCCAAATGAAATGAACCATGTAAAATAATAATTTGAAGCCATGTTAAAAAATTCTGAGTAAATTGGTGACAAATTTACCTTCCATGAAACTACAGTATGTGCTTTTTTACCCTGTACAGGTCTGGCCCAAGGAACTTAAATAACTAATAAATCAGACAGGCAGTGAAAAATGTTAAGCTATGTGGCAAGAAGGGAGATAACAGTGCTGAAAAAATTGTAATTTACATTAAAAGGTAGTAGCAGTGAGAGACATGCTGGTTCAGGCAGATTAGTCTCCAAACAGTTATTTCAGAGGTAGTTATTCAACAGTGCTTTGTTGAGAAAGCTGGCTTAAGTAGTTCATACAGGCAGGTTGCTGCAAGTGGCAGAATTAGTGGAGACTTGTCCAGCGTGTCCCTTCCCCTTCTGCAGCAGCGCTCTCTCCCCTCGGCAAGCAAAGCAGAACAGAGCAGGCTTTGGCTCAGCAGGGAGATGACCTGGAGGCTGGCCAGCCAGCCAGCCAGGATGTTGTACTGGTTGGCCAGTGGCTAACTGCTCAGTTAAAAATTGGTGAGTTCTGCCTGTTTTTCCCTCTCTTAGCAAGTGCCGGTAACTTCACAACATTTTCTTGAGGTTGAAAATAGATTGAGATTTCTAGTGGTCTGTCATATTTGACTGAAATTTGCTAACCAATCCAAAAGCAACTGGCATTAGGGAAAGGAGATGGCAAACAGTTCAAGTGCAGAAGCTTGTTTTCTTAGGAAAGAAAAGCTTTAAAAAAAAAGCACAGTTATTTAAAAAAATAAATGCTATTCTTTTCATAGCATTTCTGAGAGTTCCAAGTAGTCATGAATATGCATGTTACAAATATGAATTGATAGTATGCAATAAGTCATTTTTAAAGATCCACAGAAGGACATCCCATAGTTCTAAGGACAAACAAGGACAATGATCTGTTTCGAGGTTCTTTTATAAACAAAGTATTGCTGAATATGTTTCTGGTTGTGGAAATTTAATTTGATTCTGTGGAGATGGGAGGGGCTCCCTCTCTTGACATGCACAATATTCTTTTTCCTGTCCTGAGTGCTTAGTTCGCTCACTGTGAAATGTCTGTCCTCAATGGATATGAGGAAAATTTCTCTCTGTTTTGATTATATCTAAGATTAAAAAACCCACCTTTCCCAAAATGCAGGTAATGTGTCCACTTTGTATTTTGAAAGATCGTTGTTTGCCCCAAGAATTCTTTATTCATCTGTTCACATTCTTCACAGTTGGGCAGTGAAGATCTTATTATGTCTCATTCTGTTTGTTAGATTATGAATAAGTTATTTCAAATGGCATGCTACAACAGGCATCAAAATGCGTGCTCACTGTGTGTGTTAAGTGACAAATTCAAGATTCCCCAAGGTCTTGCCATTCAGGGATAGCTGTTCTGTTATGCCTTGGTCTCCCTCTCTGTTTTATGCCGCTTTTATTTTTCCTGTTGCCTTTTGCTGTCTCAGGTGTCAAAAGTGAAGCTCAGCACTCCCGTGGTGCCTTATACAGGGCACAATTAAGGTCAGGTGGTGCTACTTGAAAATTCATTAACCTGGGTGATTGGGAGAATGGTAATTTGCAGACTAACACTTGCAAGAAATCAAGATTTCTCTCTTGTTTTGTTATGTGAACACCTTGATTTAGCTGCAGAACTTTGTTATACTCTTGCCTTCCAGACCTAATATGACAGGTAGAGGCACACCCATGTGTGTTGTAAATTCACCGTTTGTTGTTTCTGACTCTAATCCTTTTGGTGGTGTTCTGCGCATAAAGGAACTCTGTGCACCTGCGTTCAGAACAAAGCAAAATGCAAACCTGGTCATGAGTGCAAACGAGCATAACTGGGCTAACTTGTGGCAAAGTATTTACTAATGAAGTATAGGTACCCAGTGTGGTCAGTTGCCATGTTGGTATTGCGTTTCTAATGCATGTTTCTATGCTGTGCACTGTGAAATTCACAACTTGGCTTGTAGCCAAACCACTTCCTATTAGGAGGATATTTATAAACTTGAGTAATGCAATTAGCTTTTTATTTTTTAACAGGAATGTAGGCTTACAGTTTTAGAGAAACAAATAAAGCAAAACCCAACAAGTAGACTAAAACACTGCCTGCTGCTTTCCCATTGCTCCTTCCCTTAGTTTTTCCCCGACTTTCCTTTCTTTTTCTGCTTAACATAATAGTTGCATGTATAGCTATTCTTTCCCAAGCTAACTTTCTTCTAAAGATCTCTAACATTTCCTTCTGGGGAAATGCTCCTAGGAAACCTCAGTTCTCCCTCTTTTTCCTGATTTTTTTTCCTTGCCAGTCTTGGATATCAGAGCATGTGGAGTGGAAGGTTCTCAGTAGTATTCCTGTGTAGAGCTCGCTCCTCATGTGTTTTAGAGCATTTCAGGATTTCTGCGTTATGTGGCACCGAACAGCATAAGGCCTGAGCTAAGTAACATAAAGGCTTGGCGGATGCTCTGGTAGGCCGTGTATGGTTTAACTCTAGTCTTACTGAGCTGAGGAGATGTCCGCAGAGTCTCTTGCTCTGCCTGATGTCCTCTGCCATGGCCAGTGGCACACTGGGGAGTGCCATTACACTTGCCCAGAGGAGGACCACCAACTCTCACTGGGTACAGCTGCCTGCCCCACAGAAGCGATGAGGCTGGTGTATTTTCTCCCTGACATTCAGCCTAGCTTGGAGTAGACCTGACTCCAGTGATTCTTGCCAGCTCTCCCCTCCCTGCCTGCCTGGTCAGACAGCACAGTCCAGGCCTGTCAGTGTATGGAATTGTCTTTTGCCACATTGTTGTGCTAATACTTCCTGCATGCTGTAATCTGCCACTTAATTTTTAATGATAGGCACATTTAGACCTTGACTTTATCATCTTTGTCTCCCTCCCTCCCTCCCTCCCTCTCTGTCTTTTTCCTTTTCTCCCTTTCCACTGTCACTAAAAATCCCTTCCCCATAGGCCCGAATGGAGCCTGCAGGTCGGCCCTTCGTGTCTGTGGCACCTCCTGTGTCCCCACAGACAAAAGTGGCGACGCCCTATGCAGCATCTCAGCCCTCCCCCCCGCTGCCCCCACCGCCTCCCCCACCCCCGCCTCCCCCGCCCCCCCCTCCCCCGCCCCCACCCCCGCTCCCCAGCCAGGCTGCCCCCTCTGCGGGCTCCCCCGCCACCATGTTTGTCAAGTACAGCACCATCACCAGGTTGCAGAACGCTGCCCAGCACAGCGGGCCCTTTTCCAAAGCTGCTGCTGCACAGCAGGCCCCCCCACCCCCCCCACCCTCGGGAAAGCCTCAGATACTGGTGCCCCCCAACGGGGTCATGCCACCTCCCCCCCCGCCGCCACCTCCCCCCACACCGGGCTCTGCCATGGCGCAGCTGAAGCCAGCACCTTGTGCCCCCTCTGTGCCACAGTTCACACCACCGCCACCGCCCCCCAAAATCCATCAAGTTCAACCAAATATAAGCCAGGCCACCTCTGCCTCCTCACTGCCACCACCACCTCCTCCTGTGCCTGCCCCACCACCGCCCCAGGCACCCCCAAAGCCTGTCATGGCAGCTCTCCCCCCACAGCCTAGTGGGAAGGTGGCACCACCAGGGGTCACACATGTCACCCCCCCTGTGCCAGCTCCCTTGCCCCTTGCAATAAAGAAACAACCAAGTGTCACCTCTCCCCAGGTACCTCCACTGCCCCCGGCCCCTCCTGGCCCCACTCCCCCACCGACGTTCCCAAAGCAGCAGAGTTTCTCTGTGAAGCCTCCTCCATCCCCTCAGTCCCCAGTGCCATCGGTGGTGAAGCAGATAGTTAGCCAGTTCCCGCCTCCTCCCACCCCACCTGCTACTGAGCCCCAGCCTCTGAAACCCCTTCCACTGAGTGTGGCTCCACAGTCGCCTCCAGCAGTGAAGGCAAAGCCCAAATGGCAGCCCACATCTGCTCCCTCACCAGATTTCCCCCCTCCTCCACCAGAGAGCAGCTTAGTGTTTCCTCCTCCACCTCCTTCCCCAGCTTCCTCTGCAGGTTCTCCCCCCCCTGACAAATCAGGGTCTCCGGTCAAAAAGACCAGCAAGATATCAAGCCCTGGAGGGAAGAAACCACCTCCAACACCTCAGCGAAATTCAAGCATCAAGTCCACCAGCTCCACTGAGTACCATGAGTCCAAGAGACCTTCAGTGGACCGCCTTGTCAGCAAATTTGCACACCCACCAGAGCCGTCAGGGTCTCCTTCCAAGGAGTCATCGCCTCCTGCAGCCCCTCCAAAGCCAGGAAAGCTGAACCTTTCTGGGGTGAGCCTGCCCATTGTCCTTCCGCAAGGAGGCATCCTGGTGAAGGCTTCTGCTCCGGGTGTGTCTGGGAAGGAACCTGTGGTCGAATTCCCTTCTCCACCGTCCGATTCAGACTTTCCACCACCACCACCTGAAATAGATCTTCCTCTCCCGCCAGTTGAGATCCCATCTGTGTTTTCAGGCAGCACCTCCCCAAAAGTCGCTGTTGTCAATCCCCAGCCTCAGGTGTGGTCAAAACCATCTGTGAAAAAAGCCCCACCACCCACACGTCCCAAGCGGAATGACAGCACTCGACTGACACAGGTAGAGGTCGCAGAGCCACCAGGGTCAGCTGGCCCTCAAGTGCCCACTTCACCCAAGTCCAGCCTTAGCGTTCAGCCAGGATTCCTGGCAGACCTCAACCGGACACTGCAGCGGAAATCCATCACCCGGCATGGCTCCCTCTCCTCCGCGCGGATGTCCAGAACAGAGCCCACAGCCACCATGGACGACATGGCCCTGCCTCCGCCTCCGCCAGAGTTGCTGGCTGACCAGCAGAAGACGAGCAGCTTTGGAGGCAGTCATATATCCGGCTATGCAACGTTACGGAGGGGGCCACCCCCTGCTCCTCCCAAAAGGGATCAGAACACCAAGCTGTCTCGGGACTGGTAGTCAGTCCCCAGGGGCCGGTGCTCTCCGTGACTTGTGGGCCGCTCCATGATCGGCCAGCCTATGATCTTGCGCACTTGGAGAGAACGTGGGGACGTGGATGATAGCCCCATCAAAGGAGGTGATCTCAAACTGTAGCTAAGGCTAAATATAAAGACCTTCCCCTTTTATGGCTAGGCCAAAAAAGTTGGGGGCTTGGGGGTGTCAATATTTTATTGGGAAAGGTGGGTAGAGAGGCATTGACTCACCCTTTCAATTTCTTTTACCCTTCATATGGATTGGACCAAAAACCCGTTTTCTTACTTTTTCTGCATTTAGGGGTAGGGGGGGGAGATAAATTTTTGTAGTGTCTGTCCATGTGAGACCTGTTTGTGCATGTATTATAAGTGTAGGTATATAATATATTGTGATATACTTCGTCGCAATTATAGAAGATAACCAGAATGTTTTTGTAGAACCGTATTTATTGTTTCAGTCACTATATTATCTGGAATGGGACTCCGTAACTAGTCAAATCTTACCACAAAGATGAAGATGTAGGGGGCACTTTAAAGAAAGGAAGGAAAAAAAAAAAAACAAAACAAAGCAAAAAAAAAAACCTCCCCCCACAAACTCTCAGCAGTTTGTGGTGGGTAAACGGTGCAGATCTGAGGTGTTCTGCTAGTAACTGTATATTGTCCATTGAATGAAAAATGCAGATGCAACATACCAAAACATTCTGGTCGTAGTACTACTGAAAATGAGTATGTTTTGGGAAGAAAATAGATTTTATATATAGTGGGCTGGAGTGAAATATATTTATACTATAAAGAGCCTCCCCCTCCCTTCTAAATAGTTTAAATATATACACTGCTACAAATTATTTCAAAGTTATTTGTCCATGCAGTAAGTAGGATAAATATATATTATTCCAATCCATTATGCATTCTAACTTCATCGTAGGCTCGATCTTTTGTTTTTATGGCTCGAGATGAATATATTTGTGTTAACCCCTTCTGAAAGCTGCCAGGACTCCTGCAACCAATGCCGACCCACAAGGCTGACCCACGCCAATACATCACTTGTACGTGTAGTTCTTTCCCTGAAGGAACAGGTAGGTTTCCGTGGATAGTGTTATGCTCTCGCACAAACATACGCAGCGTACAGTCTCACCTTGTCTGTGCCTGGTAAGATGTATTATCTTCACCAAAACAAGTGTCTGGAAACATTGAAAGAAAGTCTTATTTGTAATTCATTAGAAACCATCAGGAAACTTTCCCTTCGAGAAGGAGAGAAGGGAGTGGTAACTTCAGGCCAAGCACAGTGCGAATTCTCTCTCTTTTCTTTGACCTGCCAGAGACTGCGACCAATGCATAAACCTGTTAAGTACAAAGTTGCACTTCTAGCAGTCAAGGGTGAAGACTGGAAAAAACCTCAACCTTGAGAGGCAATAACATTTGCTAATAATTTAATTTAAGGGCCCGTATGAGTAGGAAATAGACTGTCATATTTGCTTTGGGTTTTTTGGTTGCCACCGCTTCACAGTCAATCATCAGAGCAAGTACTAGAGTCCTCTTTCTTGTACTTCCGTAGCTTGATAGTACAGTCTTACCCACGTATTCGGACACTGTGATAAGGTGGTGTAGTTAGTCTAAGTGGTCTTATGTAGCGTGTGTGGTCATTACAGGGTAGTGTTACGCAGCCTGTGTAACGTAACTAAAACTCTCAGACTGCACCTACCCCATCTTCGGTTGTTAACAACATCCCTCGTCACCGTGGGGATACTGTCAAGGCTCAGATGGCAAATGATTTTACTGTTTACCTTTTCTCCAAAAGCAAATTCAAAATGCTTTCTTTCCCCCAAATAATGAAGCAAAGGAAGCAGCCTGACCTGACAGTATCCTCAAGAGTGTAAAAAAGTTGTAAAATAATCTCTCATTAGTGTAAGTCAGGCTGATAGACTTCAGACATATCGTGACAGTGTCCCCCATTCCTTTTTTTTAAGTGTTTTTTAAAAAATCCAAATAATAAAATAAATGTCTTTGTGAATAATTTATGAATAGGAAAAAAGCTTTGCTAATTAGAGGGGAAAATGACATCTATAACTATATAGTTTTAAAAACGTGCATCATAAAAAGAGAAAAAATAATGGTGCTGTCTCTGCTGACCTGTTTCGTATGATTTTTTTAAAATCTGTTTCAGCACCGCTGGAAATTGTTTTAATATTTCAGACTAGTTGTTTTGAGCAATAAGAGTATATACCATTGTGTGCATTTTAAAAGCACTGCTATGGAAAGGCACTTTTTTGTATCTTTCAAATTGTTCACAAAGTTTTGTTTCTACTATTTTTGTGCTTATGAAGTGTCCTTAAAAGCATTTGCATTGTTGATTTTAAGCATGCTCAGTGTAGCTGGTGAATAACTTCACAGGAAGGTTGTTAAGCTATACTGCAATTCATGGGTGCTGTAATTTTCAACATTGGTCCTCCTGCTGCGTGGTACTGTGTGCCGCTCCGGGGGCTCACACCCACCCGTGGAGCAAAAGGTGCGGAGGCACAGCCGTAACTCCCAGCTGTCACTGTTGGTGGGTGGGTGGACATGATCTCGTACTGCCTGGCAAGACGCATCTGGGCTGATGCAGCCTGCGCTCCCAGATAAGAGCAGTCAGGGAATTCTGCGTGCCCCATCTGGTTTCCTTTTCTCCCGAGAAAGCTCCACTGGTGTGTGTCAGTTCCAGCCTTTTTTCTTTTGTTCACTCTGTGCGGGTACCTCTGGGCTTTGGACTCAGCAGAGCAATGTTGTGAGTGCAATTTCTTCAGAGGCATTTGAGCTTTGTTCTCATTTTCCTGTGCCCAAGTTCACTTGCCCAGTATCTCTCCCCAGACAATGAATCCATGCCTGCTTACTGCTGCAGACTGGGAGACTGACGTTTAACTCTTAAGTTTGCAGCAAAAAGAATGAACGTCAGCAAAGGTGGCACCCTGTATTCCTTCCTGTTACGACTTCCTTCCTATGCCAGTAGCGATACAGAAGTAGCGATGGCTGCAGCTTGCTTCCTCTCAGCTGAGCACTGAAATTTGGCTGCAGTGTGGTTCAGACAACCTGGTTGCCTTTTCAGCTTGAGACCCCTCATTGTAAGTTGCTTTTCCAGTGTATTTACTGTTTCTGTGACAGTAAGTATTTATGCCTTATTTGCAAGAAAGTTATTTTTCCCCTTGTGCACTGATCTTGTAATTGCACCGTTATATTTCTTTAAATCGGAAAACAAAGGGGCCAGATGTCAGACACACAGCAAGAAGCTTCCTGCTACAACGATAGCCTGTAATCCTTTTGGCACTATTAAAATGAGCATGTGAGAGCTGAGCTTTCATATTCTGGACACAAAGATAGCAGCTCCTTTGATCCTAAAATACGAAGGAGAGTACAGCTGTAGTTGTATTATGTGATGAAAGCTGTGGCCTTTGACCCTTGTTAAGGTGGGTGTCAGGGAAAGCCCCACTGCTGCAGGGGCAGCTGAGAGCATACAGCTGCATTCATTAATCTGTTCCAGATTTGGTCTTCGTCTCCTCTCTGCCATGCAGCGGTAGCATCCACCTCCATGAGCCGCAGAGTCCCTCCTGTTCAGCTGGGTTTCTCTTTGCCTGCGGCACAGGTGGAGAAAGCAGGGATCTTGTCTTCTCAGACACTTTCATTGTAATTCACGTCTTGGGGAGTTGCTTTGGAAGGGAAAACTAGGCTCTTGTACCAGCACTAGTCTTAGAGGAGAAACTACTTTTAAAAACACAGGTTCTAAACAACCCCTAGGTAATGCATTTGAGGTGGAGATGCTGGTGGTTCTGTTTTGTCTTTCAAAACCTGTGGCTGGGAAGGAGGTTAGGCGTAAGTCTCCCATAGAAAATAACAACAGGATTGTTTCATTGTAAGAGGAAAGCTCCTGCTTCCCCCCGTGCAGTGGTTTCCTCCTGCGGCAAACCACTGCTAGCTCTGACTTGGTGCATGACCTCAAAGCCAAAGAGCTCCTCTCCTGAACTTACTCTGCAGTTTCCCACAGGGCAACGGTGAGTGACGGACACATCAGGGAAACGCAGTGAAGGTACCTGGATCGCTTTGGTTTCAGGTCTGATGGGAGAGGGAGCAGTTTTTTCAAGTGCATTTACAGATTTACTGGGCTGGACTTGCACATTTAAAAGTTTTCTAATTTCTTCTTTCTGTGCCCTTAGGCAACCCGATAACTCAGATCGGCTCAGAGATAAAAGCATGGCCAGTTTTTTCTCTGAGTTTGAGTTTTTTTTTTTCCCACAGTAAGGAGTCAAAAGTGCCATTTCAACAGCAGAAGGGCAAAAGAAAAATTCTCTGCCTATTACAGAAAACTGCATAGCACTAAATTGCTTTACTTCAGTGGTACCATTGCAGGTAAATTTGTTTCTTATTTAGAGTATAATTGAGTCTTACTATGATTAGTACTTCAAGTACAGAGTTGCATTAAAATCAGTTGCACTCCAGGAAAGCAATGTAAATTCCTGACAGAAGGTAGTGAGGATGCAGCCAGAACATGTGAGTTTGGGGCTTTATTTTTTTCCCTTTTTTCATTGTTAAGTTGTAGGCGAGGTAGTTGTTCAAACAGTGCTCATCATCTGGAGGTGAGGGGAGTCTTATTTTTTTGGGTGAGACTTCTTCCCAAAGCCCATTTGTGGCTCCTGGCATTCAGCTTTGCATTCCCTCGTACAATCGGGGCGGCCTCCAAACCAGAGAGGATTTAACACTACAGGGGATAGTTTCTCTTAGATGTTTTTGTAATGTGCTGGTGGGTTTAAAGCTTTTATTTTGGAATTATAAGTAAGATTGTCTAAAGTTGGGTAATTTATCTTTCTGAAATCTTTCTCCTTCAGTTAAAAACCACCCATGAAGGCTGACAGAAACCAGTGGTATGTTGCAGGGGTCAGCACTCACAATCCACTGAGTCACAGGCTTTGACTAGTTTTGAAAAGTTTAAGACACTAAAGTGCAAGTGAGGTGACAACAGATGCTTGCCCCTCATGCTGTAAATTAAAGTAATTGCCACTAAAATGGGCAAAATGGCAGTTTGGGTTGATGGCTATTTGGTGCTCTGAGGCACTCACCAGGGCTCTGTTCATCACAGGTGTATCTCTTTGGTGAGCAGAGCTAGAGAAGGTGGAAGACCAGGCGGAACCGGAACTGGTGCTATATGCACCATCCCCCATGGCAGGGATTTAGAGGGAAATGCGCGAGAAGGAAAGTGACAGATTTTTTTGAGCCCCCCCCCTTATTTAAATACATAAAGGCGACTTGTCTTTTAGGAGACAGGAATTGAACCAGCTGTTCCCTACAGTGTAAAAGTTTCCTCCCACCTTTCCTAAGATGCCAAAGATGTGTTCAGAGCTAAATTCCAGGTACGCAGATGTGCTTGCAGCCACCTCTCCTGAGGCTGAGGTGCCAGGAGCCAAAGTGCTGCCGCGCTGCAGCAGCCGTTTGGCACGAGCACAGGGCTGCCAGGGTTCCATGTTGTGCATCTCCTGCTGGTAGCGGGGTACACGCCTGCACGGGGTGGGGGCAAAGGACAGTTTAGCAGACAAACCTGCGCCCAAGGCTCCCTGCTGCTGATTTGGTGCAGCACCATAATGCTTGTACTTCTAAAAGGAAAACTAAATGCTTTGTCACAAGTTATAACTGCAAAACTTAGGTCTCCTTCTAGTGGACTGGAGCAGCAGCTTGGTTTATGGCTTACACTAATTGTTAGCAGCCACCGGCGCTATTCTGTACAATACTGGGGATGCAAAAGTAATGAAAAAAGTGTCATTGCAATGATGATTTGTCTGTGCAGCAAACTTGTGCTGAGTGCTGTAAATACATTCATGTTTACTGCTTTAAAAAGAAAATTGCACATTTTCTCTTTCAATGGGATTGCCTCCCCTCTTCTTCCCTTTCCAAAAAGAAAAATCAAAGCTCTTTTAGACTGATAGCTTCAGGCTGGGAGGAGCTTTGCCATATTATAAATATATATAAATATATGTATAAATATACTTTTTTAAGCATGGGAGAGGACAAAAGAAATACTACATTATAGAGTACCCGATATAGATCATTATACAATGGAATATGCACAATTCAATAAAGATGTAGTTAAATTTAATAACCTGTTTTAATCCTCTGTCTTGCCATTCTCCTTTCTCATGAGTTCAGAACCCACACTGTGTTCTCAGGGCATCAGTGGGCCGCCCCTGTAGGCATCAGGCATCCGATGGCCTACAGCTTTACCATGTATATGCTCACTCTCAATAAAATTGCTTTCCATTGTTCCTTTGCACAGTTCTTCCCAGCGGGTCAGAGCTGGCTGTACCAGTAGCACGGTGCACACCAATTACAGGTCTAAAGCAGACCCAGTGCAAAGGCTCGCCTTTTCCACCTGCCTCCTCCCTCAGCGTGCAGGGGCCTGGTACAGCTCTGCTCACACAAGAACAGCTGATGGCTGGTAAGTGCTGCTGCGGCCCCTCTCCGGGGCCTGCTGCAGGGAATGCGGCTCTGCTCCCCTCCTCCCGGGCTTCGTTCGCAGGCCCTGCGGCCATCAGCAGCTGTTACAGCAGCGGTGTGAGGCATGACATTAGTGGAGACTGCAGGAAATGCATAGTCACACAGAAGCAGAGAGAGGAGGTGCCGAAGGCAGTAGGCTGGGGGCCAGTGGGCCCCACTTGCCCCCTTGCTGGGGGAAGTGCCATGCTCTGAGCTCCTCTGGGACGGGGCTCAGGCATACGCAAGCACCTGTCCCTGTCCCCACTGTGCTGAAAAGCCTGTAGCGAAAGACAAGGAACGTGACGCAGCAGTGGCACGCTCACAGAACACATGGTGTGTGCTTTGTTCTTTTTATTTAGGGCTCGTAACAAGAGGGTTTAGTACACAGCAACAGTTAAGTCCAAGTACAATTAAAAAAATTTAAAAATTGGGTTTTGCACTCAGTGAAAGGTGGTTCAAGTGGCACACACAATAAAATGTTACTGGTGGCATACAGCTCCCCAGAGTCCTGTGGGCTGGGTCATTTACGGTGGGCTCTGCACTCGTCCGCTGCAGCAGCAGTGCCGAATGCAAAAGCAGAGCGTGCTTCTCCTGACGGCAAACCAAAGGAGAGGGTGGGGGCATCTGCTCTCAGGAAAAAAGTGCATGGACAAAATCCATGTTAGACACCGACATCTCCAGAGAATTCATAGAAACTACTTGTCCATGCAAGTTGCAAAAGACACTTTTTCAAATGTGAAAAGAAGCACTTGTTCTTTACAAAAAAAAATCTCAGACATGTCAGCACTTTAGCAAGGCGCTGTAATGGAAATGAAGTTGTGTACAGCTCTTCCTCATTAGTCAATAGTGGTAGGATTCTTCTGAGGTTTTAAGAGAAACAGGAACAAATGTACGGCACACGTTTCGGCAGTCACCACATCGGTGGCAGGATGCTGGGTGTAAGCTTACCGCTGGACAACAGGCTGCTGCTAACGTTACTGGTTTTGTAATACGCAAAGGTGCTAACAAAATTACTGTTTAGAGTACCAAAGAAGGAAATGCTTCCCGCAGGGGCAGGAGACTGCACAAAACACAGGGGTGGTTTTTTTTTGAACGAAAGCAGCAGAGCACCATGCTCTGTGAAGTAGTCTTTGTAACAGCAGTTGGCAAACCTTGGCTGCATCAAACTTTCAGCAACCTTCCCAGGGACATGAGGTGGGGGACCCCGCTATTCTCCCAGTTTCAAAATCAAAAGTAGGTCAAAGAGACTGTTACTGCACACTGACTTCAGCTACTGGAGGAGAACCCCCGAACTGGTCCCTCCTTGAGCTATTCTGACCTCTGTGTAATACCATTTTAATCACAAAATGTGGCAGTGCCTAATACTGGACGATGCCAAATGGTGGGGAAGGTGGATAGACCTGTAAGCACAGTAAATTCTTGAAAGTGGAGCCTCATACATGTAGCCCATCATCTGCCTGCTAGAGCTCAGTTTACAGAACCAGCTTTGCTAGAGATCTGGGTTGTAAATACTTGCCTTAGTGACTGCAACAGTGCTCTACATTCCTCCCTGCCACTGTTGTCAACATAGGCACTGAAGGCTCTGCCTGGGGTTTGTAATACTTCCTGAAATGCTGCAGCGCACCATCAGAGGCTCTACACTCTCAATGCAAGTACCCTTCCCAGTAGAAGCCTCAGCACCATGGTCTTTCCAACAGCAGCTTCCAACAAGTTGCCTAGCAGAGACCATACATAGACACCAGCTGTTTCACATGATGTCCTGTACCACCTCTGGGAGGAAGAGCCCTGTAAATGCTCCCAGTTTCCTAACCTGCATAAAGGCCCAGCCTTTCCAGAAAGGAAAACATGAACATGTTGCTTTTGCTTTTTGCCTGAAGCCTGGAGGCATAACTAATTAAAAAGAGCGAGCTCATTTCCAGTGCTTGCGGTGAAGTGGTGGAAGTTGCTGGGAAGAGCGCAGCATTACATCACCATCCGGCACAGGTGGGCGACACCACAGAAGCACAACAGTTGCTATCAGCGCACAACCCTTCTCCACCCCAGTCAACAAATGCACGTACGCCCCAGGCAGGCAGCCTACCCTCTGCCAGAAAAGGAGCATCAGTCCTGCTGCTACCTCGCTTGCTTTTCATCTCAACTGAAATGCCCTAGATACATGTTGGTGCCACTTGCCAGAAGCTGCATCACTGCCACTGGCAACTTTGGCTATTGCCAAGAACCCTCAGCCACAAAGAACAAAAATGTTCAGGAGCTGTGAAAGGTGGACAAACCACTCCTCTAGCAAGAACTAGCTGGGTTTAAGGCTTCCTGGCACCCACTGGTAAGCCACACACCACCAGGACTGCGGGGGGTGGTGGTTCAAACCAGCAGCAATCTCTAGCCACTTTCAGGAACACCCAACACAACTTGTTCCCATTATTGCTAACCACAACGACCAGCTGAGTCCCAGGAACGTGGCCAGCCTCCTGGTAACACACCAAGCTCTGCCAGCTAGCCCTGACTCTGTGCTGCACCCTTGTCCTCCAGTGAGAGCAACAGCTCTTCAGGGCATCGGTGTCTGCCCATGTCTCACCAGTCAGGCCAGCAAGTCTCCAGGTATTGCTGCAGCTCTCTGGTGCCTACTCCAGCCAGCAGGCTTGGGCACGCCCCAGGGTGCCCCAGTGCAACATAGCCTGCTTGCCTCTCCTGCCCCTCTCAGCCATCTGCTGCAGCAGCCAGTGAGAGAAACAGACCGTTAATCGGAGGGCTGGGCGGGAGAGAAAAAAAAGAAAAGGGTGGCGAGGGAATTAGGGTGAAATACACGCAACCTCAGCCATCTCTCGCTCTCTCTAGGCTGGAAGGCAGACACCAAAATAACCTGTTTTGGCACTAGATGGGGACAGATGCTGTAGGACCCCCCCTCACACAGGCAGAGAGGCAGCTGTAGTTAATAGTGTTGTCCCTGGGGCCAAGAGCAAGGAAGAAATCGCTGATACAGCAACCCAAAACAAAATACACCACTAGAGGATGCTGACCGATTTCTGTACACAATGAAAACAGCTGGCTGGGCTAAGGCAGCTCTCACAAAGGGAGAGCCATACTCTGGAGTGGCTCCTTCCCCACCTGTCTCATCCATACACACCTCTGATTGATCAGCCTGCGATGCTGAACACCCTCAGCTGTGGCAGCAGAACTCAGTGAAGCGATGTTGTGCACCTACTTGAAATACTGTCTCCCTGCCCGCCTGCCCCCCCTCCCCCCCAAAGTAAACATGTAAATTATAAAGGAGTGAGGGAGAAGGTTTTGCAGAAGGGACAAAACATAACCCTCACTGATTTTACTAGCATGCAGTCTATGTAACAATATACAAAGTCTGATTACCTTGGCCTGGTCTATGACTGTTACATCACATCATCCCCAAACAAGCAACAAAATTAAAATCTGTACAAAATTAAAAATATGCATAAAACTCAACAAATTCCTTTACATTAGTACTGCATAATAAAGCATCAAACCAGCAGGAGGTGACCCAAAACTTCCATCCACAGCAGCTCTTGCAGGATAAACAACTCCACAAACTATCAGTAGGGACCAAACTAACCCCTGGCCCATCAGACCCAAGCCAGTTCTTTCTTTAAGGAGCTTCACACATTCCACTTCCAAGGTTTTGCAGCCTCATCTTCGGGCTGAGCTCTGAGACAAGCAGTCAGCACTTCCCAGAGTTCACAATGCTCTCCTCTTGCAACACTGAAAACTCACAAGGTGAACCACCAGCTGAATGAAGATGAGACGGGCGTGTAGCACTCACAGTGGAAGAACACACAATCCCCACCTGTCAGAAGTGTTCAAGCACACGCTTTTACACAGACTGAGTTAAGAGACCTTTCATTAATGCACGACCTCCCAGCTGCAGCACAGGGGGGCACAGGGAGAGAGGATCAGCTGTCGTTCAGTAACTCACGAAGCTGCCATAATGATGCATTTGAGCACTGTTCGCTCAGCCTTTACCACAAACATACCCAGAGCAAGAGAAACCAGGAAAGCTCCGATACTCCTGGAAAAGATAAGCCACCCTGTGAGCACCAATGGCTCAGGCAATAATGCTGTTCAGTCACGCAGGCCGCCAGCCAGGCTGCAAGCACCACCTTCCTCTGCAAGAAGTGCAGCCCTGCCTGTGACACTAGAAAGAGTCACTCCAGTGACTGCACAGCCTGTGTTTCTAAGTTTGCTCCCAGAGAAACAACAGGCTGAGGGAACTGAACATGGCTGCTTCTGTTAGTCTTACTGCGACACAAAAGTCTCCACCAAGGAAGGTGGAAGGGTATCTCTTCTGGCTAACACTCATCCCAAACTATAATGCTGTCAACTTCCAGGAAGAAGACAACCTTGGCTACACGGCTGTGGATTGAGCAGGGGAGAACGTAACTTCTATTTCCACACCAGTTTCTTCCAAGTCCTACCTCCTGTAGGCTTGAACCAAACTGGTTCCTTACACACTATCACAGGAGTTGGCGCACTCTTCTGGAAGCTCACAGCAGGTGATCAAACTCATCCATATCCCACAAACACACCTCGCCTGTTTGTTTCCTCTTTCTTCCGTGCTGAGCAGCTATGGCACCTCCCGGACCAGGTTTGCACTGAACCTGCACCTCCATCCTGATACTGCACCAATTACCGAGCAAGGGGATTGGGTCAGTTACCTGTATCATTGCCAATACTTTCACGCACCCAGCCCTGGTAGCACTCTCTTGTGCACTGCTGTTTGACACACAGGCCTCAGAGGACAGCCGCAGCATCACCTCGCCTTTGACAAGCTACTGCTGGTACCAGCTGGAACTTGGCCAGGTGACAGTCAGGAGTTGTCCTGGAAGATGCCCTGGCCCAGGAGGGTCTCACAACACAGGGGTCAGCTCCATTTGCAGGCTAACAGGACTGTGATGGGAGGTTTAATCAGTTCACTCTGTTAATGCATGACATTTACCCAAAGGTAACATTTAGGCCTTCCTAAGGGCAGACTAGACAGCCGTTGCTTCATGCTTATCTGCTAGGCAGAAGCCGTGTTTTTAACTGAGACTAGATTAAAAAGCAAACTATCAACACATGGGGCTACAGAGCCTTCACGTGGTATTACTCCACCCCAGATCCACCAGTATAGCTCAAAATATCTATTTTTTGATAATAAAAAATGGAGCGGGCTGGGGGAAGAGCTAGGACTACTACTAGTTACTGCTTGGATTTCCATGGGAAACCAGTACACACAACAGCCCTTTTTACTTCCACTGAAGAGATTTTGGCAACAGACATGAAGACGACAATTGCCGTTTGTCCTGCCTCTGCACAGGGCTCTCACAGTACATATGCAAATCTAGTCATCAAGTACAAAATAGCCAATTTACAATACCTGATTGGATTTTTAAGATTATATTGTGCATAAGACTAAAGTCGGGGGTAAGTTTCTCTAGTGCAACCAGGCGTGAGTAGACTTGAACCGTAGATCACAGCCCCTAGAGTTCATCCTCGGACCCCAGGAGGACCTGTAAACTTTGTTTTGCCTTCACTATCAACGGCATCTGTGAGATCTGTTTCAACCAGCAGCACCCATGGCAAGTAGAGCACATTTACATCAGTGCAGAACACAAAACAAAACTCTGGCATTCAAAAGATGAGGAAATGGGGATGGGGGTCCTCTGGGCTGCAGCCATCTGAATTGTCTAAATTGAAAGGTGAGTGAATGAAAGCCAGCTCTGTGTGCCCCTGTGTCAGCCTACATGTGCAGAGCAGCTGCAGAACTGTTTATGCTAAAGACTTATCCAGCTACGTGGAAGTCAGCTACAGGAACGGGTCTGTGTAGAAATCGCAGTGTTTTCTAGCGCATAACTGTTCTTCCAGCTGCACGGGAGTGTAGTGTAGAAACAGGAGGGGTGTCCACTGGCCAGTAACCCTTCACCGCAAGCATCCAGGACATCCCAAGGGCCAGGCAGTGCTGCCAAGGGTAGTACCACAAGGGCACACAGGATTCCTGAGACAGATCCCAAAGCCTGTCAGAAGTAGTCAGAATTCAAGTGAAGTATCAGCTACTCAACAAGTTTGTTACATCTGAACGGGAGCTCAGACAGCTCAGGATAGCCTCTGCTGGCAGCCGGAAGAGCCATAGAGCCATTTGTTCAAACAACTCAAATCACTATTGTTTTATAATGGGGGCAGGGAGGGGGGGGGGAAAATAAAAAACAAGAGTGGTTGTTACAATTATCCTTCATTCAGTTATACTGGATGGAGCCCCAGAGGCTGATGGAGATCTGGGAAGCCCTGACAGCTCCTGCAGCAGGAGATGCAGTGTTTTGTCCTCTGGTCTTCACTCTGAGTAATGCATGATCGACTCCACATAGTTCCCTGGGAAGAGCCCTGTCACTCCATTCATAACCCCCTCATACCAGCCGTCATCATTTTTCTTGATGACATAAATGATGGCACCTTCCTGAAATGAGAGCTCATCTTCTTTGTCCTTCGTGTAGTCGTAGATCGCCACCACTAGGAAAGAACAGAGCATGACTTGTTAGGAGAGGTACAGCGAAGAGGAGGAGAATCAACCTCATACAAAGTTCTCCACATTCAAAGCGATCTCTGCGAACTTCCTCACCTCCATGGGCACAGAATGATCTGCTGAGGGGGGAAGTTTCTTCCAACCCTTTATAAGAGCGCATGCTTTAAAGCACAGGAGCCAAGGACTACTTTAATTCTTCTAGGCTTACTATTTCCAGACCCACCAGAGGAAAAGTTTACAAATATATGTTAAACTTTTGGTATGGAATGATACAAGGAGGTGGCTGTAACTCCCTGTGGCTCTGACCACTCAGACCAACTCTGAGATTCATTTATTAGATGTCTGTGCAGAATCAGATCTTTGTGCAACTAACAGCCAGCAGGAAAACATGGAAGAGGGAGAGTAATAAGAGCTCTCTTCAGATCACAGTAAGAATGAGCCATGGCTAATGTCCCAGACTTCCATCTACCTTAGCTACCTCCACATTTAAATCTGTAAAATGTGTATGTGCAGCCCCAGTAGGCAGAAGTCACTCCCAGGGTATATAGTGCCAAGATGGGTGAATCTCAGTTAGGGGCTTGGAAGAAGTAAGGTGGTTCTCTGAAACAAAATGTATGCCTACTGTATCAGGACATTTTTCTTACAGCTGCAGAATATTTTACTGAAGGCATGAAAGCTGCTAGGAAAGTCAAAGAAATTGGACAAAGCACTGGCAAATCTTAAAGAGATCGTTGTCCGGAAATGGCATAAAACAGACATCAACTTGATATGTTTTTCCCTTCTCAGTCCTATCATTATCTCTTCCGTACAGAAAATGAGCTATGCCGGACTCTGAATACTTTAACAAATAGCATCAGACAGTGCTTTGAGCACTTGGCAATGGAACACGCAGTGCTGCCATTGACACAAAATGGATGTTGGACAGAGATCCTAAAATCTTGTACTGGCTAAAGAAGGGAAGATACTCTAAAACAAAGCAAGGAGAGGGGTAAAAAAAAAACAAACAAACCAGCATGTGTTCATGAGCACAGTGTCCAAGAGTCCTGCTAAATTCATCAGTCATTTCAAAAGAAGAGAGGTTATTTCCTTCTGAGGCAGCAAAGGAATCAATACAAATATTTACTAGGGAAACCTGGATCCTGAAGAGATTATAAAGTAAAATATACAGATCAATCCCAGTGGAGAAGCAGAGTATGTACAGAGAATTAGGGTTTTTTAAATACATCTCCCAAACAGCTGTGCGTTTTAAATACGCTCTGGTCAAATGATACAAATGTTGCTGGCTCTACACTTATACCAGCACAGCTGTTAGGTAACTCCTCCGAACGAGTTTTAGACTTATCGTTCTAAGGAAACAAAACACAAATTGAGAAATCAGTAGATTTTTAGCTTGAAAAACAGAAGTCACTATATAAACACGATTCATTCATTTAAAGTTCTTCAAAATTCCTTTTTAACTGCCTTCTCTACCTGTTCATTTTAAAACATTTATTCCTAGATTCACCTGTTGTGCTCTTGATAATAATAAGCCAAGGATCACAATAACTTCCAATTCCCTTCCTTCTCATTTTTGAGTGTTACTCTAGTCCCCTCTGATACTGAATGGATTAATTATTTCATGACCACAAGTAGGAAACTCTTCCCTAAGTTTGTGATGAAAATTCGCTTCTTGTTAAGCCTGAAGCCTGGGTTTTGTTTTCACATCACTGTTGCTTCCTCCTACATGTTACTTCTATTGGCAACATTCCTCTCTCTAAAATATTGTTTAATCCTTCTGTCTGTAGCCCCACGAGATCAAGCTGTGAGCTTGTCGCATACCACGAGCTACCAGGAACCGAGGCCAGTATTGCAAAAAAGGCTCCCGATGAGACAGGAAGCAGCAATACTGACTCAGGAGGTGGCATCCCTCCTTGCGAGACTGAGCCAGGACCTCTTAGTTTCCATCTGAATATGTTGCAACGCAGATATGAAAAACAGAATTACTCATTTAGGTTGATATTCTTCCAATCAGTGATCTTTGGTTCTTCAACAATTACACAGAGTTTGGCTGAACTGTACATCAAACTGACCACAAATGTAGGCCAGACTGATTATCCAGCTGAAATCTGACAGCTGTGAGCACACACTTTCTCCATGTGGTACAAGGGTAATTCTTCCTTCTGGATACCCATTTCT